>NC_143196.1:9615000-10355000 GCF_051530095.1 Phoenix dactylifera | reverse complement strand
TTCAAAGTTCTGTCAATTCTGTAATAAGTACATCCTCTATGTGATCAACTTTAGAAATTCTGTGACTCCTCACAAGGATTACCCTAGCTAAGGTTTTGCTAAATTGAACACAAAGCATTATCTCCTATTTTCAGAAGGGGTCAATTCCATCTTGACTCATGCACTGATTTCGCAAGTACTTGACTGTACCCAATAACCTTCCATTCTAGAATTAGAAATTCTGCTAGTCCGATACCAAAGTACAGTGAGTTGCTTGCTAGTCACTGTGGTGATCTCAGGTCTGAGGGATACTTATATCCATATCCACTCGGAACATCTTTCGACAGTAGAGTATTCCGAAATTGATCACGTTCAACGAAATGTACTCTTACACTTCACCTGTGCGACATATCTGTTAGCAACCCTCATATACCATGAAAATTTCGAAATAATTTTTAGATTGCAGCGGAAAAACATATGCGGGATCCGTTCATCGCATGAACATATTTTAAAACCTTTCGTTTGTAGATAGATTAGAATTAAATTATTTTAAACCATTTTAAAATCATTAAGAAGATCAGATCTTCACCTTGTGCGGGTAGATGGTCTCCGCAAATTTGATTTACGTGGATTTGTAGAAGGTTCAATGGAAGCCGCACACGCGTCCGGCCTCTACGGATATCCACACGAAGTATTGAACTGGTCGAAGCCTTCGTATCTCCCCGGGGTGCTAGCTCCCTTGCAGAGATGGCTTTTGATGGCTGAAGTCCTCCCTTTCAATCAACTCTTGAATGCCTACGGAGGAGGAGGAAGAAGGATGGATCAAAAGGAACAAGAGAAAAGAAACCCTTGCAGCCTTTCCCTTTCTCTTTGTTTTGGAATCAAGAGGAAGAAGGAGGAGAGCCACCAAGAATTTTCTTCCTCTTCTCTTGCTTGCAGATGAAAGGGGGAGAAGGAGGATGACTTGCTGCCGTGAACATCAAAAGAAAAGGATGAGAAGAGGGGCCGAACCCCTCCTCCTTTTATTTCTCCATGAGATAAGGATGAGCTCCTAATTTTTAGGAGCTCACCCTTATCTCCTTAATTCGGCAGCAAGGAGGGGCTTACGCCCCTCCTTTTTCTTCCACGCACTTCCAAAGGGGAGGGGCGTGGGCCCCTCCCTCATATCCCATTTTATTAGCCATTTAATCAAATTAAGTGGCAAGATGGTTTGGGTTCATTTTATGAGTCCAATCCTATTCAAAATAGGATTTTTATGAACCCATTTCATTTTCCTCCTTATCCTAATCTAATTGGGATTTAATTGAACCATGACTCTATTGAACTCTTCAATCCTAATCCAATTAGGAGTCATGAAATTAATTAGATTAAATTTAAAATTAATTAGGACTTAAAATAATCTTAATCTAATTAGGACTTATTAAATTTGAGCCCTAAGAAAATTAGGACTTTAGAAATCCTATTCCAAGTAAGATTCTAATTTAATTTGAAATCCTAATCCAATTAGGACTTCATGAATCCCACTCCAAGTAGGACTCATGATCAAATCCAATTAATAAATCTAATTAATTAAATTAAATTGCAATCCGATTGCAATTAATCCTTCTTCTAACCACTAACTCTTAGCGGATTTTCATTTATCAATCTAATTGATTATTTGTGATTCCTAATCACATCCAACCATCGGATCGGTCATTACCTCTAATGTGTGTGACCCCATAGGTTCCATTCTGACTGGTAGTGAGATATATTGTGATCTCTATCACAATATCATTGAAAACTCCTTTCAATGGGTTGAAACAATTTCAACTCAACTCATCAGGGTTTATCGACCATCTCGATGATCCCTGTGAGTCTCACCATCCACCAGTGACACCTAGCAATATGTAGTGGCCACCCAGCAGAATAGAATGATAAACCTCTAGGTGCAGTTATCGTATGATACAGTCTTCTATCGTGGATCCCTACAGACCGGAGGTCATGGATAACTCGTCAAACCCCGTCGTCTGTCATATGTCTAGATTTATTCGACTTGAGTTCGAGAGTGAAAAACTCTTTCTCCACTGTATATTATTGCCCTGGCCAAGGTTTTAGAACTCTGTCTAATAAATCACATAGGATCACTCCTCTTCTATCAAGGTCGATAGATTCTATGTAAGTGCATACCCTACTCCTACAGTGAACCTACTGCAGCCAATCTACACAACAAGGACCCATATGACTAGAGACCATGTATATGTGCAGTCAAACTACAATAACCTTACTGTGAGTAGCCGAAGCACCGCAGGTCAAAGGACCAGTCACACTACTGCAACATCAAGTAAGTCACTGACGAGTGGATAGACATCCAAGTGACTTCTTGTCTTGGTCACGCTCAGTACCCTTGTTCTCTAACAAGCACCTGCACTCTCACTTCAGTGTCCCTACACTGTGGACTCGAGTCTCGTCCATCCATAAGGAAAGCGATCTGTGCACTGATTGGATTGATCACCGTCCTCGTGATGATCCATTGATCATGAGCATTTAGAAATTAATCACCAATGATACATGACTCAAATTCTCAACTCTTGAGAATATGTATCATCATCTTATTAATTTCTTGGACGATTCAAAGACACATAAACAATATGAATGAAAAGATGCCTATTTATTATTCAATAATAATAAAGTCATGTACAAATTTATGTCCCAGAGAAAATAATGTGTCTGCCAGATTGGCTTCTAGGGCATACATCTAACAATATCAGTGTCTCCACACTCCTTGGTTAAGAGGACAACCAACGTATATATCTCACAACGACCTAATCTAAACAATGCTATCGTCCTATTAACAACAAATCATTTGGTCGCGAACCGGTTTAAAGACTTGAAGATAAATCCTCCTTTATCATAAAACAAGTTCTAAGGACTTCATCATATAAGAATTCATTTGAAGATGTACATTGAAATGATGAACAATGCCAAATAACACTTTATTAATTTATCAATTCATTTACAAAATTCAATCATCAGCATGCTGACGATTGACTCTTAGGATATAATTTCCAACAACTCCCACTTAGCCTAAAGCCAATCGGCACAGTATCTAATACCCATCTTCGACTTGTGCTTATTGAACTCTTTGATGCCGAGGACTTGGGTAAATGGGTCAGCCAGATTTTTTTTTTTTATCAATCTTCTAAAGATCAATATCACTTCGTTCGACAATCTCTCGAACTAGATGGTAGCAATGTAAAATATGCTTGGTCTGCTAATGTGCTTTGGGTTCTCTTGCTTGAGCTATGGCTCCAGTATTGTCACAAAATACAGGCACTTGACCATCAATGGAGGGTGTCACTCCAAGCTCGGTGATGAACTTCCGCAACCATACAGCTTCTTTGGCAGCTTTAGATGCTGCGATGTATTCTGCTTCACATGTAGAATCTGCCACTGTATACTGCTTGAAACTCTTCCAGCAGATGGCCCCACCCTTAAGAGTAAAGATATATCCCGACATGCTCTTGCTATCATCTTGATCTGACTAAAAACTTGAATCGGTATATCCCTCAAGTTTTAAGTCGAAATCACCGTAGACAAACCACTGGTCTTTAGTATTTCTTAAATACTTAAGGATGGTTTTTACAACCTTCCAGTGGTTGCTACCTGGATCAGACTGGTATCTGCTCACTACTCCTAGTGAGTATGCCATGTCTGGTCTAGTACATGTCATGACATACATTATAGATCCCACTGTCGAAGCATATGGAATTCTATCCATATTCTCTCTTTCTTGAGGGGTTGTTGGACAATCCCTCTTAGAAAGGTTAATTCCATGGCCCATCGGAAGATAGCCTTTCTTGGAATTAATCATACTGAACCTCTTCAGTATAGTATCAATGTATGTGGATTGGGATAATCCAAGCAATCTTCTAGATCTATCTCTATAGATCTTCATCCCTAGGATGTAAGATGCTTCTCCCAAATTCTTCATGGCAAATTGAGATGATAGCCAGACCTTTATCACTTGTAATGCAGGAATGTCATTCCCGATTAAAAGAATGTCATCCACATACAAAACAAGAAATATAATAACTGAACCATTTGCCCATTTATAAATGCAAGGTTCCTCTTCATTCTTAATGAAGCCATACGTTTTGATTACTTTATCAAAGCGTATATTCCAACTCCGTGAAGGTTGCTTTAATCCATAAAGGGATTTTTGAAGCTTGCATACTTTAGACTCATCTGCAGATATAAAATCCTCAGGTTGCATCATATACACCTCCTCTTCTAAATCTTCATTTAGAAAAGCGGTCTTTACATCCATTTGCCAGATTTCATAATCTAAATGTGCTGCTATCGCAAGCACAATCCGAATGGACTTGAGCATTGCTACGGAAGAAAACGTCTCGTCATAGTCAATACCATAACATTGATGATATCTCTTGGCAACCAGACGGACTTTATAGGTCTCAACCTGACCGTCTGCTCTCCGTTTCCTTTTGAAAATCCACTTACACCCTATGGATTTAATCCTTTCAGGTGGGTCAACTAATGTCCATACATCATTGACCTTCATGGATTCCATTTCAGATTGCATAGCTCACCATTTATCAGAGTCATACCTCTCCATTGCATCCATATAGGCGATTGGATCCTCATCATTTTCATCAAGTTCGATAGGATCCCCATCCCGGACTAAGAAACCGTAGTATCTGTCCGGCTGACGTGGTACTCTACCTGATCGCCTTAATGGTGCATCTAAAATAGCATTTGGATTTGATCTAATCAATTCAGACTCAACTGGTTCAGTGGATGGTGTTGGATCTGTTAGAAAACTCCGATCATGCCGCTGAAATTTAAAAAAAGTCAGATGCAGTGGAAGAGGCATGCGCGGGATCAACCGTTCATCGCATGAACGTTGTTCAAAAACCGTTCGTAGATAGATAAGGATTAAAAACCTTTTAAAACATTTAGAAGATCAGATCTTCACCTTGTGCGGGTAGATGATCACCGCAAACTGAAGTTCGTGGTTTAGGATGAAGGTTCGCTTGAAGCCGTTCAAGTGTCCGGCCTCTACAGGTATCCACACGAAGCGGAAACCGATCAAAGCTTCCTTGTCTCCCCGGGGTGCTAGCTCCCTTTCAGAGACAACTTTGGATGGCTGGCTTTCTCTCTTTCAATCAACCCTTGATTGTGCTTGAGAGGAGGAAGAAGAAGGAGGGATCTTGAAGAAGAACCAAAGCCCTCACTGCAGCCTTTCTTTTCCCTGCGTTGGATGAAGGAAAGGAAGGGGAGGAGGCCGCCAAGGCTTCTTCTTACTTTCTTCTTGCTTGCGGCTGAAACAAGGAGAGGGGAGAGGGTGGCCACGGCTGCAAGGAGGAGAGCATCATATCATTAGGGCGTCAGCCCCCTTTCACCTCCTTTTAAAGCATCTAGGGCTCCTACAAGTTAGGAGCCCTAGACTTTTTTCCAAGAGGGGCGCCGGCCCCTCTTGTGTTGCCGCACCAATGAAGCAAAGGAGGAGGGGCTTGAGCCCCTCCTTCTTGTGTTGCCCTAATCCTCATCTAATGAGGATTGGGAGCCCCTAATGTGGTTTAGCCCTAAACCAATTAGGCTTAGCCCAAGGGTGAACCAATTTGGATCCAATCTAGGTAAGTCCTAATCCAATTAGAACTTAAATCAATTTTGACTCAATTGAACTCTTCAATCCTAATCCAATTAGGAGTCATATTGATTCATTTGATTAATAATTAATTGTGACTTAAGAAACCCTAATCCAAATTAGGACATATTTAATTTTAGTCCTAATCCAATTAGGACTCTAATTTGAATCCGAAGTCCTAATCCGATTAGGACTCTAGGAATCCTACTCCAAGTAGGAATCCAATTTTAATTCAAAACTCCTAATCTAATTAGGATTGTAGGAATCCTATTCCAAGTAGGAATTCCAGTCCTACTCCAATTAGGATTCCCAGTCCTAATCCAATTAGGACTCTAGGAATCCTACTCGAAGTAGGATTTGTGTTTAAGTCCAATTAATTAATTCCCTTTGTTCCTTCTTCAACTGAATATCAATCTAATTGATTACTTATGATTTCTAATCACGATTCAACCATCAGATCGGTCAATACTTCTAGTGTGTGTGACCCCATAGGTTCTATTCTGACTGATAGTGAGATATATTATGATCTCTATCACAATATCATTGAAAACTCCTTTTAATGGATTGGAACGATTCCAACTCTACTTATTAGGGTTTATCGAACATCGAGATAATCCCTGTGAGTCCCACCATCCACCAGTGACACCTAGCAGCATGTAGTGGCTACCCAGTAGAATAGAATGATGAACCTCTAGGTGCAGTTATCATGTGATACAGTCCTACTATCGTGGATCCCTACAGGACGGAGGTCATGGATAACTCGTCAAACCCCTTCGTCTGTCATATGTCAAGTTTTATTCGACTCGAGTTCGATAGTGGAAAACTCTTTCTCCATTTTCTATTACTGCCCTGGCCAAGGTCTTAGAACTCAGTCTAACAAATCACATAGGATCACTCCTCTTCTATCAAGGTCGATAGATTCCATGTGAGTGCATACCCTACTCCTACAGTGAACTTACTGCAGCCAATCTACACTACAAGGACCCATATGACTAGAGACCATGTATACGTGTAGTCAAACTACAATAACCTCACTGTGAGTAGCTGAAGCACCGCAGGTCAAAGGACCAGTCATACTACAGCAACATCAAGCAAGTCACTGACGAATGGATAGACATCCAAGTGACTTCTTGTCTTAGTCACGCTCAGTACCCTTATTCTCCAACAAGCACCTGCACTATCACTTCAGTGTCCCTACACTGTGGACTCAAGTCTTGTCCATCCAGAAGGAAAGTGATCTATGCACTGATCGGATCGATCACCGTCCTCGTGATGATCCATTGATCAGGAGCATTTAGAAATTAATCACCAATGATACATGGCTCAAATTCTTAACTCTTGAGAATATGCATCATCATCTTATTAATTTTTTGGACGATTCATAGACACATAAATAATATGAATGAAAAGATGCCTTTTATTTATTCAATAATAAATAGTCAAGTACAAAATTATGTCCCTAGAATTAACAATGTGTCAGCCAGATTGGCTTCTAGGGCATACATCTAACAATCTCCCACTTGCACTAAAGCCAATCAGTCATATATCTAAGCCCCATCTTCTCAAGGTGGTCTTCAGTCTTTTGCTGACGGGTCTGCCACGTTATCCGCGGAGTCTACTCTCTGCACCTCTACATATTTCTTCTCAACATAGTCGCGTATGAGGTGGAAGCGCCGCTCTATGTGCTTGGACTTCTGATGAGACCTTGGCTCCATAGCTAGTGCTATGGTGCCAATGTTATCGCAGTAAAGTGTTATGGCATCTAATTGTTAGATGTATGCCCTAGAAGCCAATTCGGCTGACACATTGTTGATTCTAGGGACATAATTTGTACTTGACTGTTTATTATTGAATAAATAAAAGGCATCTTTTCATTCATATTATTTATGGGTCTATGAATCGTCCAAGGAATTAATAAGATGATGATACATATTTTCAAGAGTTGAGAATTTGAGCCATGTATCATTGGTGATTAATTTCTAAATGCTCCTGATCAATGGATCATCACGAGGACGGTGATCGATCCGATCAGTGCACAGATCACTTTCCTTCTGGATGGACGAGACTTGAGTCCACAGTGTAGGGACACTGAAGTGATAGTGCAGGTGCTTGTTAGAGAACAAGGGTACTGAGAGTGACCAAGACAAGAAGTCACTTGGATGTCTATCCACTCGTCAGTGACTTGCTTGATGTTGCAGTAGTGTGACTGGTCCTTTGACCTGCGGTGCTTCGGCTACTCACAGTGAGGTTATTGTAGTTTGACTGCACACATACATGGTCTCTAGCCATATGGGTCCATGCAGTGTAGATTGGCTGCCGTAAGTTCACTGTAGGAGTAGGGTATGCACCTATAAGGAATCTATCGACCTTGATAGAAGAGGAGTGATCCTATGTGATTTGTTAGACTGAGTTCTAAGACCTTGGCCAGGGCAGTAATATAAAGTGGAAAAAGAGTTTTCCACTATCAAACTCAAGTCGAATAAATCTTGACATATGACAGACGATGGGGTTTAACGAGTTGTCCATGACCTCCGTTCTGTAGGGATCCACGATAGTAGGACTGTATCACACGTTAACTGCACCTAGAGGTTCATCATTCCATTCTACTGGGTAGCCACTACATGCTGCTAGGTGTCACTGGTGGATGGTGGGACTCACAGGGATTATCTCGATGATCGATAAACCCTAATGAGTTGAGTTGGAATCGTTCCAACCCATTGAAAGGAGTTTTCAATGATATAGTGATAGAGATCACAATATATCTCACTACCAGTCAGAATAGAACCTATGGGGTCACACACACTAGAAGTATTGACCGATCCGATGGTTGAAAAGTGATTATGAATCACGAGTAATCAATTCGATTGATAAGAAGTTGAAGAAGGAAAGGGAATTAATTAATTGGACTTGAAACATGAGTCCTACTTCGAGTAGGATTCCTAGAGTCCTAATTGGATTAGGACTGGGAATCCTAGTTGGAGTAGGACTGGGATTCTTGCAATCCTAATGAGATTAGGAGTTTTGAATCAAAATTGGATTCCTACTTGGAGTAGGATTCCTAGAGTCCTAATCGGATTAGGACTTCGGATTCAAATAGAGTCCTAATTGGATTAGGACTAAAATTAAATATGTCCTAATTTGGATTAGGGTTTCTTAAGTCACAATTAATTATTAATCTAATGAATCAATAAGACTCCTAATTGGATTAGGATTGAAGAGTTCAATTGAGTCAAAATTGATTTAAGTTCTAATTGGATTAGGACTTACCTAGATTGGATCCTAATTGGTTCACCCTTGGACTAAGCCTAATTGGATTAAGACTTGACCACATTAGGGCATTTCAAACCCTACTTAATGTGGATTGGGGTTTACCATGAGGAGGGGGATATGCCCCTCCCTTTTCCATGTGGAGAAGGGAGAAGAGAGCCCCTCTTAGGAAATAACTCTAGGGCTCCTAGATTGTAGGAGCCCTAGATGGTTATAAAAAGGGGCAAAGGGGGTCGGCACCCAACAAGAGCTCTCCCTCTCCTCTTCCAATCCGTGGCCACCCCTCTCCCTTCCTTGGTTCAGCCGCCATCAGCAAGGGGAAAAGAAGAAGAGGCGTGCACCTCTCCTTGGCCTCCTTCCTTGGTTCCAACGCAGGGAAGAAAAGAAGGCTGCGTGGGGATTCTTCTTCTTCCTCTTCTTCATCCTTCTTCTTCCTCCTCTCAAGCACAATCAAGGGTTGATAGAAAGAGAGGAAATTAGCCATCAAAAGAAGTCTTTGCAAGGGAACTAGCACCCCGGGAAGACTAGAGAGCTTTGATCGGATCACTGCTTCGTGTGGATACCCGTAGAGGCCGGACACTTGAACGGCTTCAAGCGAACCTTCATCCTAGACCACGAACTTCAGTTTGTGGTGATCATCTACCCGTACAAGGTGAAGATCTGATCTTCTAATGTATTTAAAAGTTTTTAATTCTTGCCTAACTACGAACGATTCATAAAACAACGTTCATGCGATGAACGTCGATCCCGCACATGCCTCTTCCGCTGCCATCTGACTTTTTTTGAAATATCAGCGGCATGGGCGGGTTCCCAACAGTGGTATCAGAGCCTAGGCTTCGTTGATTAAGGTAAGAATTAAATATCTAAAGGCTTATTAGATCTGAAAATTAAATGATCATGCATGCTGAAAAATTCTGCATGCAGATTTTTCAGGGATGCTGATTTTTGCATGCTGATTTTTATGTGATAAAAAGATGATTCTAATTACATTGTTAATGGGATTACAAAGTTTAGAATCATGATTAGCATGATCAGCGACCTATGTCATGATATAATCAGTTAGTTTTTAGATCTGAAAATTATAATTGTTGCATACGGTGATGATCATAGGATTCAAACCCTTTTGGTATCAAATGTAATGACCTGCGATGTGGTCTGTGATGTCATGTAATTTTTCAGATGCTTGCATGCATCTTATTTGATGTTTTGAGAGGCCTGCGTGCCTCCTAAAAGGAGATGTAATTTATTTTTATTTTTATTTTACATCTGGTTATATTTCTGTGATGTGATGTACGTCAACGATCAAGTCGAAGACGATGCATGAGATGAACAGGGGTCTAAGCGGTTGATGGCGATTGGATCAAGAGTTGGTCAAGGATTGAATCAAGGAGGCTTGGAACCAATTCAAGAGTTGAAGACCACTTGATCGATTGATGTGCATGTGCTTGTAATACGACCTAATTAGAATCCATGATCATCACCTATTTAAAGTTTAACTTTATTTGATGCTGCGATTATAACTGCCTGTGATGTACCGTTTGCATGTGATGTGAATGCGAGTCGGGTAGATAGGTTTACATGTGATGTAGCAAACCCAATTGAGACCTAAATCAAAACCTCCTCAATCAAGTCGAGAGTGAACCGACATGAGCAAGTCATATTAGATTAATTGATCTAATTGGTGTCTAGAAAAGCATGAAAGGTGGTTACTTAATTAGGACCTTACTCTCTGAGTAAGGGGAGCCTCCCACCTGCTTACCTGGCCAATTGTTCGATTACCTCTTATGAAGGGCTCAAGTTGCAAACACTAAGACCTGATTAACCAATATTAAGTCAATAGGTCTTCTACTGTAGTAGAGCTGCTAAGGCCTTTCTGATGTTGATTTGTCTCGGCTGGACACAGTGGTCAAGTTGCATCGGGGGGCTGGACCTCTCTATAGACATGAGATGTTGTAGGGTAAAGGTGGGGTTGGGCACCAATAACTGTTAGGTGAGGATCCAATGACGACTTTATTCCTACGGTTATACGGTGGGTCTGACTTAACTAAGAAATGGGACCAATAACTGTTAGGTGAGATTTTCATGGCTTAGAGACTAAGTTACACTGCAACATGCTTGAGAAGCATTGTACAAGAGTTGTACACTCATCCATCTATGTGTCACCAATAACTGTTAGGTGAGGTGGCATGTAAATCGGTGGGACCGCAGTACCCACTAGAAACCCTAGTCGTGTGGGATTTCCGTTTTCCTACCAGGAGAGTGTGAGGAATTCGAGAAAATAGTGGGAGTTACATTTGTTCTAAAAAACCTTAGAACAGATTAGGATCAAGTACAAAAGTCTAACTAGAATCTTTACTCTCTGCAGATACAATGTCAGCTTCAAACCCTTTGACCCGTATTCTTGAGACCAACCGACTGACCGGAACCAATTACAAAGACTGGCTTAGAAACCTCAAAATTGTTTTGGACTGTGAGAAAATAGGCTACATACTCGATTCAGATATCCCCACACTACCAACACGTCCTACTGATGTTCAGCGTGAGATGCATAAAAAGTGGTTGGATGATGACATTAGAGTAAAATGCTATATGATGGCATCCATGTCAAATGAACTCCAATGCCAGCATGAAAATATGAAGACTGCTAGGGACATACTAGCACACCTGCAAGAGTTGTATGGTGAGCAGAGTCGCACAGCTCGTTTTGAAGTGTCCAAGAGGCTCTTCAAGACAAAGATGCGCGAGGGGCAGTCTGTCCATGATCATGGTCTGACTATGATTAAGGACCTAGAGGAGCTTGAGAAGCTCGGAATGAACATGCACAAGGAATTGCAAGTGGATTTGATCTTACAGTCACTTTCTGATTCATTTGGTCAGTTTATAGTAAACTACCACATGAATAAGATTGAATGCACTAAGATTGAACTCATAAACATGTTGGTAACTGCTGAAGGAGCCTTGAAAGGTTCAAGGGGCAATGTCCTTGCTGCTGAGTTGACTTCTGGTTCCAAGAGAAAGTCTACTTGGAAGAAAAAGAAGCCTGCTAAGAAGCAGAAGAAAGACAAGAAGCCAAAGAAGGAAGTTCAAAAGAAAAAGGCTAACGACAAAGGAAAATGTTTCCACTGCAATGTCGAAGGCCACTGGAAGAGAAACTGTCCTTCATACCTCGAGAGCCTGAAAAACAAGAAAGGTGACACACCTTCAGAAGGTATAGACTTGCTCATAATTGAAACTAATCTAACGGTTTCTTCTACTTCTAGTTGGGTTATAGATTCTGGTTCTAGTGCTCATTTGTGCACTACCATGCAGGGTCTAAAGGAAAGTAGAAGGCTGGCGGAAGGTGCGGTAACCCTTCGGGTTGGCAACGGGGCAAAAGTTGCTGCTGTGGCTGTGGGCACCTACCATCTGCGACTACCGTCTGGATTTAGTTTATTACTTAGAGACTGCTATTATGTATCTGCTGCTAGCAGAAATTTGATTTCTGTTTCATGTCTAGCACAGGAAGGTCATGTTTTTACATTTGACAAAGACTGCTGTTCTATTTATTTGAGAAATAAAATAGTCGCACGTGGTTTCATGATCGACAGTCTCTATCATTTACATATGGATGTATCTGTAAATGTTACCGAGCAAGAAGTGAGTGCCAAAGGTCCCAAAAAAATCCAGAGATGAGATAAACCAAAGATATTTGTGGCACCTCAGACTTGGCCATATTGGAGAAGACAGAATGAACAAAATAGATAAAGATGGGCTTTTAGGCTCATTGACTTCCGAGTCATATCCAGTTTGCGAGTCCTGTCTTCAAGGAAAAATGGCTAGACTGCCCTTTGTAGGACATGGAGAGAGGACCACTGAAATACTTACCCTAGTACATACAGATGTATGTGGCCCATTCGATGTGCTAGCCAGGGGACGTTATTCTTACTTCATTACCTTTACCGATGATTATTCACGGTATGGGTATGTGTATCTTATGAGACACAAGTCTGAATCTTTTGAAAAGTTCAAAGAGTTCAAGAATGAAGTAGAAAAACAAACTGGAAAACCTCTTAAGGCTCTTCGATCAGATCGAGGAGGAGAATACCTTAGTGGGAAATTCCGGGACTATCTCAAAGAAAACGGCATAGTCTCACAATGGACACCTCCGGGTACACCTCAACTCAACGGGGTGTTAGAGAGGAGGAATCGGACCCTGTTGGACATGGTCAGGTCCATGATGAGCTTCACTGATTTACCTATGTTCCTTTGGGGAGATGCCTTACTCACAGCGATTTATTTATTGAATAGAGTTCCCCCTAAATCAGTTCCTACCACACTGTATGAGATATGGCATGGTAAGAAACCAAGTCTTGGTCATCTCAAGATTTGGGGATGTCCGGCCCACGTCAAGAGACTACAAGCAGACAAGTTAGAGGCTAGGACCATAAGTGCTCGTTTTATAGGATATCCTAAAGAGTCATTAGGGATACAATTTTTTCATCTCAGAGGATCACAATGTGTTTGTGAGCCGTCATGCCATCTTCTTGGAAAATCAGTTTATCCTTGATAGAGGCAGTGGGAGAAAAATTGAGCTTGAAGAGAAAGTCTCTGAAAAGCAACGAGTCATGGATCCTATAGAACCCATTCATAAAGAGCCAGTACACGATGTCCCTCGACCACCTCGTAGATCTAGTAGGGTCTCCCATCCTCCCGATAGATACTTAGGTATACTAGAAGAGGATACCGAGGAAATGTTCCTAGTGGGAGATAGGGATCACATACAGGATCCCAAAACCTACAACGAGGCGAATCTGATATCGATTCCGAGAAATGGCTGGAAGCCATGAAGTCAGAGTTAGACTCCATGCATTCCAACCAAGTCTGGACCTTAGTAGATCCACCAGAAGGTATTGTACCTATTGGATGTAAATGGATCTACAAAAGGAAAATAGGTCCGGATGAAAAGGTAGAGACCTTTAAGGCAAGGCTGGTGGCGAAAGGGTATAGTCAACGCGAAGGCATTGACTATCAGGAGATCTTTTCACCTGTAGCCATGCTGAAATCCATCCGAACACTGCTTGCCATTGCAGCATTTCATGATTATGAAATCTGGCAGATGGATGTGAAAACTGCTTTCCTGAATGGATATCTTGATGAAGATATCTATATGGAACAGCCTCTGGGTTTCACTTCCAGTGATGGAGATCGCAAGGTCTGCAAGCTGCAAAGGTCCATCTATGGACTAAAGCAAGCCTCTCGGAGTTGGAACACTCGTTTCGATGACGCAATCAAAACGTTTGATTTCATCAAAAACGAAGAGGAGCCGTGTGTTTACAAAAAGGTTAGTGGGAGCGCTGTCGTATTTCTCGTATTGTACGTAGACGACATCCTACTAATAGGGAATGATATTCCCATGCTAACCTCGGTCAAAGTCTGGTTGTCAAAAGAATTCTCCATGAAAGACCTTGAGGAAGCATCCTATATTTTGGGAATAAAGGTCTATAGAGATAGATCTAAAAGGATGCTTGGCCTTTCACAGAAGATGTACATAGAGGAGGTGCTGAAGAAGTTCAGCATGGAAAACTCCAAGAGGGGTCTCTTACCCCTTAGGCTTGGAATTCATCTCTCCAAGAAGATGTGCCCCAACACATCTGAAGAGATTCAACGCATGAGCAAGATTCCCTATGCATCGGCAATAGGAAGCCTCATGTATGCCATGCTGTGTACACGACCTGATATAGCTCTTGCTGTGAGTGTCACAAGCAGATATCAGTCGAATCCAGGTGAAGAACACTGGACAGCTGTGAAGAATATTCTTAAGTACTTGAGAAGAACTAAAGATTTATTCTTAGTTTTTGGAGGATCATCAGAGTTAAAGGTAGAAGGGTACACAGATTCAGACTTCATGACTGATGTCGATAACAGGAAGTCAACATCTGGATATGTGTTCTTGTGCAATGGTGGTACGGTGAATTGGAAGAGTTCTAAACAACCGATCATTGCTGATTCTACTATGGAAGCTGAATACATCGCCGCCTCTGAAGCTGCTAAGGAAGGCTTCTGGTTCAAGAAATTCATTGCAGAGTTGGACGTGATGACATCAGATGCCATAACACTCTACTGCGACAATAATGGCGCCATAGCCCTTGCTAAGGAGCCAAGGTCTCATCAGAAGTCTAAGCATATAGAGCGGCGCTTCCATCTCATACGCGACTATGTTGAGAAGAAATATGTAGAGGTGCAGAGAGTAGACTCCGCGGATAACGTGGCAGACCCGTTCACTAAGCAGCTGAGTCAGCAAAAGACTGAAGCCCACCTTGAGAAGATGGGCCTAAGATATATGACCAATTGGCTTTAGTACAAGTGGGAGATTGTTAGATGTATGCCCTAGAAGCCAATTCGGCTGACACATTGTTGATTCTAGGGACATAATTTTGTACTTGACTGTTTATTATTGAATAAATAAAAGGCATCTTTTCATTCATATTATTTATGTGTCTATGAATCGTCCAAGGAATTAATAAGATGATGATACATATTTTCAAGAGTTGAGAATTTGAGCCATGTATCATTGGTGATTAATTTCTAAATGCTCCTGATCAATGGATCATCACGAGGACGGTGATCGATCCGATCAGTGCACAGATCACTTTCCTTCTGGATGGACGAGACTTGAGTCCACAGTGTAGGGACACTGAAGTGATAGTGCAGATGCTTGTTAGAGAACAAGGGTACTGAGCGTGACCAAGACAAGAAGTCACTTGGATGTCTATCCACTCGTCAGTAACTTGCTTGATGTTGCAGTAGTGTGACTGGTCCTTTGACCTGCGGTGCTTCGGCTACTCACAGTGAGGTTATTGTAGTTTGACTGCACACATACATGGTCTCTAGCCATATGGGTTCATGCAGTGTAGATTGGCTGCAGTAAGTTCACTGTAGGAGTAGGGTATGCACCTATAAGGAATCTATCGACCTTGATAGAAGAGGAGTGATCCTATGTGATTTGTTAGACTGAGTTCTAAGACCTTGGCCAGGGCAGTAATATAAAGTGGAAAAAGAGTTTTCCACTATCAAACTCAAGTCGAATAAATCTTGACATATGACAGACGATGGGGTTTGACGAGTTGTCCATGACCTCCGTTCTGTAGGGATCCACGATAGTAGGACTGTATCACACGTTAACTGCACCTAGAGGTTCATCATTCCATTCTACTGGGTAGCTACTACATGCTGCTAGGTGTCACTGGTGGATGGTGGGACTCACAGGGATTATCTCGATGATCGATAAATCCTAATGAGTTGAGTTGGAATCGTTCCAACCCATTGAAAGGAGTTTTCAATGATATAGTGATAGAGATCACAATATATCTCACTACCAGTCAGAATAGAACCTATGGGGTCACACACACTAGAAGTATTGACCGATCCGATGGTTGAAAAGTGATTATGAATCACGAGTAATCAATTCGATTGATAAGAAGTTGAAGAAGGAAAGGGAATTAATTAATTGGACTTGAAACATGAGTCCTACTTCGAGTAGGATTCCTAGAGTCCTAATTGGATTAGGACTGGGAATCCTAGTTGGAGTAGGACTGGGATTCCTACTTGGAATAGGATTCCTGCAATCCTAATGAGATTAGGAGTTTTGAATCAAAATTGGATTCCTACTTGGAGTAGGATTCCTAGAGTCCTAATCGGATTAGGACTTCGGATTCAAATAGAGTCCTAATTGGATTAGGACTAAAATTAAATATGTCCTAATTTGGATTAGGGTTTCTTAAGTCACAATTAATTATTAATCTAATGAATCAATAAGACTCCTAATTGGATTAGGCTTGAAGAGTTCAATTGAGTCAAAATTGATTTAAGTTCTAATTGGATTAGGACTTACCTAGATTGGATCCTAATTGGTTCACCCTTGGACTAAACCTAATTGGATTAAGACTTGACCACATTAGGGCATTTCAAACCCTACTTAATGTGGATTAGGGTTTACCATGAGGAGGGGGATATGCCCCTCCCTTTTTCATGTGGAGAAGGGAGAAGAGAGCCCCTCTTAGGAAATAACTCTAGGGCTCCTAGATTGTAGGAGCCCTAGATGGTTATAAAAAGGGGCAAAGGGGGTCGGCACCCAACAAGAGCTCTCCCTCTCCTCTTCCAATCCGTGGCCACCCCTCTCCCTTCCTTGGTTCAGCCGCCATCAGCAAGGGGAAAAGAAGAAGAGGCGTGCACCTCTCCTTGGCCTCCTTCCTTGGTTCCAACGCAGGGAAGAAAAGAAGGCTGCGTGGGGATTCTTCTTCTTCCTCTTCTTCATCCTTCTTCTTCCTCCTCTCAAGCACAATCAAGGGTTGATAGAAAGAGAGAAAATCAGCCATCAAAAGAAGTTTTTGCAAGGGAACTAGCACCCCGGGAAGACTAGAGAGCTTTGATCGAATCACTGCTTCGTGTGGATACCCGTAGAGGCCGGACACTTGAACGGCTTCAAGCGAACCTTCATCCTAGACCACGAACTTCAGTTTGTGGTGATCATCTACCCGTACAAGGTGAAGATCTGATCTTCTAATGTATTTAAAAGTTTTTAATTCTTGCCTAACTACGAACGGTTCATAAAACAACGTTCATGCGATGAACGTCGATCCCGCACATGCCTCTTCCGCTGCCATCTGACTTTTTTTGAAATATCAGCGGCATGGGCGGGTTCCCAACACTAATGACATTACACCTAACTCTGCAATGAACTTTTAACCAGAAGGTTTCTACTGCACCCTTAGATACGGCTTAACATTCAGCTTTTAAGGTAGAATCTATAATGATCGGTTGTTTGGAACTCTTCCAATTTACTGAACCACCATTGCACATATTCTGATGTAGACTTTTTATCATCAATATGTGTGCATCCTTCTACCTTCAACTCTGATCTTCTCTCAAAGACCAAGAACATGTCCTTAGTTCTTCTCAAGTACTTAAGACTGTTCTTCACAGCTATCCAGTGCTTTTTGCCTGGATATGATTGACATATGCTCGTGACATTCACAGCATGTACTATATCAAGTCATGTACATAGCATGGCATACATGAGGCTCCCTATTGCTGATGCATAGGGGATCTTGCTCATGCGTTGAATCTCTTCAGATGTGTTGGGGCACATCTTCTTGGAGAGATTAATTCCATGCCTTAGGGGTAATAGACCCCTTTTAGAGTTTTCCATGCTGAACCTTTTCAGCACTTCCTCTATGTACATCTTCTGTGATAGGCCAAGCATCCTTTTAGATGTATCTCTATAGACCTTTATTCCCAAAATATAGGATGCTTCCCCAAGGTCTTTCATGGAGAACCTTTTTGACAACCAGAACTTGACCGAGGTTAGCATAGGAATATCATTCCCTATCAGGAGGATGTCATCTACGTACAGTGCAAGAAAAATGACAGTACTCCCACTAACCCTTTTGTAAACACACGGTTCCTCTTCGTTTTTGATGAAATCAAACGTTTTGATTGTGTCATCGAAACGAGTGTTCCAACTTCGAGATGCTTGCTTTAGTCCATAGATGGACCTTTGCAGCTTGCAGACCTTGTGATCTCCATCACTGGAAGTGAAACTATAATAACCCCAATTTTTTTTTATATAAAAAAGGGATAGAATAGTCCTTTAAAATTGATATAAGGGGTAAAATTGGAAGGACTCAAAAATTAATGGCATAATAGTAGATGCATTGAAGTGTTAGGGGCAAAATGGGAAGGAATCAAAAGATAATGGCATAATTGCAGATATATCGAAGTGGCAAGGGCAAAATGGGAATTTAATAATATTAAACAAAGGGTGAATAGTGCTTTGATGTGATTTAAAGGGGGGTTTACGGTGGCTTTTGGAATGAAACCGAGAGACAGAGAGGGGAAGTCTCAGGCGGTGGAAACACAGAGAGAGGAAAAAAGAGAAGAAGAAGAAGAAAAAGAAGAGAAGAAGAAGAAAAAGAAGAAGAAGAAGAAGAAGAAGAAGAAGTCTTTAAAATACCTGCTTACCTAGAAGCTACTCAATATGAGACAGGAAAGATGATTGGAATTGAGAAAAATTATGCCTTGTCTATACACTACTCTCCGAAAAAAGCTAATGTTGAGGTAGATACACCGAGTTGAAAAACTTCTGGTAGTATTGCTGCTCTACTCACATCCGAGAAAAGCTAATGTTGTGGTAGATGCACTGATCAGAAAAGGTGTTAGTGATACAAGAAAGGTTGAGGAGAGTGTTTAGTAGGCAGAAGAGCTACGCAGATGTCAGAAGGAGAGATGTGCAGTTTGGCACGGGAAATCATGTGTTCCTAAAGATCTCTCCTATGAAAGGAATAATGAGGTTTGGAAAGAGAGGCAAGCTTAGTCCTAGATACATTGGCCCCTTTGAGATATTAGACAAGGTTGGCACTGTATCTTACAGATTAGCACTGCCTCCAAACCTCAGTCATGTGCATTCAGTATTTCATGTATCTATGCTCCGGAAATATGTGCCAAATCCATCCCATGTGCTGTCAGTGCAGGAAGTTACAGTAGAGAGAGACCTTTCTTATGAAGAGCTTTCTGTAGCTATCCTTGATACTCAGATCAAGAAGCTAAGAAATAAGAAAATATGTATGGTAAAGGTCCAATGGCACCGGCACAATGTTGAAGAATGCACTTGGGAGTTGGAGCAAAGTATGAAGAGCAAATACCCTCACCTCTTTGAGTAATCAGATAATTTATCCTTTTAAATTCGAGGACGAATTTTATATAAGGGGGGGAGGATGTAATAACCCCAATTTTTTTTTATATAAAAAGGGGATAGAATAGTCCTTTAAAATTGATATAAGGGATAAAATTGGAAGGAATCAAAAGTTAATGGTATAATAGTAGATGCGTTGAAGTGTTAGGGACAAAATGGGAAGGAATCAAAAGATAATGGCATAATTGCAGATATATCGAAGTGGCAAGGGCAAAATGGAAATTTAATAATATTAAACAAAGGGTGAATAGTGCTTTGATGTGATTTAAAGAGGGGTTTACGGTGGCTTTTGGAATGAAACCGAGAGATAGAGAGGGGAAGTCTCAGGCGGTGGAAACACAGAGAGAGGAAAAAAGAGAAGAAGAAGAAAAAGAAGAAGAAGAAGAAGAAAGAGGGAGGGGATTCGAGGTGCAAGGAAGCTCCGGTTGCGCTGCCAGCTGAAGGAAAAAGTGTAGATCTCCTTCCCTTCTACGCAAGGACCCAAGTTTCACAAGAAGAAAAAGGTAAATACCCGTCCCTACCTAGCATTCTAAAGAATTTATGTTATAGAAAGGGTAGATGATAGTTGTAAAGGGTGTTAAAAGGGGAAGAATCGGATTTCGACAAATTTTTCCGGCACTACGGAAAAATCATGTCAAAGTCCCAACTTTGGCGAATTATTTAGGGGGTCAAATGGCCTCTGATAGTGATGCATGTTACCTTTTTGGAATCCACTATGAGTGTAGAATGTTAGGTAAAAATTTCATCAAATTTGGAGTCTGGAAAGTGGATCAAACCCGGGATGAAGTAACCGGCTGTCGGTCCGGGTTACTGTTCATTCGGGTGGAAAATAAGGAATTTCATGCTATAATAGAGTATTAAGCCTAGATCAAGCTAAAAGGGACCTTGTACTCATGCAAGGGAATCCCTAGTATACATAAATGATGAGTTAATTAATAGAAAAAGAAAAAAAAGAAAGAAAAGAAAAGATTTAGGGAACGGGGGAGTTGAATCAATTAAAGTTCCCTATATTATAATTGGCATGTAGATTATAGCCCTTGATACAGGACTAAATGTATTATAAATGCATGTCACAGTTGGGCAAGAGGTTAGGGAGCAAGAAGAAGAAGCCCCTACTGCCTACCATAAAGTTTTGGAGGCGTATCAGGGCTGTGCCAGATTGACAGGTGAGTGGGAGTCATGTACTTTGCACCATGAGCACATTTCTTATTCATTTTCATGAATGTTGCCAAGTGTGACTTGATTCCTCCTGAGCTTATTGATTAATTGTTGTAGTAGATTCCTCCATAATCTTGATTCTCTATGCTTGATTATTCTGTACATGCATTTGAGGGGACATTGAGAGGAATTACGAGGGGTTGATAAGTAATCAAATTGATTCCGAATTGTAAAATGATTTTTTTTGTAAATTGATTTCATTTCCTCTATTTCAAAGACTTATGAGTGGTAGTCTTGATTATACTCTTTTATGAGTAGTTAAATTGGATCTGAATTGTGAAATGATTTCTTTTGTAAATTGATTTCATTTCCTATATTTCAAAGACTTGTAAGTGGTAGCCTTGATTATACTCCTTTATGAATAATTAAATTGGATCTGAATTGTGAAATAACTTCTTTTATAAATTGATTTCATTTTCTCTATTTCAAAGATTTGTAGAGCCCATTTCAGTGGTATATTGAGTTGCATTGCACACCCTTGACCCCTCACTCCCAACCCTGATGTTAGTTTATGATTGGGTTGGAGTCGAGTGAGTGGTAGTCTTAATTATGCTCCTTTTAGTAGAGTATTGGGAGGGTGCATTATGGCATTCATGCATGGCTTGGCAGTATCTGCAGGACACCTATAGTCGATGGGGTTGAACATCGGCCTTTGTGCACATAGTAGCCTTCTGGGTGGGCGGAGCCCAGTCCCTTCCTAGGAGGGACACGGCCCTAGGCGTAGGATTGGCCAGTCCTACGACTTATATTCTGCTTGCCGCCGGGCATAGTAAGACCCCGCGAGGTGCAGTATGGCTTTCCGCGGATGTAGAATTCCCGCGAGGTGCCGTTTAGTATATAGATGTGAGATGGATTTCTGTTCTGGATACTGGCTTGCATTTATATTATCAGTATGGTGTCTTATTCTGCATATGCATGTGATAGTGGAGAGTTGTTGCTGGTTCGCCTGGGGCGTAAAACCCACCTCCCGATAGCTATCTAGCACTTATATTATTGGTATGGTGTCTTATTCTGCATATGCATGTGACAGTAGAGAGTTGTTGCTGGTTCGCCTGGGGCGTAAAACCCACCTCCCAATAGCTGTCTTGTTGATGATTCAGCATATTGATACCTGATTTGTATGTTCCAGCATTATTGTGAAGTGATTGATCATAACCCTATTTGATTTTGATGAGCTCAAAGCATCTGAGTATATCTCTTGTTTACTAATGAATTCAATTGAGTGTTTCAGTGAAAATCTTGTCTAAAGTGTTTCTAGACTTGGTTCATAATATTTTGGATAAGTTAAGAAGTCAGTTTGAACCAAAGTCTGAGACTCGAGTCGACTCCGGAGTATTACGAGTCGACTCCAAGCGTATCAGAATCACTGGCGCGGGCTCGAGTCGACTCCGGATCATTATGAGTCGACTCCGACTGAGAACAGACAGACGAGCAGAAAGCATCAACTCAAAACCTGTCAGCGAGTCGACTCCTGAAGTGCGCGAGTCGACTCCGATGTTTAACGAGTCGACTCCAAGGAGTTACAGACAGAAAAGTCAGAGAGCGAATTTCGACCCTGAGATTCGAGTCGACTCCTGTGGAACGCGAGTCGACTCCGATGGTTGGTAGGTCGACTCCAAAGAAAGCGAGAGTCGACTCTCAGTGGTTCACAAGGCAAAAGTCAGAGAGCAGTTTTCGGACTCTGAGATTCGAGTCGACTCCCGCAATGCGCGAGTCGACTCCGAGACAGCGTGACCCCAAAAAGACAGAAGACCGATTTACTGTCTCTGAGAGCCGAGTCGACTCCCAGACAGCTCGAGTCGACTCCAAGGCAGCGCTACACCAAAAAGGCAGAAGGCTATGTTTCGGAAACTGAGAGCCGAGTCGACTCCGGGGAAGTTCGAGTCGACTCCAAGACTGGACGAGCCAAAAGACAGAAGATCGGGAGTTCGGGCTCTGAGCACCGAGTCGACTCCCAGGATTGTCGAGTCGACTCGAGTGGGCCAAGTTGAAAATTAGCTCCATGGATTTCATGAGATGAGCCGACTCCGAAAATGCCAAGTCAGCTCCAGAAGTTGGCGAGTCGACTCCGGGTCAAGACGAGTCGACTCCCAGTCGAAGAGGCTACTTTAATTCAAATCCGGAACAGTTGCCGAGTCGACTCCAGAAAAGCATGAGTCGACTCCCGCTACAGCCGAGTCGACTCCTGATCGCGCGAGTCGACTCCGACCCCCAACGGACATATTGTCAGGTTGTGCAGAGTGTGCAGAACGGGCAGAGAAAGGTGTCTAATGGCTAGTTTCCGTGGGGGATGGCTTAAATAGCCACAGAGGACTGTAGCAAGGCAGAGACGCACCATTCCATTCAAAGAAATCAAGCATTCATTCTCTGCAAGTGGTTTTTCAACGAAAAGAGGGAAGAGCGCCATAACTCCATCCAACTACCTCTTCCCAAACATTGAAAGAGATCTCCTCCTGCATTCAAGTCGACCAGACATTCAAGAGGAGATCCGAAGTTCAAGAAGCCCTACTCTACTCCAACTCAAACGTGTTTGAGGGCTCTTAACTTCTCTCTAGTTTATATTGTTATTTATCTGCTTTTGAGAAGCTCTGTTTTTCTGTTTGTTGTCATTATTTCCATCTTGTCTTTGCTTGGTTCAATTGGGGGATTGAATCAAGGGTGTAGAGGTTGGTTGGTGAGCCGAGTGTAAAACCAACGTGTAAGGGTTCGATTGTGATCCCGGAAAAACAATCGGGGTGGTTCTAGTCGGTGAGCCAGGAAAAACCGACCGAGTTCGTTGTGAGCTCGTAAAACAACAAGTTTGGTTGTGAGCTTGTAAAACAACCGGCTGTAATCCAAGGGGTTATAGTGAATTCCCAAGTGAGACTTGGGGAGTGGACGTAGGAGCAAGGGTTAGCTCCGAACCACTATAAAAGCCTTGTGTTTGTGATTGTTTGTCTCTTTCTTTTACTATCATTTCATTCACAGCACATAGTAATTAATTAATCATCTTGGTAAAGCATTAATTAGTCATCCACAACGTTTTAATTGCAAAATTATTTTAAAACCCAATTCACCCCCCCTCTTGGGTTGTCTATCTGGGCAACAAGTGGTATCAGAGCCTAAACTCTTCTACCCTAAGAGTCAAAGATCAAAATGACAACCCCATTTGGATCTTCCCACATCGAGGGTCAGTCCACCCAAAGATCCCCATTCTTTAATGGATCCAATTACTCATATTGGAAGGCTAGGATGAGGATATTTATCCAAGCCCAAGACTATGAGATGTGGACCATTGTAGTAAATGGACCATACATCCCATCCATCTATGTAGAGGGTGTCACTGTACCTAAACTAGAAAAGGATTGGGATGAACATGACATGAGAAAGGCACAACTCAATTCTAAAGCAATGAATGTGCTTTACTGTGCATTAGATAGGAATGAATTCAATAGAGTCTCTACTTGCAATTCTGCAAAAGAGATTTGGGACAGACTTGAAGTGACCCATGAGGGCACGAATCAAGTCAAAGAATCCAAAATAAATATATTAGTTCATAAGTATGAACTATTTAAGATGGATTCTAATGAGACAATCACTAGCATGTTCACTAGGTTTACTGACATTGTCAATGGCCTAAAAAGCCTTGGCAAAAACTATACTAACAGTGATCTTGTCAGGAAAATTCTTTGCTGTCTACCAAGGTCATAGGAAGCCAAGGTGACGGCAATCCAAGAAGCTAAGGACTTGAACAAGCTTCCACTTGAAGAGCTCCTTGGATCCCTAATGACTCACGAGCTAACAATGAAGCAGCACAGCGAAGAAGAGTCCTCCCATAAGAAAAAGGTAATAGCTCTCAAATCTACATCATCTAATAAAGATTTGTCTTGCAGTAGCAGCAGTGAAGAAGAAGATCATGAGGGAGATGATGATGAGGCTCTTCTTGTGCGCAAGTTCAGAAAATTCATCAACCACAAGAAGTCCTATCATCAAAGGAGAGGCCCCTCAAATTTCTATCGCAAGGATAAAGGTAAGGAAAGGGAAAATGAGGGGATTGGGTGTTATGAGTGCAAGAAGCCGGGGCACATCAGAGCTGAGTGTCCCTTACTAAAGAAGGGCAGCAAGTACAAGAAGAAGAAAGCCCTTGTCACCACCTTATCGGACTCCGACGCATCATCTTCATCATCGGATGAGGAACAAGAAGAAAAGGCCAATTTCTGTTTCATGGCCAATGAAAATGAGGTAACATCCAACACGCATCTCGATTTTACCTTTGATGAATTGTATGATGCATTTAATGAATTAATGATTGAATATAAGGCCATAAATCTTAAGAATAAAGAACTAAAAATAGCTAATCAATCTTACCTACATAAATACGATAAGTTAGTTAAGGATAAGGATTGTATCACCAAAGAAAATGCAGAACTTAAAACAAGCAACCAAATCTTGATACAAAAGAATAATACCTTAACTAAAGAAAATGAAAGGCTGAACAAAGAAATATTAGAACCCAAAAACTATAAACATATAAATTAGAGTATCACAAAAGAACTAAATGATCTAAAAGCAGAAAAACAGACACTAACTAAAGAACTTGAGAAATACAAACCCTTGGTTGAAAAATTTACATATAGTTCTGAAAAATTAAATATGATACTTAATAGTTAACGAGCTGTATTCAATAGAACAGGTCTAGGATACAAACCTAAAAACAAGCAAAAACTTCTTAGTAACTTCTTTGTTAAAGCAGGAGAAAGTAAAATTAAGAAAATAACCTGTTTTTGTTGTGGAACTGTAGGACATAAAGCAAATGTATGTGACTATAGGAAAGGAAAAACTAAAAGAAAAATCAAAAGGGTATGGGTTCCAAAAGGAACCAACATGACTAACCATGAAGGACCCAAGAAAACTTGAGTACCTAAAATTATATGATCTGCTTGTGTAGGAGTGTCTTGCAGCCAAGGTCAACAAAAATTGCTGGTACTTGGATAGTGGCTGTTCAAGACACATGACGGGTGACAAGGATCAATTCTTCACCCTTGAAGCTAAGAAGGGAGGTGCTGTGACTTTTGGAGACAACAACCAAGGTCACATCATTGGTATAGGTAAAGTACAAATTACCCCTTCTACTTTTATTGATAATGTTAGATATGTTGACGGTCTTAAGCATAATTTATTAAGCATTAGTCAATTATGTGATAAAGGTTATGATGTTATGTTTAAACCATCACTATGCATCGTAACAAACCCAAATGACAATAGTTTAGTTTTTAAAGGAATAAGACGTGGAAATGTGTATGTTGTAGACCTTGAGGATCTTGCCAAACACAACCCATGCTTAGTTGTTAATGAAACTAAGGACAATGATGCTAGTTGGTTATGGCACCGTAAGTTAGGTCATGCAAGCATGGACACAATATCTAAACTAGTTAAAAGAGATTCGGTGATAGGTTTGCCAAAATTGAAGTTTGAAAAGAATAAAATATGTGAAGCATGTCAATTTGGCAAACAATCAAAGAACTCCTTTAAATCTATAAATTGTGTCTCAACCTCTAGACCTCTAGAACTACTACACATGGACCTATTCGGACCAACTAGAACCACAAGCCTAGGTGGAAATAAATATGGTCTAGTTATTGTAGATGATTATTCTAGATACACTTGGGTCATGTTCTTAGCTCATAAGGATCAAGCTTTTTCAGTTTTCAAGAAATTTTATAAAGAAGTAACCAATACTAGAGATACTTCAGTAGTAGCTATTAGAAGTGACCATGGTACCGAATTTGAAAATCATTTATTTGATAAGTTTTGTAGTAAAAAGGGGATAACACACAATTTTTCTGCACCTAGGACACCACAACAAAATGGAGTTGTGGAGAGAAAAAATAGAACTCTAGAGGAAATGGCTAGAACTATGTTATGTGAAAGTAACCTCCCTAAGTACTTTTGGGGAGAAGCCATTAATACTTCTTGTCATATATTAAATAGAGATTTATTGAGACCTATTATAAAGAAAACACCTTATGAACTTTGGAAAAACAGAAAACCAAAGGTAAATTATTTTCATATCTTTGGATGTAGGTGTTTTGTTCATAATAATGGGAAAGATAATCTAGAAAAATTTGATTCTAAATCTGATGAGGGCATATTCTTAGGCTACTCTACAACTAGTAAAGCCTATAGAGTCTTTAATAAAAGAACCCTAGTTATAGAAGAATCCATACATGTTGTCTTCGATGATTCTAGTGATATCTCTTCTAGTAAGAGAGTTAATTTTGATGATGATATGGAAATTCTTGAAGAAAAGATTGACGAGATGACATTACAAGATAACAGTCAAAAATTAATTGAAGATGCATCATCAAGCCAAGAGACTATAGTAGATCATGGGCTAACTAAAGCTTGGAGGTATGCTCACGGGCATCCTAAGGAATTAATTCTAGATGATCCGTCTCAACCTATTAGGACTAGAGCATCCCTTAGGAACTTAAACAATCATCTATCTTTCGTTTCACATTTTGAGCCTAAACGCATAGAAGAAGCTGAAAAAGATGTAAATTGGATAAATGCAATGCAAGAAGAATTAAACCAATTTACTAGAAACAAAGTATGGAATCTAGTTGAAAGACCTTCTGAATATCCAATTATAGGTACCAAATAGATTTATAAAAATAAACTTGATAAAAATGGAATTGTCATAAGGAATAAGGCTAGACTAGTAGCAAAGGGCTATAATCAAGAAGAAGGTATAGATTTTGATGAAACCTTTGCTCTTGTAGCTAGACTTGAGGCTATTAGATTATTATTAGCATATGCATGCTCTAAGGACTTCAAACTATTTCAAATGGATGTAAAAAGTGCATTTTTAAATGAGTATATTAATGAGGAGGTATATGTAGAACAACCTCCTGATTTTGAAAATCATCAATACCCTAATCATGTATATAAATTGAACAAAGCACTTTATGGTTTGAAACAAGCACCTAGAGCATGGTATGAGAGGCTTAGCAAATTCCTATTAGAACATGAGTTCTCTAGGGGTAATGTAGATACAACACTATTTCTGAAAAAGCAAAACAAAGATATGTTATTAGTGCAGATTTACGTTGATGATATTATTTTCGGTGCTACTAACAATCGCCTCTGCGAAGAATTTGCTGATTTGATGCAGAGTGAATTTGAGATGAGCATGATGGGAGAGCTGAACTACTTCCTCGGGCTTCAAATCAAACAGTCTGAAGGAGGCATCTTCATCAATCAAGCCAAATATATCAAGGAGATGCTTAAAAAGTTTGATATGGAGGGGAACAAGTCAATCAGCACCCACATGAGCTCATCATGCAAATTAGACCAAGATGAATCAGGTAAATCTGTAGATCAGAAACTATATAGAGGTATGATAGGATCTTTATTGTATCTTACTGCAAGTAGATCTGATATCATGTTTAGTGTTTGCATGTGTGCTAGATATCAGTCTAATCCTAAGGAATCACATCTAATTGCAGTTAAGAGAATCTTTAAATACCTAATAGGAACTAAGAATATAGGTTTATGGTATTCTAAAGAATCTAGCCTAAAATTAATAGGATACACAGATTCAGACTTTGCTGGATGTAAACTTGATAGAAAAAGTACCAGCGGGTCTTGTCAATTTCTAGGAGAAAACTTAATCTCATGGTTTAGCAAGAAACAAAACTCGGTTGCATTATCTACTGCTGAAGCTGAATATGTTGCAGCCGGGAGTTGTTGTGCTCAAATCTTATGGATCAAACAACAATTAGAAGATTATGGCATTAAACAAGATAAAATATCCATTAATTGTGATAATACAAGTGCCATTAATCTAACTAAGAATCCAATTCAGCATTCAAGAACTAAACATATTGAGATAAGACATCACTTCATAAGAGATCATGTACTGAATGGTGATGTGACACTACAATTTGTTTGTACTGATGATCAATTAGCTGACATTTTTACAAAACCCCTAAGTGAAGAGAGATTTAGTGTGCTTAGGAGGGGATTAGGAGTGATTGATCCATGCTAGTGGTGTTTTCCACTAGTTCATTGATTTTGATGATTAGATTGTGGTTAATTTAGAGTTTCTTTACAATGATCATCAAATCAGATCATAACTTAGTGATTTTCCCTCATTCGGCACGAACAAAGCATGATTTTTAGGTGCGTGCCAGAGTTCGAGACGACTCGAGCAAGTTTCAGAGTCGGCTCGTAAAGGGGAGTCGACTCGCGCATTTGCGGGAGTCGACTCGAGATCGATGGCAGCAGAGGGGGAGTCGACTCGCATACAGACGGGAGTCGACTCGAGGTTAACAGGCACATAAGGAGAGTCGACTCGCGCCTATTTTGGAGTCGACTCGAGGTCGAGTCGACTCGCGACTCAGAGGAGTCGAGTCGCAGTCGGGATCCGACTTTTTAACCCTAACTCCATCGTTTAGAAAACACTTATTTTCACCGCCGCCACTGTTCAAAACCCTAGAGCCGACTCCTAGATCGTCTCCGGCCGTCCCTAAGCTTTTTTCCCGTCGACCTTTCACCGTCCATTAGCGTTTTACTCCATTCTAGGTCAACCATGCCTCGCAAAGCCACTGTCTCAAGCCGGAAGAGGCCCCAGTCCGCGACCGGTGCCGAGCGGCGTTCCAAGGCTCGGAACGACCCCGTGAGGCCACAACCTCCGGCTCGTTCCCCGCCGAGGGCCGTTCCCTCGAGGCCGTGCGCTGGGAAGGCGGTCTCCACCGGGAGATACGTCGATTTCGACTATCTCTCCCGGGAGGGCTTTACGATAGGAGAGAGACTTAGGGCCCAGGGCTTAGAGTATTTTCTCACCTTAGATCTCCCCACATACCCTGGACTAGTTAGGGAGTTCTACGGTACCGTCCACAGGGGCGATGGGGGTATAGAGGGCACGGTAGCCGGTGTCCCATTATTCATTTCGGAGGATATCATTGCTCAGGTCCTCCATCTTCCCCAAGTTGGGGTGGCACCCGCACACCCTGAGGATGGGACTGAGGCCCTTACGGCCATTCTAGGGCATCCACCCCAGTCCCCCTTGGATGAGGTATCCGCTAGCTCACTTCCAGTTGAGGTGCGGATCCTCCTGAGCATCCTGTCTAGGTCCCTCTTCCCGAAGACTGGGCGCTTCGACTTTGTTTCTGAGAGGGACCTCGCCCTTATGTTCTATATTCTCCAGGACACCCCAGTCAACTTCCCAAAACTTATTTATAGATATCTATGTGAGCCACTAGATAGACCTAGGCTCACCCTCCCCTACGGCATGATGTTCACCCTTTTGTTTAGGGAGGCCGAGATTCCCATTCCTGAGGGGGAACCCTCTCGCGCATTGCGATGGACAGATCGCATGCGTCCGGGGACCCTACACAGGATGGGGTTTCGGAAGGTAGAGGGGACCTGGGTTAGGAAGTCTTTCACCTCCACACATACCACCAGACATTCCCCTAGTCCTGAGCCAGACTCAGATTATCCTGACTTTCCCTCCACTTCTGCTCCTACCACCTCAGCCGGACCCTCCTCCTCAGCTCCTCAGGTCATGGAGGTCCGGATCGCTCCTGAGCAGCTCCGGGAGTTGCGGCAGGAGATTGTCCGAGATCTGCGAGATGATCTACTTCGGGAGCTCCGGGGTTCAGTGCCTGCTCCCACTCCTGCACCTTCGTCAGCATTGGTCCCTTCTTTGACAGCCGTGACTGAGATGACGGCCCATGTGCGGGAAGAGATTTACTACGTCCGGAGCCTGATCCAGGCTCAATTCTTCAGTATGAGTGAGGTCACGGGCATCACTCGGAAGATGCGCGATGACATCCGGAAGGACATGAGCACCACTACTCAGGGGGCCGAGCGCTTGTCGAACGTGCTCATCGACAAGCTGGACGCACTTCAGAAGTCGGTGATCGAGCTCTCCACTACACATAGCAGGGCCACTTCGTCCATTATCTCTCAGCTCGGGCATGTTACAGATGCGGTCACCCTCCTCATGGAGCAGAACAGATTGAGAGGAGGAGCCACATCCTCGAGGAGACCTTAGCTGCTTTTTGCTTTATTTTGACATGTATTCCTTTTTTTTTGCCTTACTTATTGTATTCTCAAATGTATTTACATACACATCAATACAATGAGTAGACATATTCTCTTCAATTGTGTGCAATTTGTTCTCTAAGTGATTGTTTGTTCTGCTTACCTCCTTTTTGATATGATGACAAAAAGGGGGAGAAATACTTAATAGATATGTAAATGGAATCAAAATGAGAATTAAAACATAATTTGTTCTTAGTGGATTTGGTACCTCGAGGCTCATTATCTCTCTGTTGGGGCTCCTAATGGAGTAATCTCCAGAATCTATTCAAGGAATATTCGGAGATTAGTTGAATCCAACTCAAGAACAAATTGTCAGATTTTTCCTCTAAAAACCAAAAATTTCAGTTCAAAAACTTCAATGCATTAAAAAAAAATTCAGAGAATCAAAACAAAGTAGAATGTTGAGGGGGAGAATCTGAATTTTTAAGAAAGATAAATCATTAAATATATATAAGCCAAACAATTGATTGCATGATATGAAGGCTTATATAATTCCAAATGAAAGGGGGAGCTTTAACTCCAAAATTTATTGTTTCACACCTTTCAAGATTGGATAATCAAATAACCAGACACTTGAATTCATTTATGAATTTTATTTTCTTGTTTATTGAGCAATTCACTTTACATATACTCAATGTTTTGTCATCATCAAAAAGGGGGAGATTGTGGAGTGATTGATCATAACCCTATTTGATTTTGATGAGCTCAAAGCATCTGAGTATATCTCTTGTTTACTAATGAATTCAATTGAGTGTTTCAGTGAAAATCTTGTCTAAAGTGTTTCTAGACTTGGTTCATAATATTTTGGATAAGTTAAGAAGTCAGTTTGAATCAAAGTCTGAGACTCGAGTCGACTCTGGAGTATTACGAGTCGACTCCAAGCGTATCAGAATCACTGGCACGGGCTCGAGTCGACTCTGGATCATTACGAGTCGACTCCGACTGAGAACAGACAGACGAGCAGAAAGCATCAACTCAAAACCTATCAGCGAGTCGACTCCTGAAGTGCGCGAGTCGACTCCGATGTTTACCGAGTCGACTCCGGAGTAGTATGAGTCGACTCCAAGGAGTTACAGACAGAAAAGTCAGAGAGCGAATTTCGACCCTGAGATTCGAGTCGACTCCTGTGGAACGCGAGTCGACTCCGATGGTTGGTAGGTCGACTCCAAAGAAAGCGAGAGTCGACTCTCAGTGGTTCACAAGGCAAAAGTCAGAGAGCAGTTTTCGGACTCTGAGATTCGAGTCGACTTCCGCAATGCGCGAGTCGACTCCGAGACAGCGCGACCCCAAAAAGACAGAAGACCGATTTACTGTCTCTGAGAGCCGAGTCGACTCCCAGACAGCTCGAGTCGACTCCAAGGCAGCGCTACACCAAAAAGGCAGAAGGCTATGTTTCGGAAACTGAGAGCCGAGTCGACTCCGGGGAAGTTCGAGTCGACTCCAAGACTGGACGAGCCAAAAGACAGAAGATCGGGAGTTCGGGCTCTGAGCGCCGAGTCGACTCCCAGGATTGTCGAGTCGACTCGAGTGGGCCAAGTTGAAAATTAGCTCCATGGATTTCATGAGATGAGCCGACTCCGAAAATGCCAAGTCAGCTCCAGAAGTTGGCGAGTCGACTCCGGGTCAAGACGAGTCGACTCCCAGTCGAAGAGGCTACTTTAATTCAAATCCGGAACAGTTGCCGAGTCGACTCCGGAAAAGCATGAGTCGACTCCCGCTACAGCCGAGTCGACTCCTGATCGCGCGAGTCGACTCCGACCCCCAACGGACATATTGTCAGGTTGTGCAGAGTGTACAGAACGGGCAGAAAAAGGTATCTAACGGCTAGTTTCCATGGGGGATGGCTTAAATAGCCACAGAGGACTGTAGCAAGGCAGAGACGCACCATTCCATTCAAAGAAATCAAGCATTCATTCTCTGCAAGTGGTTTTTCAACGAAAAGAGGGAAGAGCGCCATAACTCCATCCAACTACCTCTTTCCAAACATTGAAAGAGATCTCCTCCTGCATTCAAGTCGACCAGACATTCAAGAGGAGACCCGAAGTTCAAGAAGCTCTACTCTACTCCAACTCAAACGTGTTTGAGGGCTCTTAACTTCTCTCTAGTTTATATTGTTATTTATCTGCTTTTGAGAAGCTCTGTTTTTCTGTTTGTTGTCATTATTTCCATCTTATCTTTGCTTGGTTCAATCGGGGGATTGAATCAAGGGTGTAGAGGTTGGTTGGTGAGCCGAGTGTAAAACCAACGTGTAAGGGTTCGATTGTGATCCCGGAAAAACAATCGGGGTGGTTCTAGTCGGTGAGCCAGGGAAAACCGACCGAGTTTGTTGTGAGCTCGTAAAACAACAAGTTTGGTTGTGAGCTTGTAAAACAACCGGCTGTAATCCAAGGGGTTATAGTGAATTCCCAAGTGAGACTTGGGGAGTGGACGTAGGAGCAAGGGTTAGCTCCGAACCACTATAAAAGCCTTGTGTTTGTGATTGTTTGTCTCTTTCTTTTACTATCATTTCATTCACAGCACATATCAATTAATTAATCATCTTGGTAAAGCATTAATTAGTCATCCACAACGTTTTAATTGCAAAATTATTTTAAAACCCAATTCACCCCCCCCCCCTCTTGGGTTGTCTATCTGGGCAACAATTATGATCTGTTGAGCATATTCATGAGTAGTATATATGTTTACTCGATTATTCCATATATGCTTCAGATGAGTTGATTGTGATTGTGGTGATATTGATGATTTACTCCATATTCTTTATGTTGAGTTCATGTTCATCTTGTTATTGATCTTGAGATTTCACCTCGAGCCATGATTATATCTTGTCTCATGTGCATAGTACTCTCTACTCCACTCACTGAGTATTTATATACTCACTCCCCAGTTTGGTGTTTTTGATTGCAGGGCAGGTATTGTATAGAGAAGAGCAGGGTTAGAGATTGCCTGCTAGCTGTGTTGCTCCATAGTATAGTATAGTATAATGTAGATAGAGGTTTATACCTTTTGGTGTATTATAAACCTTCTATTGTATATAGTGCATAGTTACAGTCATAGATCCTGTTGTGGATATGGGTTTGACCATGGATGGATTGGGAAGTAGGTATATATATATATGTGTGCAGATCAGTTGTGTGCCTGTGATAATGTATTGCTATATATTGTCCAGGTTTATTATGTGACAGATTATGTGATTGCTGCTCTGACAGGTAGTGTGTTGTATGTATTGAGATAATCCTGACATGTCACTATAGGAAAAGTGATTATTTTGTGCATGTATCATGCCAAATTTTTCAAAATCTATTGATGATTGATAGGTAGTAGGGTTCTACGCGGTGGCTGGTGGCCTTATGCCTACCCGCACCCTAGGACCGTCGCGGCGGCCCGCCGGAAACGGGGCGGGGGTCGTGACAAGAAGTGGTATCAGAGCAAAGGTTAAGAAGAGTCATGTCAGAGCAATAGGGTGAGTCAAGATTAAGTATAGGATTATACTATGGAGCATAGGGTTTTTCTATATGTTATTTTATGAGTCATATATAATTCTGTAAAATATATTTGGGGATGAGACTTAAGAGTTCTTTTTGGCTCTACTTGAGACAAAATTGTATATCATTCAGTTTACAATCAAGATTTATATTTTGACAGAAAGTCAATTAATAAATTCGGAGGATATTGATCAGAGTTGTGTAGCGAAAGTATAGTGATCGAATCAATTTAAATTGGTCAAAAATATTGACTGTGATGGGAGACTAGATTTTTCAATAATGAAGATTTGTGTTAATAAGAGAAGGTGAATATTGTAGATTCTCAGATTTATTATGATATGACTATGTGATCTCTTTGATGGTTTTTGCTATTTTACTATGTTAAGAGATAATTTATGTAAACTCATCATAAATTCTTGACTGTTAGGTAGCCGTAAGCAACATGGAGGCTGAAAGAGAAATAAGGGCACCTTCTCCGGACCCTGATAGCCAATCAATTTCACAAACTACTCCACACTCCATAGCAACCCAGGCAGATTTAGCAGGAGTGTACCAGTTAATAGCACAACTGCTTGAGCAACAGCAGCAGATGCAGTTAGCTGCCCAACCTGTACAGCCGATGGAATCCTATTACGAGAGGTTACGTAGGCTGAATCCACCGATGTTTAATGGTGGGTCCGATCCCATGATAGCTGAGGCCTGGATTCGGGAACTGGAGAAGATGTATGAGTTACTCCAATTTCCCGAGGAGGTAAAAGTCAAATTAGCTATCTCCATGCTAAGGGGGAGTGCTGACTCTTGGTGGACTGCTATGGAGACAGCATATGAGGTCAACGGGATGGCCTGGGGGGATTTTAAGAGAGTATTTTATGCTAAGTACTTTTCGGACTCAGTTAGGCAAATGAAGCAGAATGAGTTTTTATCGCTGACTCAGTCCGAGCATATGACTGTCTTGGATTACGTCAATAGGTTCGATGAGCTGGGTCGATTCTGCCCCCAGTTCATGGAGGATGATATGAGTAGAGCCAACCGGTTCGAACAAGGGCTTAGACATGAGATCAGATCCCGGACATCTTCACAGTTAATTACCAGCTATATGGATATTTTGGACAGAGCCTTGAGAGTAGAGGCTGAATTGAAAAGATCTGATAGAGAAAGGGCTGACCTGATGAGATCCAGATCAGATAGAAGTCAGAGTGGCAGGCCATGGGATCTCAGGGGCACTCCAATTCAAGAGAAGCCCAAGGTCCGCAATTACTCTAGCAGATCCCATAGTGGAATCATCAATATCACCATAGCAGATCCCAGAGCCCACACTTACTCTAGCAGATCCCATAGTGGGCCCTATATGAGGAGAGCGAGGGCATGTTATAGTTGTGGGCGGACTGGACACCTGGCACGTGATTGCCCATACAAGAGGAGGAATGAGCTCAGACCTCCTGTACCTGGTGACCAGAGGCCAAGAAGTAATGCTCGAGTTTTACACTGACCTACCAAGATGCTAGTGCCAATGACCGGGTGGTAACAGGTATATTACCAGTCAGCTTGATTGATCCCTCTATTTTGTTCGATTCTGGCACTATGCATTCCTTTATTTCAGTTAGTTTATCTAGATAACTACACTGCATACTTGAGGAACTAGAAAAATCACTGTGTGTTCCTACACCCCTATAGAAAACAGTAATTGTTGACATTAGTGCAAGAATTGCATAATTCAAATAGGGGTAGGAGAGTTAGTGACAAATCTTATATAACTTGACATGCAAGATTTTGACATCATTTTGGGAATAGCTTGGAGGTCTCAGTACCACACTCATATTGACTGCAACAGTAAAAGAGTGATATTCTAGATACCTGAAGAACCAGGGTTCTTCTTTCAAAGCGATGCACCCGTGTAATGTAATTCATCATAACATTAATTTCTGCCCTGAAAGCTAGGAAGGCATTAGAAAAGGAGTATAAGACTTATTTAGTCTTGTAATGGATACCTGAAAGGAGACCAAATTAGAGGATATTCCAGTAATGAATGAACACCCTGATGTTTTTTCAGAAGATCTTCCTGGTTTGCCACCAGAGAGAGAGATTGAATTTGCAATTGATTTGATTCCCAATACCATACCAATCTTCAAAAACCCCCTATAGAATGGCTCCAACTGAAATAAAAGAATTAAAGGAAAAGTTGCAAGAATTGCTTGATAAAGGCTTCATTCGACTTAGTGTGTCATCTTAGGGAACTCTAGTATTGTTTGTAAAGAAGGAAGATGGAAGTTTGAGGTTATGTATTGGTTATCAAGGATTGGACAAGGTAACAATACAGAACAAATATCTTCGGCCCTATATTAATGAATCTTGTAAGGTGTATACTGATTATAAGTGTTTAAAATACCTTCTTACCTATAAGCTACTCAATATGAGACAGGAAAGATGATTGGAATTGATAAAAATCATGCCTTGTCTATACACTACTCTCCGGAAAAAGCTAATGTTGAGGTAGATACACCGAGCTGAAAAACTTCTGGTAGTATTGCTGCTCTACTCACATCCGAGAAAAGCTAATGTTGTGGTAGATGCACTGATCAGAAAAGGTGTTAGTGATACAAGAAAGGTTGAGGACAGTGTTTAGTAGGCAGAAGAGCTACGCAGATGTCAGAAGGAGAGATGTGCAGTTTGGCACGGAAAATCATGTGTTCCTAAAGATCTCTCCTATGAAAGGAATAATGAGGTTTGGAAAGAGAGGCAAGCTTAGTCCTAGATACATTGGCCCCTTTGAGATATTAGACAAGGTTGGCACTGTATCTTACAGATTAGCACTGCCTCCAAACCTCAGTCATGTGCATTCAGTATTTCATGTATCTATGCTCCGGAAATATGTGCCAAATTCATCCCATGTGCTGTCAGTGCAGGAAGTTACAGTAGAGAGAGACCTTTCTTATGAAGAGCTTTCTGTAGCTATCCTTGATACTCAGATCAAGAAGCTAAGAAATAAGGAAATATGTATGGTAAAGGTCCAATGGCACCGGCACAATGTTGAAGAATGCACTTGGGAGTCGGAGCAAAGTATGAAGAGCAAATACCCTCACCTCTTTGAGTAATCAGATAATTTACCCTTTTAAATTCGAGGACGAATTTTATATAAGGGGGGGAGGATGTAATAACCCCAATTTTTTTTATATAAAAAGGAGATAGAATAGTCCTTTAAAATTGATATAAGGGGTAAAATTGGAAAGAATCAAAAGTTAATGGCATAATAGTAGATGCGTTGAAGTGTTAGGGGCAAAATGGGAAGGAATCAAAAGATAATGGCATAATTGCAGATATATCGAAGTGGCAAGGGCAAAATGAGAATTTAATAATATTAAACAAAGGGTGAATAGTGCTTTGATGTGATTTAAAGGGGGGTTTACGGTGGCTTTTGGAATGAAACCGAGAGACAGAGAGGGGAAGTCTCAGGCGGTGGAAACACAGAGAGAGGAAAAAAGAGAAGAAGAAGAAAAAGAAGAAGAAGAAGAAGAAAGAGGGAGGGGATTCGAGGTGCAAGAAAGCTCCGGTTGCGCTGCCAGCTGAAGGGAAAAGTGTAGATCTCCTTCCCTTCTACGCAAGAACCCAAGTTTCACTAGAAGAAAAAGGTAAATACCCGTCCCTACCTAGCATTCTAAAGAATTTATGCTATAGAAAGGGTAGATGATAGTTGTAAAGGGTGTTAAAAAGGGAAGAATCGGATTTCGACAAATTTTTCCGGCACTACGGAAAAATTGTGTCAAAGTCCCAACTTTGGTGAATTATTTAGGGGGTCAAACAGCCTCCGATAGTGATGCATGTTACCTTTTTGGAATTCCCTATGAGTGTAGAATGTTAGGTAAAAATTTCATCAAATTTGGAGTCTGGAAAGTGGATCAAACCCGGGATGAAGTAACCGGCTGTCGGTCCGAGTTACTGTTCATTCGGGTGGAAAATAAGGAATTTCATGCTATAATAGAGTATTAAGCCTAGATCAAGCTAAAAAGGACCTTGTACTCATGCAAGGGAATCCCTAGTATACATAAATGATGAGTTAATTAATAGAAAAAGAAAAAAAAGAAAGAAAAGAAAAGATTTAGGGAATGAGGGAGTTGAATCAATTAAAGTTCCCTATATTATAATTAGCACGTAGATTATAGCCCTTGATACAGGACTAAATGTATTATAAATGCATGTCACAATTGGGCAAGAAGTTAGGGAGCAAGAAGAAGAAGCCCCTACTGCCTACCATAAAGTTTTGGAGGCGTATCAGGGCTGTGCCAGATTGACAGGTGAGTGGGAGTCATGTACTTTGCACCATGAGCACATTCCTTATTCATTTTCATGAATGTTGCCAAGTGTGACTTGATTCCACCTGAGCTTATTGATTAATTGTTGTAGTAGATTCCTTCATAATCTTGATTCTCTATGCTTGATTATTCTGTACATGCATTTGAGGAGACATTGAGAGGAATTACGAGGGGTTGATAAGTAATCAAATTGATTCCGAATTGTGAAATGATTTCTTTTGTAAATTGATTTCATTTCCTCTATTTCAAAGACTTATGAGTGGTAGCCTTGATTATACTCTTTTATGAGTAGTTAAATTGGATCTGAATTGTGAAATGATTTCTTTTGTAAATTGATTTCATTTCCTATATTTCAAAGACTTGTAAGTGGTAGCCTTGATTATACTCCTTTATGAATAATTAAATTGCATCTGAATTGTGAAATGACTTCTTTTGTAAATTGATTTCATTTCCTCTATTTCAAAGATTTGTAGAGCCCATTTCAGTGGTATATTGAGTTGCATTGCACACCCTTGACCCCTCACTCCCAACCCTGATGTTAGTTTATGATTGGGTCGGAGTCGAGTGAGTGGTAGTCTTAATTATGCTCCTTTTAGTAGAGTATTGGGAGGGTGCATTATGGCATTCATGCATGGCTTGGCAGTATCTGCAGGACACCTATAGTCGATGGGGTTGAACATCGGCCTTTGTGCACATAGTAGCCTTCTGGGTGGGCGGAGCCCAGTCCCTTCCTAGGGGGGACACGGCCCTAGGCGTAGGATTGGCCAGTCCTACGACTTATATTCTGCTTGTCGCCGGGCATAGTAAGACCCCGCGAGGTGCAGTATGGCTTTCCATGGATGTAGAATTTCCGCGAGGTGCCGTTTAGTATATAGATGTGAGATGGATTTCTGTTCTGGATACTGGCTTGCATTTATATTATCAGTATGGTGTCTTATTCTGCATATGCATGTGATAGTGGGGAGTTATTGCTGGTTCGCCTGGGGCGTAAAACCCACCTCCGGATAGCTATCTAGCACTTATATTATTGGTATGGTGTCTTATTCTGCATATGCATGTGACAGTAGGGAGTTGTTGCTGGTTCGCCTGGGGCGTAAAACCCACCTCCCAATAGCTGTCTTGTTGATGATTCAGCATATTGACACCTGATTTGTATGTTCCAGCATTATGATCTGTTGAGCATATTCATGAGTAGTATATATGTTTACTCGATTATTCCATATATGCTTCAGATGAGTTGATTGTGATTGTGGTGATATTGATGATTTACTCCATATTCTTTATGTTGAGTTCATGTTCATCTTGTTATTGATCTTGAAATTTCACCTCGAGCCATGATTATATCTTGTCTCATGTGCATAGTACTCTCTACTCCACTCACTGAGTATTTATATACTCACTCTCTAGTTTGGTGTTTTTGATTGCAGGGCAGGTATTGTATAGAGAAGAGCAGGGTTAGAGATTGCCTGCTAGCTGTGCTGTTCCATAGTATAGTATAGTATAATGTAGATAGAGGTTTATACCTTTTGGTGTATTATAAACCTTCTATTGTATATAGTGCATAGTTACAGTCATAGATCCTGTTGTGGATATGGGTTTGACCATGGATGGATTGGAAAGCAGATATATATATATATATATATATATATATGTGCAGATCAGCTGTGTGCCTGTGATAATGTATTGCTATATATTGTCCAGGTTTATTATGTGACAGATTATGTGATTGCTGCTCTGACAGATAGTGTGTTGTATTTATTGAGTTAATCCTGACATGTCACTATAGGAAAAGTGATCATTTTGTGCATGTATCATGCCAAATTTTTCAAGATCTATTGATGATTGATAGGTAGTAGGGTTCTACGCGGTGGCTGGTGGCCTTATGCCTACCCGCACCCTAGGACCGTCGCGGCGGCCCGCCAGAAACGGGACGGGGGTCGTGACAGAAACCCAAAGGCTGTTCCATATAGATGTCTTCATCAAGATATCCATTCAGGAAAGCTGTTTTCACATCCATCTGCCAGATTTCATAATCATGAAATGCTGCAATGGCAAGCAATGTTCGGATGGATTTCAGCATGGCTATAGGTGAAAAAGGTCTCCTGATAGTCAACGCCTTCGCGCTGACTATACCCTTTCGCCACAAGCCTTGCCTTATAGGTCTCTACCTCTCCATCCGAACCTATCTTCCTTTTGTAGATCCATTTGCATCCAATAGGTACAATACCTTCTGGTGGATCACTAAGGTCCAGACTTGGTTGGAATGCATGGAGTCTAACTCTGACTTCATAGCTTCCAACCATTTCTCGGAATCGATATCAGATATCGCCTCGTCGTTGGTTTTGGGATCCTGCGTGTGATCCCTATCTCCCACTAGGAACATTTCCTCAATATCCTTTTCTAGTATACCTAAGTATCTATCGGGAGGATGGGAGACCCTACTTGATCTGCGAGGTGGTTGAGGGACATTGTGTACTGGCTCTGTATTAATGGGTTCGATAGGATCCATGACTCGTTGCTTTTCAGAGACTTTCTCTTCAAGCTCAATTTTCCTCCCACTGCCTGTATCAAGGATAAACTGATTTTCCAAGAAGATGGCATGACGGCTCACAAACACATTGTGCTCCTCTGAGACATAAAAATTGTATCCTAATGACTCTTTAGGATATCCTATAAAACGAGCATTTATGGTCCTAGCCTCTAGTTTGTCTGCCTGTAGTCTCTTGACATGGGCCGGACATCCCCAAATCTTGAGATGACCAAGACTTGGTTTTTTACCATGCTATATCTCATACGGTGTGGTAGGAACAGATTTAGAGGAAACTCTATTCAACAAGTAAATAGCTAAAAATAGGGCATCTATCTAAAGAAACAAGGGTAAATCAGTGAAGCTCATCATGGACTGGACCATATCAATAGAGTCTGATTCCTCCTCTCTGACACTCCATTGAGCTGAGGTGTACCAGGAGGAGTCCATTATGAAACTATACCATTCTCCTTGAGATAATGACGAAACTCTCCATTAAGGTATTCACTTCCTCGATCTGATCGAAGAACCTTAATGAGTTTTTGTGCTTATTTTTCTACTTCATATCTAAACTTTTTGAACCTTTCAAAAGTTTCATATTTGTGTCTCATACACATATCCATACCGTGAGTAATCATCGGTAAAATGAAGTAAAAATTACAACCCCTAGCCTGCACATCGAATGGGCCACACACATCTGTGTGTACTAGGGTAAGTATTTCAGTGGACCTCCTTGTGTCCTACGAAGGATAATTTGGCCATCTTTCCTTGAAGGCAGAATTCACAAATCAAATATGACTCGAAAGTCAATGAGCCCAAAAGCTCATGTTTCTCCAATTTGTTTATTCTGTCTTCTCCTATATGGCCAAGCCTGAGGTGCCATAAATACTTTAGATTTATCTCATTTTTGGATCTATTAGATCCTATGGTATTTACTGTTTGCTCAGATATATTCACAGATACATCCATATGTATGTGATAGAGACTGTCAATCATAAAACCATGTTGAATCAATTTATTTTTTCAAATAAAAATCTTTCTGTGCTAAATAAAATACAGAAATCAAATTTCTGCTAGCAATAGATAACAGTCTCTAAGTATTCTGAGCATATCTGACATACCTTCTGAAGGTCTGTCACCCTTCATGTTCTTTATGCTTCCCATGTATGTAGGACAGTTCCTCTTCCAATGGCCGTCCATGATGCAATGGAAATACTTTTCCTTGCAATTGGCCTTTTTCTTGGAACTTCCTTACTTGGTGTTTTCTTAGTCTTTTGCTTCTTCGCAGGCTTCTTCTTCTTCCAAATAGACTCTCTCTTGAAAGTAGAAACCAACTTGACAGCGAAAACGATGCCCCTTGAACTTCTTCAAGGTCCCTAAGGTAGTTACCAATTTATTTAACAATTCTATTTTAGTGCATACAACCTTGTTCATATGGTAGTTTACTATAAACTATTCATATGGAACTGGAAGGGATTGCGGGATCAAATCCGTTTGCAATTCCTTGTGCATGGTCATGCCAAGCTTCTCAAGCTTCTCTAAGTCCTTTATCATGGTCAAACCATGATCATGGACAGACTGCCCATCGTGCATCTTGGCTTTGAAGAGCCTCTTGGACACTTCAAACCGAGCTGCGTGACTCTGATCACCATACAACTCTTGCAGGTGATTTAATATGTCCCTGGCAGTCTTCATGTTCTCATGCTGGCATTGTAATGCATTGGTCATGGATGCCATTGTGCAGCGTCTAACTTTATTGTCATTGTTCGTCCACTTAACAAGCGTCTTACGCTGATCAGTGATCGGACGGATTGGTAACATGGGGATTCCATGGTCTAGCATATACCCGAATTTCTCACAATTCAAAACTATTTTTTGAAATTTGCTGAGCCAATCTTTATAATTGGGTTTGGTCAAACGGTTGTTCTATAGGATATGAGTTAAGAGTCTAGAGGCTGACTTTATAATCCTTAGAGAGTAAAGATTCTAGTTAGACTTTCGTACTTGATCCTAATATGTTCTAAGGTCTTTTAGAACAAATGTAACTCCCACTATTTTCTCGAATTTCTCACACTCCTCTGGTAGGAAAACGGAAATCCCACACGACTAGGGTTTCTAGTAGGTACTGCGGTCCCATCGATTTACATGCCACCTCACCTAACAGTTATTGGTGACACATAGATTGATGAATGTACAACTCTTGTACAATGCTTCTCAAGCATGTTGCAGTGCTACTTGGTCTCTAAGCCATGAAAACCTCGCCTAACAGTTATTGGTCCCATTTCTTAGTTAAGTCAGACCCACCGTATAACCGTAGGAATAAAGTCGTCATTGGGTCCTCACCTAACAGTTATTGGTGCCCAACCCCACCTTTACCCTACAATATCTCATGTCCATGAGAGGTCCAGCCCTCCGATGCAACTTGACCACTATATCCAGCCAAGACAAATCAACATCAGAAAGGCCTTAGCAGCTCTACTACAGTGGAAGACCTATTGACTTAATATTGGTTAATCAGGTCTTAGTGCTTGCAACTTGAGCTCTTCATAAGAGGTAATCGAACAATTGGCCAGGTAAGCAGGTGGGAGGCTCCCCTTACTCAGAGAGTAAGGTCCTAATTAAGTAACCACCTTTCATACTTTCCTAGACACCAATTAGATCAATTAATCTAATATGACTTGCTCATGTTGGTTCACTCTCGACTTGATTGAGGAGGTTTTAATTTAGGTCTCAATTGGGTTTGCTACATCACATGTAAACCTATCTACCCGACTCTCATTCACATCACATGCAAACGGCACATTGCAGGCAGTTATAATCGCAGCAATAATTAAAGCTAAACTTTAAATAGGTGATGATCATGGATTCTAGTTAGGTCGTATTACAAGCACATGCACGTCAATCGATCAACTTGTCTTCAACTCTTGAATTGGTTTCAAGCCTCCTTGATTCGATCCTTGACCAACTCTTGATCCAATCGCCATCAACCACTTAGACCCCTGTTCATCTCATGCCTTGTCTTCAACTTGATCGTTGACGTACATCACATCACAGAAATACAACCAGATGTAAAATAAAAATAATAATAAATTACATCTTCTTTTAGGAGGCACGCAGGCCTTTCAAAACATCAAATAAGATGCATGCAAGCATCTGAAAAATTACATGACATTGCAGATCACATCGCAGGTTTTTACATTTAATACTAAAAGGGTTTGAATCCTATGATCATCACCACATGCAACAATTATAATTTTCAGATCTGAAAACTAACTGATTATCTCATGACATAGGTTGCTGATCATGCTAATCATAATTCTAAACTTTGTAATCTCATTAACAATGCAATTAGAATCATCATCTTATCACATAAAAATCAGCATGCAAAAATCAGCACCCTAGAAAAAATCAGCATGCAGAAAATTTTCAGCATGCATAATCTTTCAATTTTCAGATCTAATAAGCCTACTAATAATTAATCCTTACCTTAATCTACGAAGCCTAGGCTCTGATACCACTGTTAGAAAACCCCGATCATGCCGCAGAAATTTAAAAAAAGTCAGATGCAGCGGAAGAGGCATGCGCGGGATCAACTGTTCATCGCATGAACGTTGTTCAAAAACTGTTCGTAGATAGATAAGGATTAAAAACCTTTTAAAACATTTAGAAGATCAGATCTTCACCTTGTGCGGGTAGATGATCACCGCAAACTGAAGTTCGTGGTTTAGGATGAAGGTTCGCTTGAAGCCGTTCAAGTGTCCGGCCTCTACAGGTATCCACACGAAGCAGAAACCGATCAAAGCTTCCTTGTCTCCCCGGGGTGCTAGCTCCCTTTCAGAGACAACTTTGGATGGCTGATTTTCTCTCTTTCAATCAACCCTTGATTGTGCTTGAGAGGAGGAAGAAGAAGGAGGGATCTTGCAGAAGAACCAAAGCCCTCACTGCAGCCTTTCTTTTCCCTGCGTTGGATGAAGGAAGGGAAGGGGAGGAGGCCGCCAAGGCTTCTTCTTACTTTCTTCTTGCTTGCGGCTGAAACAAGGAGAGGGGAGAGGGTGGCCACGGCTGCAAGGAGGAGAGCATCATATCATTAGGGCGTCAGCCCCCTTTCACCTCCTTTTAAAGCATCTAGGGCTCCTGCAAGTTAGGAGCCCTAGACTTTTTTCTAAGAGGGGCGCCGACCCCTCTTATGTTGCCGCACCAATGAAGCAAAGGAGGAGGGGCTTGAGCCCCTCCTTCTTGTGTTGCCCTAATACTCATCTAATGAGGATTGGGAGCCCCTAATGTGGTTTAGCCCTAATCCAATTAGGCTTAGCCCAAGGGTGAACCAATTTGGATCCAATCTAGGTAAGTCCTAATCCAATTAGAACTTAAATCAATTTTGACTCAATTGAACTCTTCAATCCTAATCCAATTAGGAGTCATATTGATTCATTTGATTAATAATTAATTGTGACTTAAGAAATCCTAATCCAAATTAGGACATATTTAATTTTAGTCCTAATCCAATTAGGACTCTAATTTGAATCCGAAGTCCTAATCCGATTAGGACTCTAGGAATCCTACTCCAAGTAGGAATTCAATTTTAATTCAAAACTCCTAATCTAATTAGGATTGTAGGAATCCTATTCCAAGTAGGAATTCCAGTCCTACTCCAACTAGGATTCCCAGTCCTAATCCAATTAGGACTCTAGGAATCCTACTCGAAGTAGGATTTGTGTTTAAGTCCAATTAATTAATTTCCTTTGTTCCTTCTTCAACTGAATATCAATCTAATTGATTACTTGTGATTCCTAATCACGATTCAACCATCGGATCGGTCAATACTTCTAGTGTGTGTGACCCCATAGGTTCTATTCTGACTGGTAGTGAGATATATTATGATCTCTATCACAATATCATTGAAAACTCCTTTCAATGGATTGGAACGATTCCAACTCTACTCATTAGGGTTTATCGATCATCGAGATAATCCCTGTGAGTCCCACCATCCACCAGTGACACCTAGCAGCATGTAGTGGCTACCCAGTAGAATAGAATGATGAACCTCTAGGTGCAGTTATCATGCGATACAGTCATACTATCGTGGATCCCTACAGGACGGAGGTCATGGATAACTCGTCAAACCCCTTCGTCTGTCATATGTCAAGATTTATTCGACTCGAGTTCGATAATGGAAAACTTTTTCTCCATTTTCTATTACTGCCCTGGCCAAAGTCTTAGAACTCAGTCTAACAAATCACATAGGATCACTCCTCTTCTATCAAGGTCGATAGATTTCATGTGAGCGCATACCCTACTCCTACAGTGAACTTACTGCAGCCAATCTACACTACAAGGACCCATATGACTAGAGACCATGTATACGTGTAATCAAACTACAATAACCTCACTGTGAGTAGCTGAAGCACCGTAGGTCAAAGGACCAGTCATACTACTACAACATCAAGCAAGTCACTGACGAATGGATAGACATCCAAGTGACTTCTTGTCTTGGTCACGCTCAGTACCCTTGTTCTCCAACAAGCACCTGCACTATCACTTTAGTGTCCCTACACTGTGGACTCAAGTCTCGTCCATCCAGAAGGAAAGTGATCTGTGCACTGATCGGATCGATCACCATCCTCGTGATGATCCATTGATCAGGAGCATTTAGAAATTAATCACCAATGATACATGGCTCAAATTCTCAACTCTTGAGAATATGCATCATCATCTTATTAATTTCTTGGATGATTCATAGACACATAAATAATATGAATGAAAATATGCCTTTTATTTATTCAATAATAAATAGTCAAGTACAAAATTATGTCCCTAGAATTAACAATGTGTCAGCCAGATTGGCTTCTAGGGCATACATCTAATAGGATCTTCTACATGTTGAACTTCCCTAAGCTCAACATTAGAGCTTCTACTTCCTTCTCCAAGAAATTCTTTCTCTAAGAATATAGCTCTATTGCTTACGAACAACTTTTGTTCTTCAGCAAGGTAGAAATGATATCCTTTAATTTCTTTAAGGGAACCGACAAAGAAATATTTGTCAGACTTGGGTTCAAGTTTGTCTGTTTTTAAATGTTGGACGTACACCGGACACCCCCAAACCCTAAGGTGAGAGAGCATCGGCTTATGTCCAGTCCACATCTCATGTGGTGTTTTATTTACCGACTTACTTGGAACCTTATTTAGAATGTAGCAGGCGGATTCAAGTGCATATCCCCAAAAGGATATGGACAGACTTGCAAACCCCATCATGGATCGAACCATGTCTAACAGGGTTCGATTTCTCCCTTCTGATACGTCGTTATACTGTGGTGTAACAGGAGGAGTCCATTGGGAAAGAATCCCATTCTCTTCTAGATATGTCAAAAACTCATTGGAAAGGTATTCACCACCTTGATCTAATCAAAGGGTTTTAATACTCTTTCCAGTTTGTTTTTCTACTTCATTATGATACAATTTGAACATTTCAAATGTTTCAGATTTATGTCTCATTAAATAGACAACCATATCTCGAAAGATCGTCTGTAAACATAATAAAATATGAATACCCACCTCTAGCATCTGTGCTCATTAGCCCATATATATCAGAATGTACAAGAGTCAATAAGTCACTGGCTCGTTCATCTTTTTCGGTAAAAGGTGATTTGTGTTGGATTACCCCCACACGCGTTGCGACGATCGCAGCGGAAAGACACGTGCGGGGGCGTTCATCTCATGAACGTTCTAGGGAACGTAGATTTCAAAAATTTTCTAGAGTTCTCTAACTCAGTTTTATGAAATCTAAAGGGGAGATTAAAATTAAAAGACATGATTAATTTCAGATCTACTACTTACCTTTGAGTGGGTAGAACTTCACCACTATCCGATGATCGTAGGATTTCTGGAAGAGGGTTCGCTTGAAGCCGTTCAAGTGTCCGGCCTCTACGGGTATCCACACGAAGCAGAATCCGATCCAAGCTCTCTATCTCACCGGGGTGCTAGCTCCCTTGCAGAGATAACTTTTGATGGCTGATCTCCTCTCTTTCTTTCAACTCTTGAATATACTTGAGAGGAGGAAGAAGAAGGATGAAGAAGAGGAAGAAGCAAAGCCCCTGCAGCCTACTTTCTTTTTCCTGCGTTGGAAGGAGGAAAGGAGGAAGAGGAGGGCGCCATGGCTTCTTTTTCCCTTCTTCTAGCTGGCGGCTGAACCAAGGGAGGGAGAGGGTGGCCACGGCTCCAAGGGAAGAGGAAAAACTCTTGGGAGCCCTAGCTGCCGCCCTCACCCCTTTTTAAAGCATGAAGGGCTCCTACAAGTTAGGAGCCCTTGATTGCTTTCCAAGAGGGGCGCCGGCCCCTCTTGTGTTGCCGCACCAAGGAGGAGAAAGGGGAGGGGCGTGAGCCCCTCCCTTTTGTGTTGCCCTAATTCTCATCTAATGAGGATTGGGTGGCCCTAATTTGGTTTAGTCCCAATCCAATTAGGGTTTAACCAAATCATGAATCAATTGGGTTCAATCTATACTAGTCCTAATCCAATTAGAACTTGAGTGAACCATGACTCAATTGAACTCTTCAATCCTAACCCAATTAGGAGTCATGTTGATTCATTAGATTAATAATTAATTAGGACTTAAGAAACCCTAATCAAATTAGGACTTATTTAATTTTAGTCCTAATCCAATTAGGACTCTAATTTGAATCCGAAGTCCTAATCCGATTAGGACTCTAGGAATCCTACTCCAAGTAGGAATTCAATTTTAATTCAAAACTCCTAATCTAATTAGGATTGTAGGAATCCTATTCCAAGTAGGAATCCCAGTCCTACTCCAACTAGGATTCCCAGTCCTAATCCAATTAGGACTCTAGGAATCCTACTCGAAGTAGGATTTGCGTTTAAGTCCAATTAATTAATTCCCTTTGCTCCTTCTTCAACTGAATATCAATCTAATTGATTACTTGTGATTCCTAATCACGATTCAACCATCGGATCGGTCAATACTTCTAATGTGTGTGACCCCATAGGTTCTACTCTGACTGGTAGTGAGATATATTATGATCTCTATCCCAATATCATTGAAAACTCCTTTCAATGGATTGGAACGATTCCAACTCTACTCATTAGGATTTATCGATCATCGAGATAATCCCTGTGAGTCCCACCATCCACCAGTGACACCTAGCAGCATGTAGTGGCTACCCAGTAGAATAGAATGATGAACCTCTAGGTGCAGTTATCGTGTGATACAGTCCTACTATCGTGGATCCCTACAGGACGGAGGTCATGGACAGCTCGTCAAACCCCATCGTCTGTCATATGTGAAGATTTATTTGACTTGAGTTCGATAGTGGAAAAACTCTTTCTCCACTTTATATTACTGCCCTGGCCAAGGTCTTAGAACTCAGTCTAACAAATCACATAGGATCACTCCTTATCTATCAAGGTCGATAGATTCCTTATAGGTGCATACCCTACTCTTACAGTGAACCTACTGCAGCCAATCTACACTGCATGGACCCATATGGCTAGAGACCATGTATGTGTGCAGTCAAACTACAATAACCTCACTGTGAGTAGCCGAAGCACCGCAGGTCAAAGGACCAGTCACACTACTGCAACATCAAGCAAGTCACTGACGAGTGGATAGACATCCAAGTGACTTCTTGTCTTGGTCACGCTCAGTACCCTTGTTCTCTAACAAGCACCTGCACTATCACTTCAGTGTCCCTACACTGTGGACTCAAGTCTCGTCCATCCAGAAGGAAAGTGATCTGTGCACTGATCGGATCGATCACCGTCCTCATGATGATCCATTGATCAGGAGCATTTAGAAATTAATCACCAATGATACATGGCTCAAATTCTCAACTCTTGAGAATATGCATCATCATCTTATTAATTTCTTGGACGATTCATAGACACATAAACAATATGAATGAAAAGATGCCTTTTATTTATTCAATAATAAGTAGTCAAGTACAAAATTATGTCCCTAGAATTAACAATGTGTCAGCCAGATTGGCTTCTAGGGCATACTTCTAACAATCTCCCACTTGCACTAAAGCCAATCAGCCATAAACCTAAGCCCCATCTTCTCAAGATGCGCTTTAGTTTTTCTGCCGACTTAGCTGCTTAGTGAATGGGTCCGCCACATTTTCTGTGGAGTCTACTCTCTGATCCTCTACTTATTTTCTTTCGAGGTAGTCGCTTATTAGGTTAAACTACCGCTCTATGTGCTTCGATTTTTGGTGAGACCTTTGGCTCCTTAGCTAGTGCTATGGTGCCTTTGTTATCGCAGTAGAGTGTTTATGACATCTGATGACATTACACCTAACTCTGCAATGAACCTTTTAAACCAAAAGATTTCCACTGCACCCTTAGAGACGGCGTAACATTCAACTTCTAAGATAGAATCTATAATGATCGGTTGTTTGGAACTCTTTCAATTTACTGAACCACCATTGCACATATTCTGATGTAGACTTTCTATCATCAATATGTGTGCATCCTTCTACCTTCAACTCTGATCTTCTTCCAAAGACCAAGAACATGTCCTTAGTTCTTCTCAAGTACTTAAGAATGTTCTTCACAGCTATCCAGTGCTTTTTGCCTGGATCTGATTGATATATGCTCGTGACATTCACAGCATGTACTATATCAAGTCTTGTACATAGCATGGCATACATGAGGCTCCCTATTGCTGATGCATAGGGTATCTTGCTCATGCGTTGAATCTCTTCAGATGTGTTGGGGCACATCTTCTTGGAGAGATGAATTCCATGCCTTAGGGGTAAGAGACCCCTCTTGGAGTTTTCCATGCTGAACCTCTTTAGCACTCCCTCTATGTACATATGCTGTGATAGGACAAGCATCCTCTTAGATCTATCTTTATAGACCTTAATTTAAAATATAGGATGCTTTCCCAAGGTCTATCATGGAGAAATCTTTTTGACAACCAGACCTTGACCAAGGTTAGCATGGGAATATCATTTCCTATCAGGAGGATGTCGTCCACGTACAGTACGAGAAATACGACAGCGCTCCCACTAACCCTTTTGTAAACACATGGTTCCTCTTCATTTTTGATGAAATCAAACATTTTGATTGCGTCGTTGAAACGAGTGTTCCAACTCCGAGATGCTTGCTTTAGTCCATAGATGGACCTTTGCATCTTGCAGACCTTGTGATCTCCATCACTGAAAGTGAAACCCAAAGGCTGTTCCATATAGATATCTTCATCAAGATATCCATTTAGGAAAGCAGTTTTCACATCCATCTGCCAGATTTCATAATCATGAAATGCTGCAATGGCAAGCAATGTTCGAATGGACTTTTAGCATGGCTACAGGTGAAAAGGTCTCCTGATAGTCAATGCCCTCGCACTGACTATACCCTTTCGCCACAAGCCTTGCCTTATAGGTCTCTACCTCTCCATTCGAACCTATCTTCCTTTTGTAGATCCATTTGCATCCAATAGGTACAATACCTTCTGGTGGATCTACTAAGGTTCAGACTTGGTTGGAATGCATGGAGTCTAACTCTGACTTCATAGCTTCCAACCATTTCTCGGAATCGATATCAGATATCGCCTCGTCGTAGGTTTTGGGATCCTGCGTGTGATCCCTATCTCCCACTAGGAACATTTTCTCGGTATCCTCTTTGTAGTATACCTAAGTATCTATCAGGAGGATGGGAGACCCTACTAGATCTGCGAGGTGGTTGAGGGATATCGTGTACTGGCTCTGTATGAATGGGTTTGATAGGATCCATGACTCGTTGCTTTTCAGAGACTTTCTCTTCAAGCTCAATTTTTCTTCCACTGCCTCTATCAAGGATAAACTGATTTTCCAAGAAGATGGCATGACGGCTCACAAACACATTGTGATCCTCTGAGACGGAAAAATTGTATCCTAATAACTCTTTAGGATATCCTATAAAACGAGCACTTATGATCCTAGCCTCTAGCTTGTCCGCCTGTAGTCTCTTGACGTGGGCCGGACATCCTCAAATCTTGAGATGACCAAGACTTGGTTTCTTACCATGTCATATCTCATATGGTGCGGTAGGAATGGACTTTAGAGGGAACTCTATTCAACAAGTAAATAGCTGGAAATAGGGCATCTATCTAAAAAAACAAGGGTAAATCAGTGAACCTCATCATGTACTGGACCATATCAATAGAGTCCGATTCCTCCTCTCTGACACTCCATTGAGCTGAGGTGTACCAGGAGGAGTCCATTATGAAACTATACCATTCTCCTTGAGATAATAACGGAACTCTCCACTAAGGTATTTACCTCTTCGATCTGATCGAAGAACCTTAGTGAGTTTTTCTGTATGTTTTTCTACTTCATATTTAAACTCTTTGAACCTTTCAAAAGTTTCAGATTTGTGTATCATGCACATATCCATATCGTGAGTAATCATCGGTAAAATGAAGTAAAAATTACAATCCCTAGCCTGCACATCGAATGGGCCACACACATTAGTGTGTACTAGGATAAGTATTTCAGTGGACCTCCCTGTGTCCTACAAAGGATAACTTGGCCATCTTTCCTTGAAGGCAGAATTCACAAATCAAATATGACTCGAAAGTCAATGAGCCCAAAAGCTCATGTTTCCCCAATTTGTTTATCCTGTCTTCTCCTATATGGCCAAGCCTGAGGTGCCACAAATACTTTAGTTTTATCTCATTTTTGGATCTATTAGATCCTATGGTATTCACTGTTTGCTCAGATATATTCACAGATACATCCATATGTTTGTGATAGAGACTGTCAATCTTAAAACCATGTTGAATCAATTTAATAAAAAAATTTCTGTGCTACAGAAATCAAATTTCTGCTAGCAATAGGTAACAGTCCCTAAGTATCCTGAGCATATCTGACATACCTTCTGAAGGTCTGTCACCCTTCATGTTCTTTATGCTTCCCATGTATATAGGACAGTTCCTCTTCCAATGGCCGTCCATGATGCAATGGAAACATTTTTCCTTGCAATTGGCCTTTTCTTGGAACTTCCTTATTTGGCATTTTCTCGGTCTTCTGTTTCTTCGCAGGCTTTTTCTTCTTCCAAATAGACTATCTCTTGAAAGTAGAAACCAACTTGACAGCGAAAATGATGCCCCTTGAACTTCTTCAAGGTCCCTAAGTTAGTTACCAATTTATTTAACAATTCTATTTTAGTGCATACAACCTTGTTCATATGGTAGTTTACTATAAACTATTCATATGAAGCTGGAAGGGATTGCGGGATCAAATCCGTTTGCAATTCCTTGTGCATGGTCATGCCGAGCTTCTCAAGCTTCTCTAAGTCCTTTATCATGGTCAAACCATGATCATGGATAGACTGTCCATCACGCATCTTGGCCTTGAAGAGCCTCTTGGAAATTCAAACCAAGCTGCGTGACTCTGATCACCATACAACTCTTGCAGGTGTTTTAATGTGTCCTTGGCAATCTTCATGTTCTCATGCTGGCATTGTAATGCATTGGACATGGATGCCATTGTGCAGCACCTAACTTTATTGTCATTGTTCGTCCATTTAACAAGCGTCTTACGCGGATCAGTGATCGGACGGATTGGTAATACAGGGATTCCATGGTCTAGCTGATACCCTAATTTCTCACAATTCAAAACTATTTTTTGAAATTTGCTGAGCCAGTCTTTATAATTGGGTTTGGTCAAACGGTTGTTTTATAGGATATGAGTTAAAAGTCTAGAAGCTGTCTTTATAATCCTCAGAGAGTAAAGATTCTAGTTAGAATTTTGTACTTGATCCTAATTTGTTCTAAGATCTTTTAGAACAAATGTAACTCCCACTATTTTCTCGAATTCCTCACACTCCCCTGGTAGGAAAACGGAAATCCCACACGACTAGGGTTTCTAGTGGGTACTGCGGTCCCACCGATTTACATACCACCTCACCTAACAGTTATTGGTGACACATAGATTGATGAATGTACAACTCTTGTACAATGCTTCTCAAGCATGTTGCAGTGTAACTTGGTCTCTAAGCCATGAAGACCTCACCTAACAGTTATTGGTCCCATTTCTTAGTTAAGTCAGACCCACCGTATAACCGTAGGAATAAAGTCGTCATTGGGTCCTCACCTAACAGTTATTGGTGCCCAACCCCACCTTTATCCTACAACATCTCATGTCTATAAAGAGGTCCAGCCCCCCGATGCAACTTGCCCACTGTGTCCAGCCGAGACAAATCAACATCAGAAAAACCTTAGCAGCTCTACTACAGTGGAAGACCTATTGACTTAATATTGGTTAATCAGGTCTTAGTGTTTGCAACTTGAGCTCTTCATAAGAGGTAATCGAACAATTGGCCAGGTAAGCAGGTGGGAGGCTCCCCTTACTCAGAGAGTAAGGTCCTAATTAAATAACCACCTTTCATGCTTTCCTAGACACCAATTAGATCAATTAATCTAATATGACCCGCTCATGTTGGTTCACTCTCGACTTGATTGAGGAGGTTTTAGGTCTCAAAAGATTTGCATTTAATGTAACAATCTATCCCAAACCAAATGTTATATAATTACATCTTATGCAAATGTTACATTGGTTCAAGTTTACATCCTATGTAAATATAAAACTGCTTTCATATGTTATGCGTTTACATCTTATGTAAACATCATATTGTTTAGGTTTACATCCTATGTGAATATGAAATCCTTTCACATGTTATGTGTTTACATCTTATGTAAATGGCATATTAGTTTAGGTTTACATCTTATGTAAATGTCCTAACCTATTTGGATTTTTATTCACATCTCATGTAAAAATTGCTTAACATATGTATACATCTCATGTAAAAATTGCTTAACATATATGTACATCTCATGCATATATTAATTTTCTTTTAAGCACAATCCTAAACAAAATTATCCTTTAATAAACATGATTCTATGATTTGATCATATCTTATGCATATCATGCAAATATCAATTTCCTTTTAAGCTTAGGCATAAATAGAAATTTATCTTTCATGATCATGAATCTTTAAATGAATCTTATCACATACTTTTTATGTAATTTCAGATCTGGAAATTTTGATTAAATATGCCATCAACTGAAATTCTGATCATGCAAGATATGATTTTAATTATTGCAATCTCATTGTAATTAAAATTAATCATGCAAGATCTAGTTTTTCCAAACAAAATCTGCATGCTGAAATCTGAAATTTCAGCACGCAGAAATTTCAGCAAGCATATAAATTTTTTAGATCTAAGTTAAATCCTAATCAAGCCTATCAATTTTAATCTAAATCCCATAAACGCGGCTCTGATACCACTGTTGGATTACCCCCACACGCGTTGCGACGATCGCAGCGGAAAGACACGTGCGGGGGCGTTCATCTCATGAACGTTCTAGGGAACGTAGATTTCAAAAATTTTCTAGAGTTCTCTAACTCAGTTTTATGAAATCTAAAGGGGAGATTAAAATTAAAAGACATGATTAATTTCAGATCTACTACTTACCTTTGAGTGGGTAGAACTTCACCACTATCCGATGATCGTAGGATTTCTGGAAGAGGGTTCGCTTGAAGCCGTTCAAGTGTCCGGCCTCTACGGGTATCCACACGAAGCAGAATCCGATCCAAGCTCTCTATCTCACCGGGGTGCTAGCTCCCTTGCAGAGATAACTTTTGATGGCTGATCTCCTCTCTTTCTTTCAACTCTTGAATATACTTGAGAGGAGGAAGAAGAAGGATGAAGAAGAGGAAGAAGCAAAGCCCCTGCAGCCTACTTTCTTTTCCCTGCGTTGGAAGGAGGAAAGGAGGAAGAGGAGGGCGCCATGGCTTCTTTTTCCCTTCTTCTAGCTGGCGGCTGAACCAAGGGAGGGAGAGGGTGGCCACGGCTCCAAGGGAAGAGGAAAAACTCTTGGGAGCCCTAGCTGCCGCCCTCACCCCTTTTTAAAGCATGAAGGGCTCCTACAAGTTAGGAGCCCTTGATTGCTTTCCAAGAGGGGCGCCGGCCCCTCTTGTGTTGCCGCACCAAGGAGGAGAAAGGGGAGGGGCGTGAGCCCCTCCCTTTTGTGTTGCCCTAATTCTCATCTAATGAGGATTGAGTGGCCCTAATTTGGTTTAGTCCCAATCCAATTAGGGTTTAACCAAATCATGAATCAATTGGGTTCAATCTATACTAGTCCTAATCCAATTAGAACTTGAGTGAACCATGACTCAATTGAACTCTTCAATCCTAACCCAATTAGGAGTCATGTTGATTCATTAGATTAATAATTAATTAGGACTTAAGAAACCCTAATCAAATTAGGACTTATTTAATTTTAGTCCTAATCCAATTAGGACTCTAATTTGAATCCGAAGTCCTAATCCGATTAGGACTCTAGGAATCCTACTCCAAGTAGGAATTCAATTTTAATTCAAAACTCCTAATCTAATTAGGATTGTAGGAATCTTATTCCAAGTAGGAATCCCAGTCCTACTCCAACTAGGATTCCCAGTCCTAATCCAATTAGGACTCTAGGAATCCTACTCGAAGTAGGATTTGCGTTTAAGTCCAATTAATTAATTCCCTTTGTTCCTTCTTCAACTGAATATCAATCTAATTGATTACTTGTGATTCCTAATCACGATTCAACCATCGGATCGGTCAATACTTCTAATGTGTGTGACCCCATAGGTTCTACTCTGACTAGTAGTGAGATATATTATGATCTCTATCACAATATCATTGAAAACTCCTTTCAATGGATTGGAACGATTCCAACTCTACTCATTAGGATTTATCGATCATCGAGATAATCCCTGTGAGTCCCACCATCCACCAGTGACACCTAGCAGCATGTAGTGGCTACCCAGTAGAATAGAATGATGAACCTCTAGGTGCAGTTATCGTGTGATACAGTCCTACTATCGTGGATCCCTACAGGACGGAGGTCATGGACAGCTCGTCAAACCCCATCGTCTGTCATATGTGAAGATTTATTTAACTTGAGTTCGATAGTGGAAAAACTCTTTCTCCACTTTATATTACTGCCCTGGCCAAGGTCTTAGAACTCAGTCTAACAAATCACATAGGATCACTCCTTATCTATCAAGGTCGATAGATTCCTTATAGGTGCATACCCTACTCCTACAGTGAACCTACTGCAGCCAATCTACACTGCATGGACCCATATGGCTAGAGACCATGTATGTGTGCAGTCAAACTACAATAACCTCACTGTGAGTAGCCGAAGCACCGCAGGTCAAAGGACCAGTCACACTACTGCAACATCAAGCAAGTCACTGACGAGTGGATAGACATCCAAGTGACTTCTTGTCTTGGTCACGCTCAGTACCCTTGTTCTCTAACAAGCACCTGCACTATCACTTCAGTGTCCCTACACTGTGGACTCAAGTCTCGTCCATCCAGAAGAAAAGTGATCTGTGCACTGATCGGATCGATCACCGTCCTCATGATGATCCATTGATCAGGAGCATTTAGAAATTAATCACCAATGATACATGGCTCAAATTCTCAACTCTTGAGAATATGCATCATCATCTTATTAATTTCTTGGACGATTCATAGACACATAAACAATATGAATGAAAAGATGCCTTTTATTTATTCAATAATAAGTAGTCAAGTACAAAATTATGTCCCTAGAATTAACAATGTGTCAGCCAGATTGGCTTCTAGGGCATACTTCTAACAATTTGGTCATCTTACCAAGAAGACATGACTCGCAGGTTGTCAATGATTCACAATCATTAACATTGAGGATTCTCTCTTTACTTAACATGTTCATTCTGTTCTTGTTAATATGACCTAGCCTATGATGCCAAAGGTAGACATCCGTGACATTATCTATTCTAGGACGCTTTCTTGACTTGTACATTACATTAACAGGCCGTGATAATATGTAAATCCCATTACTCAATTGTCCATGCATTACAGTAACACCATTCATAACGATATCACAGTAATTTCTTTTTATTAAAATCTCATAACCGTTCATGGCCAAAAGGCCTATAGAAATTACATTTAATAGAAAGGAAGAACAAAAGTAACAGTCACTTAAGACTATTATTCGAGAATTGAATACAAGTTTCAGAATCCCTAAAGATAGAACTGGAACTGATCTTCCATCTCCAATATTTAGGAACCTTTCGCTTTCTTCAAATCTCTCACTGACCTGTAGTCCCTGCAACGAATTACAAATATTAAAAGGACTTCCGGTATCCAATACCCAGTTCGAATTATCACAAATTGAGAAATTACAAGGTGTTATCATATAAGTACCTTGATCTGCAACTGATTGCATCTTTTTTTTTGGCCTGTTCGGGTCAAGAGAGACAATGTACTGAGGACAGTTCCTCTTTCAATGCCCTTGTTTCTTACAGTAGAAGCACTCTGCCTTACTCTGATCAACCTTCTTCTTCTTAGTCTGACTTTGCTCAGCACGATGCATCTTTTTCTTTTCATTTTTGTTTTTCTACTTCCCTTTCTTAAAGGGACCACGACCCTTGGACGAACCTCCCACTCAATTCACCGACCCTTTTAGGAGTTGTGATCCTTCTCAAAAGTTTGTAGTAAACCCAACAATTGGTGATAGTTTACTACCGATTTTGTCATACGAAAGTTGGTGAGAAATTGGCGGTACGAACCAGGAAGAGAGTTCAGTATAGCATCTTTCCCCAATTGATCATGAACGGAAAAACCGAGAGTGCTCAGGCGCTCGATCAACTCAATCATGTACAATACATGATCAGTCACCGATGCCCCATCTTTCATCCGTGCGCTGAAAATAGCACAACTAGTCTTGTGCCTTTCAACGTCATCGGGAGTGCCAAAAGATTCGTTCAACACTTAAACGATTTCTTCGGGCTGGGCATTCTCGAACCGGCGATTGAACTTATCGCTCATTGCAGCAAGCATAATGCATCGGACAGTGATACGGTCATTGAGCCACTTCTGATAAGTTTCTCTGACCACACCCCGTGCATTAGCAGTAGGCTGTTCAGATGCTGGATCCGTTATCACATAAAGGATCCGTGCATGCTCTAACACAATCTTAAGTTTCCTAAGCCAATTATTGAAATTGAGTCCAGTCAACTTGTCACTATCCAACAATGAACGAAGTGACAAACTAGTAGCCATTTCTACATAAAAAGAAAATCTTCTATCAGTATATGAATTGACAATATCCTAAAGACTTGGGCTTTAGTCTAAAGGTCCTCCCACTATTTTATACAAATTTGTAGCTTCTACCTCAAATTCGAAGAATTACACTTAACTCTTTAGTGGGCACTAGAACCCAATAGATCGCATAGGGGCCCGAGTATGGCTCGGCCAACCCATATGTACCTATTGGTAGGTTTTGAAACAATTGTTTCACCAAATAATTTCTAGTGATAATTTTTGTTCCAGTCTCTTTGGCAGCGTGTGGCGCCTCCATCAAAAATTCTGGTTAGGTCCAACTATTAAATGATAGGATTCTGTGTAATCTACTAATAGATGACCAAGTTCGAGTGTGGCTCGGCCCACCTGATCACCTATTGAAGGTACACTTGACTCATCATATATTGAATGATAATTCCAATGGTCAAATAATCACCAGGCTTGTGGTGCCTCCAATGATTATCTAGCCATTGGACACATTATCATCCAACTTAATGGGAGGCTATGACCTAGTTATCTTTATAACTATTTCATTTTAGGGACCTAATAATTTTAGAGGTTTTGATTTAATTGAGAATAGATGAGAAGAACCGGTTAATCTAGATCCTCCCACTGACTTCATCAAGTCAGATTAATAAGAACTAGATTCAATCCAGTTAAGGAGACACCTAAATCAATCATACTGATTTTTCTCAAGGCATGGATCAACTCGAATCATTAAGTGATCCAATCAAAATGTGATTGACCATGTCAGCCAGGTAAGTAAGATCGGTGGAAGGGATATGCCATTAACTCGACAAAGACGAATCAGTGCGAGTAGTTCCCAATTAAAAACCACCGGTCAAAACTGCCAAACTTACCTTAGACACCGACTGGTTAATCAATTTCGATTTGATTACTCAAATGACTCAGGCTCTACCTCTGAGCCTCAATCAAGTTCCATCTTGGTCTAATCAAAGACATGAAATTAATCAATCTACAACTATTATATTTGACCTAGAGTTTTCTTGACCTAATCTAGTTACTACTTAATTAGATTTGATCAATTAACTCTAATTGGACCATGTTTGATTCTAACCCTAGGTCTAACCCAATCTTAAGAACTTGATTTGAGCTAACCCAAATGCCCCATGAATTATGCAATGTCATTGAATTGAGTTACAATTCTAGATCCAGATTTTCATATCACTTAATTCTCAATTAAGTGTAAGCTTATGAAAATTCGGATCATTGCATTATTCTTAATGACATATTAATTACAAAGTTTCAGTTCTTAAAACTTATTTTTCAGATCTGAGATTTGTAATTAATCATGTTTAAAATTCAGATTTAATTCATGTTTAAATCTTAGATGATTTATGTTCATATATCACATATACAAGCTAATATGAATTAACTTAAACAACAACATCATATGCATTTATTTTCAGATTTGATTTGTCATACAAAATCAGAAAATAAATAAATCATAAATTTTATTTAGATCTAATCTAAACAAGTTTATGATTTTAGATTTATTCATGTTCTTTATATCATATATATATCAACATGAATTTACCTAGATCTCATGCATCACATGCAACTAATTTTCAGATTTGATTAATCATGTAAAAATAGCAATTAAATCAATCATAAATCTCTTTTAAATCTGATCTAAATATATCTATGATTTTAGATTTAATTACAAAGATTAAAATGACTTTAAATATTCTTTTTGTGGTTCATCTTCAAGGATTGAATCACAGTGGCACCCCTACACGCCATAAGAGATTCCATTGAATGGCAAAAGAGGGTTATGAACCCTTCTTTCTCCTATGACCGGACAGCCTGGTGATCATTCCAATCGGATTACTTGACTACTAGGATTAGAAAACTTGTTTTAGGCATAAATGTTTAAACTACTTTGAACCTATGGCTCTGATACCACTGTTGGGAACCCTGGTGGTCACATGCATATATTTTTAAAAATTTTACAGCAGAAGCATGAATTAAACTACTTAATTTTAATTCATACTAGAGATCATATCTCTACAACAAAAATAGATCCAGAACTTTAAACATTTATCCTAAACAAGTAGGTATGATTCTATGTCTAACATGTAGTCATGCAGAATTTCAGCAAACTAGTTGATTTCTAATCTTAATTTTTAATGAGATCAAATCTCATACCATTTTGCTTTGAGAACTTTGATGATTTCTTGATCACCTTGTATAGCCGCACACGCATCCGGCCTCTACGGATAGTCCACGCGAAGCTCTAGGAAGATCCACAACTGCAGGAGTGCTAGCTCGTGCAGAAGTGCTGCAGTGGCTGAACTTTTCTTCCTCGAAGCACTCAACTTTTGATTCTTCTTCGAGAGGATGAAGGATGGAGATGAAGAAGAAGGAGGAGGAGAGAAGGTGACTGGCTCTCAGAATTTTTCTAGAATTTAGAACCCTTTCTAAAGACCATCTTTTGCAAACCCTAGGCATGGGGGTCTTTTTATAGCCAAAAGAACCCCCACGCCTCACACCTCTTTTGGCCAACGAATATGACTGATAAAATTTCCAAAAAATTCTAATGAATTGGCAGCTAAGAGATGAAAAAATTCTCTTTTAATCTTATGCCAAGAATCCCTAAAAATTAGGAAGTTATTGCACCCCAAACTTCTGCTGCACGCCACCCTGCTTGATGTGCCATGCAGTCCCTATAAATTAGGGATTTGATTTCTATATTTTTAGGAAGATTTGAGGTGCCATATTTTTCTGGAAAATAGCCCCATGCCTCCTCTTTGGCCAAAAATAAAGAAGATAGGCACCACTGCTTTTAGGGATAAGGATGAGGTGTCTTTCTTCTCCAAGAAAGAAAGCTAGGGTCCTAAATTTTTGGAATTCTTCTCCATAATAAATTCTGATTATTTGAACTCTTAATCCTCATCAAATAAGGACTCTTAATTGACTTGAGTCAAGTCCAATCTAATTGGGTCAAGTTCGATCAATTAGGTTATGCCCAATCGGCTCGGGTCGAACCCGATCGAATTAGGTCAAACCCTAATTTAGCCCAAATTGAATCTAATTCAATTTGGCATAATTAAAGTCCAATAATTCAATCAAATTAAATTTATTAGTAATCCAATTACTAATTAACCCTCCAATAATTCAATAATTATTTTAATGCAACTTTTGCTTAGGATAATTTGTCAATCGAATTGACCAAATTATCCCTAAAAGATTCTTAATCATCAATCAGCCATTTGATCAACCTAGAAACTTCTATGCGTGTGACCCCATAGGTTCGAACCTAAGCCGGTAGCACAAGAACAACTTCTTGTACTAATCGAAATGACCATCTAGCAATGGTACCCGATGTCCGGATAGGCCGAATATATGCGAAGCAAATATTCTAGAACCCTGGCAAATATTCTATGACTTTGACTCCTAATGTCAGAATGACTTCAGAGTTCTGTCAACTCTGTAATAAGTACATCCTCTATGTGATCAACTTTAGAAATTCTGTGACTCCTCATAAGGATGATCCTGGCCAAGGTTTTGCTAAATAAAACATAAAGCATTATTTCCTGTTTCCAGGAGGTGTCAATTCCATCTTGACTCACGCACTGATTTCGCAAGTACTTGACGGCACCCAGTAACCTTCCATCGCATATTAAAAATTCTGCTAGTCGGTACCAAAGTACAGTGAGTGCTTGCTAGTTACTGTGGTGATCTCAGGTCTGAGGGATACTTATACCCATATCCACTTGGAACATCTCTCGACAGTAGAGTGTTCCGAAATTGGTCACGTTCAGTGAAATGTACTTCTACACTTCACCTGTGCGACATATCAGTGTCTCCACACTCCTTGGTTAAGAGGACAACCAACGTATTGTCAGAAATTATATCCTAAATATCAATCGTCAGCATGTTGATGATTAAATTTTGTAAATGAATTGACAAATTAATAAAGCGTTATTTGGCATTATTCATCATTTCATTGTACATCTTCAAATGAACTCTTATATGATGAAGTCCTTAGAACTTGTTTTATGATAAAGGAGGATTTATCTTCAAGTTCTTAAAACTGTTCGCGAACAAATGATATGCTGTTACTAGGACGACAGCATTATCGAGATTAGGTCGTTGTGTGACATATACATTGGTTGTCCTCTTAACCAATGAGTGTGGAGACACTGATATGTCACACAGGTGAAGTTTAGGAGTACATTTCACTGAACATGACTAATTTCGGAACGCTCTACTGTCAAGATATGTTTCGAGTGGATATGGGTATAAGTTTGGCCCTCTGACCTGAGACAGCAACCTATGACTAGCAAGCAACTCACTGTACTTTGGTACCGGACTATCTGAATTTCTAATTCAATGACAGAAGGTCACTGGGTACAGTCAAGTACTTGCATAGTCAGTTATGAGTCAAGATGGAATTGACCCCTCTTGGAAACAAGAGATAATGCCTTGTGTTTAATTTAGCAAAATCTTGGCCAGAATAATCCTTGTGAGGAATCTCAGAATTTCTAAAGTTGAATCACATCATGGATGCACTTATTACAGAGTTGACAGAACTCTGAAGTCATCCTGGCATTTAGGAGTCATAGGGATAAATTATACGGTAACCATAGTCCAAGGATTCTTGAATGTTGCTTTGCAATCATTCGACCTATCCGGACGTCGGGTACCATTGCTAGATGGTCATTTCGATTAATACAAGAAGTTGTTCTTGTGCTACCGGCTTAGGTTCGAACCTATGGGATCACACGCATAGAAGTTTCTAGGTTGATCAAATGGCATATTGATGATTAAGAATCATTCAAGAATAATTTGGTCAATTCGATTGACAAATTATCCTAAGCAAAAGTTGCATTAAAATAATTATTGAATTATTGAAGGGTTAATTAGTAATTGGATTACTAATAAATTCAATTTGATTGAATTATTGGACTTTAATTAAGCCAATTGAATTAGATTTAATTTGGGCTAAATTAGGGTTTGACCTAATTCGATCGGGTTCGACCCGAGCCAATTGGGCATAACCTAATTGATCAGACTTGACCCAATTGGATTGGGATTAACTCAAGTCAATTAAGAGTCCTTATTTGATGAGGATCAAGAGTCCAAATAATTAGAATTTATTATGGAGAAGAATTCCTAAAATTTAGGACCCTAGCTTTCTTTCTTGGAGAAGAAAGACACCTCATCCTTATCCCTAAAAGCAGTGGTACCTATCCTCTTTATTTTTGGCCAACTTTTGGCGTGAGGAAAGAGGAGGAGTGGGGCTATTTTTTAGAAAAATATGGCACCTCAAATCTTTCTAAAAAGATAGGAATCAAATCCCTAATTTGTAGGGACTGCATGACTCATCAAGCAGGATGGCGTGCAGCTGAAGTTTGGGATGCAATAACCCCTTGATTTTTAGGGATTCTTGGCATAAGATTATAAGAGAATTTATTCATCTCTTAGCTCCTGATTCACCAAAAATTTTTGGAAATTTTATCAGCCAAATTCATTGGCCAAAAGAGGTGTGAGGCATGGGGGGTCTTTTGGCTATAAAAGGACCCCCACACTTAGGATTTGTAGAGATGGTCTTTAGAAAGGATTCTAAATTCTGAAAAAATTCTGAGAGCCAGCCACCTTCTCTCTCCTTCTTCTCCTTCATCTCCATCCTTCATCCTCTCGAAGAAGAATCAAAAGTTGAGTGCTTCGAGGGAGAAAAGTTTAGCCACTGCAGCACCTCTGCACGAGCTAGCACTCCTGCAGTTGTGGATCTTCCTAGAGCTTCACATAGACTATCCGTAGAGGCTGGACACGTGTGCGGCTATACAAGGTGATCAAGGCATCATCAAAGTTCTCAAAGCAAAAAGGTATGAGATTTGATCTCATTAAAAATTAAAATTAGAAATCAACTAGGTTGCTGAAATTCTGCATGACTACATGTTAGACATAGAATCATGCATACTTGTTTAGGATAAATGCTTAAAGTTCTGGATCTATTTTTATTGTAGAGATATGATTTCTAGCATGCATAGAAATTAAATAGTTTAATTCATGCTTCCGCTGTAAAATTTTTAAAATTATATGCATGCGACCACTAGGGTTTCCAACAGTGGTATCAGAGCCAGGTTCAAAGTTGTTTAAACATTTATGCCTAAAACAGGTTTTCTAATCCTAGTAGTCAAGTAATCTGATTGGAATGATCACCAGGCCGTCTGGTCATATGAGAAAGAAGGGTTCATAACCCTCTTTTGCCATTCAATGGGATCTCTTATGGCGTGTAGGGGTGCCACTGTGATTCAATCCTTGAAGATGAACCACAAAAAGAAGATTAAAAGTAGTTTTAATCTTTATAATTAAATCTAAAATTATGGATATGTTTAGATCAGATTTAAAAGAGATTTATGATTGATTTAGTTGCTATTTTTACATGATTAATTAGATCTGAAAAATAGAATGCATGTGATGCATGAGATCTAGGTAAATTCATGTTGATGTATATGTGATATAAAGAGCATGAATAAATCTGAAATCATAAACTTGTTTAGATTAGATCTAAATAAAATTTATAATTCATTTATTTTCTAATTTTGTATGACAAATCAAATATGAAAACAAATGCATATGATGTATGTTGTTTAAGTTAATTCATATGAGTCTGTATATGTGATATATGGACATAAATCATCTAAGATTTAAACATGAATTAAATCTGAATTTTAACATGATTAATTACAAATCTCATATCTGAAAAATAAGTTTTAAGAACTGAAACTTTGTAGTTAGTATGTAATTAAGAATAATGCAATGATCTGAATTTTCATAAACTTACACTTAATTAAGAATTAAGTGATGATAAAAATCTAGATCTAGAATTGTGAACTCAATTCAATGACATTGCATAATTCATGGAGCATTTGGGTTAGCTCAAATCAAGTTCTTAAGATTGGGTTAGACCTAGAGTTAGAATCAAACATGGTCCAATGAGAGTTAATTGATCAAAGCTAATTAAGTATTTACTTGATTAGGTCAAGAAAACTCTGGATCAAATACAATAGTTGTAGATTGATCAATTCCATGTCTTTGATCAGACCAAGATGTAACTTGATTTAGGCTCCGTGGTTGAGCCCGAGTCATTAGGATGGTCAAAATCAAAATTGATTAACCAATCAGTGTCTAAGATAAGTTTGGCAGACTTGACCGGTGGTTTTTAATTGGGAGCTACTCGCACTGATGCGTCTTTGTCGAGTTAATGGCATATCCCTTCTACCGATCTCACTTACTTGACCGATTTGGTCAATCATTTTTTATTGGATCATTTAATGATTCGAGTTAACCCATGTTTGTAATAAAAATTAGTTTGACTGATTTAGGTGCCTCCTTAACCGATTTGAATCTAATTCTTTATAATCTGACTTAGTGAAGTCAGTGGGAGAATTTAGGTTAACCGGATCTTCTTATCTATCCTAATTTAATCCTCTAAAATTATTAGGTCGTTAAAATGAAATAGTTATAGGGATAACTAGGTCATAGCCTCCCATTAAGTTAGATGATAATGAGTCCAATGTTTCGATAATCATTGGAGGCGCCAAACACCTGGTGCTTATCAGGCATTGGAATTGTCATTTGATATATGATGAGTCGAATATACCTTCAATAGGTGGTCAGGTGGACCGAGCCACACTCGGACTTGGTCATCTATTAGTTGATTACACGGAATCCTATCATTTAATGGTTGGACCTAACCAGAATCTTCGGTAGAGGCGCCACACGCCTGCCAAAGAGACTGGGGCAAAATCATCACTAGAAATTATTTGGTGAAACAATTGGTTCAGAACCTACCAATAGGTGCATATGGGTTGGCCGAGCCACACTCGGGCCCATATGCGATCAATTGGGTTTTAGTGCTAACTAAAGATTTAAGTGTAATTCTTCGAATTTGAGGTAGAGGCTACAAATTTGTATAAAATAGTGGGAGGACCTTTAGACTAAAGTCCAAGTCTTTAGGGTATTGTCAATTCATATACTGATAGCCGATTTTCTTTTTATGCAGAAATAGCCACTAGTTTGTCACTTCGTTCATTGTTGGATAATGATAAGTTGACTGGACCCAATTTTAATAACTAGCTTATGAAACTTAAGATTGTGTTAGAGCATGACCAGATCCTTTATGTGATAACGGATCCAGTACCTGAGCAGCTTGCTGCTAATGCATGGGGTACGATCAGAGAAACTTATCAGAAGTGGTTCAATGACTGTATCACTATCCGATGCATTATGCTTGCTGCAATGAGCGACGAGTTCAGTCGCCGGTTCGAGAATGCCCAGCACGAAGAAATTGTTCAAGTGTTGAACGAATCTTTGGCACTCCCGACGATGTTGAAAGGCACAAGACTAGTTGTGCTATTTTCAGTGCACGGATGAAGGATGGGGCATTGGTGACTGATCATGTATTGTACATGATTGAGTTGATCGAGCGCCTAAGCACTCTCGATTTTTTCCTTCATGATCAATTGGGGAAAGATGCTATACTGAACTCTCTTCCTGGTTCGTACCGCCCATTTCTTATCAATTTTCGTATGACGAAATCGGTAGTAAATTATCACCAATTGTTAGGTTTACTACAAACTTTTGAGAAGGATCACCAACTCCTAAAAGGGTCGGTGAATTTAGTGGGAGGTTCGTCCAAGGATCGTGGTCCCTTTAAAAAAGGGAAGAAGAAAAACAAAAATCAAAAGAAAAAGGTGCATCGTACTGAGCAAAGTCAGACTAAGAAGAAGAAGGCTGATCAGAGTAAGGCAAAGTGCTTCTACTGTAAGAAGCAAGGGCATTGGAAGAGGAGCTGTCCTCAGTACATTGTCTCTCTTGATCCGAACAAGCCAAAGAAAAAGATGCAATCAGTTGCAGATCAAGGTACTTATATGATAACACCTTATAATTTCTCAATATGTGATAATTCGACCTGGGTATTGGATACCGAAAGTCCTTTTAATGTTTGTAATTCGTTGCAGGGACTACAGGTCAGTGAGAGATTTGAAGAAAGCAAAAGGTTCCTAAATGTTGGAGATGGAGCTTTAGGAATTCTGAAACTTGTATTCAATTCTCAAATAATAGTCCTAAGTGACTGTCACTTTTGTCCTTCTTTTCTATTGAATGTAATTTTTGTAGGCCTTTTGGCCATGAACGGTTATGAGATTTCAATAAAAAGAAATTACTGTGATATTGTTATGAATGGTGTTACTGTAATGTATGGATAATTGAGTAATGGGATTTACATATTATCACAGCCTATTCATGTAATGTACAAGTCCAATAAGCACCCTAGAATAGATAATATCACGGATGTCGACCTTTGGCATCATAGGCTAGGTCATATTAACAAGAACAGGATGAACAGGTTAAATAAAGAGGGAATTCTCAATGTTAATGATTGTGAATTATTAACAACCTGTGAATCACACCTTCTTGGTAAGATGACTAAGTCACCTTTTACTGAAAAAAGTGAACGAGCCAATGACTTATTGACCCTAGTACATTCTGATGTATGTGGGCCAATGAGCACAACTGCTAGAGGTGGATATGCATATTTCATTACTTTCACAGATGACCTTTCGAGGTATGGTTATGTCTATTTAATGAGACATAAAGCTGAAACATTTGAAATGTTCAAATTGTATCGTAATGAAGTAGAAAAACAAACTAGAAAGAGTATTAAAACTCTTCGATCAGATCGAGGGGGTGAATACCTTTCTAATGAGTTTTTGACATATCTGGAAGAGAATGGGATTTTTTTCCAATGGACTCCTCCTGGTACACCGCAGTATAACGGCGTGTCAGAAAGGAGAAATCGAACTCTATAGATATGGTTCGATCCATGATGGAATTTGCTGATCTGCCCATATCCTTTTGGGGATATGCACTTGAGTCAGCCTGTTATATACTTAATAAGGTTCCAAGTAAATCTGTGAATAAAACACCACATGAGATGTGGATGGGACGAAAATCGGTACTCTCTCACCTTAGGGTTTGGGGGTGTCCGGCGTACGTTAAACGTTTGAAGACAGACAAACTTGAATCCAAGTCTGACAAATATTTCTTTGTCGGTTACCCTAAAGAAACTAAAATATATTATTTCTACCTTGCTGAAGAACAAAAGTTGTTCGTAAGCAATAGAGCTATTTTCTTAGAGAAAGAATTCCTTAGTGAAGGAACTAATAGCTCTAATGTCGAACTTAGAAAAGTTCAACATGTAGAAGATCCGACACCATCCACTGAACCAATTGAGTCAGATTTGATTAGATTAAATCCAGAACCCATCTTAGATGTACCATTAAGACGATCAGGTAGAGTACCACGTCAGCCGGACAGATACTATGGTTTCTTAGTCCGGGACGGGGATCCTGTTGAACTTGATGAAAACAATGAGGATCCGATCACCTACATGGATGCAATGCAGAGGTATGACTTGATGCATGGCTTGGAGCCATGCAATCCGAAATGGAATCCATAAAGGTCAATGATGTATGGACATTAGTTGAACCATCCGAAGGGATTAAACCCATAGGGTGTAAGTGGATTTTCAAAAGGAAACGTGGCGCAGACGAAAAGGTAGAGACCTATAAAGTCCATCTGGTTGCCAAAGGATATCGTCAGCGTTATGGTATTGACTATGACGAGACGTTTTCTCCTGTAGCAATGCTCAAATCCATTCGGATTATGCTTGCGATAGCAGCACACTTAGATTATGAAATCTGATAAATGGATGTAAAGACCGCTTTTCTAAATGAAGATTTAGAAGAGGAGGTGTATATGATGCAACATGAAGGTTTTATATCTACAGATGAGTCTAAGGTGTGCAAGCTTCAAAAATCCATTTATGGATTAAAGCAAGCTTCACAGAGTTGGAACATACGATTTGATAAGGTGATCAAATCGTATGGCTTCATTAAGAATGAAGAGAACCTTGCATTTATAAATGGGCAAATGGTTCAGTTATTATATTTCTTGTTTTGTATGTGGATGACATTCTTCTAATCGGAAATGACATTCCTGCATTATAAGGAATAAAGGTTTGGCTATCATCTCAATTTGCCATGAAGGATTTGGGAGAAGCATCTTACATCCTAGGGATGAAGATTTATAGAGATAGATCTAGAAGATTGCTTGGATTATCCCAATCCACATACATTGATACTATACTGAAGAGGTTCAGTATGATTAATTCCAAGAAAGGCTATCTTCCGATGGGCCATAGAATTAACCTCTCTAAGAGGGATTGTCCGATAACCCCTAAAGAAGGAGAGAGTATGGATATAATTTCATATGCTTCAGCAGTGGGATCTATAATGTATGCCATGACATGTACTAGCTCAGGCGTGGCATACTCACTAGGAGTGGTGAGCAAATACCAGTCTGATCTAGGTAGCAACCACTGGAAGGTTGTAAAAATCATCCTTAAGTATTTGAGAAATACTAAAGACCAGTGGCTTGTCTACGGTGATTCTGACTTAAAACTTGATGGATATACCGATTCAAGTTTTCAGTCAGATCAAGATGATAGCAAAAGCGTGTCGGGATATATCTTTACTCTTAAGGATGGGGCCATGTTGCCCAGATAGACAACCCAAGAGGGGGGGTGAATTGGGTTTTAAATTAATTTAGATATTTAAAACTTTAAGGATGATTAATTAAAAACTATTGCAAGTTATTTAATTAATGCTAAGTGCTGTGAGTGATGTGAGAGGAAGAAGAGAAGAGACAATCCAATGCAAACACAGAGTTTTATAGTGGTTCGGAGCTACCCCTTGCTCCTACGTCCACTCCCTAAGTCTCTTTTGGGAATTCACTATAACCTCCTTGGATTACAGCTGGTTGTTTTGCAAGCTCACAACCAAACTTGTTGTTTTACGAGCTCACAACGAACTCGGTCGGTTTTCCCAGGCTCACCGACTAGAACCAACCCCGATTGTTTTTCCGGGCTCACAATCAAACCCTTACACACGTTGGTTTTAACTTGGCTCACCAACCAACCTTAATCTCCTTGATTCAATCCCCCGATTGAACCAAGTAAATACAAGTTATAGAAAGAAAGGAGAATAAGCTTCTCAAAAGCAGATGTAAAACAATATAATCAAAAGAGGAGTTTAGAAGCCCTCAAATGCTTTTAAGCTGAAGTAGAGGAATGGCTTCTTGAACTCCGGTCTCCTCTCGAATGTGTAGTCGACTTGAATGCTGGAGGAGAAGGCTTTTAATTGCTGGGAAGATGTAGGTGGAGCTGTAAATGCAGATCTTCCCTTTTTTGTTGAAGAGCACGTTGCAGAGCTTGAATCCTTGATTAGTTGGAGTGGAATGAATGTTCTCTGCCTTGCTACAGTCTTCTGTGGCTATTTAAGCCAACCCCCACGAAAACTAGCCGTTACACTGCTTTTTCTGCCCGTTCTGCACACTCTGCGCAGCCTGACAATATGACCATTGGGGGGTTGGAGTCGACTCGCGCGATCAGGAGTCGACTCGGCTGTAGCGGGAGTCGACTCAAGCTTTTCCGGAGTCGACTCGGCAACTGTTCCAAATTTGAATTAAAGTTGCCGTCACGACTGGGAGTCGACTCGTCTTGACCCGGAGTCGACTCGCCAACTTCTGGAGCTGACCTGGCAATTTTGGAGTCGGCTCATCCACTGAAGTCCGTGGATCCAATTTTGAATTTTGTCCACTCGAGTCGACTCGACTGTCCTTGGAGTCGACTCGAATCTCAGAGCCCGAACTCCCGATTCTCTGTCTTTTGGCTCATCCAGTCTTGGAGTCGACTCGAACTTCCTTGGAGTCGACTCGGCTCTCAGTTTCCGAAAGTTGGTCTTCTGCCTTTTGACGTGAAGCTTGTCTTGGAGTCGACTCGAGCTGTCTGGGAGTCGACTCGAATCTCAGACTCGAAAACTGCTCTCTGACTTTTCTTTGTGTACCTCTTGGAGTCGACTCTTTCTACCCTGGAGTCGACTCGTTGATCATTGGAGTCGACTCGCGCACTTCAGGAGTCGACTCGTTGACAGGTTCTGAGATGAGGCTTTCTGTTCTTCTTTCTGTTCTCAGTCGGAGTCGACTCGTACTAGTCTGGAGTCGACTCGAGCTCGTGCCAGTGAACTTGATACGCTTGGAGTCGACTCGTGATACTCGGGAGTCGACTCGAGTCTCAGACTTTGGTTCAGCAGACTTCTTAACTTATCCAAAATACTATGAACCAATTCTAGAGACACTTGGACAGGATTTTCACTGAAACACTCAATTGAATTCATTAGTAATCACAAGATATACTCAAATGCTTTGTGCTCATCAAAATCAAATGGGGTTTTAATCAATCACTCCACAATCTCCCCCTTTTTGATGATGACAAAACTTTGAGTATATGTAAAATGACTTGCTCAATAAATAATGAAACAAAAACCATAAATGAATTCAAATGTCTGATAATTTAATTTATCCAAGTTTGAAAGGAGTGAAACAGCAAATTTCGGAGTTAAAGCTCCCCCTTTCATTTGGAATTATATAAGCCTTCATATTATGCAATCAATTGTTTGGCTTATATGTCATTAATGATTTAGCTTGATTAAAATTCAGATTCTCCCCCTCAACATATGCATTCAACTATGTTTTGATTCTCTGAATTTTCTTTTAATGCTTTGAAGTTTTTGAACTGAATTTTTTGTTTTTAGAGGGAAAATCTGTCAATTTGTTCTTGAGTAGGATTCAGCTAATCTCCGAATATCCCTTGAATAGATTCTGGAGATTACTCCATTAGGAGCCCCAAAAGAGAGATAATGAGCCTCGAGGTACCGAATCCACTTAGAACAAATTTGTGTGTCTTTTTATTGATTTCCATTGATTTCTTTTACATATTTCATCCATATTTCTCCCCTTTTACATATTGTATACATATTTCTCCCCCTTTTTGTCATCATATCAAAAAAGAGGTAATCACACACAATCAATGGCACAACCAATCATCAAATGGCACAGAAATGAAGATAACACTACAACAATAAAGGGTTTTGGCGACTCTATATTGCCGACGCTACAAAAAAGCGTCGGCAAATTTTTTTTTGCAACGGTAACTGCCGACGCTTGTGGAAAGTGTGGGTAAAAAACGTTCCGCCGACGCTTTAAAGCGTCGGCGTAGGAAAAAAATACGACGACGCTTATAAGCGTCGTCGGACTTCACTCCTCCCCTCCACAAAACCCCGTCGGATGGAGGTGGGCTGCCTTCTTCTCTTTCGAACCCTCTCCTCTCCTCTCATTCGCCCTCCTCTCCGTCGCCATTCCTGGCCAGTCCCGTCCTCGCCTCTCCTTAGAGCCTCCTCTTCCCCTCCGCCTATTCCCTCTCCTCCCTCGGCTTATCCTCAGGTACGCAGCCGTACCCTCCTCTCTTCTCCTCTCTCATCTCTCTTCTTCTATAACTTGGTTTCTTTGGTGCGAAGGGGGCTTACAGGGGCCCGAAACCCCGGCGGGATTTGGTAGGCGACTGGGTCTCCAACAACGATGGGTTCGTCCGGAGCTTGCCCATCTTCGTGGGCGGCCTCTCCTTGCTCGCTGTCCTCCTTAACCGCGCCTTCTCCGGCATCGCCCCCGAGTTCTTGAACGACGACGGCGACGAGACGAGGGTTCTGAGCTCCACCGCCCCATCCTCCACTCCCTTCCTTCATCGCCGTCTTTTTTCTAGAATCGAATCGAAGCTGCACACTGTCTCTCTTGGCCTCTCTTTCCCCATCTGTTCTTGTTGTAAGTACTCCAGCTCTAATTTCCCTTCCCCTAGTCGCCACGCTTGATTTTTCTCTCGATCTGTTTGCAATGGAAAGAAAACCTGATGCTCGTTTCCTTCTAATCTCAGGGTTTCTCTCTCTCCTTCGGAGGGAAATTACATGTGCCGAATTGTGGTTTTCGTTCGTTCGGGAGTGATTTCTCTGGAGATGGTTCCGTCTATCATCCGGAAAGGTATATCTCAGCAGCCCCCTCCTCCTTACTTCCAGCCATTGCAGGAAGGGATGTGCTCTGTGCTCACAGGCCATGAGATGTATCAACCACCACTGGAAGAGGAACAAATGGGAGGTGGTGGGATTCCGGGATTGAAGAACTGGGTCACCAGGAGCTTCGGCGCTGGCAACAACGGGCTGGGTGAGGAAGGGGGTGTGGGATCTGGTGGTCCTCTTGGTGCAATGGGGTATGGGGACTTGCAGAGATCCATCGATACATTTGGCCAGAGAACATCTCAGTATAGAGGTGTCACAAGGTCAGTATGTAGGAGCTCTTAGTTTCTTCTACAGCTGATGGCTTGTTTTCTTATTGGATCTTGTTCTTTCTTCTATATATTGTTTATTGCTCTAGTACAGTCCTACTTCCTTTGTTCATCTCTCTTCATATTTTTAATGCTCTGTTTATATATAAAAACTCTTGCGTAGCTGTTGTTTATTTCCTATATATGTTTGTAAGTTTTTTGTGCTTATGTGTGATGTGGGATGGCTCTAACCATTTTGTTTTCTTTTAGAAAATTTTTCTATGATCATATAAAGACTCTGGTTTTGTGCATCAGGCATAGGTGGACTGGTAGGTATGAAGCCCATCTGTGGGACAATAGTTGCAAGAAGGAAGGCCAAACAAGGAAAGGAAGACAAGGTTTTTTTTTCAAACAAACTATATCCACTACCATCTTATGATTTCAACTATCATATTCAGTCTATGGTACAAACTGACTATTTAATCATATTTGGTTTGCCATGTTCTTTCCTGGGAATGTCATGAATGAAATCTATGTTTCTTGTGCAGTTTACTTGGGTGAGCCCCCACTCTCTTTATCTACCTCTTTTATCTATTTTAATCTTCTTCTTCTTCTTTAGGATATTCTTGTTGTCTTCAAGACATGAAAAATTTTACTCAGCTCTCTCTTCTCTGGATTCCAGGGGGGTATGACATGGAAGAGAAAGCTGCAAGAGCCTATGACTTGGCTGCCCTCAAATACTGGGGACCTTCCACACATATCAACTTCCCGGTATGATTGAATCAGTACAGGCTTTTAGTTACTGAAATTTAAACTCCTTTTTGCTGGAAACACGTCTGAAATCGTTTTCATTCAGTTGGAAGATTATCAACAAGAACTCGAGGAAATGAAGAACATGAGTCGACAAGAATATGTTGCTCATTTGAGAAGGTAAATGTTCTTTCCTTATGTTGTAGGCCACTTCCAATGCTTGGTGCTTGTAATATTTTATTTCATGTTCATCTCTGTTGCAGAAAAAGTAGTGGGTTCTCACGAGGAGCTTCTATGTACCGAGGCGTGACGAGGTTAGTCTTGCCGCTATTCATGATTAAACGACATCATTTTCTTATTTGTTCAAGAATTTTTTATACACTTGCTGCTTCTATTCATCTCCAGGCACCACCAGCATGGAAGATGGCAAGCTCGAATTGGGAGGGTTTCAGGAAACAAAGATCTTTATCTTGGAACCTTCAGTAAGTTTTTGAGGTTAGAAGTCCAACCGCTATGCTGCACCCAATCTAAGATGCTGAAATTTCAGAGGTCCTGTCGAAGAATGTGGTTACTGGCAATGACTCTGGTTTTGTGCATCAGGCATAGGTGGATTGGTAGGTATGAAGCCCATCTGTTCGGGAGTGATTTCTCTGAAAATTTTTTTAAAAAAAAATAATATTCTAACGACGCTTTAAAGCGTCGTTAAAATCACGAAATTTTTTTTAAAAAAAATAATATTCTAACGACGCTTTAAAGCGTCATTAAAATCACGAATTTTTTTTAAAAAAAATAATATTCTAACGACGCTTTAAAGCGTCGTTAAAATCACGAAATTTTTTTAAAAAAAATAATATTCTAACGACGCTTTAAAGCGTCGTTAAAATCACATTTAACGACGCTTTAAAGCGTCGCTAATTTCCGACGCTTTTGAAAGCGTCGGAAAATATTTTCCCCACTGTAGCATAGGCGACGCTTTACCGACGCTTAGGAAAGCGTCGGGATGGTTTTTACGGACGCTTAAAAGCGTCGCTAAAGGCCAAAAAAAGCGTCGCTAATGCCCAATTTTCTTGTAGTGTAAGATGTCTACTCATTGTATTGATATGAATGTGAATACATTTGAGCATACAATACGTAAAGCAAAGCAATACAAAACAAAGCAAAAAGAACATCTATGGTCTCCTCGAGGATGAAGATCCCCCCTCGAGGATGTATCTCCCTCTCTCGATGATGCATCTCCTCCTCTGGAGGATGTGGCTCCTCCTCTCGAGGATGTGGCTCCTCCTCTCGAGGATGGTGCTCCTCCTCTCAATCGGCTCTGCTCCATGAGGAGGGTGACTGCATCTGTGACATGGCCAAGCTGTGTGATGATAGACGTAGTGGCTCTGCTATGTGTAGTGGAGAGCTCTGTCACCGACGCCTGAAGCCCAGTCACCGATGTCTGAAGTGCGTCCAGCTTGTCGATGAGTACATTCGCCAAGCGCTCGGCCCCCTCGGTGGTGGTGTGCATGTCACGACCTATCTCCTCTCGCATCTGTCGAGTGGAGCTCGTGACCTCACTCATGCTGTGGAACTGGGCCTGGACCAAACTCCGGACATTGTAGATCTCTTCCCGTACATGAGCCGTCATGTCAGTCACGGCTGTCAAGGAAGGGACCAACTGAGAAGATACGGGTGCAGGAGTGGGAGCAGGCACCGCACCTCGGAGCTCCCGAAGCAGCTCATCCCTCACCTCTCTGACTATCTCCTGTCGCAGCTCCCGGAGCTGCTCAGGATCAATCCGGACCGCCATAGAGGGTGGTGCCGAGGAGGAAGGTCCGGCGGAGGTGGTAGGAGCAGGAGGAGTGGATGGAAGGTCTGGATGGTCTGGAAGGTCTGGGTAGTCTGAATCGGGCTCAGGACTGGGTGAAGGTCTGGTGGTCTGAGCGGTGAGAGTAGACTTCCTAACCCATACCCCCTCTCTCTTCCGAAACCCCATCCTGTGCATGGTCCCCGTACACAAGCGATCTGTCCATCGCAATGCACGAGAGGGTTCCCTCTCAGGAATGGGAATCTCGTACTCCCTAAAGAGAAGAGTAAAAATCATGCCGTATGGGAGGGTGAGCCTAGGTCTATCTAGGGGCTCACACATATACCGATATATGAGTTTGGGGAAGTTGACCGGGGTGTCCTGAAGAATGTAAGACATAATAGCTAGGTCCCTCTCATTTACAAAATCAAATCTTCCTGTCTTAGGGAAGACAGACCTGGACAGAATACTCAAAAGGATTCTCACTTCAACAGGAAGTGAGCTAGCAGATACCTCGTCTAGGGGGGACTGAGGTGGATGCCCTAAGACGACCGTAAGGGCCTCAACTCTATCCTCAGGGTGTGCGGGAGCCACCCCAACTAGTGGAAGGTGGAGGATGTGGCCAATAAGATCCTCCGTGACAGACACAGGGACACCGGCTACTGTGCCCTCGATACCCCCATCTCCCCGATGGACGGTACCGTAAAACTCTCTAACGAGCCCTGGATATGTGGGGAGATCCAATGTAAGAAAGAACTCTAAGCCCTGGACCCTAAGTCTTTCACCTATGGTGAACCCTTCCCGGGAGAGGAAGTCGAAATCGACATACCTCCCGGTGGAGACGACCTTCCCGGCCAATGGCCTCGCGGGAACCGCCCTAGGCGGGGAACGAGCCGGAGGTGGTTGCCTCGCGGGATCGTGCCGCGCCTTGGAGCGCCGCTCGGGACCGGCCTTGGGACGGGACCTCTTCCTAACCACGGTCTTACGAGGCATCTTGACCTAAACGGGAAGAAACACCTAGAGGATGGAGAAAGGTCGACGGAGGAGACTCGGGACGGACCGGAGACGACCTAGGAACGGACGAAAACCCTAAGAACCGGTGAAAAATCGACCGAACAGAGGTTGGAGACGATCGGGGAAGACCTAGGAGTCGGCTCTAGGGCTTTTTGAACAGTGGCGGCTTGAAAGAAAAGTGTTTGCGAAACGACAAACCTAGGGTTAAAAAGTCGGATCCCGACTGCGAGTCGACTCCCCTGAGTCGCGAGTCGACTCGACCTCGAGTCGACTCCAGAATATGCGCGAGAGCTCATCAAAATCAAACACTCAATTGAATTCATTAGTAATCACAAGATATACTCAAATGCTTTGAGCTCATCAAAATCAAATGGGGTTTTAATCAATCACTCCACAGGCCATCTGCTGGAAGAGTTCCAAGCAGCATACAGTGGCAGATTCTACATGTGAAGCAGAATACATCGCAGCATCTGATGCCGCCAAGAAAGCTGTATGGTTGCGGAAGTTCATCACTGAGCTTGGAGTGACACCCTCCATTGATGGTCCAGTGACTGTATTTTGTGACAACACTAGAGCCATAGCTCAAGCAAGAGAACCCAAAGCACATCAGTGGACCAAGCATATTCTACGTCGCTACCACCTGGTTCGAGAGATCGTCGAACGAGGTGACATTGATCTTCAGAAGATTGATACAAAAAAAATGGCTGACCCATTTACCAAAGTCTTCGGCTTCAAAGAGTTCAACGAACACAAGTCGAAGATGGGTATTAGATACTGTGCCGATTGGCTTTAGGCTAAGTGGGAGTTGTTGGAAATTGTATCCTAAATGTCAATCGTCAGCATGTTGATAATTAAATTTTGTAAATGAATTAACAAATTAATAAAGTGTTATCTGGAATTATTCATCATTTCATTGTACATCTTCAAATGAACTCTTATATGATGAAGTCCTTAGGACTTGTTTTATGATAAAGGAGGATTTATCTTCAAGTCCTTAAAATTGTTCGCGATCAAATAATATGTTGTTACTAGGACGACAGCATTATCGAGATTAGGTCGTTGTGTGACATATACATTGGTTGTCCTCTTAACCAATGAGTGTGGAGACACTGATATGTCACACAGGTGAAGTTTAGGAGTACATTTCACTGAACGTGACCAATTTCGGAACGCTCTACTGTCAAGATATGTTTCGAGTGGATATGGGTATAAGTTTGGCCCTCTGACCTGAGACCGCAACCTATGACTAGCAAGCAACTCACTGTACTTTGGTACCGGACTACCTGAATTTCTAATTCAATGACAGAAGGTCACTGGGTACAGTCAAGTACTTGCATAGTCAGTTATGAGTCAAGATGGAATTGACCCCTCTTGGAAACAAGAGATAATGCCTTGTGTTTAATTTAGCAAAATCTTGGCCAGGATAATCCTTGTGAGGAATCTCAGAATTTCTAAAGTTGAATCACATCATGGATGCACTTATTACAGAGTTGACAGAACTCTGAAGTCATCCTGGCATTTAGGAGTCATAGGGATAAATTATACGGTAACCATAGTCCAAGGATTCTTGAATGTTGCTTTGCAATCATTCGGCCTATCCAGATGTCGGGTACCATTGCTAGATGGTCATTTCGATTAGTACAAGAAGTTTTTCTTGTGCTATCGGCTTAGGTTCGAACCTATGGGGTCATACGCATAGAAGTTTCTAGGTTGATCAAATGGCTGATTGATGATTAAGAATCATTCAGGGATAATTTGGTCAATTCGATTGACAAATTATCCTAAGCAAAAGTTGCATTAAAATAATTATTGAATTATTGGAGGGTTAATTAGTAATTGGATTACTAATAAATTTAATTTGATTAAATTATTGGACTTTAATTAAGCCAAATTGAATTAGATTCAATTTGGGCTAAATTAGGGTTTGACCTAATTCGATCGGGTTCGACCCGAGCCGATTGGGCATAACCTAATTGATCAGACTTGACCCAATTGGATTGGGATTGACTCAAGTCAATTAAGAGTCCTTATTTGATGAGGATTAAGAGTCCAAATAATCAGAATTTATTATGGAGAAGAATTCCTAAAATTTAGGACCCTAGCTTTCTTTCTTGGAGAAGAAAGACACCTCATCCTTATCCCTAAAAGCAATGATGCCTATCCTCTTTATTTTTGGCCAATTTTTGGTGGGAGGAAAGAGAAGGCGTGGGGCTATTTTTTAGAAAAATATGGCACCTCAAATCTTCCTAAAAAGATAGGAATCAAATCCCTAATTTGTAGGGACTGCATGATGCATCAAGCAGGTTGGCGTGCAGCTGAAGTTTGGGGCGCAATAACCCCCTAATTTTTAGGGATTCTTGGCATAAGACTACAAGAGAATTTGTTCATCTCTTAGCTCCCGATTCATCAGAATTTTTTGGAAATTTTATCAGCCAAATTCGTTGGCCAAAAGAGGTGTGAGGCGTAGGGGGTCTTTTGGCTATGAAAGGACCCCCACACTTAGGGTTTGTAGAGATGGTCTTTAGAAAGGTTCTAAATTTTGAAAAAATTATGAGAGCCAGCCACCTTTTCTCCTCCTTATTCTTCTTCATCTCCATCCTTCATCCTCTCAAAGAAGAATCAAAAGTTGAGTGCTTCGAGGAAGAAAAGTTCAGCCACTGCAGCACTTCTGCACGAGCTAGCACTCTTGTAGTTGTGGATCTTTCTAGAGCTTCGCGTGGACTATCCGTAGAGGCCGGACATGTGTGCGGCTATACAAGGTGATCAAGGCATCATCAAAGTTTTCAAAGCAAAAAGATATGAGATCTGATCTCATTACAAATTAAAATTAGAAATCAACTAGGTTGCTGAAATTCTGCATGACTGCATGTTAGACATAAAATCATGCCTACTTATTTAGGATAAATGTTTAAAGTTTTGGATTTATTTTTATTGTAGAGATATGATCTCTAGCATGCATAGGAATTAAATAGTTTAATTCATGCTTTCGCTTTAAAATTTTTAAAATTATATGCATGCGACCACCAGGTTTTCCAACACGTATATGTCTCACAACGACCTAATCTCGACAATGCTATCGTCCTATTAACAACAAATTATTTGGTCGTGAAAAGGTTTAAGGATTTGAAGATAAATTCTTCTTTATCATAAAACAAGTTCTAAGGACTTCATCATATAAAAATTCATTTGAAGATGTACAATGAAATGATGAACAATGCCAAATAACACTTTATTAATTTATCAATTCATTTATAAAATTCAATCATCAGCACACTGACAATTGACTCTTAGGATACAATTTTCAACAAAATCTTCACACAAAGCTTCACTAGTAGCACCAAAAATAATGTCATCAACATATATTTGAATAATCAAGATATCAAAATTTTTCTTTTTGATAAAGAAAGTTTTATCAACATTTCTTCTTGAAAAGTTATTTTTATTAAAAAATTACTTAGTCTTTCATACCATACTTTTGGTGCTTGTTTTAAACCATATAGTGCTTTGTTGAGTTTTTAAACATGATTTGGGAATGTATGGCTTTCAAATCCAGGTGGTTATTCTATATATACTTCTTCAGCAATATAATCATTTAGAAATGCACTCTTGACATCCATTTAAAAGAGTCTGAAGTTCATGTAGCAAGCAAATGATAATAGCAATCTTATGGCTTCTAATCTTGCTATAGGTGCAAAGGTTTCATCAAAATCTATTTTGTTTTTTGGATTATATCCTTTAGCAACCAACCTGGCTTTGTTTCTTACCACTAATCCTTCTTCATTAAGTTTGTTTATGAAAATCCATTTAGTTCCAATTATAGAGGAGTTCTCAAGTCTTTAAACTAAATCCCAAACATTATTTTTTTAAAATTGATTAAGTTCATCTTGCATTGCCATTATCCAATTATTGTCTTGTTTAGCTTCTCTAATATCTTTTGGTTCAGTTTGTGAGACAAAGGCAAGGATATTTCTATCCATAAGAGCTAAAACCAGAGCTTGTTGGTCATGGTGAGGTCTAAATGACCGCTGGTGAAGTCAGCAAATCCTTGCTGATAGTAGTTCAAGATCATTTTCCTAAGAGTGAAGGAGAAAGCAAAATGGCAATATTAGCCATGTGCATTGCAAGGGCTAGGGGGCAACCTTATCAAAGGGCCTTCATGGACTTCCCCCTTTACTTACACATATTCCTCTTCCCCAAGACACCTCAGCATCATTTGTTGCCCAAAGATGGTCACCCAAGAGGGGGGTGAATTGGGTGTTTTAAAAAAACTTTTTGACTAATTTAAGATTAAAACACACAAATATATAAACTAAAGCAAGGATAAAGGGATAAGAGAAGACAACCACAAGCACACGGTTTTATAGTGGTTCGGAGCCTTCACTGCTCCTACATCCACTCCCCAAAGCGCCTTTGGGTATTTCCACTATAATCCAAGATTACAGTATGGTAGTTTTGCGAGTTCACTACCCAACTCGTTGTTTTACACCGGGCTCACAACAAACCCTAAACCCCCAATTTCTCTTAGGCTTGGGACGCCTTTCCCTTGTTCCAAGTCCCTTGACTTGAACAAGCACCACGATAAAAGAGTGTACAAAAGAATACAAAAGCTCTAGAAAGCAAATATAGCACTTATGAACAATGAAACCCGGAAGAATCTTTTTGCCGTTGGAAGCGTGGGAGATGTTGATTCTTCCAAGGTAGACCACGTAGGGTTGAGTGTGAGCTTTGATTCCCGAGCGCGCGAGAGTGGTTGAGCTTGAAATCACTTGGGAGACTTGAAAGTACTTGATTTCCTTCCTTGGATGCACTCACTCCCTTGAGCTTTTCTTTCAAACTTCTCTCTTGAATGATTTTGCTTTGGGTTGGTGAAGAGTTGTTGAGAAGCACTTAAGACCTCCCTTTTATAGCCCAAAAAGCAAATATAGCCGTTAGAGATAAAGTAGAGAAGATTTGAAATTCAAATCAAACCTGAAAAGCTGTCAGTCGCGTCCCAGGCGCTCCGGGGACGTCTCCGCTACAGCGAGAGACGTCTCACCTACAGGATTTTACTTTTTACTTTATCTGGGGTCGTCTCGGCACTTTACGGGGACGTCTCGCCTTGTCTGTGCTTTTTGAGTGGGGACGACTCCGCTTCTTTGGGGACGACTCCGCTTCTTTGTCTCCGAAAAACTTGCCCTCTGGAATTCCCTGAGAGAGTCGTCTCCGCTCTTTCAGGGGACGTCTCTGCTTGTGTCCACTTTATGCGTGGGGACGACTCCGCTATCTCAGAGTCGACTCCGCTTCCTTATCACCGCAAAAACCATTCTCTGGAAAACCCTGAGAGAGCCGTCTCCGCCATCTTGGGGACGTCTCGGGGAGTCTCCTTTTTGCTTGCGGGGACGACTCCGCGTACAGCGGGGACGTCTCGCGCATATTCCTTGAAAAACGTCTTTCTGCCGCCACTGAGAGAGTCGACTCCGCTTCTGAGAGAGTCGACTCCGCTAACGCGGGGACGACTCGGCAGGTGCCGGAGACGACTCCAAGTGTGCCAGTTCTTCCTGTTTGTGCCAGAGACGTCTCTGAAACTATCAGGAGACGTCTCGGCTGTCCCTGAACTTTTTCTTTAGCTCAAAATATTCTTCAATAAATTCATAAAAATTGTGGAAACTTGCCTAGACATTTCTTAACAATTTTTTAAGTAAAACACATGAATTCCTCAATCGAATTGTTAAGATATAATGGAATTTTACTCTAGTGTTTTGTATTCATCAAAATCCATTAGGGGGTCAACAATCTCCCCCTTTTTGATGATGACAAAACACTGAGTATATGCAAAATTTGAAATTTAAACATATACACAGTATTGATCAGATATACAAGTATAATGTTTTGATTTGAACTAGATACGATGTGCATCACTTAAATTTCCTTGTGCATAGGATTGATCTTTATAGTTCTTAAATGATTTTATCATATGAACTGAATTTGAATCAAGTTAGAATGATATATTGATGCTGAAGATAATTTAAAAACTAGATTCTTTTTGACTCCCCCTTTCTTTTCCAGAAGGGCAATTATCTTAAAATTAATATTCTTCAATAACCATATTCAATATTCATTCTATACCCCCCTTTCAATATCCATATCTTTCAATATTCATATTTCAATATTCATTCCCCCTTACAATATTCTACTCCCCCTTTTTGTCATCAACAATGAAGGGGACAAATGATACTCAAGGTGTGCTCCCCCTGTCCAATGAGTTCAGTCATTCATATTACTCCCCCTTTGTTTGTGGAATTCATTTCATACTCATCGTTTAGTTTAACATAGTTATCACAAGATGTGCTCCCCCTGTTTCTTTGTATCACACAATCAAACACATACACAGAATTGGCAATGTACACAAGATTTTAAAAAGAAATTGTATTCATTCATATGTCATTGTAAGTCTTTGAAGTTAGTACATAAGAGTATTGATTTCAAGTACAAAAGGAAGAGTCATAACAAGTATTGATTTCTAGTACAAAAGTGTTTCACAATGGCCTAGGATTTACAAAAAGAAGATCCTATAGGATATCCATCATCGGCGTCGTTGCTCATGGGGCATTGTACTTTGTGCATAAGCCTTACAGGCTGCATCTATGAAGCCATTGATAGAATCCATGAGAGTCTTAAAGTGATCTCCCTGTGACTTGTGAAAACCTGCCACAAGTGCTTCAAACTCTAAGGTTGCCATCTCAATTCTGCCTCTAAGTTGGGCAACTAGGGTGCCCACATTGCCATCTGGCTTTGTCAACTCTTTGAGACTCTTGGAAATGGCCTTCAAGCTGTCTTTGAGCTCTATCGATCTGAATGTCTGGGTGGTACCTACCCCAACTATTTGCTGCTCTGTGGCTTCAATTTGAGCTCTAATTTTCTTCAGCTCTTGTCTGATGGGGGCCAGCTCTGCAGTCATTATGGATCTCATCTCTTCCCTCATCTGCTGACAAATAACAGATGCTAAAGTGTGCATCTGCTCCTCTGATAGGAAGGAGGTCCCACTGACTGGAGGAGGTTGTGGCATGGATGTGGAAGGTCCAGCTGAGCTGGAGGGAATATCAGGGATGTCCATGTGGCTAGGTGGAGGAGAGTGATGGTCAGGCTCATGATGTGGGATTTCAGGCTCTATGGTTTGTGCTTTTCTTTTTGGAACCTTGACCCACGACCCATCTATCTTGTGAAATTCCATTCTTCTCATTGAGCCCTCATTGTAATAATCGGTGTTTCTTAGGGCCTTTGCAGGTTCATTTGGTGGAATGGGAACCTTGAAGTGTTTAAATATTAAGGTAAAGATCATGCCATAGGGTATACTAAACCTAGAATACCTATGACATTGGGCAATGTAATTTAGCATGAGTCTAGGGAGGTTTAGGGGGATCCCTAGTAGGATATGGTGCATTATGACTAAATCACGCTCCGAAACAAAATCGAAGCGACCGGTTTTGGGGAATAGGACCCGATTGACAATGCTTAAAAGAAGTCTCATTTCTGCATTTAGGTCCTGGGAGTAGACAACATCAAGAGGGCCGCAGTCCTCTCTTCCTAGAATCAAGTTTAGGGCTATTTCCCTTTGGGGATGTGAGGTCGGTGCCTCACCGTCCTTAGGAATTTGTAGGACAGTGGATAGGACATCCTCATTAATTTCTACCAATGTCCCTCGGACATATGCAGTGTACCCTAAGTCCCCTAAGGCCATATCACTAAACATTTCTCTAACAAGGCCGGGGTAGGTCGAGATTTTGAGGGTGCAAAGGTGCTCCCACCCTTGGGCTCGGAGTCTCTCTCCAATAGAGAACCCCTCATGATCTAGAAAGGAAAAATCGATGTGCCTGCCAGTCGTGACTGTGCGATTTGCACAGGAAATCGTCGTGGTCGGCGGAGCAACCGGAGGAGAAGGCGCGGAGGGTTCTTCCCGCCGTTCCTCGCCGTCGCCCGCTACTCTAGGTCGCCTCCCACGGGTTGTCCTAGCTTTCTTTGGTGCCATGGATGCTAGGGTTTGCGATTTAGGGCAAATGGAAGCTAGGTTTTGAAGTGGAGAGCAAGTGGAGGCTAGGGCTTTCCGTTTTGGTCGGGAATGAGGGAGAAAGCTCGAGTCGGCTCGAGCGATTTCGACCTATTTAAAAAGCCCTCATTCGGTCCCCGAGACGTCTCCGCCACTAAGGCGAGACGTCTCCCCCTGGGGGGACGTCTCTGCGACTTGCCAGAGACGTCTCCGGCACAAAAAAAATTTCAGACTGCAGTTCCAGATTTTTGTTTAATCACCCTAATCAATCGTGATTTCTTTTGATAGACACAGAGTGAATTTGTTTGTGATCCTCCCCCTTAATAATACATCCTATAATGATTTGATAATGACTTTTAGATTATTAAGATTGAAATGAGGAATGTTTGACCAAATTTCGAATACCCATGTTATAGGCTCTGAAAATATCTCTATGAAGAGTCCAAGGGAGGGTAACCATCCTCCGGAAAGTCAAACAGTTCGTCATTTAGTTTAGATGAATTCATGTTTTCACATATGTTTGCCTTGAGGTGGGTTACTAGTTCGAGTAGCAAAGTAAAGCAATACAAGTTCACTTCATTTGCTAGGATCATACAAGCTCAACGCATTCCTTAAGAAATTGAATCTATCTTTACAAAGGGGCTTTGTAAAGATATCAGCTAATTGATTTTCAGTACATACATATTCAATCATCACATCATTTTTCATCACATGATCCCTAATAAAATGATGCCTAATCTCTATATGCTTTGACTTAGAGTGTTGAACAGGATTTTTTGTTAAGTTGATTGCACTTGTATTGTCACACTTAATTGGTATATTGTCCATTTTAATACCGAAGTCTTCAAGTTGTTGCTTAATCCAAAGAACTTGGGCACAACAGCTTCCAGCTGCAATGTACTCAGCTTCAGCTGTGGACAAGGCAACTGAATTTTGTTTCTTGCTAAACCAAGAAACCAAATTGGCACCCAGGAATTGACATGTCCCACTTGTGCTTTTTCTGTCGAGTTTGCACCCGGCAAAATCAGCATCGGAATAAGCAATTAAGTTTATGTCAGACTGTTTAGAGTACCATAAGCCTACATTAGATGTCCCTACTAGATATCTAAATATTCTTTTAACAGCTTGCAAGTGTGATTCCTTAGGACATGCTTGGTATCTAGCACACATACAAACACTGAATAATATATCTGGTCTACTAGCAGTAAGGTAAAGTAAAGAGCCTATCATACCTCTGTACAATTTGCAGTCTATACTTTTACCTTTTTCATCCTTATCAAGCTTGCAACTTGAGCCCATGGGTGTGCTGATTTCTTTTGCATCCTTCATCTTGAATTTCTCCAACATTTCTTTGATATACTTGGACTGACTGATGAATATGCCTTCCTCTGATTGTTTTATTTGCAGCCCAAGAAAGAAGTTGAGCTCACCCATCATGCTCATTTCAAATTCTCCCTGCATAAGCTTGGCAAACTCTTGACAAAGACTATCATTAGTAGCACCAAAAATTATATCATCCACATAAATTTGTACAAGCAATAAGTCATTTCCTTTTCTTTTAATAAAGAGGGTTTTGTCTACATTTCCTCTCTTAAATTTGTTTTCAATTAGGAAATTACTTAATCTTTCATACCATGCCCTAGGAGCTTGCTTAAGTCCATACAATGCTTTATGCAATTTATACACATAATCTGGATGTAAGTGATTTTCAAAACCTGGAGGTTGTCCTACATAAACTTCCTCCATTATATAACCATTTAGAAATGCACTTTTTACATCCATTTGATAGAGTTTAAAGTCCATGAAGCATGCATATGCCAAAAGTAATCTAATAGCTTCTAATCTAGCAACAGGAGCAAAAGTTTCATCAAAATCTATTCCTTCCTCCTGATTATATCCTTTGGCCACTAGTCTAGCTTTGTTTCTTATTACTATTCCATCTTCATCTAGTTTATTTCTATATACCCACTTGGTGCCTATAATTGAAACATTTGGGGGTCTTTTCATTAGAGTCCAAACTTCATTTCTTTCAAATTGGTTTAATTCCTCTTGCATAGCGTTCATCCAATTATCATCTTTTTCAGCTTCTTCTAGTGATTTAGGCTCTATTTGTGAAACGAAAGCAAGATAATTACTAGTGTTTCTTAGAGAAGATCTAGTTCTTATACCTTGTGAAGGATCACCAAGGATTAGATCCTTTGGATGACCATGTGCATACCTCCATTCTTTAGGAAGATCTTGATTGTTTGATGGAGGTTGATCTTCTTCATCTTGCTGATTTGTATCTTCCTTAACCTCATCCTCATGTTGTTTGTCTTGTATGGAGAATTCCTTGATTCGGTCTTCAAGTATACCTGCATCAACATCTTCTTCTTTTCTAGAAGAATCTCCATTAGTTTCATCAAAAACAACATGAATGGATTCTTCAACAACGAGAGTTCTCTTGTTGAAGACCCTGTATGCTCTACTAGATGAGGAATAACCTAAGAAGATCCCTTCATCTGATTTGGCACTAAATTTACTGAGATTGTCCTTTCCATTGTTCAAAATAAAACATCGACAACCAAAAACATGAAAATAACTTATATTTGGTTTTTTTTGCCTTTTATCAATTCATATGGTGTTTTCTTTAAGATAGATCTAACTAAAGCACGATTTAAGATATAACCTGAGGTATTTATTGCTTCAGCCCAAAAATACTTTGGTAGATCCGATTCGCACAACATGGTACGAGCCATATCTGCGAGTGTGCGATTCTTCCTTTCTACCACCCCATTTTGTTGGGGTGTCCTAGGTGCCGAGAAATTGTGATTGATACCATTTTCGTCACAAAACTTTTCAAAGTGTTGATTTTCAAACTCGGTACCATGATCACTCCTAATTGCTTTTAGCTTAAGATTGAGTTCATTTGAAACTTTATTATGAAACTTGATGAAAGCGGGAAAGGACTCATCTTTGTGTGCAAGGAATGAAACCCATGTAAAACGTGAAAAATCATCAACAATGACAAGACCAAATTTCTTACCCCCTAGACTAGCAGTTCTAGTGGGTCCAAACAAATCCATGTGAATTAGTTCTAAGGGTTTTGACGTTGAGACTATGTTCTTAGACTTAAAAGAACTTCTTGTTTGTTTTCCTAATTGACATGCCGCACAAATTTTATTCTTTTCAAAGTCTATTTTCGGTAGTCCTTTGACTAGATCCTTTGTAATCAATTTAGAAATTAAATCCATGCTAGCATGCCCTAACCTACGATGCCATAACCAACTAGTCTCATTGACTTTAGGATTCATGGCTACAAGACATTGGCCATCCTTCATGGTGAGATCATCAAGATCTACCATGTAAATATTTCCATGCCTATGTCCTGTGAGTATGATCTCATTATCAATTGGACTACTAATTATGCATAGTGACGATTCAAATGATACTTTAAAGCCCTTGTCACAAAATTGACTTATACTTAATAAATTATGTTTCAGTCCATTAACTAACAATACATTATCAATAAATGAGGAGGATGATATGGAGATTTTACCGACACCAATGATTCGGCCTTTAGCATTGTCTCCAAATGTGACTACTCCTCCTTCTTTTGATTCCAAGGTGACGAAGAGACTCTTGTCACCGGTCATATGCCTTGAGCAACCGCTATCAAGATACCACATTCTCTTTTTATTTTCGGCTGCAAGGCATACCTGCAAAATGATCATGTAAAGCTCTTAGGTACCCAAGTTTTCTTGGGTCCTTCGTGGTTAGTGTGGTTGGTTCCCTTAGGCACCCATACTTTAGTTATGTTTTTGGCTTTCACAAATGTACTCTTGTTAGTTTGGATTTTTCTTTGAATACAAGAGTAGACTTTATGTCCAGTCTTTCCACAATGAAGGCATGTAGGTTTTTCAGTTTTTACATCTTTCGCTTTTACAAAGAAATTCTTTAGATACTTTTGTTGTTTGTTAGTTTTATAACCTAATCCGGCTTTATTAAAAACGGCTCTTTGATTTGAAAGAATGAGATTTAATTTTTCAGAACTTTGTGTGAATTTTTCAACAATTGGTTTGTACTTATGTACCTCATTCTTAAGATTCAAATTTTCTTTGACTAGTTCTTCCTTATCTTTTTTAAGAGATTCAACATTTTGTGCAAGTGAGGTATTAATATCGAATAGGGATTTTAATTTTAGATTTAATTCCTTAATTACTGTTTTTCCCTTTTCATTTTCAATACTAAGTTTTGAATTCTTAATTTCTAGGTTAGTAGTATTAATATTTTTAACCCTCTCGTTTTCAATTAATAGGTTTTCAATGTCTTCCTTTAGTTTTTGATTGGAGGCTTTTAATTCTTTATTTTTTGCTCCTAACATACTACAATCACCCATAAGTTCTTGAAAAGCTTCATACAATTCTTCTAAAGTAAAATTTATGGTTGGGTTTTGACATACCACGTCGTCTTCGAACGCCATGAAGCATAAATTGGCGGTCTCTTCCTTCTCTTCCTCGGAGGATGATGTGTCACTATCATCCCATGTTGCCTTCAATGCCTTCTTCTTCTTCTTTCCAAAATACTTGTTTTGTTGAGGGCATTCGGAACGAATGTGTCCCGGTCTCTTGCAATCATAGCATATGATTGGATCTCTTTCTTTTTCCTTTTCTTTTTCCCAATCATTTCTACCTCCAAATTTCTTTCTTGGGAAGGGTTTCTTCCTTCTCATGAATTTCTTAAATTTCCTAACTATCAACCCCAAGTCCTCATCTTGGCTTTCTTCTTCACTCCCACTGCTCTCTTCTTCACACACATTTGAGGTAGCCTTGAGTGCGATTGTCTTTTTCTTCGGCAACTCTTCTTCATGTTGCTTCATCGTGAGCTCATGCGTCATCAATGAGCCCAAGAGTTGCTCTAGCCCCAAGGTGTTGAGGTCTTTGGCTTCTATGATCGCCGTGACCTTTGCTTCCCATGCTTTTGGCAAAGACCTGAGAATTTTACTCACAAGTTCCGGGTTAGTGTAGGATTTACCCAAGCTTTTTAAACCATTAATTATATCCGTAAAGCGTGTAAACATGCATGTGATGGTTTCATTGGGTTCCATCTTAAACAACTCATATTTGTGAACTAGAATGTTCACTTTGGACTCCTTGACTTGATTTGTACCCTCGTGGGTAACTTCAAGCTTATTCCATATTTCCTTAGCGGAACTACATGTGGAGACTCTATTAAACTCATTTGCATCTAAAGAACAAAATAATGAGTTCATGGCTCTAGAATTGAGTTGAGCCATCCTATCATCATTCTCATCCCAATCCTCTTCAGGTTTGGGAACTCGAATGCCATTAACTATGTGTGATGGTTCTTGTGGTCCCTTGACTATAACCCTCCACAAGGCATAGTCTTGTGCTTGAATGAAGATTTTCATTCTAGTCTTCCAATAGGTATAATTTGTCCCATTGAAGAGTGGAGGTCTATTGGTTGCTTGCCCCTCGGCAGGAACATTGTTAAAGGGTGTTCCCATCTAGATCTTTGGCTAAGACGGTTAGGTCTTTCAAGAAATATAAGAGCACCTGCTCTGATACCACTTGTTGCCCAAAGATGGTCACCCAAGAGGGGGGTGAATTGGGTGTTTTAAAAAAACTTTTTGACTAATTTAAGATTAAAACACACAAATATATAAACTAAAGCAAGGATAAAGGGATAAGAGAAGACAACCACAAGCACACGGTTTTATAGTGGTTCGGAGCCTTCACTGCTCCTACATCCACTCCCCAAAGCGCCTTTGGGTATTTCCACTATAATCCAAGATTACAGTATGGTAGTTTTGCGAGTTCACTACCCAACTCGTTGTTTTACACCGGGCTCACAACAAACCCTAAACCCCCAATTTCTCTTAGGCTTGGGACGCCTTTCCCTTGTTCCAAGTCCCTTGACTTGAACAAGCACCACGATAAAAGAGTGTACAAAAGAATACAAAAGCTCTAGAAAGCAAATATAGCACTTATGAACAATGAAACCCGGAAGAATCTTTTTGCCGTTGGAAGCGTGGGAGATGTTGATTCTTCCAAGGTAGACCGCGTAGGGTTGAGTGTGAGCTTTGATTCCCGAGCGCGCGAGAGTGGTTGAGCTTGAAATCACTTGGGAGACTTGAAAGTACTTGATTTCCTTCCTTGGATGCACTCACTCCCTTGAGCTTTTCTTTCAAACTTCTCTCTTGAATGATTTTGCTTTGGGTTGGTGAAGAGTTGTTGAGAAGCACTTAAGACCTCCCTTTTATAGCCCAAAAAGCAAATATAGCCGTTAGAGATAAAGTAGAGAAGATTTGAAATTCAAATCAAACCTGAAAAGCTGTCAGTCGCGTCCCAGGCGCTCCGGGGACGTCTCCGCTACAGCGAGAGACGTCTCACCTACAGGATTTTACTTTTTACTTTATCTGGGGTCGTCTCGGCACTTTACGGGGACGTCTCGCCTTGTCTGTGCTTTTTGAGTGGGGACGACTCCGCTTCTTTGGGGACGACTCCGCTTCTTTGTCTCCGAAAAACTTGCCCTCTGGAATTCCCTGAGAGAGTCGTCTCCGCTCTTTCAGGGGACGTCTCTGCTTGTGTCCACTTTATGCGTGGGGACGACTCCGCTATCTCAGAGTCGACTCCGCTTCCTTATCACCGCAAAAACCATTCTCTGGAAAACCCTGAGAGAGCCGTCTCCGCCATCTTGGGGACGTCTCGGGGAGTCTCCTTTTTGCTTGCGGGGACGACTCCGCGTACAGCGGGGACGTCTCGCGCATATCCCTTGAGAAACGTCTTTCTGCCGCCACTGAGAGAGTCGACTCCGCTTCTGAGAGAGTCGACTCCGCTAACGCGGGGACGACTCGGCAGGTGCCGGAGACGACTCCAAGTGTGCCAGTTCTTCCTGTTTGTGCCAGAGACGTCTCTGAAACTATCAGGAGACGTCTCGGCTGTCCCTGAACTTTTTCTTTAGCTCAAAATATTCTTCAATAAATTCATAAAAATTGTGGAAACTTGCCTAGACATTTCTTAACAATTTTCTAAGTAAAACACATGAATTCCTCAATCGAATTGTTAAGATATAATGGAATTTTACTCTAGTGTTTTGTATTCATCAAAATCCATTAGGGGGTCAACATCATTGCATCTGGCTGCCTCTTGTATAGCTTATCACTTATTAGAATGTAATTGATGGCTTTTAGCTTTATCTTCCTCTCAGCCCAGGCTAAGGGGCTTGTTAGATACTCTAGTACAACATATATGCATCCATTTTTGCCAATATCCAAAGCACAAACTTTGTATTGTAAGTCAACCTACCTCTTAAATATGGATGACAAAAGTTATTTCTAAATCGTAATGAATTTTACATAGATGTTTCTAGGAATCTTCACTTCTAATGCTATATGTGCTAATTCATTAGCGTATTAGTTTCCAGCTTGGGCGATAAATTTCAAAGTTCCCTTAGCAAAGCCTTTCATGAACTACAAGGCCTTCATGTGATACTGCATAAGTGCTTCGTTGTTGTATTTGTACTCCCAATAGAGCAGGTTGATCATGGCTTGAGAATCATCCTCAATTTCAATCATTGTGACTCTCATGAGTAGTATCTCTAGGTTGATTATTATACTTAGCCTAATTATTTGAATAAAGTCCCAACTAGAAAGAAAAGGCTATCCTTTTTCTAATAGAGGAATGAATGATAACTCCTCCTACGACTCCCTCGGTCTTTGAGCCCTCAAATGATAGCTTCGCGGGGTGAAGGCCAATATCTCCAATCTCCACATGTTGCATAATCTTCTTATCAATGGCTAGACATGGGTGATATTTTGGAAAATTAGCCAAAGCTTGACCCTTTACCATCCTCTGGAGAACATGCTGCAAAGAAAACTCGAATAAGGCAATAGTTCGTTTGCTGATTCTTCCATGTATGATTGACCTAGTCAACATATATTAGATCACTCTTGATCTAAAGGTCGACCCTAGGGTCGACTCCTAAAGAATTAGAAAATACCACTCTCTATTTCCCATACATTCCCTAGGGTCAACTTCTAGCCTAGGGGTCGACACTAGGGTCAAGTCCTATCCTATGCCAAATGTGCCAAATGACTCACAGGTGCCAGAGTCGACCTTGGGGTTGACTTCTAAGTCTCTATGGTTGACTCCGGATGTATAGAAAGTTGTAAATCCTTTATCATGTCTCGTGAAAATCTAGGGGTCAACTCTTGACAAACTAGAGTCAACTTTTATGCTATAGAAGCCTCCGAATGAATTCGAACTTATCTCTTCCTTCAAAATTTTGATCCATTGAGCTTCCCCATACATTCCCAAATGTTCAAATTCCTAAGTCTTCCCTGAAAAATAATTTAAATTGCTTCAAAATATACAAACATTAGAAACCTACTCAATTATTTTGTAATTATTAAAATCAATTTTCTGACCATGCATCGAGTAGAGAATGGGCATTGTTGATCCCTTTCCACAAGCTACTAGTCAGAGGAAGTTCCTCATCGTCGATGTCAACAACTTCACAAAATGGATTGAGCCAATTGGAGACCACTGACTCATCTATATCAACCATCCCCAAGCAAATGAAGAAGCTGAGGCAACTAACCTTAGGGTTCAAAGATCAGGCTTGATTGAGCTAAAGGCCCCTAGATAGAAGAGTTGTGTGGTGTTTTTTGGACCTATAAAATAACTCATCAGATCTTGATTGGAGAAACTCCTTTTAATCTGTCCTTCGGTATTAAATATATCATTTATATGGAGATCAGCATTCCATCCTACTGGATGGAGATATATGATGAGCAAGCCAATGCCAACAAACTTTGTGCTGATCTGGACCTACTGGATGAAGATAGGGAACGAGATCAGTTCAACATGCCTATGTATCAACAACGAACAACCCAATAGTACAACTCTTGGGTCAAGGCAAGCTCTTCTCGCAAGGGAATCTCATCCTTAGAAAAGTCAAGGTCACCCAAAAAACCGATGGGGGAAAGCTTGCACCCAAGTAGGAGAGATCATATAGAATTGCAAAAGTCATCCGACCCATCACATACTGACTTGAACAACTCAGTATAAGTCCTATATCTCGAGCATAAAATTTTGATAATCTCTGATTGCACCACCAGTAAGAGTTATAACTTTGAACTCTAAACTTCTTTATTGCTAATAGTTAATAAAGCTTGTCTTTGTGCTCCAAAATAGCTAAATAATGCAGGCCAAACACATCACCACCAACCAATAATCCTCAAAAGCAACGGATTGGGCGAGCTTACCAAAGACAGGGTCAAAATTCCTACGGGACTAGCTGAAAAGCCGAAGTGCTGAAGCATAGACAAAAAGTTGAGGGAGTCTCCCAAGAGACCATCGATGGTACCACACTCAAGCGTCGCGGGTCGGATGAGTTTTCTAAGAGACCATCGATCCATTATTCTTGTGGGTATGGCCGAGATGCTGGGTAGCCAAAACACAGATGAACTGTTAGACGAGTTGCCTAAGAGACCACCGATGGCATTACACTCGAGTGTTGTAGGTTAGGACAGGCTTCCCAAGAAGCCACAAGCTTGTTAGCGACGAAGAGCCGCTGAAAGACGTAGTCAAGGCTGGGTTTAGATGGGAGAAAGCATGCTCGACCTGATCAACTAGATGTTAGCTATCCAAAAAATCCAACCGGTAGAAGATCCAAAGAGCAATAACCCACATTTTCAGGCAAGGGGAGCTAGGCATCGGGATGAAGAGTCGAATTCCAAACAAACGACCAAAAACCTGTTGTGCCAAACAATCCATCTTTTCAGGCAAGAGGAATCAAGCATCAGGATGAAGAGTTGAATTTTGAACAAATAACCAAAGAGCCAAAGAGCCAAATGACCCACCTTTCAAGTAAGGAGAACCAAGCACCGGGATGAAGAGCCAAACTCTGATCAAACACTCGGAAGGTTGAATAACTCACCTCTTCAAGCAAGGGAACAAGGCAACAAGATCAAAAGCTGAACTACACCATAACAACAACGTGGCCATGACCCACCGATAAAAGATCGACTACAAATAGGGGAAAGGGTTCTAGCAGACCACAAACACATCTTAGGAAATCTACTTAGAAGTTTCCAACCTTATTAAGTCCGATCAAGGACTTGGAGAATTCCAACATCCAATCTATGACCTATATGCCTATGTCTAAAAAAAAGCCCAAGTCTACAACATTGGCAAAGCAATAATGAGAATGGGGGGTAAGTTCTCCACACATGCATGCAATTTCTTCCTCGAGCTCCAACACATTAGAATAAATAAATGATGAGCTGTCAAAGCTGTCTGAACAAAGCTCAACCAACTTAGGAGTACAAAAATAAGCTATGAAACTTTCTACCACCGAAACATCGTCGCAAACAAAACAAGAGGTAGGAATAAAAAATTATTTTCATTAATATATGAAAGTTAAAGGGCAAAAGCAGCTTAACAATTGAGCAATACAAGCATGAAGAAGATCCAACTGCATCAAGTCATATGGGGCCAATGATCATGAAAAAGGTCAAACTCGCTAGGGATAGACGACTTCAACAAGGCCACCCAGCTCAGGAAGCCATACCCTGCTTCGCCCCTCACCTCTATGGTGCTGCCAAGAAGTGAAAGAAGAAAACATACACCAAACCCTATTCCTTGAGACTTAGTGTGGAGACCTCAATGGCCAGAGAAAGGTCAGTAGCAGACATAGAAGGATCAGGGGCATCTCCATCCTGCTGCACCTACTTGGCAGTACCCTCCTTCCAATTTGTAGCCTCGGCCTCATCCCCCTCCTCCTCAGCTTCCTCCTCCTCATCGTCATTAGACAGGACAAGGTAGCTGATGTCGAATTTAGGGAAGTGCCTCATCGCCATCCACCAATAGTTGTAGAAACCATGCAAGTAGAAATCATTGGAAGTAGGAGCATGATCCTTCAAAAAATCTTGGGAGGCTTTATAGGCCTCCACAGCTTGAAGGACCCCCTCTTTAGTCAAATTTGCTCGCTGTTAGCCACTTTCTGCTCCTTCTCAGCCTTGGCAGCTTGGAGTTTAGCTGCCTCGCATTAAGCCTTCAAGTTTTTCTGCTCCATAATAGCCTTCAACTTGGCTTCCTAGCTTGTCCATTCTCTTCTTCATCTTATCCGCTCTTGCTCAACCTTCTGAGCATGCTACAGAAGCTAGCGGTATTTCCCATTAATGAACACCTTATGAGTAATGTTCTGAAAGAAAACAAATTGTTAGCAATGAAATAGCTCAGCAAAAGATCTACGGAACCAACTCGATGGAAAGCATGTTTATCATTAAATGCAATTTCTAGAGTGCCCATGGCTGATCTGACAGCTCAAATTCAGCTCGACTAGCTTAGTCAACGTATGATTTAACTACTTTCTTCACCCAAGCCAAGCAAGTATAGCTTGAGCTCCGAAGTGGGGAGCAAGCGATATGGCTCGAATTCACCATCCCTAAAATCTCGCATGTCATCTCAGCCCACCAAATCAAATAGTCATATATGTCCAGTAAAATCAACAACCAATCAAATCACTACATAATCAATGATCAGGTACAGCGTAGTGTGATCTCAATCCGCCTAAGAAGGGATATCATAACCGACCAATAGATAAGGAAAGTGCTCAATCAAAGCACACAAGTAATAAGTAATATTCTCATTGCTCGCTCAGTGGATATTAAAAAAGCTCTTCTCATCTGCGAAGCTCGCGATCCTAATCATGCAGATTCGCATCCTCTCCTCTATGAATACCAGGCACGGAAATACTTAAGTATGATGAAGGAAACTCCCATTACCGTATTCTAAAACTTCTACTGCTCTTTTATCCCTCCTATTTCCTCTCAAACTTTGTCTGACTTAAGCATCGGAGGGTTCTCAGCTGGACATGTTCCAATGACTTTCTGATTTTTTTCTGTAGTTGCAGAATAGCTCCAACATCGTGCTATGTTTCTTTAACTCTACTAACTAGAGCAGCTCACCTACCAACCTATTTACCTATCAGGTCAAATTTCGAGCAGCAACAGAGAGCATTGTGTTTCTCCTTCTACTTGTTCGCACTCAACACTCCTCTTCTAGCTCAAGCTCACATATATTCCATACATTATCGATATATGTTGATTCATTGTATATTTTGCATTGATCTTATAAGTCATGAAATCTGATACTACGGTCATGATCACTATATTTTCAAGAACAAATTGGATATGAATATACATATATATTATTTTATTATTATTAATAGTTCACACTAATGTATCATGACCGTAACATCAGGGATAAAATCAATATCTTTTGTTCCCACATAGATGAATCTACCCCGCCACTATTTCCACCGTCAGAATCTCATTCTCTTCTCTTCCCCATAAGCATTCCCAAAGAAGATGAAAACAAAAGAAAAGAGCGCGATAATGACAAGCACCACCGCTGCAACCTCCTAAGTTCACCGTCGTTCTCGAGTTTATGCTCGGAGAACTTACAAAAATGGAATGCTCTCTCTAGTTACAGAATAAGAACGGTCTCTTCCTAGGGCATTAATGGAGGACTCTCTCTGTTCTTCTGATTCTTTGATTTCTGTTTTTTAGAGATCCGAAAAGAGGAGGAAGAGTTTTAACTCTATTAAACGATTTTGGGCGGTTTCCCAACCGTCCAAAATTGTTCCTCATTTAAAATTAGATTAGATTGATTCAGATCAGCCCAAATGGACGTACGCCCCAAAATGACCTGGTTCCAACAAAGAACAAAATGTGTGTATTGAAAGTGTCTATTATCTTTTAGCAAAAAAAAAAGTGTCTATCATCAGACGTGTGTCAAGAAGTGCCGCTTAAACCACATTTTAGCTATAGTTTAAAGACAAAATAATTATATGCCTCCCCCTGAATTATTTGTCCACAAGGTAGCTGAATAACACATGCTTTGATGTTCTGCGAAACTAACTACGAAGTTTGGCAACTTGCGTTTAAATACCAGAATATGTCATGAAGATATGTTAATTAGATGCTGGGCGTCCAGATAATACAGTAAATTATCATCTGCATATGAAACTAGTAATTAGAATGAAAAAGTGAACTTTACTTCATGCTGTACTAAGACCATGTTCGTTGTCTCAACGTGCATTGATGGGCATTTATTCATGTATTTTTTACATGTCATAAATCTAGGTTAGGGAGCTATCCCAAACATCCCCCCAACACCCACACCAACACCAAAAAAAAAAGTAAAAAAAGGAACCAAGGAATTGGTGACCATGGCCTGTCTCTTTGAAATGGAATTTCTGCTCGGGCGAGGCAGGTTTGTTAAGTGTGAGTGTGTGTGTGTGTGAGAGAGAGAGAGAGAGAGATTTTGTCGCAATTTATAACAGTAGTGTATACTATGAAGGGAAGCAGGTGCAAGATCAGTGTATGGGCTGTCTGAACTCAAAGGTATTATTCTTCTAGGCAACCAGTACCACCAACAAAGAAAAAGTATGGTGCAATGCCAATCCATGTAGAGAGAGAGAGAATCGGTGTTTTAAGGTTATCAGTATCTAGCTTTTCCATTCTTTGTTCAATTGAAAGAGGAAAAAAAAATGTTATAACATCATCATTTCTCTTTGATTAGCACGTTTTTCATAAAATGACCATCATTAAATTTCAGTGACCATTATTGTGTCATCATTGTTCTTTGTAGCCCAAAAAAAAATTCAACTATATACCGCTAAAATTGAAGAAACCAGGAATGGAAACATAAGCGAGAACCTTTTCAATAGAAGTGCTACAGAAACCAATTACGTGTTGGTGTCAGCATATAGAGGCAACATATTCTGTGAGGACCCATGCGGGCGTGTGTTTAGTCCCACATCGGTTATTCGCTGGGTAGATCTTGGGTACTTATACAGGATCAAGGAATCCAAATAATACCTTCCGGCTAGCCATTTTGGGTGAGGTCCTGGGTTGTTACAAATGGTATCAGAGCCGACCCGGCCCATAGCCGATGTGGACTAGGGGACACTGCAGCACGGATCTATTGGGGTTGACCACGGGCCAATCGTGGTGTTTGTGATTAGATTTGAATAGATTTGAACCCTTAGCCTGACGAGGACGTCAGGGCTTGAACGGGGGGAGTATGTGAGGACCCATGCGGGCGTGTGTTTAGTCCCACATCGGTTATTCGCTGGGTAGATCTTGGGTACTTATACAGGATCAAGGAATCCAAATAATACCTTCCGGCTAGCCATTTTGGGTGAGGTCCTAGGTTGTTACAAAAATGTGAAGACCCATTTAGGATTGGGTCGGCCTCTGAATAAGGCGGCCCAATACAAAAAAAAAAGAGGGGAGGGAGTCTCCCGATCGGAGTATCCTCCCTCCCCTGTTTTCAAAATTTCTCCCCCTTCCGAATCCACCGGAAGAGGGATTTTAGGGTGATAAAAACCCTACCAAATCAGGAAGATCTCCTCTCTCTCTTCCCCTAGGGCATCAACTGAGGGCCTCCCACACACAAAAAAAAAAAAAGAGAAAAGAGGAAGATTGGAGTTCTACCTTTCCGTGGGAAGGATCGGAGCGTTCACCGTCATTCGGTCGGGAGGATCTCGCCGGAGGCAAGGTGAGCACCTTCTCCTCCTCCTTCGTTTTTGGCCCTTACTTCTTTGGGAATGTGGCCGGGAAGCCGCCGGAATGAGAAGAACCGAACCCGCCTCGGCGGCTTGGTTCCTTCTTCCGTTCCGGCCGGCCGTCGCCGGGCGTGGCACCGCCGGCACCGCCACAGGTCGACGACCAGGGGGCGTCGCCGACCGTGGGCCACCGATGGCCGAACCCCCTTCTCCCCTTTTCCGTCGGAAAGAAGGAAGAAGAGAGAAAGAGAGAGGGTGTTTCCCCTCCCTTTCTCTTATTATATATTTCTTCTTATTATATTATTTGTTGTTGGGTTCTCTTCTTACACTTGGATCCGGAGAGATCATGGCTTTGAGGACTCTTGGGATGCTCGATTTTAGAGGACCCTTTAGAGGATTAAACAGGGATCCTAGATCATCATATATCTTTGATAAATTTTAATAATGACTTGGATCTGTAGGGGAACAATCTATTGGACGAGAGGACGCTGAGCAGAGTCCTGTGCATTTCGGTTCATAGATCATCGTGAGGGCGGGTGATTAGTTGTCTGAGTTTTTCAACAAAGGGTAAGAATCCTTTTACGCCAATCCTACATGATATACATATTTTTGCACTATATATGTTTGATATGCTATGATCCAGACAAAGCAAAATAGTTTTATATTTAATTATATTTTGATCGTGTTGGCTTGTGGTTGGTAGTGTGATGGATGCTTGTATGTGTATAACTTATACCTGCATAATTGAATTTATGGATGTGGTGGTATGGACTAACCATGTTATAGCGATTGCCCTGTCACGGGCCGGAAACGTGACCATGGTTAGTCTAGGCCGGAAATAAAGTGGAAAAGGGAATGGATGTGTGTTTGTGAATTGATTAAATGAACAGGGACTTTGGGCTTATCTCGTTATTATTGATTGCCCCATCACAGGCTGGAAATGTGATATTATCGATTGCCCCGTCACAGGCTGGAAATGTGATACCATCGATTGCCCCGTCACAGGCTGGAAATGTGATACTATCGATTGCCCCGTCACAGGCTGGAAATGTGATACTATCGATTGCCCCGTCACAGGCTGAAAATGTGATACTATCGATTGCCCCGTCACAGGCTGGAAATGTGATACTATCGATTGCCCCATCACAGGCTGGAAATGTGATACTATCGATTGCCCCGTCACGGGCCGGAAACGTGACCGGGATGTAGCCCAAAGTCGGAAAGATAATTGATCCGGATCAAGTTAATATAGAATGGAAAGAAAAAGCATTGAAAACATTAATGAAGATTTATGAGCTATCGTATGCTATATCATTCTTGCGTGGTTGGACTTTCATTGATATTTGACGTACATACTTATATTGATTATTTGAGTCTTTTGATAGCCGGTTTATTATTTCATGAAATGTGCATCGATTTGTCGTGGCTTTCAAATTCATATTATTATTGTGTTGGTATGGATGTGTAGGGATTCTTACTGGGCTGTAAAGCTCACCCCCTTTTCTTCTTTTTCTTTACCAGAGTTGCAGGTTGCATAGTTTTGGATGGGATGGGCGCAGAGTGCGAGCACCAGAGTCATTAGTTAGTTAGTTGTTTATCCTTCTTTGATGTCGATGAACATTTGAAGAGCTCGTAATTGAACTAATTTGTTTATTTGGACATGTCGGATTTGTCTATTTGAATTTCTAAATTAGTTGTGGATTTATTGGAATTCTTGTTAATCATAGGCCTTGCATGATCTTTAGGGCACTGCTCTAGGGCTCATGCGGCCGGTCGCGTACCGGACCCGGGTGCTGGGTTCGGGGCATGACAGAGTGATATCAGAGCTTAAGGTTAAGGTATCCCAGGGTTTATGGTCAGGTGAGTATCAGTAGAGAATTATGATAGAAAAACTATCAGAGATTTGGTTTATAATCACTTGAGATTGTAACAAGAATGATATTATAATCTAAAGTTTAAAATCACTAGGGACTGTGGCCTTAGTGGCATTTGAGTTTGAGGTTTAAGATCATTGGGGATAGTGACAAAATTGGAATCTGAGCATATGTTTAAGATCACTAAGGATTGTGACAGAAATATATCATAGCTTAAGGTTATGATCACTTGGAACATGACAATTAAATTCAGTGCTTAAGATGTAAGATCACTGGGCATTGTGATAAAATGTATGCATCGGATTTGGTTTTCGATGAGTGTAGAAGAAAAGTATAAATTGTCTTTGATCATGATAAGAGAGGTTTGACCTAAGATAACTGTAGGAAGGTCAACAATGGCATATCGGTTATACCATGTTCAGATATTATTTAAATGATCTGGAAGTTCAAACTTGATATAGGTTTTGATGTGATCGTACTTTTGGTATTGCTGCTAATTATTAGAGTGGGATTTGCACGTAGATCTTCTATAGTATTGGAGTGAGCTAAGGACATTTCATAATATTGAAAGGAATGTTCTTCGAAGTTGAATATGTATATGGATTATATCTGATGTTGGCATGTTGGATATTGCAAATAGGTCTATTTTCTATTGCTGTATTTGATTATTTTGAGGCCATAGAGTATGCATATTGACGGAGGAATTCTAATTATTTGAATTCTCATGTTTGGATTGGGTTACTGGATTTTACTTATAATTGTAGAAGACTATTTGATGTATTAATTTAAAACTTGAGCCTAGATTTAAGATTTGAGCAGGGATCTTTTGTCATTATTGATGAAGCCACTAATAAATGTCACATTGAGTAGAGACTTCGGTCATGAGATGCTTATATGAATTATCATATATAGCATTGCTGATGGATGTTGAGAATCTTGGTGAAGAAAGATCTGGAGATCGATAGAGTTAATTTCTAATCATAGTGTATTGGCTTAATGACCTCTAATCCATTGAATTTGAAGTAAATCTTTTTGGAGAGAAGATCAAAGTAGATTGTCTAATCGAATTGCGGAGGAAATCCAAGGTTAATTTATTTTAAATTAAACCTAGATATTTTGGATTCTTAAATGGTTGTGAAGGTCATGTAGTGACTTTAAACATGATTAATGGCTTGAGTGCTAGTTATGGTTAGTGTACTCTACATAAATTGAGGAGAGAGAGATCTAGAGTTTCTGCTCAATTAAAGTTTTGAAATTTGGATTTTCTTACTCCTAGTGCAAAGCGATATTTCGGTCATAAATCATTTAGAGGCTTTAGAGTATTTAATGGATTAAATCAGAGTACGCAGCGGAAGTGTAGTGGTTTGAGTTATTTTGAAACTAGTTAAGGACATTAATATTTGATCTAAAAGGTATTATGATGGAACACTTGAGTTAGTTTCTAGTAGAGGAGAATGTTGTTGATTTTACGAATGATCTAGAGATAGCTATGTAATTTTCACCGGTGGGTTCTTCTATTGTTGACAACTTTTGGAAGAATCATGGGCGTTAACGGTTGATGATTCCTTGATTGGTCTTAGACTTGGAATGTTTTAATATGGATCTCCTATTTATTAGGATGATGTGGCGAGATAAAATTGTTAGGCCCAGAGTTAGTACAACAGACTGTTGATAAGGTGCAAGTGATCAGAGAACGACTTCGTATAGCTCAGAGTCGCCAAAAGAGTTATGCTGATAATAGAAGGAGAGAACTTGAATTTCAAATTGGAGATCATGTTTTCTTGAGAGTGTCACCCACAAAAGGTGTGATGAGATTTGGGGTTCGTGGCAAATTGAGCCCTAGGTATGTTGGTCCGTTTGAGATTTTGGACAAGGTTGGGAAGGTGGCGTATCGTCTGGCTTAACCACCGTCTTTGTCCAGTGTGCACAATGTTTTTCATGTGTCAATGTTGAAGAAATATGTTCCAGATCCGAGTCATGTGGTAGCATATGAGCCATTACATCTTCAGGAGGATTTGACCTATGAGGAGTTCCCGATACGAATTGTGGACAGAAAAGATCAGGTACTACGACATCGAACCATTCCTTTTGTGAAGGTACAATGGAATAATCATACGGAAAGGGAGGCTACTTGGGAGCTTGAAGAAGAGATGAAAGTCAAGTATCCGCAGCTTTTTGCAACCTCAGATATGTCAATTTCGAGGACGAAATTTTTCTTTTAGGGGGGGAGAATGTGAAGACCCATTTAGGATTGGGTCGGCCTCTGAATAAGGCGGCCCAATACAAAAAAAAAAGAGGGGAGGGAGTCTCCCGATCGGAGTATCCTCCCTCCCCTGTTTTCAAAATTTCTCCCCCTCCCGAATCCACCGGAAGAGGGATTTTAGGGTGATAAAAACCCTACCAAATCAGGAAGATCTCCTCTCTCTCTTCCCCTAGGGCATCAACTGAGGGCCTCCCACACACAAAAAAAAAAAAAAGAGAAAAGAGGAAGATTGGAGTTCTACCTTTCCGTGGGAAGGATCGGAGCGTTCACCGTCATTCGGTCGGGAGGATCTCGCCGGAGGCAAGGTGAGCACCTTCTCCTCCTCCTTCGTTTTTGGCCCTTACTTCTTTGGGAATGTGGCCGGGAAGCCACCGGAATGAGAAGAACCGAACCCGCCTCGGCGGCTTGGTTCCTTCTTCCGTTCCGGCCGGCCGTCGCCGGGCGTGGCACCGCCGGCACCGCCACAGGTCGACGACCAGGGGGCGTCGCCGACCGTGGGCCACCGATGGCCGAACCCCCTTCTCCCCTTTTCCGTCGGAAAGAAGGAAGAAGAGAGAAAGAGAGAGGGTGTTTCCCCTCCCTTTCTCTTATTATATATTTCTTCTTATTATATTATTTGTTGTTGGGTTCTCTTCTTACACTTGGATCCGGGGAGATCATGGCTTTGAGGACTCTTGGGATGCTCGATTTTAGAGGACCCTTTAGAGGATTAAACAAGGATCCTAGATCATCATATATCTTTGATAAATTTTAATAATGACTTGGATCTGTAGGGGAACAATCTATTGGACGAGAGGACGCTGAGCAGAGTCCTGTGCATTTCGGTTCATAGATCGTCGTGAGGGCGGGTGATTAGTTGTCTGAGTTTTTCAACAAAGGGTAAGAATCCTTTTACGCCAATCCTACATGATATACATATTTTTGCACTATATATGTTTGATATACTATGATCCAGACAAAGCAAAATAGTTTTATATTTAATTATATTTTGATCGTGTTGGCTTGTGGTTGGTAGTGTGATGGATGCTTGTATGTGTATAACTTATACCTGCATAATTGAATTTATGGATGTGGTGGTATGGACTAACCATGTTATAGCGATTGCCCTGTCACGGGCCGGAAACGTGACCATGGTTAGTCTAGGCCGGAAATAAAGTGGAAAAGGGAATGGATGTGTGTTTGTGAATTAATTAAATGAACAGGGACTTTGGGCTTATCTCGTTATTATTGATTGCCCCATCACAGGCTGGAAATGTGATATTATCGATTGCCCCGTCACAGGCTGGAAATGTGATACCATCGATTGCCCCGTCACAGGCCGGAAATGTGATACTATCGATTGCCCCGTCACAGGCTGGAAATGTGATACTATCAATTGCCCCGTCACAGGCTGGAAATGTGATACTATCGATTGCCCCGTCACAGGCTGGAAATGTGATACTATCGATTGCCCCATCACAGGCTGGAAATGTGATACTATCGATTGCCCCGTCACGGGCCGGAAACGTGACCGGGATGTAGCCCAAAGTCGGAAAGATAATTGATCCGGATCAAGTTAATATAGAATGGAAAGAAAAAGCATTGAAAACATTAATGAAGATTTATGAGCTATCGTATGCTATATCATTCTTGCGTGGTTGGACTTTCATTGATATTTGACGTACATACTTATATTAATTATTTGAGTCTTTTGATAGCCGGTTTATGATTTCATGAAATGTGCATCGATTTGTCGTGGCTTTCAAATTCATATTATTATTGTGTTGGTATGGATGTGTAGGGATTCTTACTGGGCTGTAAAGCTCACCCCCTTTTCTTCTTTTTCTTTACCAGAGTTGCAGGTTGCATAGTTTTGGATGGGATGGGCGCAGAGTGCGAGCACCAGAGTCATTAGTTAGTTAGTTGTTTATCCTTCTTTGATGTCGATGAACATTTGAAGAGCTCGTAATTGAACTAATTTGTTTATTTGGACATGTCGGATTTGTCTATTTGAATTTCTAAATTAGTTGTGGATTTATTGGAATTCTTGTTAATCATAGGCCTTGCATGATCTTTAGGGCACTGCTCTAGGGCTCATGCGGCCGGTCGCGTACCGGACCCGGGTGCTGGGTTCGGGGCGTGACATATTCAAAGCTGAGAAATAAAGGAAAGGAAGAAAACGTTTTTTCTTGAAGGAAGATGGTAAAGCCCATTCTTAGGAGAGAGCCTTTTCTAACGGGAAAAAAAATAAAAAAAAGCAGTCTTCGTTCCGTTACCAGTTGCCTCGGCTCCATCTCCGAGACCAAAAGAGAGAAAGAAACGTTCCCAACAGGAAACAAAAGATGCCACCACCCTCTCTTTCTCTCTCTCCCCAATTCATTCACTACAGTCTGCACCTCATTACTCTTTCGAAGAACAACTTTTTTCGGACCCCAAGATCTTGCTAAGCTGCAACTAATTATTATGGAAAGCCCTAATTAGGGGAGATGTTGGAGCGAGTATAGGTAGGCTCCTGATAGGTAGGTTCCTGCAGAGCTACTGTTTCGTTGATTTTATTCTACACAGCCTGATATCAAAGTAGTCCTGTTGATAGATGCAAGAGCTCTGAGGTCAGACAGAACCAATAAAAAAAATCAAACGACACGGCATTGAAATTAATTTAATAACTCTTGCAAATCCAAACAAAGATAATAGAAATAAGAAATGAGACAAAAACGACTTAAAGCAAAAGAAGCATGTGATTTCAGTTCAAGTTCGGCCCCATCGCTTGTGTCACGTTAAAGAGAATCCAAACCTAAATATAGAGAATACAAAGAAGGGCAAAAATGGATATTGGTAGTTAGAACATAAAAGAGAGACATCAATTTCAACTATAAACTTACTTTTATTACTATGGGATAGTCCTGCAGCTTTGTAACAAGATTATCAGAAAGAAAACCAGAAGAAACGAAATAAGACATAAGAAGTTAGAGAGAGAGACACAGCGAGCGCAAAAGAACCAAGCAAACAAGAGAGCATCATCAGAAGACGTTGAACACAACCCATCAATCACCCTCTTTAAGAAAATCTTCCATCATTCTCGCCTCACCAGATTGCTTTAACTGCAAACTAAGGAGACCGGGGAACCAGAAAGATCAAGAAATAGGATAGCATGGGAAACTCCCGTTTGACCGCTTGTACTAAGGCAGAGTCGCAAACTGGGTCATGTCATTCCAAGCTGGGATTCCATTCCAATTGCTAGAGTTGTTGTCGCTGCTGTTGTTGTTGCTGTTTTTGTTGTTGTTGTTGGAGTTGTTGTTGTGAGAATTGGTGGTGGTATTGGCGGTGGCGGAGGCGGGCATCGTGTAAGTGCTCTCAAGAAACCATGTCGGTGGGGTTTCATTACTGCTAACGCATCCATTTCTCGTCCCACTGCTCCCACAAACATCAGCTCTGGAGCTGTCTGGGACCTGAAAAGAGATGGGCTCTGGCTGGTTCTCCAGAAGAGGGGTTGGAAGAGGAGACACACTGCTCTCCTTACGGGCCTCCCCTCCAAAGAACATAGCCAGCCTCTGCTGTTGAAGCTTCCAGTGAAGGTCTTGGTTTACAGAGCTCAAAGATTCGATCGAAGAAGCAATATTACCGTGGGTATTGCTATTCACCGTCGAGGAAGAGCCACCACCTACGTCGCTATAGAACCCGATGGAAGAAGTTGGGTAATTGAACCCCACCATAGAAGAAGCCATCGTGACGGCCGGAGATGAGATAGCGGCGGGTGAGGAGAAGTCCTCGAAGGAGATGAATTGGTTGCTGATGCTCAAGACGCCACAAGTGGTGGGAGCGTGCAGCCTTGAAAAAGGGAGGACGCCTAGCTGGAAGTCGACTGCAGGCGGGGAGGGCCCAGTGAGGAATTTGAGGCCACTGCCGGGTTCAGGGATCCCGGCGGTGATGGGGTCCGCGGGATCAAAGGGGAGGCGGGTTGAGGCTGACGATTTGGATTTCTTGTTCTTACGGCAGCCACCGCCGACAGGCACGTTGCGGAGGGCGCCGCCTTTGGTCCAGTACCGGCGGCAGGTCTTGCAGAAGTGCCTTGGCTGGGTAAGGCTGTAGTTGTTGTAGTAGCAGAATTTGGTATTGGGGGAGTCGCACCGCGGGCATTTGAGGCCTTGCTCCGGCGGGTGAAGCGGGGTGGTGGTGCTCTTGCGCCCTTCTGAGGACTGAGAATCGTCAGCTGCTGGCGACACCATCATTTCCTTATGTATTTCAGTCGTAATTGGTGATGGGAAAAGGAGGGGAATTGGGAGAGGAAGAGAAGAAGGGTAGAGAGTGTTATGTGGGTTTGTAGGAGGGAGGTGAGATGGAAAGGAGGAAGTAGGTGTTGGATGGTTGTCCTAGTTTTCCTGCGGAGGAGGCAAGGAGGGAGTCTTATTCAATGGTTTCATGCATGGGATTGCGAGGTAAAGGCACGTTTGATTGATGCTTGTGATTGTCATCAAGTGGGAGGAGAGGAGGATTTGAAATAAATACTGGTACAGATGGGTTGGATTTGGTGGAATAAATAAAACTATTGAAAGCGCCGGGGGAGGAGGGAGGATGGGAAGTAGCAATAGCGGAAGAGAGAAATCTCTTGGCACAAGAAAGTGCAAGCACGTAATAAGAAGAGTGTGGAAAGAGAGGAACCTGGGGGAGAACGATCGGAAACGAATAAATAAATAATGCATCTGAGTCCATCTGACACAATATGAAACAAGAGTGGTGGCATGATGAAGTTCTGATGGATTGCTTCAGTTCGTGATGATATGTGGGGTCATGGCAACGGACTGTAACTGGCCATACCGAAGTATACATCGCCCAACAAAATTACTTTCAACCCGCCCTTTTAACTTATAGTCCTCCATCCACCGCATGTGATAGTAGACTTAACGTTCACCTTCTAAAATGACAGGCCTCATCACCCTTAAGTTTCGCCTAGTCCAAGCCTGACCCTGTCATAAAGCTCCATGTTTCCGATCCATGCAAGCCGCTCAACTGAGTGGAGGAAAAAGATGGAGCAGAGCAGATTGATGTTGAATGGGTAAATAACAACAGTCACCCCATGCATGCATGGTGGCATGCCAACAAATAAAGTGCTCGTCAGAATTGATAAAGATGGCTTGGGACTGGGCTGGCCACTGCCGAGCCAGCCTCAGCTGGTGCTGCAGGCTGTGTCCTCAGAGAACAGAAGCCTTTGTCCCTTCTCGATAATCCCTCTAACAACATGCACACCTTAACCCATCCCACTAAACCTACAAAACCAAGTCGTTGTCTTAGGATATATATTTCAAACCTTAGCCTCTCAAAAAATTATTTAAATTCTTGTGTTTGTAAATTGTAATTAAGGACAGAGAAGAGATCGTATTGTTACGAGAGGAGAAGCATGGCAACAGGTACGGGGAGCATAGGGCTGTAGCCTAAGGATGGGTAGAGCCCTCCTCCTTTATTCATAAAACAGCCATCCAAGGAGGGATACCCTAGCCCTTCCCTTTTGTAATTTAGATGATATTTTGGGAACAGGGACATTTCTGAGGCCCTTTATTAGCATACGTCCACGCAACTTTCCATCAGCTAACGAGTTATGCCCAACCACTTCAACCTGGGGTTCATGGGGCTATTTTTCGAATGGCCAGAGAACCTCGCTACGTCCTGCACCACTCACAGCTTTCTATGTTACCCAAGAGTAATAAAGCAAGCTTTCGGTGGGTATTTTGTGCGAGAAAAGTTCTCCTTCGAAGTTTCGATCCATGGACTGTGAGTAGGTTAAATTTGGGAGCGAGAACACAAAATAGAAGGAAAAAAATAAAGGTGAAAGGTCGAGAGGATTTCAGCTAGGGATAAATGGATGGGAGGTGCGTGAGTGGGTGCGTGGGTGTTTGTGGTGGGTGCGTACAGGGTCCACAAAGGTGGCTCGTGAGAGAAGGGATGGATTCCCGTGAGGCCGTGAACCTGAGCCCTCCCAACTCATCTCGGTCCCTTTCAAGCTCACCAACATCGCCGATCACGTGCTCTTCCCTCAAGGTCTAACTAACCTTTGTTATGTTTCTAACGAGAAGTACGCACCACCAACGTCGCCAGAGCGGAACCGCGGTCTGTCCCCACTCGGTTTTGTAACTGCAGGGCTGAGTCTGTTATAGCTTTAGGGCCCATTTGGAGGTCCATTTGTTGCAACTGCTATATATAAACACGGACACACACACACACTCACACACACACATATGTATTGTGGTGCTATCTAATGGAGTTAACTCCAAATACAAAATATAGAAAGGCATCTATAATTTCCAACTTGGAGAATTGGAACAATAACATAAAGCCAATATTTGTTAGCTATTATCAATTAAGGATTGGATTACTATGATAGGTCCGCCTATTGCTTTCCAAGCTGCAGTGCTCTCAAACAGATGAAGAGAAAGAGTATATGGAAAGAGTTTCATATGCCAGTGCCGTGGACAGCGTGATGTATGATATAGTGTATTGTAGGTCAAACATAGCACATATAGTGAGCCGGGTGAGCAGGTATATGGCAGACCCTGGGAAGGAGCACTGGAGGCACTGAAGTGGATTTTTCGGTATCTTCAAGCAACTCGAAGGCTTGGTCTGATTTTTGGACAACAAGATGGACCTAGGAGGAACTCCAATGTCTCAAGTGAGGTTTTAGGTCCATTGGAAGGGTTTGTTGATGCTAACTTTACATGTGATATGGATACAAGAAGGTCTACTACATATTATGTTTTCTATATATACGGTGGACCTGTTTCTTGGAGATCAACCCTTCAACCTATCACGGCCTTATCCACCATAGAGGCCGAATATATAGGAATTACAAAAGCTGCTAAGGAGGCTCTTTAGTTAAAGAGACTCATTCAGAAGATGGGCGTGAAGCAAGATACAATGATGCTGCACAATGATAGTCAGAGTGCTCTACAATTGGTTCAGAACCCAGTCTATCATGCACGTACAAAGCATATAGATATGAGATATCACAGGATCAGAAAGCTGGTGGAAGAAGGTGAGGTGATGCTGGTTAAAGTTTATACGAAGAAGAACCAGTCGGATGCACTTACGAAGATTCATCTGCGAGATAGTTTCCTCTCATGTGTGGGGCTCATGGGGTTGATGGACCATGTGGAGCTTGCAGAGGCTTTGAAGCACCAAGGTGAAGATTGTGGGTACAAGTCTGGTACATCTAAAGCAAGAAATATAAGAAACAGCAGTGGGAATAACAGAAAGGTCGACTCATGCTGATCTGGGGTCGACCCCTAAAGAGCTGGAGTCGACTCCAAAAAATCAGACAAAAAACAGCTCTCTAAAAAACCTGTAAGAGTCGATCCATGATTAGCAGGGGTCGACTCATGCTGTTAAGGGGTCGACTCATCAAGAGCTGGGGTCGATCTCAGGTCGGGGCCAGTTTTAGGTAGAGACGGAAATTTGTCTTTTACCTACTTAAGACAGATAATTTGGGTCTTGAGTGGGCTAACCATCATTGGGCTAGGTTTAGGCTCAAAGAGAGAGAAAGCATACGAGTCATGGATGTACATGGGCTTGGGTTGAGTGCTTTCTCATGTGGTTTAGCCTAGGAGAGTTTTTGGGTTTGGGTCATGATTAACCATGTATATATACACTCATATATTTTGTGTATAGCGGAATGAAATCAGATGATACTCCTTTCTTCCTGAAAATTCTATTCTTTTTCTTCTCTTCCTCTTATGCATGTAAGCTGCCATTTCCAAAAACCCTAGCGCAGCCTCCATCTAATAGTCCAAGCAGTCCATGCCTCTAGCAGCGAAGGGAACACCATAGGTTCTGTGGTTTGAGGCGCTTCATATCTCCCCACACTCCGACGGACGGAGCCCACTAGCCGCCCCATCTCCACGGATGGAGGGACCTGTCCCATCGTTGATGAACCTAGGCCTCCCTCCGACCAGCCCGCGACCCGCAGTGACTTAGCAGGACTTCTGTACCGTTTTTGTGGGTTTGGGCCCAGCCCACCCAAGCATGGTGCCTTATCAAACATGGGCCGCTTGTTAGCCCGACCTGAAGCAGTGTTGGTCCAACCGAAGCCTAGCCCGCTGCTCGACTTGGTGCCAAACTCAGAGCCAACACCGGGTTGACCCAGTCCAGTCTTGGTCACCCCGAAGCTGGCAATCGAGACGTCCTTCTCAGGCGCCTTTCGTCGTGCGACCTTTGAGGGCTTTTGCCATCCCTCAAGGTCGGTTGGTGAAACGCTTAGAGCCGATCTATCTCCAGTTGGACTCGGGCCGAATGTGGAGGAGTTGCGACTGGATTCCATGACTCAGTTGTCGCCTTCCTCATGCTAGTCCTCTTGGCTGCCCCCTGTTGCCGGATGCGATTCGTGACGAACCATGGTCAGAATACTGCCTACTCCCCTGATGCCTCTCCCTCCCCATCCGCCACCACTGAGACCACTGGAGGATCCTTCACTACTTCATTTTTGCCTGTCCCATGGTGCTCCGCCGACTCCGCCTCCACCATCACTATTGGGGAGAACCCACACTCCTTTGCGACGTGACCGATCCTCTCGCATTTGACACATGGAGCCAGTAGGTTCTTATAGGTAAACCCCTACCAAAACTTCTTCTCCATCCCCTCAGATCTCCCCTTCATGAACGTCCCTGGCTTGAGTGGGACAGAACAATCCAACTCAATCTTTACCCTAGCATAGCCATACCCCCTTCCCTTGTCCGTGAAGCCATCAATCGCCAAAGGTTGCCGAGCTTTGTAGCTATCCGGAAGATCGTCGCCTTCTTCCAATAATCCAGGGGTAGCCCTGGCAAGCGGAGCCAAACAACTACTCTCCCAACACCACTAGCATCGGGGACGAAGTTGGGGCGCCACCAGTCCATGGCTAGCATCTGCCCAGCCACTGTCTAAGGGTCATTCACCAATGCAGCCTCCTGATCCTCTTCCTTGGCGAACCTAACAGCGATACAACTGCCTATCAGCAGAAAACATTCCACATTGTAATCCAATCGCCCCACTCGTCGGATCTCCTTTGCCACCCAATCCACCGAAATGCTTCGCCCCAAGCTCCGCACGATGACTGTGGTACTCCTCCACTCAGAACTGGTCCCCTCCAATTTCTCCTCGGGCACTTCCACCACCTCGGTGAACCTCCTCTGCAACATCTCTAGCTTGCGAAAAGGAATATGGTGAGTCATCCAAACTGGTTGCCTCGGCATACCCTTCGCCACCTCCGCCCATGAAGGTCCATTCGCCGCATGCCCAGGGTGAGGATTATTTGGCACTCCGAGCTTTCCTCCATCGACGTCGACGGAACACCACTTCCAAGGTCGGACATCTCTCACACCCAGCACCTGCTCGACGAAACCTCCCAGTGGATCCCAGTAGGTGCACGGATCTTGATGCACCCGCTCACACCCATTCACACCTGTTCACACCACACCCCTACCCACCCCCCCCCCCCCCCGCCCCGCCCCGCCCCGCCCCGCCCCGCGAGAGACTCCTTGTTATCCATTCATTTTCTCTTTTTTCTCCTCTTTTTTTTTCTCTTTTTCTTTTGTTTCTTCATCTGCAAAATTGAAAGTTTTCAATTTTGATGTCATATATATAACCTATAAGAGGAAAATGGCTTGTGTTCAGGCATTTTTTGGTACAAAAATATTTTATTGAACCATGTAATGTTGGTGAAGAAAGTATTTTTCTGACAAGCAGGATCCTTTCCCTACAACGGAAGAAAATCAAAAAAAAAATCCAGCAAAACAACAAACAGTATGAAAGAAATACAGATCTCATCATTAGCAGCCCAAGCGTGTTGGCTCCGAAGAGATCCATGCTTACTGCCTCTCCTTAGGTTTTTGTGGCTCTCGCTCTTTTCTGTGTAACATATGGTTCTGATGGCCAACTCTAGTTATTTATAGCCACCACATAAAATCCTAGGCAATGATATGCGTTGGTTCCTTACGGATCTCTATTCTCGGTCGTAGGATCACTAAAAAACTATTTTTTAGAATACACTCTTATATTCTATTAATTTTGACTTTATGGGCTTTTATAAATTACAGAAATGTCAATTAACACTTTGCAATTGACTCTCAAAAAAAGAAGATTAATTTAGTGAAATCTCTTTTGCTTACAATTTTGTTTATTTATCCTTCCACCACACTATATTCCATATAAGCCAATAGGATCGGAAAAATAGCATTGATTAAATCTATGGCTTATATAATTCTTAATTCATATTCTCTAAATTCAGTTGGACCCCAAAAAATTGTTTCTAACATAATTTCACAAATAAATATTTTATTTATAATACTAATAAAATATATTGAAAATGATTTTCATAAATTTCACTGGCTAGTTTTTCTTTTGGTCCAACCTCATACAGATAAGGCTGCAAATAGGTCGAGTCACGGGTCGACCCAATCCAACCCGACTCGACCTGCGTAGACCTGACCCGACCCGAATTTTAGGACCCGCGGGTCTCGATCGGGTCCTAAAATTGGACTCGAACCATTTTCTAGGTCAGGTCTGGGTTTCCTGAAACTTGACTCGACCTGACCCGACCTATTATTATTTTGAGTCTATTTTGGGTTTATTGAATCTAGACCCAATCCCAACTCCACCCGATCCCGACCCATTATTTTTTTGGGGTCTATTTAGGGTTTCTTGGAAAATAGTTTGATTTGTTTGCTGCTTTGTTTATCATATGATTCCAATGATAGGGGTTAGCTAGATAGTGGTTTGAGTTAGGGAGTGCACCTATGAGCATACTCTTTTCTGGTAAGCTAAAAGGATACCCGTTACGTGCCTAGGACCAATAGAAATTGTTACTATTCAAATTTCCATGAGCTGCTATTCTCCGGAATTGATTATGACATGACTGTACAGTTTCGAAAGACAACATCAAAGGTAGCTCTAAACTACAGCATTTGGCAAATGATATACCTAGGATAAACCCAACTCTTGATAGTCAACAGAAGGGTGGACAATAATGATTGTGATATGGCTTTATTATGGCTTTGTTGATTCTGCCTACTGTTAAGTAACATAACCACATCTACCATCAATATAAAAGATTATATGAAAGAATATGAAAGAATATGAAAGATTATATGAAAGATTATATTTTCCAAAAGCACAAAGAAAGTGGTAACATCTGACCCGGACCCGACCCGAACCTGGACCCGATCCGAACCTGACTCGGACCAGACACGACCCAATCCGAATGACCCGTTGGGTCAAAAATTATAATCATGGACCCGACCCGACCCGACCCAATATTTAATTAGGTTGGGTCTGGATCCAAAATTAGGATCCGAATAAAAAATCGGGTCGGGTTAGGGTCACTCAAGACTCGATCCGACTCGACCCATTTGCACCCCTACATACAAACATAATATATTACCTCAAATTGAGGCTGGTAGATTCCTTATTGAGCATATATACAAATTTATCTAATGCACTCCAGACCCAACTTTGTCTGTATATTTGATCTTGAGAAGACCATCCACAATTGACTCAATCAAAGCACAAGAACATATCAAATATATCTGCATAGACCTCTTAGGTCAAACGATATATAAACTAATTGTGTTGAATATTCTTCTCAACATCAATGATTACTTTCAGAAGGTATTCATATTTCGATCTCATTAAGTGCATGTACTCTTACAGTGCACCCACTCGTCTGTTTAAGGTCTCTACCTAAATGACGGATTCTATCATCCTATTTATATAGTGGCACAACGAGTGTAGGCCTAAAATATCTAACTCGGCCTAGAACAATATAAGTTAACAAGGAACCGAAAAACCACCACTCCACACCTATGATTCATTAATCATCGTGTGGTCCTTCTACAATGTTACTCAATATATATATCATATGAATATCTCATGTCATAATAAAATACCCAATAAACAAATAAATATATATGTAAAAAAGAAAAATAAATAATTTAATAATTATTAAAATTAATTTATAAATTAGTTTCGTAAGGCATAATTCTAACAATCTCCTACTTGCACTTAGAACCACTCATACACATATTTGATTCCCATTGACTCAAGATGGTTCTCGAACATTTTCTGTGTCAATGTGTTTGTAAACGGATCTGCAATGTTCTTTTTTGATGTTATCTTAAATATCACCACATCGCCCCGGTTTATGATGTTGTGTATGAGATGAAATCTTCTCTCTATGTGTTTCGTCCTCCTGTGAGCCTTTGGTTCTACCGCTTGTGCAATTGTACCATTATTGTCACAATAAATGGTGATAGAAGACTCAATCGATGGGACGATCTTAAGTTTCTGAATGAACTTGCGAATACACACAGATTCTTTTGCAGCTTCACTTGCAGCTATATATTCTACCTCAGTAGTAGAGTCTACAGTGGTATCTTGCTTGATGCTTCTCCAACTTATTGCCCCTTCACCCAGTGTAAAGACAAATTTAGATGTAGATTTTCCATCATCAAGGCCTGATTGAAAATTTGAATCAGTATAACCTCTGACAGCTAGCGGATCCTCACCTCCAAACACTAGAAAATAGTGTTTAGTTCTTTTTAAATACTTAAGGATATGTTTTACTATTTTCCAATACTTAGGGCCTGGATTAGATCGATATCTACTCACTACACCGACTGCATAACTGATATTTGTGTTGTACACAACATTGCTTAATTGAGGCTCCCAACTACTGAGGCATAGGGATAGCACCTTATCTTATCTCCCTCCCCTTTGAGTCTTAGGACTCATTTTCTTTGAGAGATGAATGCCATGCTTGGAGGGTAAGAACCCTTTCTTGGCATCTTGCATATTGAATTTGACTAGTATCCTGTCAATGTAGTTAAGTTGTGAAAGTCCTAAAAGCCTCTTCTTTTTGCCTCTAAACAATTTGACCCCAAGAATGTAAGATGCTTCCCTGAGGTCTTTTATGGAAAAATGATTTGACAACCATACTTTCACAGATGGCATCGCCCCGACGTCATTCCCAATAAGTAGAATATTGTTTACATAGAGGATTAGGAACATTACAGTACTCCCACTAATCTTGTAAACACAATACTCATCCATGTTTTGTGAGAAACCAAACTCTTTGATTCACTTATCAAATCGGATGTTCTAGCAACATGATGCTTGTTTTAGTCTATATATGAACTTGATCAACTTGCACACTTTAGATTCACTTTTAGGAGATATGAAGCCAGGTTGTTCCATATAAATCTCCTCTTGAATGTACCCATGTAAAAATGTAGTTTTAACATCCATCTGCCATATCTCATAATCATAGTGAGCAGCTATAGACAACAAAATTCTTATGGACTTCAACATGGCCACTAGCAAGAAAGTTTTCTCATACTCTATACCAGACTTCTAAGTATAACCCTTTGCTACTAGTCTAGCCTTAAAGGGCTTCACCTTTCCAGTAGGTCCTCTTTTCTTTTTGTAGACCTATTTACAACCTATAGGCTTAATGCCTTCTGGTCGGTCTACCAATGTACAGACCTCATTGGAATATATAGAATTCATCTCTAATTTTATTGCTACTTTTCAGTGTGCGGCATCTTTATCGCTCATTGCCTTTGAGTAAGTATATGGATCATCATCCAAATTCTCCGATTCCAATTGTAAAATCTCATTTAACATTGAGTATCTCTTCGGAGGCCTAATTACTCTCTTACTCCATCTAGGCTTTTGATCTCTGAACGATTTAGGATCATCAGTGGGTACTATTTTTTGTTCCTTATTATTCTCATTTGCCTCTTTCACAGGTTTAGCTGACTACTCATCAAGAACAATCTCGCTTTTTTCCTCGTTCAGGCTGTACTCTTCTTATAGAAAAGTAACATTTCTGTTGACAATTACGTTGTGCTCGTTGGTAACATAAAGATAATATCCAGTGGACATTTTGGGGTAACCCACAAATGAACACTTTTCAGTCCTCGATTTTAACTTATCAGAGTTAAACTTTTTAACATGTCTGGACATCCCCATATCCTGAAATGATTTAGACTTGGCTTTTTGCCCGTCCATAATTCATATGGAGTGTTAGGTACTTACTTTGTGGGTATCCTATTTAAAATGTAAACAGCTATCTCCAAGGCATAACCCCAAAAAGACACAAGTAAATTTGACATGCTCATCATCGAACAAACCATATCTAATAGGGTCTTGTTCCTTATTTCTACAACACTTTTTAATTATGGTGTGCCTGGGGGAGTAAATTGTGCCATAATGCTCTTTTCTCTGAGATGAGTTTTAAACTCAATCGAGAGGTATTCACCTCTCCTATCAGAGCAAAGTGTTTTGATACTCCTTTCCAATTGATTCCCAACTTATTTTGAAATTCTTTGAACTTTTCAAAGGATTTAGACTTATGCTTCACCAGATATATATAACCATATCTAGAATAATCATCAATGAATATGATAAAATATAAGAAACCACCTCTATCTATATAGTTAAATGGACCACATATATCAGTTTGTGCTAACTCTAATAATCCTATGGCTCTAGCTACTTCTCTTGTGAAGGACCTCTTAGTCACTTGACTTGCAAACAAAGTTCACATTCTAGATAAGGCTCAACTTTTGAAAGTTTCAAAGGCCCATCCTTGGCTAATCTATTGATCCTATCAAGATTAGCATGGCCAAGTCTTAGATGCCACATGTAAGTAGGATTCACATCCCTCTTTCTTTTAAGATTTTTCACACTGGTATCTACACTCCCTCAACACAATTAACAAAGTCTACTACATGATTTAGAATATAAAGACCATTCACAATATCACCAAAAGCCACAAAATGATTTTGAAATTTGATGATAAGCTTTGAATTTTAGTTAATGAATAACCACATAAAACAAGTTTTGAAACAGAAATCAAATTTCTACAAATTTTTGGAACATAAAGACAGTCTTCTAAAACTAAGGTCCTATTCTTAAGTAGACTCAAATAAAAAATCCCGAAGGCGATCGCTGCAACAGCTGCATCCACCCCCATCCTCAGAGTCACATCCCCTTTATTTAATCTTCGGGTTTCCTTGAACCCTTGCAACAAATTTCAAATGTGTGAGGTAGTGCCAGAATCCACACACCAAGAATTAATTAGACCATCCAATAAATTAATTTCGATGATGAGCATACCTTCATAAGGTTTTTTGCTCTTCAGGGAAGCAAGATAAGTGCGGCAATTTCTTTTTCAATGTCCTAGCTGGCCACAATGGAAACAATTTTCTTTTGGCTTCTTCTTTGTATTGCCCCTGTCCTGTTCCTTAGTCTCCCTAGCTAGAGGACCAGTCTGAGACCTCGGAGTCCACTTTCTTTTGTTGTTGAACCTATTGCCCTTAGGATGAAATGGCTTGGTTCTAGAGGAGGACGCTGATTTATCAAATAACATGAGAACCTTTCTCTTTCTTAATCAGATTCTCTATTGTTTGCAATATGTTGAGCAGCTCAGAGAGAGTCAAACTCATCTTGTTCATATTGTAATTAAGTATGAACTAATTATAATTTTTAGGCAGAGATGAAAGGATCACATCTACCTTGGTCTCACCATCCATATTTGCACCTGGAGTCTCCAGTTCGTCGTTATAAGAAATCATCTTCAGGACATGATCCCGAACTGGAGTACCTTCCGCCATTTTTGTGGTAATCAGTAATTTCATTATTTGCTAGCATGCAGGCCTGCTTTGCTCTCTGAACATTTTTTGGAGATGCATAAGCATATCTCTTGCTGTAGGTATAACCTCACATTGCTTCTGCAACATATTGGTCATAGAGGCCAGTATGCAGCATCTAGCAAGCTTGTTGTCATCATACCACTTATCAAGTTTAACCCTTTACTCTTCAATGGCACAATCTACAGCAAACTGTGGTGGGTCTCCCTTTAGAACATAGACAATCTTTTTAGCAGTGAGAACAATCATTAGGTTCCTCTTCCAATCAATAAAATTTGGCCCAGTCAAATGGTTATCATCTAAAATTTTGGATAAAGGGTTAAAGTTGGTCATGATTAATCCGCAAAAAATATTCACATATATATTTTCCTTTAGTCTCGGATTTTTAAAAACCAATGGTACCTCCCACTAAGAGAAAATAATCAAGCAAACATAATAATCATATGTAGATAAACTAGAATATAACAATTATGTTCACACGCTAAGTGGGTATCAAGAACTTTTACCCTATGTACAACAGTAATTCCATTTTGGTAATTATGGTACAACTTGTAAAAGCAAATAGATACTATTCATCTATGTACAATAATAATTCCATTTTGGTAATTATGGTACAACTTGTAAAAGCGAATAGATACTATTCATCATGATCACATTACATGTCACATATCTTATATGCAAATTTCTATGATTCTTGATTTTTTTTGGCCACCAAATCAAACACAATCCTCTGCTATTTTAGCATATGTATTCATTTGGTTAAGTGTTGAACATTGTTTAAATGGCATCTATCTTTAGTAAAATTATGTTACCATTTTAATAACACTCTCACTACTCTTACACATACATTTATTTTTCTAAAAAGTAAACCAAAACTACGAAAATTAATAATGGTATTAACTATTTTAGTTTCAACCAATATTAATCAAAAGCGTTCCAATCTACCTACAATGGAGGGTCATAGGTGTTATGAAACAACCCTATTTAGCACTTTTATATATATATATATATATATATATATATATATATATATATATATATATATATATATATATATATATATATATATATATTGAATTAAATAATATTTATTTAATTAAATAATATTTTCTAAAAATATTATTATAATAATAAATGCTCAGGCTGGGTCAAATCCAATTATCTGGTCAAATTCGCATGCATAGACTATGAGTACATTAGTCATACTAATTGGGCTTTAATTCAAATTATTTAACAATTAAATAACAATTAAAAAGGGTTACTAAGTCTTAGCCATCCTGATCCATTAAACAAACATGGCCTGGTTATATGAAAGAGCCCATTCTGCATAAATCCATCAGGAAATTCGGAATGGGCCTCACAAGCCCAACCAGAAGGCCCACTGGGTAGGAAACCCAGAGCACTCGGATTGGGCCTGTAACCAATTATCTGGTTAAATTCGCATGCATAGACTATGAGTATATTAGTCATACTAATTGGGCTTTAATTCAAATTATTTAACAATTAAATAACAATTAAAAAGGGTTATTAACTCTTAGCCCCAGACCCCAAATCCATCCAGTTCCATTAAACAAACATGGGCTGGTTATATGAAAGAGGCCATTCTGGATAAATCCAGGAGGAAATTCGGAATGGCTTCTCAAGCCCAACCCGAAGGCCCACTGGGTAGGAAACCCAGAGCACTCGGATTGGGCCTTACAGGCCCAATCCAAGAGCCCATTGGGTAGGAAACCCTACCCTATCTCTCTCTCCATCTTCCTTTTCTCCTCCTCACCGCCGCCCCTCTGTATTCCTTTTTTAGTTTTAGATTGGAGCAATCCGTGGCTGCCATAAGGCCGCCACCTGTGGTGGCCGACGAACCCCATCTCCAGGTCGTCGCGACGCCACGAGGCGCGCGGCCGGCCCATGGAGTCGCCGGGCTCGGCCGTGGTGTGGCCCGGGATAGGCCCCGGCCCGCAGCGGCGGTGGCGTCCGCCCGCGGCGGTGCCCATGGGGCGGCGACGTCCGCCCGCAGTGGTGGTGGGCGAGCCGCCTCGGCCTCCTTCCGCCGCCATGGCACGGTGCAGAGGGGACTGGCCGATGGTGAGGAAGAGCCCCTCTTCTTTTCTCCTCTTCTTCTTCCTCTTTCCCTCATCCTCCATGAATGGATCTATACGGGATTGAAAAACGGGAAAAAGGAAGAAGATGAAGTCTGCAGGAGAGGGAAAAACGGATAGTTCTTTTTTCTTTTTTCTTTTTTAATCCAAAAAATAATATACCATCATATTGTACAGTAAACCTAAAATAAAATTAAATCAAATATTTGATAATCAATGAAAGATATGTGTTCTTAGACAAACTAGGGCTCTGATACTAGTTGAAGGAAGTATTTTTCTGAAAATCAGGATTCTTTTCCCACAATGGGTAATAATCAAGGAAAAAATTATACAAAACAACGAACAGGATGAAAGAAATACAGATCTCACCACTAGCAATAGCAATCCAAGCGTGTTGCCTCCCAAAAAAATCCACGCTCACTGCCTCTTTCTGGATTTTTGTGGCACTTGCTTTTTTCTGCATGACATATAGTTTTGATGGCCAACCCTAGCTATTTATAACTTTATAGGCCTGATCCACTCATGACAGGTGTCATCATACAATTAGTAGTTGCCATCACCAATTAATTAACCAAATTTACAAAGATTTCATACACTATTAAATTTGAATTTATCATAATAACCATTTAATGATATGGTAATTTTCAATTAATTCTGATTAATCAGTATAAAGTGCAGATATGGCTTACCTTAAACATGTCAACCGCCTAACAATCTAAGCACCTTATTGAGGTTCCTTAAGATTTAGTAATCTAAAATCACATGCATGTATCAAATCAATGGCCCAATAATATTTTAGAATTAAATTCTAAAAATCCTCTAAAATTTTTAAACACTCTAAAATCTCAGTTTCTACATTAATTATCATTATAACAGGGGATTTAGACGAGTCAGCCCAATATAGACTTTTCTACGTCTAGCTCAGAGAGAGAGAGAGAGTCCCTCTTTCTATCCTCACGCACCACGCACATACCAGAGAGAGGGAGAGAGAGCCTTGCCTTCTCTTCGGTCTTTCTTCTTTCTTTTCTCTCTTTCCTCTCTTTCTCTTTCTTCTTTTTTTTTCTTTCCTAACTTTGGCAAGAGAGAGAGAGTCCGGGAAGGAGTGAGGAAGAGAGGAAGAAGAAGAAGGGAAGAAGGAAAGGAAGAAGATAATAGAGGGAAAGCATGGACGTGAGAGGTTGGGTGAGTGTAAGAGGGTGTGTGTGTGTGAGAGAGAGAGATGGTGGAAGAAGAGGAGGCGGCAGACGGCGAGAGGTGTTGGAAAGGAGGAGGCGAGTGGGGGGAGCACGGGTGGGGGTGAGAACCATGGCACGGGAGGGAGGAGGATGGAACAGAGCTTTCGGTGCTCTGTTTCTTCCCTTCTTTCTTTCTTTCTTTCTTTCTTTTTTTCCTATCACGGAAGAGAAGGGCGCGTGGCCCCTTCTCGTCTTGAGGAGATATGGCCAGACGGCCCCTCTCTCGGTCTCTTGAATGATTTTCATCCTTAAAATTTATAATCTGAAGATCGAAAATAATCAAGATATACTATGTCCCCTATAATCTTATAGCTTCCAAAAATGAAGACATTACAGTATCTGAATTTTCCGGATCCATTCCACTATCGAAACACAATCACAAATACTAATTACTTCCTTTTTGGATTAACCTTGTTGTAGACCCTGTAAAGTGCTTTCTTAAATATTATCTTAAATATGCTATCTTGTGTAATGTCTGCTAAAGATAAATGTTCATGTGCCAAACCCTTGAGTTAAGTCATAGTTTTAAACATTCTTCAAAACTTTTATAGATATTTCTATTAACCTTTCTTGAATATATTTAACTAACTTATAAGAGCTCTCAACAATATAATTCAAAATTTATCATACTACTAAATCATTTAATATATAAATCTTCATGCAAATCAAAACCAATAACCAAGACAATGCATGCAAAATAACTATCTATTTTATACAAAAATAAATTATACCTTCATCTGGTGCACTTTTTCTTTCTTTCTACACAAATTTCTTCCCAACTGAGGACTCAGCATCCGGACAAAACATCTTTTTATATTTTTCTTCTTCTCGCTGTAACTAAGTACACGCATTCATTTGATTTCTAATTTTACTCATTAGCACATCATATTGTCATCTTAGTTGTTGATGTTCTCATGATAGATCCTCGTAACCGACATCAACTCGTTAATATACATACTTGTAATACTCCTTATCCTCGAAATTTGCATTTTTAATTTCTAGATTAAATTGTCTCTTGAGTTCGTTAATACCATAGGTAGCTGATTTTTCCTTAGGTTTCTGCTTTACACCTCTAGACCCCGCAGCCTAATAACTTCATGTGGTTCTTCCTCTCAGCTTACTACAATATCAACAAATAATCTTAAATACTACCCATTGTGTTGTTGATGTCCATAAATGGGTTCAGACAGTCTTAGCTTTTCCATTATTTTTGTTAAAATGACTTTTGGTGATATCTTGATAACCTCCATTCCTCTGCAATTATCACCATAGAAAGATTAATTACCTATACAAAATGGCCATCAATATATATGTTTCGAAGATATACTCTAATTGGATTATAACCGTAAATAGAATAAATATCTTTTTCTAGAGCTAACATCAGAGAAGTATTTATCCATAGTTTTCACACAACCTATGACTTACAATTCCACCGTTCTTTCGCTATTCAACTGTTAATCATCATTCTACTAAATACTAGAACTTCTCAAAATCATTCATATTCCAAAATACTCTATCATACATATCAATATCACATCTTAAATATTTGCATGTAGAACAATTCTTTTTTTCTTTTTTTCTTCTTTCTTTTTTTTCACTGTCTCACTAATTTAGACACAAGAAATTAGCTAGCCACAACATATATATATATATATATATATATATATATATATATATATATATATATATATATATATATATATATATATATATATATATATATATATATATATATATATAGCAACAAAAGTTTACATACTAGTGCTATAGCTTTAGCTTGGTGCTATCAAGATGCACTACATAACTAGTATCACAAGCTCCTTTTTAAGATTTTTCCACTTTTACTTTGTACAATAGAAGGAGTTTTGCTCATAGGTGCTTGAACTGATTGGGCTATGGAAGGGATCAAAGCAGCCCTACTCTGAGTTATCATTGGACAGGTCACTCTTTTATGACTTTTCTATCCCCACCTAAAATATGCACCAGTATTCCAAGGACAATATATCTCTAAATGACTTTTCCCATACTGTGAATATCAGTCAAAAACTCCTTTGCTTCTGATTAGTCACATTATTTGGGCTAAATTTTCTAGACTGTCCGGCTGAACTTTGCTCCCATTGTAAAGTGATTGGCCTAAACCTTTTTCTCTGACCTTCAATTTTGTTAACATATTTATAGGAGAAGAGGTAAACAAAAGAAAAAGAGAGAGAAAAATATTTTTTTTTTCACTATTCTATCATATTTGGTACATCTCAGGGATTATATATATTCATATACATATTCCATATAAGAAAAATAATATAGGCTGATATAACATTATGCTAATAAAAATAAATAATACTCACTGATACATGTTGTTATGTGATTCCTAAAATCACACTAAGAAGATCATACTAATAAAAAAAATAATACTGACCAATATAGGATCACGCTAACAAAGAAAAATAATATGGGCTGATATATATTGTTACGTAATTTCTAAAATTATTCTAATATTCCTCCTCAAACTTAAGATGGTACCATAAGCATCAACTTGAGTTTGAAAACTAGATCATGAATGTACTTAAAAATTGATATACTAAATCAAAGAGCTAAAGTTGCAGCTTAAAAGCTGATGTAGCAAATTAGGAGTTGACATAACAACTTAAAAACCGATATGGCAGATTGATGTATCTGATTGACGTGACAGACTGACATGTCTGTCGATATGGTTGATTGATTTATCTGATACGTGGTTGCAAGAAGACATATAGAAGATGACAGATGCAGTGAGAACAGAGCTCAGAGAGAAGGCAACCGAAGGTCAACGATCCTCATAGATGGAGGCACTATTGAAAAGGAGCAATTGGCTTTGAACTGAAGGGTGAAGGAGCCGAAGATAGCAAATAAAACTGGAGATGGAGAGAATGAAGCCGAGCGACGGTGAAGAGGGACGACCGAAGATCTGAAGCTGAGGAGAAAAATAGTGGAGAAAAGCTATGGATCTATAGAGGATATGCAGATCTAGTAATAAGATTAATATTAATTCATTACGAAATAGAGGATCTACAGAAAAATAGAGGATTTACGGATCCACCAAACATAAAGAATTTTTAGATATTGATTCATCCAGAAACAGAGATCGATAGATTTGCAATGGGAGTCTTCAAAGCTTTTAGACATGGCTACGACGGCCACAACAAAGACGAAAGAGATACTGGCATAGATTAGGTGATCAGTGACTCTAATACTATATTAAAATATTTATAAAAGAAGAGAAAAATAAAAAAAAATATTTTTATTTATCTGTTCCATCATATTCGGTATATATCTTAGGGTTTATATACACTCATATATAGACTCCATACAAGAAATAATATAGGCTGAAATAACATCATGCTAATAAAGAAAAAAAATACTCACTGATATAAGTTATTATGTGATTCCTAAAATCACTCTAACAAGATCATGCTAATAAAAAATAATAACACTGATCGATACATGATCACACTAATAAAGAAAAATAATATGGGTTGCTACAAGTTGTTAGGTGATTCCTAAAATTATTCTAGCATTTCTCTGTTCCTGTTCAATTTCTCTTTCTACTATCCAAGCTGTATTTACAACTTCTACATAAGTAGTCAACTGGAGGAGTGCCATGCCTTTCCTAATTTATGTTCTTAAGCCCATTTGGAACTTGCAAGTGAGCCAAACCTATCCTCTACCAATTTAGAGCCAAACTTAGCAAACTCATTAAATTTAGCTTTATATTAAGCTACAATCATATTCTTCTATTTTAAAGCAAATAATTCTTGTTCCTTTTGAGCTCTAACACTAGTAGAAAAATATTTTTTATAAAATGCCTTACAAAATTTTTCCCAAGTGAATATCTCCATCTTAGAAAAATAGTTAGTTTGTCCCATCCTCCATCAATCAGAGGCTTCTCTTTGCAACATGTAGGAGGCATAGGCTATTTTATCTTCTACCACACATTTTATAATTGTCAGGGCTTTGTCTATCTTCTCCAGTCAAATCTTAGTCTCCAAGGGTTCAGTAAGACCTTAGAAAGTTGGTGGAGCCACCTTCTTAAATTCAGAAATATCTCCCCACCATACAGGATGGGCCTCCACACAAGCTGATTGTAATTCCTTTTGTTGCGTCAACTGTTGTTGTTGCTGCAAAAATGGTTTTTACATCTACTGTTGAAATTGCAATTGATGCTGCATTATTCCAACTATGGTATCCATAAACTGAAGCATTGTAGGTTGTTTTTGGTTAGTCTAGATATTTTCGGTAGAGATTGCAGCACCCTCTTCCTGATTAGTGCTGTTAGCTTGTTGATTTGAAAATTTCTTCATATGAGAGTCATCAACAATGTGTGCAACCTTTTTAACATGATGGGGTGCCATTTTTCAATCCACAATGAAACAACGACCAAAAATTCCTTATAATGATTCCAATACTCTAAGATTTAATGTTATTAACCACTCATAATATAATTTATAAGACTTATGTTCTAACATCTAGTGACTAACCCACCTACATTCAATGCATGTCATTTTCTTGGACCTGGATAAATTTTTACAAAATTAATCTTAGGCTCTAATATCACTACCTCAGAATCACTATTACGAGAACACGAGCAGCCATCTCATACTTACAGGGATTGACCCTATAAGCTTGCAAGATATTCTACCTATCAATCAATCCAATATAATTTGAAAAATAAAACATTCCATACATATGCAGTGTTGTTCAACAAAAATAACTAATTATTATACTTACATCCCAAAACTTATAGTGTTTTTTTTTTGGTGTTGAAAAGAGAGTGCCTTCACTTTTTTTCCTTTTTTTTTCCTAACTAACTTTTAGCGAGAGAGAGAGAGAGAGTCCGGGAGGAAGAAGAAGAAGTAGGGAAGAAGGAGAGGAAGAAGTAGGGAAGAAGGAGAGAGCATCGACGTGGGAGGTTTGGTGAGGGTAAGAGGGCATGAGAGAGAGATGGCGGAAGAAGAGAAGGAGACGGCAAGAGGTGCCAGAAAGGAGGAGTCGAGTGGAGGGAGCACGGATGGGGGGTGAGAACCGTGCCACGGGAGGGAGGAGGATGATAGGAATAGAGTTTTCGTTGCTCTAATTTTCCCTCTCTCACTCCCCATGCAAGGCACCGCCTTATGGCTGGCCTTGCCGAGCCTGGGCTGCAGCGGCCTGGGCCTCACATCTGCTATAGGTAAAACTTCCATAAAGAAGGAGGTCTGGTGGGTGGTGGTGACCAACCCTGGGCGCGAAACAACTTCCCAGCAGGGTGGGTCACCTCAGCCTCTTCCGGTGGTGGATACAGGGAGCCAATTTCTCAGCAGCCACCAGGTAATGCTAGCAGGGTGGGTCGCCTTAGCCTTCCCATCTAACATCTGGATGGTAATAAAATGAGCAGCGAACATCCTCCCAAACTTCTCAAATGAATGGACGGAGTTCGACGGTAGCCCGGTGTACCACAACCAAGCTTCTTTCTATAGCATGATGGGGAAGGCTCTGCATAGTACCCCCTAATGGCTCTCTAGAGCATCATGAGATCTTTAAAGCTCTCTAGGTGGTCTAATGGGTCCGTAGTCCCTTCGTACATCTCTAGTTGCAGCATCTTGAAGTATGGAGGAATAGGTTTCTCCATTATCTTTGTCGAGAATAGGGGTCCGGTGGTGAACTCCACTTCCCTCCCTAGCTCGGCCTAGCATTGTTTCATGGCCTCGAGACAATGATCCATCTCCTCAAACTTACCGTCAAAGTTTGCCTCCCTCCTGGAGGCTCTCTTGGACCACAATGGGGAAAGGAGTGGCTGGATGTCGATTCTTCCTAAGATGGGGAATCAGAGGATGCTCCAATGATATTGTCCCAAACTTTGTAGACAAGAGTGATGACTACAAGGGGCCTTCTTGGAGCTCCAAGGAAGAGCATGGTGGCTATGTTGATCCTGTCCCAAGCTCCAAGGAGGGGAGTGGCAGGTTAGCTATGCTAGAATTTTCTAATAGCCCGGCTCGCCAGCCAGTTGCTACTATTGTTGTTGGTTGGTGGCTGACTATTGCAAGTTCTGGACGGCTGTGGTCAGCACCTAAATCTACTGCATGAGTAGTTGAAATTGCTCAGATGTAACCACCGACGTAGCCTGCGATTCTAGCAGTAGTGGAGCCTTCCGAGGGCTCTACAAAGAGCTATCAAATTCCTTGGTTGTGTTTTGTTGAGCATTAGAATGTGCTAGTTGCGATCTTCGAGACTTTATAGAGGTGAGCTATCTATCTTCTGGAAACTTTCCATAATGGGTTCAAAGGATCCTTCCTCTAGTGCCAATTTGTTGCTGTTGAGAATCAGTCCAACCAAGATGCTGAGCAAGAAAGGTTATTGGAGGGCTCAGCGATCAGATGCTCAGGTCGTGCAAAACAGATGCACTTGAAACTATGCCGAGAGGTTGAGGTCATGCCTAGGATTCCGATATGTCATCAAGTTTGGCCCAAAAAAGCAAAGATGAAAAACTCCTCTTGCCGAAAAATGTCTAGCAGAGGACGCTCCGTCGGCTAAGCCAAAACGACACTCAAGGTATAGTGGACGTTTAGAGAGCGGTAGCATAATGGTCTACAAGAGCTCCATAGCACTTATCTAGAAGGTAGGTCCCACTATTAATGAATTGTATAGAAGAAGGCCGACGCCTGTCGTTGGAGAATTCGGGCACATGGGTCGGTCTATTTGGCAGGTCACTACATGTTCCGAGGATCATGTGCAGTTATTTCGGATGCATATCACCCCCCATGCATTTCGCAGGCACGATTTAAGAAACCACCCACAATTGTTGCTGAGGTACTGCCACCTGTGGGAGGTATTTGAAATTCAAAGGCCTGCTTGTATGCTTCTCGAGCTTGCCATGTGGCAAACTCTGATCTACAGAATGGAGGCTTCACATAGGGTTCTCGTTGGCTAGTCTTCCACATAGATTGTGGTCGTTCATGAGGCATATTAGTAATCAACAATGAAATCATTAATTCTTATTTGGCTATTTCTTTGAGATTCAACAAATCTTAATTACTTTAGCAAGATTTGCTTTTCTACATGGTGCCCTCTTTGAAAAGGCATAGCTTATAGTGCATTTCTTCAATCTAATGCAACCAAATCATCTAGTGATTAACCAACCATACTATAATACTCCCAAAAATAAACTAGGCTTGGTCCATTTGGCTAGCACAGAAGCGTAGCTCAGCCCAAAATAGAAAAAAAGGATCAGTCGAAGCCCATTACTTCCCAGACTCGCTTGGCCCAAGACTCACTTGTTGCCCAGATAGACAACCCAAGAGGGGGGGTGAATTGGGTTTTAAAATAATTTTGCAATTAAAACGTTTGAGGATGACTAATTAATACTTTTGCAAGATGATTAATTAGTTGCTATGTGCTGTGAGTGAAATGAGAGTGAGAGAGAGAGACACAAGCAATTACAAACACAATGTTTATAGTGGTTCGGAGCTAATCCTTGCTCCTACGTCCACTCCCCAAGTCTCACTTGGGAATTCACTATAACCCCTTGGATTACAGCCGGTTGTTTTACAAGCTCACAACCCAACTTGTTGTTTTACGAGCTCACAACGAACTCGGTCGGTTTTCCCAGGCTCACCGACTAGAACCACCCCGATTGTTTTTCCGGGATCACAATCGAACCCTTACACGTTGGTTTTACCCTCGGCTCACCAACCAACCTCTACACTCTTGATTCAATCCCCTGATTGAATCAAGCAAAGACAAGATGGAAAGAACAAGGACAAACAGAAAAACAGAGTTTCTAAAAAACAGATATACAGCAATATAAACTAGAGAGAAGTTAAGAGCCCTCAAACACGTTTGAGTTGGAGTAGAGTAGGGCTTCTTGAACTGTGAGTCTCCTCTTGAATGTCTGGTCGACTTGAAGGCAGGAGGAGACTTCTTTAAATGCTGGGAAGAGGTAGCTGGATGGAGTTAATGGCGCTCTTCCTTCTTTTCTGTTGAAAACCAGTTGGCAGAGATAGGATGCTTGATTTCTTTGAGTGGAATAGTGCTTCTCTGCCTTGCTACAGCCCTCTGTGGCTATTTAAGCCATCCCCCACGGAAACTAGCCGTTAGACACCTTTTTCTGCCCGTTCTGCACACTCTGCACATCCTGACAATATGTCCGTTGGGGTCGGAATCGACTCGCGCGATCTGGAGTCGACTCGACTGTAGCGGGAGTCGACTCATGCTTTTCTGGAGTCGGCTCGGCAACTGTTCCGGATTTGAATTAAAGTGACCTCCACGACTGGGAGTCGACTCGACTTAACCCGGAGTCGACTCGCCAACTTCTGGAGCTGACTTGCCATTTTCGGAGTCGGCTCATCCCATGAAGTCCATGGAGTTAATTTTTCAACTTGGCCCACTCGAGTCGACTCGACAATCCTGGGAGTCGACTCGGCGCTCAGAGCCCGAACTCCCGATCTTCTGTCTTTTGGCTCGTCCAGTCTTGGAGTCGACTCGAACTGTTCCGGAGTCGACTCGGCTCTCAGTTTCCGAAACACAGCCTTCTGCCTTTTTGATGTAGCGCTGCCTTGGAGTCGACTCGAGCTGTCTGGGAGTCGACTCGGCTCTCAGAGACAATAATTCGGTCTTCTGTCTTTTTGGGGTCGCGCTGTCTCGGAGTCGACTCGCGCATTGCGGGAGTCGACTCGGATCTCAGAGTCCGAAAACTGCTCTCTGACTTTTGCCTTGTGTACCACTGAGAGTCGACTCTCACTTTCTTTGGAGTCGACCTGCCAACCATCGGAGTCGACTCGCGTTCCACAGGAGTCGACTCGAATCTCAGGGTCGAAAATCGCTCTCTGACTTTTCTGTCTGTAACTCCTTGGAGTCGACTCATACTACTCCGGAGTCGACTCGCGCACTTCAGGAGTCGACTTGCTGACAGGTTTTGAGTTGAGTCTTTCTGTTCGTCTGTCAGTTCTCAGTCGGAGTCGACTCGTAATGATCCGGAGTCGACTCGAGCCCGTGCCAGTGATTCTGATACGCTTGGAGTCGACTCGTAATATCCCGGAGTCGACTCGAGTCTCAGACTTTGGTTCAAACTGACTTCTTAACTTATCCAAAATATTTTGAACCAAGTCTAGAAACACTTAGACAAGATTTTCACTGAAACACTCAATTGAATTCATTAGTAAACAAAAGATATACTCAATTGTTTGAGCTCATCAAAATCAAATAGGGTTTTAATCAATCACTCCACATCACTAGGCTTAACCGGAGAGAATAAAAAAAAAAAAAAAAAAATCTGTGCATGCATTGTGCACATACAAGGCAGCAGATGAACTTCTGATGGGAGTCATCTTCGTCCTTGACTTCCTGTGGGAGTCCAATAGCATTAAAGCTCGGGAGCTTGATCCCGACCTTATTTAAAGCCCACTGACATTCCTTTTGACCTCACCACACAAGCTCTAGCATCAAGGTTGAAAAACACCAATGTTCTTCCTTGTTTTTGCTCCAAGTGCTGACCATGTCCTATCATTATGCCCGTCGAAAATCGGGGCCACAAGTCATTGGAACCAAGGTAGGGGCGAGCTGATTCTCTAATTAATCCTTCTTTCTATCTTTTCAAGTCATAATTACCAAATTTAACTGAGAAAAGGATGCTCTATTTTGATTTTTAGTTCCCTCATTCAAACCCTATTTTTTCTTCTTTTCGGACATCTTTCTCACTGGCATTCATCGCCCAGATCCTCGGCCTCTTTCCTACACCAGTCCCTAGCCTTTGTTGGAGTCTCAACCGCCGATAAGCAGACTGAGACTTGGAATCAACCAAGCTGAGACATCCCTTGCTTTATTCTACTTTTTTGTTGTTGTTTTCCTTCCGTTGATCACTGCCAAGTCTGGCCACTATTTCCCTATCACCTGTGCTCTGATGTCCAATGTCATCACTGGCCACAACCACCATCAAGGGCTTCTACCTTCCTCCCCTTGCTTTGTTCTAAGAAGGGGCACAGGCTTATGCTTCCTATTTGCCAAAGAAACCAAGGGGAAAAAAAGAAAAGAAAAGAAGAAAAAGTAAAGGAGAAAACAAAAATTTGTTTGGACTCTCTCAGTCATTTTTGCTTTGCACCCTGTTTATCTACAATCTCTCTCTTTGAGTTGGGTGGGCTCCAGTACAGAGACCCTCTCTTGTAATTTTTGACAGTATTAGTTAAAAGAGTCTTGATACTTAGCCGCTTGATGGAGTATCAGTCTCCACCTTAGGCACCACTAGATTTGATCGTCCTCGGTCTTTATAGAGTCAGTTGTACCCTAGTCTCATCTTGATCAGATGAACTTACTATGATCGGACTAACTGGGACCATTGGGCACTATCGTCTAATCATATCTATTCCACCCTCTTAGTTTCTCTCTCTTCTTCTCTATCTCTCTGCTCTCTGACTTTTGCCTTGTGTACCACTGAGAGTCGACTCTCACTTTCTTTGGAGTCGACCTGCCAACCATCGGAGTCGACTCGCGTTCCACAGGAGTCGACTCGAATCTCAGGGTCGAAAATCGCTCTCTGACTTTTCTGTCTGTAACTCCTTGGAGTCGACTCATACTACTCCGGAGTCGACTCGCGCACTTCAGGAGTCGACTTGCTGACAGGTTTTGAGTTGAGTCTTTCTGTTCGTCTGTCAGTTCTCAGTCGGAGTCGACTCGTAATGATCCGGAGTCGACTCGAGCCCGTGCCAGTGATTCTGATACGCTTGGAGTCGACTCGTAATATCCCGGAGTCGACTCGAGTCTCAGACTTTGGTTCAAACTGACTTCTTAACTTATCCAAAATATTTTGAACCAAGTCTAGAAACACTTAGACAAGATTTTCACTGAAACACTCAATTGAATTCATTAGTAAACAAAAGATATACTCAATTGTTTGAGCTCATCAAAATCAAATAGGGTTTTAATCAATCACTCCACATCACTAGGCTTAACCGGAGAGAATAAAAAAAAAAAAAAAAAAATCTGTGCATGCATTGTGCACATACAAGGCAGCAGATGAACTTCTGATGGGAGTCATCTTCGTCCTTGACTTCCTGTGGGAGTCCAATAGCATTAAAGCTCGGGAGCTTGATCCCGACCTTATTTAAAGCCCACTGACATTCCTTTTGACCTCACCACACAAGCTCTAGCATCAAGGTTGAAAAACACCAATGTTCTTCCTTGTTTTTGCTCCAAGTGCTGACCATGTCCTATCATTATGCCCGTCGAAAATCGGGGCCACAAGTCATTGGAACCAAGGTAGGGGCGAGCTGATTCTCTAATTAATCCTTCTTTCTATCTTTTCAAGTCATAATTACCAAATTTAACTGAGAAAAGGATGCTCTATTTTGATTTTTAGTTCCCTCATTCAAACCCTATTTTTTCTTCTTTTCGGACATCTTTCTCACTGGCATTCATCGCCCAGATCCTCGGCCTCTTTCCTACACCAGTCCCTAGCCTTTGTTGGAGTCTCAACCGCCGATAAGCAGACTGAGACTTGGAATCAACCAAGCTGAGACATCCCTTGCTTTATTCTACTTTTTTGTTGTTGTTTTCCTTCCGTTGATCACTGCCAAGTCTGGCCACTATTTCCCTATCACCTGTGCTCTGATGTCCAATGTCATCACTGGCCACAACCACCATCAAGGGCTTCTACCTTCCTCCCCTTGCTTTGTTCTAAGAAGGGGCACAGGCTTATGCTTCCTATTTGCCAAAGAAACCAAGGGGAAAAAAAGAAAAGAAAAGAAGAAAAAGTAAAGGAGAAAACAAAAATTTGTTTGGACTCTCTCAGTCATTTTTGCTTTGCACCCTGTTTATCTACAATCTCTCTCTTTGAGTTGGGTGGGCTCCAGTACAGAGACCCTCTCTTGTAATTTTTGACAGTATTAGTTAAAAGAGTCTTGATACTTAGCCGCTTGATGGAGTATCAGTCTCCACCTTAGGCACCACTAGATTTGATCGTCCTCGGTCTTTATAGAGTCAGTTGTACCCTAGTCTCATCTTGATCAGATGAACTTACTATGATCGGACTAACTGGGACCATTGGGCACTATCGTCTAATCATATCTATTCCACCCTCTTAGTTTCTCTCTCTTCTTCTCTATCTCTCTCTCCTCTTCAAGATTTGTAGGCCCCACCAGTGGAATCCTCTCCAGCATTGGTTGACCCTAGTAAAAGATCTTGAACCATCTTTGTGGCCAGACAACATATCGTCCACTCACACTGTCTCCCGTTGGGCACTATTGGACTCCATAACTATTAACCCTTATTGTGTTATTATTACTCTGGTCCGACCTTTTCTTTATGATCAATTAGATTTCATGATTGGGCTAGCTGGGTTGTTGGATGCCGCTACCCATCAATCCTATCTTTCTATAATTATTCGTACTCTTTCTAATTATTAAACTCGCTTTTGTATAGGGATGTAACCGTTTGGACAAAAAAATATCCATCAATAAGCTAGTGCAGTATAATCTATTAATTAAGAATTTTGAAAAGAAATTTTCTGAAATGTTTTAGATTTATCAAAGTACTTATGAGGTAAAAGATGAAACTCTTTTTCTAGATATATTGGTAACTTATAAATATTTATTTCATTGAATCTTAAGTCATATTGTTTGTGATTTATAGAATTTTATTATTGAATATGTCAGATTATGAAACATTATTTGATACATGATCAAAGATATTGATTTTATTGTGAATTATGATTGATTGATTTCGACACAGGATGACTTCGCATATTTTTTTATTAAAACACGAAACTTGTTTTTGAATAAAAGAACTTTGATTTTGATATGGATTTGGACTCTCTAACTTAACAATATTAAGGTAAGAACACTGCTAATGGGGGCTAATAAGTTGGCACTTGATTAGTTCTAAAGAATTTATACTGTAAGAAGATGTGTAGCATACTGCAAGCAGGTACACGGTCTTGAAGAACTTTGCTGCGAGATGATGCACACTACATCACGAAAAGATGTGTGATGTCTTGATCTTACCACAGAAAAAATATGGTTATAGCTTATGGCTTATAAGTTGAACTTGATATTTTGAAAGAAATTAATTTAATGGATGAAAACTTGAATTTTGAGGAAGATTTGGTTCACATGCATAATAATTCAATAATGTTATATATCTAGATCTGATTTTTGAATTGATAAATTTGATATATTTATTTTCTATAAAAATTATTATTTATTATTTAATTTATTTAGTTAAAGTGTTTATTACTTATCGAACTATATAGCTCATTATTCGTTGCCTCTCAGGTTTTACAAATCTTAAGAATTAAGCTAGCAAGATGATATATTTTGAGAAAATAATTATAAGCAGAGTTCTAGCATATTTATTAGGATGCTACAAAAGTATAGTGTAAGACTATTGGATATTATTAAAAATTTATGATAATAAATGTTTAAATTTTAGTTATTTAAGTTTTAGATTTACTTAATTAGTTATTTATTCTATGGCTTGTTTTATGATATCAAAACGAGGTATTTTACCTGTTTTTGGAAAGAATTTTTTATAAGCATACGGCCAACGCCGCGGCCTCAGCTTGAATCAAGGGCATGACGTATACAATTTAATTTGTATAATTAAATGTATCAGGTACTTATTGAATTGTATGTTTGGGACCATCCATTTGTGGGACACGTTACATGCTCAACTCTTGCTGGCGATACGATGTCTTTATCCTTTCTTTCGTGCAAAAGATACAACCCCCGTCCTTTATGCCCAGTTGCACTAATAGTGGTGTAGGCTGATTTGTACCAAAGAAATAGTAGTCTGGTTGCAAATGTGATCCCACGGGTATCACAGTAATCATAGCCAAGGCCAAACTTTGCTGAGAGATCTCTGCAAATATCTTGCTTGTCCATTATGGCCATGCCATGCGTGTCCATCTGGATATGATCACGAGAATTTTCCATTCAAGGAATATTGATAAAGAACAAAGTGAAAGGTGATGTTGCATATGATCATCTCGGTACTTTATCTGTGGATTTGGGTAGAAAGATATGGTCACCGACAGAAACATTTAGATTGACTGATGTCATGCGCTGCCTGCTCTGGTTATGGTTTAAAATGACGAGTAGTATGGTAGTACTTAAAGCTTATATATAAGCCAAACCAAATGAACCAAGCTTAGTTCAAGTTCGGCTCATTTTATAAGCATGTGATATCTACCACCAATGTGCATAAATGAGCCAAGTTTAGCTCAAATTTTGCCCATTTTATAAGTCAAGCTTGAGCTAATTTAGTTTTGTCAAACCTAACTTTCAAAGATCACGCACGCGTGAACAAACATGCATATTATTTAAATGGAGAAAAAATATTTTATATTTATTTATGATGGATCTCAACGGAACCGAAGAAGAACAAACGGATTCGAAAAGATAGGGAGGGAAAAAAAAAACACGTCAGGCACAAATTTACATGAATTGACCGCAAGCTTGTCTACGGGCAAGGACGAAGAAGAGATTCTGCTGTAATAAAAAGAATGGAGTAAAGGAGTAATGCCGCCTCTCTATAAAACTCTAATTGGCGTCTATGCTAGTCTTAGACTTTATTAATACGAGAAAAACAGATACACGTCGAAAAACTAGCTTGGGTCTCACAACCCATGCAGGCAAGACCTGAATCCGTGCAGTCAGCATGTGTGCCCCAAACGGTTCTGCCACTCGTGTGCAAAGGACCATATCCAAGCGGCCAGCACGTGCGCCCTGTGCAGTCAAGTCTCACATCTCGAGCAACCAAGATGCACGACCTGCATGAGCCATAGCCTGTGCCATGCCTTGCACACATGTTGGCGATTCTTCTCCAAATTTCTCGAATGAAATCATAAAATAGAACGAATCAAGGAGCTCAAGGCATACTTAAACGGTCTTGACTTGAGTTCCATCAAACCATACTACATAATAATAGAATATCTCTCCACCTTTTCCATATAAGCTCCGAAAAAGCAAATCTCAAAGGTTGCGTATACCAATCAAGTCTAAGCAATACTTAATTTTGGCTATTGAAGGAGACTAGGTCTCCTCTTGCATAGCAACTAACCACTTAGCAGAATAAATGAAAAATGTGGAAGGCTTATCAACGTCTATTGTCTCTTCTGCCACTGTCAAAGCATAAACAACTAAATCTATATAGCCATATCTGTGAAGTGGTCTAATCTCTCTATGTTTACCTTTAGCAATAGTGTACTTCTTATGCTGTGGGGTTTCTTTTATCTCCGAGTACCATGCACCTATTTTGAAGTAGGTTGAAAAAAAGAACAATATTGCAGAGGAATTAAACCCTAACTCTCTAACTCCACCTGCTTTATATTACTCTTCATCTTACCTGAATCACAATAATTGATGAATCTTTTCTCGGGTGAAGCATAACAGACTCATCAAAGGTAATATCCCTACTAATCATAAATTTGGTTGAGTTGAGATCTGGACACCATAACTAATATCCCTAATTTTCCAACATCAACTTGAGCATATGTAGGACATCCAAAAAATATGTTTCAGCCCCTCGCATTTTGTTCCCACTTTGTCCGTTGTATGGTACATACTTATAGTATTTCTTAAATACTAATTTTTCAACATTAACTTGAGCATATGTACATACTCAGTATTTTCAAAACACACGTAAGAGTAAAGGGTACCATCTTACGTAGGACATTCAAAAAATACGTTTCACCCCCTCGCATTTTGTTCATGCTTTCTCTGTTGTATGGTACATACTCATAGTATTTCTTAAATACTAATTTTCCAACATCAACTTGAGCATATGTACATACTCAGAGTATTTTAAAAACACACATAAGAGTAAAAGGCACCTTTCTTTTGCAGCTATTTTTCATACTTTATGTAGTTTTCCTTTAGGTGTCCTTTTTTTATAGAAGAATTATTTAATAACCTTATTGCTAGCTTCACTTGATGCCATAGCTAACACTTTCTTTCCTTTTTCTTTGGTGAACTTTTTTCCTTTACCTGCTCTTTCACTAACCTGATGTCAAGCAAAGTTCACATTCTCTATCTTCTCCCCTCTCAATCTCTCCTTCTCTTGCACACATTTGGTCAGTAATTCATTAATTATCCAATCTTCACTGTGTGTATTATAGGAGACCTTAAAGAGATCGAAGTAAGATAGGAGAGAAGTGAGAATTAAGCGGACTAAGAATACATCATATATTGGAAACCTTAAAATCATTTAACTATGCAGTAGTATCACTCATTTTCATAATATGATCGCGTATACTAATTCGGCATGTATATCTTATGGAGACTAAACTCATCATTGAAGTGTTGGCCTTAGCTTTATCAGACAAATTGCTGCTCCACAATATCTAAAAAATCACGTGCCTTATCATATGAAGGGATGGATCCCCTAATGTGCCTAGCCACGTTGGATTTCATTAGGAGAAAACTGAGCCATTGAAGCGCTTTCATTTCTCAAAAAGCTCCTCTATTCTAGTGTACTTTCATCCATAAGTGTAAAGGTTCATCTACTCGGATGCCAGGTTAAGGTCAGCACATCCTAATATAAGCATTATTCCTTTTTTTCTGTTCCAAGAAATTTGATCCATTAAGAAAAAAAATATTTCCTACACTACTATCAATGATTGTGGAAATTAATGTTATAAATAACATATGTTGATATTATCATCAAGTAATGAGAATAAATAATAATTAAACATTATCCAAAGTATATTAAATTTCTTTATATTTAACTTTGGCATGCAACTAGGTGCATCATTATATCTCTCCTTTGTGTGAGGGCCATAACATGCTAGTGACTATACTCGATTAGTAATATATCACTATCATGGGTGAACCTAGCAAGACAAATACGTTCGGTACAAGAAAACAACACACATAGGTATAAAAGTACTACTTGATCCAATGCATACTTCTTTTGGGAACGACTCAACATTTTGATAGCTTAGACACAATTATGACACTATTGAAAATTTATTGGATCAATTATATTTATTCAGCATTTTATATTATAGGACATTTCTGATTTTCATGCTCAAAGTCATTTTAATGATCATACTAAGCAATCAACCAAAAACTTCCTATCCTTTATAAATAGTGCTAATCAACTTTACATACAAAATATGGCATGAATATATGAATAATTAATCATTAAGAACATGATAATGAGTATGTAATACTTTGTTTGCACATAAACAAATTAAATGATGACAAACAAATTAAACATAGACTATGCAAAATAAATAAAATTAAGCATGCTGTTACGTATAGGTCCCTATATGCTTTATTCTATTACAGATTACTTCTTTCTACTTCAGATGAACTCAAGCCAAATCGGTTCACAGCAGCCCAATTAAATCAATAATGTGTCTATTTTAATCTAATTTGATAGAATTAATCATGTATTACGTATAGACACAAATAAAACTATAATTAACTCCTAAATTAGCTTAATTAAGATTAGTCCTGTGAATGAATGTGAACCATAGTGAACCAGCCTAAATTTGGTTTGGTTCACCCAATTGAGCTAATGGGTTAGGATGTATTGGGTCCGGCCAGAGGTCTTTATTAGAGATACCCAGCATCATGTATGCGGATCCGGGTTTATGGGGTCGAAACCTAAAACCCGAACCTGCATAATCTTTCTTCCTCGCTCCTGTTTTGATTGGAGGCGGTGAAGGGAGTGGAAACAGGATGCCCCCTTCCCGCGCTAATCTCCACCGGTGGTCCACCGGTCGGTCGTCAACCGACGTCGATCAGAGTGGACCGTCGATTTGTCGGCGATTGGGAGGTTAGACGGGAGATCGATGGAGAAAAGGAGAAACGGAGAAGCCAGAGGCCAATCCATTTTGCTGTTTCCCTCGGAGATGATGCCGCCGGCCGACGTGCCTCGGTACCTCCTCAGGAGCAGCTGCCTATAGGCGCAGCGAGCCAAAAGGCAGGTCGCCAACATGGATTTGGTCGGGGACAGACGTCGTGACCTTTCGCTGCCTCAATGGGAGATGCTAGCGGCCGATCTACTTCCATGGTTCTCTGAGAAGGGACACCATTGGTCGGCCTGCTCGTTGGCCGCCGGATGCGGACCGTAGGTCCGTCCCCTTCCATAGGAGAAGGACGACGATGGGAGATCCGCCACCGTCCTACCTCTCTACCTAGCTCTCTCCCCCTTTCTCTTGCCCTCTTTTCTTTTATTTAATTTTCAATCTGTTTTAAGATCCGTTGCAGGCCTCCTTTACCATGGCCATGCAGCCTGGGAACGACTTCTTTGGTAACGGTGGCTTCAGTCCCTGGCAACTGGCTAGGATGGCTAGTCACGCAGTCTCAGGTCTATTTCCATAGGATCTTGAAGGGCAATTAATTTAAGAAAATAAAACGCTTCGATACACTTGTCTGATAACCCCATCTTGATACCATAATATTAAACTATACTGGCAGTATAACTTATATAAAGAGGAAGCCATTGACGTGATCTTGGTCTCTGAAACCAGCCCAACCACTAAAAGATTCAGATATGTTCACCCATACCTAGGAGTAGCATGTTGAATTTTTAAATCCAACTCCGAGTATTTCCGGTAGGAAGAATTTCGCAAGCACTCAAGATTGAGCTGGAGACCAAGTCCGTAGAATATCCGTCCCTCACCCATCATAAATAATTATGAAGATTAATATGAACATTATCTCCGCTATGGTTATATAGAAATTATCTATCATAATTATTATAAAATATATTCCATCACTGTATTAGAGGCTTAATGTTGAATTAGAGTCCAAATCAAGTAAAAAAAATTGAAACCAGTACCTTAGTATGGGCCACATCTAGATGGGTTTAAATGGGAAACCCGACATGTGGATTGGGCCACATCCAGATCGATGGGTTTAAATGGGAAATCCTGGCATGTGCATGTTTGACTAGTTTATCAGCTAAATGGCACGGTGAAGCATGGCAATGTAGTCGACTATGAGCTGACTGATTCCAAAATTAATTCATATTAGAAAAGACCACAAAAAATCTCAAGGGAGACAGTAGCATGTGCAGCCGATATTAATAAACTATCGTACTTAAAGAATAACGCTAGCATCCTTACTCAAAAGCATTGCAAGATTAGTGGGATGATGAAGCTGATCTCATTGGTCATCATCCCTCACGGCAATGATGATGTTGGGCATTAACCTAACCACCAACTCCAACCCTCGCCTACTAATTTGAATTCGAAAAGGCGAAGAATAAAATCAAAGTGATTCACCTAATAAAGTGGGCGTCGTGATCCCTCTCTCCTCAGGCGTTATTTCAAATTTTGAACTCCGAGGGTTATGTTATATCAGAGAATACAAAAAAAAAAAAAAAGTAAAAGGTTGGTAGTAAAGAACTCCCCCATCCCTCACCCTTTTACTCGAGTCCACAGGCCTCCTGAAGGCATATTCAAAGCCAATCCAGCCTGACAGCATCACACTAAGAACAATTTTAATACTTCTTAGAATACTGCACACAAACACAAACACAGAGAAAAGAATCTCTCACCTTCCTGATCCCTACAAAAGAACCAAACGCTCACTAAACTCCAACTGAGGGGAGGTTTTATATTAACAGGGCTTGGAAGAGCTCAATCCCGGGCCTTGGGAACATGGAAGGGGCCTTAAGCCTACACTGGGAAGTCCTCTCTTAACAGGTTAGGGACGACTTGCCACTTTTTTCTGGACCTATTATTCTATTGCAGCATCCAGACCAGTCTCATGGAGTTCTTTTGCAGTTTTGACTATGGTCTCTTTGGAGCTGGTAAATAAAAACTCGAGGCCAGACCGCCATTTCGCTTCCGGACGAGAAGCGCTTTCCACGGTTACTATTATAGACGTTTTTCTTTAGTTGAGAGAAAATTATAACTAGTTGGAGTTTGAGAAACGGAGGCAGCAGGCTGACAGTGGCATTAATTACTTTAGCCTCGCAGGGGGTGATGGTTGTCAATAAAGAAACGGTCCCAAGCTTGGACATCTGGAGAATGTCTGTGGACTTTCTGTGCTCTTGTTTGGACGATCAGGGCCCTCTAATAATGATGTTAAGACACCAAGAGGGGATCGGTCATTTTCTATTAATTGCATTCTCACAAACAAACTAGGCCAATTATGGGATACATGTAAATTGGTGCCTGATTGCTTTCATTTTCGGCAGGGTGCAAACATATGATACATCTACAATATAATCTGATTAGAGATAAATCCTTTTGTGAATGATACATCTTGGAACCTACCATAGCCGACGAGACAGGCAAACATTTGGTCGCGTCAAGACGCATGCCTGCTGGAGTTTTCTCTATATACAAGTGAAAATAAACACGTCCATGGATGCCAGAGTACCTTCTAAAATCTTTAGAGAATGGTACGAAATATGTAGGTTGAGATTCCATCCTCATCATGTTGGAGGTGTGAATGAGCTTAACATGAGTAAACTAAGTCTAGCTCAAAGCTCCTCACATTTTATCAAGCTGCGGAGCCCTAGCTAATTTATTTAATTTTAAATTGAACATGAAATATTTGCAAACAACCTATTTTAGGGATCTGTTATATATTGATTGTTATATTTGAAATACTTTCTATTTCATATAATTTTTATTATTGGTTTATATTATAGATTTTTTTTAGTCTAAAATAATATATAAAATATTTTTATATAACTAATAATAAATAAAAAAATATAACAGATGGCTCTAGCTTAGTCTTAGTCTAGCTTACCTTGTTTGTTTGATGGCTCACAAATGACTCTCATTTGACAACTATACTGTCAAAGTAATCTATGGTCTATGAACTCCTATCCAAATCAAAAAAATCTACCTATATATATATATATATATATATATATATATATATATATATATATTCTATGTATCAATCCTTACATCTTCTACAACTGGTGGAGTAATAGCCAATTTTGGTATGTTGGGAGATATCATCTCCTATATTGCATTTGTGGGTAAAAGAGTAATTGAAAAAACATTGAATAAGACACTCCTACTGGACTATCAAATGCCGTCACATCAATCACACTTATTCTTTATAAGAGTATGCATGTCCATTAGAATCATTGGCAACCCTTTTTTGGTGAGGGGAAGAATTCTAGAAAAAAAAATTTCAACATTAGGGTCCTGTCCATAACAGGATGAATGAGCAAGTGTACTTCGTCTTTCGAGTTTTTACTTCTTGCAACCCCTCTTTGAGATTGGAAGAATCTGACGGAGGACCCATTGACAAAGATGGAAGCTATGGGGGTCACTGATGCAAGCCTTAACCCACAAGATCCGAGTTTTAATAAACCCAAGACATTTTAAAGTGTGAAAGAGAAATTATCGGTTCACGCTGTCATAGGCTTTCCGAATATCTACTTTGAGGCAGGCCTTGGCAATACCAGATGAAAGATGAAAGTTTCGAACCAGCTTATTGGCAATAAAGATAGAACTTCAAGCTCTGCGTTTAGTGTTTTAATATCATCTTCATCTAATATAGGAAAACTCGCCGGAAAGGACAGCTCTCTAAAAGTCTGGAAATGTAACTCCTTAAACTAACAAAAGATAGCCGAGCACAGAACCTCTTCTTCTTTATCGAATACCTAATTGATTGAGAGACAAATGAGATAGATTCTATTAAGCACAAGTGCTTGCCTTTCATTACCATTGATGTGCTTCTTTCTCGAGATTTGTCTTTGACTATAGTAACTATATGCAGAACAAAGTGAAAACGATCATATAAAATATAGATAAATAAATAGACACACACACACACACACACATATATATATATATAAAGGTCATATATTGTACATGTTTTGAAAAACATTTGATTTAATAACATAGTTATGATTTTCAATGGATGTTTGGTAATCTAATTCAGCTAAGTTTCCAAGAATTCCTTATAAAAGTATTTCATATAGGTATCAGTTAACATTTAATACCTACATTATATATATATATATATATATATATATATATATATATATATATATATATATATATATATAATTTAGTTATTTTTATATTTGCTTTAACTCACCAGAGTCCCTGCGGCTCCTCCGACATACGAAAAAACATTGACCCCTTGCGGTTCAACTATCAGCAGGAATGCCATTCATGGGGTCCACATGGACTTGGACTCAGAAGGCGAAGTGAAATTAACGAATTTGGCCATTATATCACAACATCACGAGACTAATCATAGCCGTGTGATGCGATAATCCTCTCTATTTGCCTTCTTAGAAACAAAACGGCAAGCAAATGAAGTGTTAAAGGATGAATGGCGGTTGTTATCTTTAAACAAAAAGGATGGATGATTGGATGGTGGTCCATAAAACGAAATCGATCAAAATAAAAATAAAACTGGAGAAAGTAACAGACAAACGTTAACGGTAACGGGTCTATTTTTGCCGTCAGCAAATGACGATAGTACTGTGTGCCACTGCCAGTCTGCCACTTGGGTTAAGGCCCTACTGCCACATAACGGCTTCCGTCAGCCCCCCGTTTTAAATACCTCCCACCCTCACTTCTGTCCACTCTCTCTCCCTATCCCTCCTACTTCAAGCATCGTCGTTTCTTAGCTCCAGCTCCCCTTCTCTCTCTCTCTCTCTCTCTCTCTCTCTCTCTCTCTTTCTCTTTCTCTCTCTCTCGAGTAGTGTCGTTTCTGAGTTCCAGGCGACCCTGCTCTTTCTCCTGATGGAGGAATAGCAGATCTTGGGTCAGTGTTAAAACTCTACTTATTGTTGTTGTGATAGCTTTCTTTGGAGGGAGATAGATGGGAACGGAGAGGAAGGAGGCCATGGCCAAGAGAGAACGAATCGAGGCAGTTCTCAATATATTAAAGAAACAAGCTCCTCTAACGGTGAAACAGGTGCAAAATTTTGAGTCATTCTTCTTGCTTGTTTATACTTTTTTTTTTTGGGATAAAGCTTTAGAATGTTTGTTTGTTTTTTTTTTTTTATTTATCCTCTTCTAATTTGGCTTGTGTTGGGTTTTGGCAGGAGAAGTTCTGCAACGATGCATGTGTGGAACGGTTTCTGAGAGCCAAAGGAGACAATGTGAAGAAGGCTGCCAAGCATCTGAGAACAGTACTTAGTTGGAGAGAAAGCATTGGAGCTGGTAGATTCTCCTTCCTTTTCTTTTTTCTTTTTTTTTTTGCGCTAAATTACTTATAAATGAAGAAAGAATATAGCCTTATTTTTTATTAAAATGCCTTAGAATAGCTTTCTCGGATTTGCTATTAGCTTCTTTTGAATTTATTCGTTTTTGCAGATGCTGTTTTGGGAATCTTCTTTTTTTTCTTGTTTTCTTTATCACTTTTCGTTGTCTTCTTGTCCCAAAGCGATGATTGAAGCAATGAATTTTTTCAAAAAACATTTTCTTTTGTAAATAAGGGAACTCCTTTTCTTTTATTCTGAAGACTTTACTTTTTTTTTAATAATAAAAAACAGAGCATTTAATAGCTGATGAGTTCTCCGCGGAGCTGGCTGAAGGCGTGGCGTACGTGGCAGGTCACGACGACGAGGCCAGGCCTGTCGTGGTACATCCCAACTCCATCCAACGGCTTCCATTTTTAAGTCTTTTCGTGAACAGAGAACCGGGCAATAACTTGAATCCTATTAGCCGCTTCAACTCTATTACTTGTTTTCTTTTACTCTTATTTTCTTTGCTAATATATATTTTTTCCAGGTTTTTCGCATAAAGCAAGATTATCTAAAATTCCGTTCTCAAAAGATGTGAGAGCCAAACCCCTGCATACATTTCCAGCTAACTATTTTTGTTCCTTTCTTTCCTTTTTATCTCTTTCTTTACCGCTCTCCCCTCTTCTTTTCAGGCTTGTGCGCTTGTTGGTTTTCACGTTGGAAGTGGCCATTTCATCCATGTCCAGATTTGTGGGCCAATTCGTCCTCCTCTTTGATGCCAGTAAACCATCATAACCCATTCTTTTAAATAAATAGAAATGAGGTGACAGAAAATGCTGAAAATGAATACATCATATTTTGTCCGTGATTACCAAAGTTTGCATTTGAAAAAGCAATAAAAGAAATGGAAGCTTTCACCGAACTCTATAGTTTGTTCATGCATCCATCCTCAGGCCTTTTTTTTTAAAAAAAGTTGGTGTGTATGCAGAGGATTTTTGAATTTACGGACCATTATTTTTTTTAAGGTAAACAACTTGCATCTTATTTTTTGTCAATTTGTTTCTTCAGACTTGGTTGTTGACTAAAATATCACAATAATTAGTGTTAATTAATTAAGCTGGGTTCCACCCAAATTTAAATGCATATATACTTCGGATACACAAATGAGAGAATTTGGATACATCAGTTGAGGCATGTGCAGAATGCCAGTGGCTTAGTTACTGGACGGTGGGTGAGGGGGTCAGCAGCACTCCAACCGTGCAGCAGAACCCTGTCTCGCACCCACCCAGTTCCAACCCTGGCCAAATTTGTCCCAAAATATACGGATTCCGAGAACCCTTCTTCAAATATGTCATCACTGTATTTGTCTGCAGAGTGGGGGAGATTCTGTGCTGCGGTCCCCAGCCAAACACTAGCAAATTTCAAACCAACCATTCGACACTCTCTCGATGCTATCTACGAGCTTTGTTTATTCTGTTTCCCGCTCTAATCTTCAAATAAATCAATCCATTAATTAGTAATAATCTAAGACAGACAGAAAGAGATATCTTTAGTTGCAGAGTGAGCGAATTTTAGCTTTAGGACTATTATTGAGTTGAATGTAATGCGGCGTGCACAAATGGGCAGGCTTTTTCAGATCAGGCTCGGCTTTCCTCAACTTGTTCATGGGCATTTTGAAGGTTATCTCAGACTACTACCCTGGTCGGCTCCACAAGGCTTTCGTGATCGACCCCCCTTCCTTCTTTGCCTATCTCTGGAAGGTAACATATCTACTTGAATGCCTCCAGGCTAATATTAATGAGAGAGACCTGAAAGCGTTGTGTTGTAATTCTTGCAGGGCATCCGTCCATTTGTGGAGCTTTCAGCGGCCACCACTCTGGTATCCTCCCTTGACTTCGAGGACTCGCTGGAGGACAACAATACGTTCGCGTCGTACCCGAGGGCCACCTCCCTTCGTTTCGACCCGGCCACCACCAAGTTCGGCGGCGGATCCACGTCGTCGCGCTTCTCCTTCACCGTCTCCCACTTGGATTCCCTCAAGCCTTGGTACCTCTCCACCACCACTACGCGAACGGTGGTTCCCACTGCCAGCCCCTCATTGATTGGTGCTTCGCCGCTCAATGCTCGATCCTTCTCCTTCGCCTCCCCGGCGGCGAGATCGACTCCAAATAGAGGGAGAGGCATGGATTCCATCAGCAGGAGCATACCATCCACTCCCTCTTCATGCCCACCGCCAAATCGTAAACAGCAGCCGCAGCAGCAGCAGCAGCAGCCGAGGACACCGAGGCCGTCGTTCTTGCAGTCTCCAGCAATGCTCTTCTCCTTTAAGAAGGAGGGGCAGGCGAGCAGAGGAGGGCGAGAGAGGGAGTCATTCCTGCCATTCCTCAGGTTCTACCGGAGGCCATACGACGAGATGATATATCGTGCAAAGATGCGACCTCCCCTAGGTGGCCTCATCTCCATTGTTTCCCCACACAAGCAGCAGCAGAACCGCAAACCCGTTGCCCAACATCACCAAAGGATCTAAGATCCTTAATTGCATGTACTCATCATCGTCGTCGTAAACTACATTAGTAGTATTATCAGTGAGCAGCAATATTAGACACAATAGCAGCTGTGATATTCGTAAAGGATGTAAAATAATGGTGTGGTTTAGGTTTTAATAAATTCTAGCATTACGTAGAACGCAGATGGAGTGGATGGATTATTCTCATTAAAAGAAGAAATCATGTTGACTTACCTTGCTATTGCACAATAATTATAGTGTCCTTTTCTTTACTTGGTCATGGTGAACTCACGTGCTGTACCTATCTGGCTGATATTGGGCTCTGGCGCCTATGTCTTGGATTTTTTGCTGGATGCACCGATTGCTGTCGCCCATTGCCAGAGAACTCTAGGAGGCAGTAGGAGATGGTACTGTACTATATATGTACATGTGGCCTTTAATCAATATTCACCGTAAAGGCTATCAAACCAGCCTGCTGGGTTGCCAACCTTGCAACTAGTGAAGATGGATTCTTTTTTTTTTTTTATTTCTGGGCTCGTGTCTAGATCGGCTAGGATCTATATATGCCGAATGTAGCCAGGGGTACTACCTCTCCCTTTCCTTACGGGAAAAGCACCAATGTAACCACTCATCATCTCGTCGACAACCAGCTGTAATATAGCAAAAATATATAGTCCTTTCACTGTTCATCTAAGTAAACGATATACTTCAAACAAAAAATATAAATTAAAATGATCACATATCACTTCACACACACGCACACACACATATATGAGCATTAAAACCTTTGGCATACCTTAAAGCAAGGTTTCAACAACAACAGGATCGCACTAAAATGGAAGCCTTCCAAAATCATTATTTATCATATAATAAAAATAAACAAGTTATTGAGAACAAGATAATTATAGTTGACAGGAATATCAAATAATAATGTTCTTAGTCCTATCATAAGAAAATATTACTTTCTAAATTGGTATTGAAATTTAAATTAAAAAATAAATTAATTGATAAATAATGAAAATGTCAAATAGCTACACAATGGTTGCTTACCCTGTTTCCCTTAACTAGAAACTTAATATAAACCTTATCTAGACAATGGCTACTAGACATTATGTAATTGTAAGATGACTATTAAGTTGAAGGAAATCATTATAAGATAACCATACGATTAGCTATACTTTATGGCAGAAAATGTTGGATGGTTGGTAGATATTTAAAAAGAAAATGGAGAAAGGCTTTCGGTAAGCCATTATAAGCTATTCTAAGCTACAAGAGGCCAATTGAGGCACTCTGAAGCTCTTCAAAAAGTCCGGCAAACTTAGCCATCGGAGGGCCTTGGCCGGAAGCCCTGACCAAGACTTTGTGCAGGTACCCCAGACCGTAGGAGGTGGCATCATTTTTCCTTTCTTCGGCCGGAGTCTTCTCTACTCCCTCCGTCGTGGTCGCCCTCATGCCGAATTTCATCCACAACATATGGCGCTCGAGGAAGGGTCTGAGTCGTGACTATGGAGTTGAGAAGCAGAGGAGCTCCTAACGCATCGAGACGCCGGATACCGACTCACGGCAACTTGCTCCAAAGCCCACCCCTCGCGGTACCGGCGAGTAGAGTTCTTTGTGTCCTGCCAGAGCAATTTAATCTGCTCGTCCGGCAAGTCCAAACACTCACTGCAACTGTTCAAGACCTGTAGCAAGCGGGAGTCCAACCTACACTTTCACAGGCGTGAGTCCTTACGATGGCACTCCCAATGTCACTTCCCTGCTAGATAGCGCATGGAGGCTGACGAAAGAGAGCGTTGTCTTCATCGACATCAGTCCCTAAGCCTGATGTCCCGAGCACGGGAACAACCATCAGAGGTGGGGTCCGCCCCAAACCGAGCTCAATCTGGAAGAGGAAGAGGCCTCAGGACAATCTTGGACTCTACATGTCGATGGCTCCTTGACCTCGGGGGGCAGCGAAGATTGTCATCACCGAGCTCCACCCCTAGGTCTGATGTACTGAGCATGGAAACAATCATCAGAGGCAAGGTCCACCTCATGCCGAGCTGCAACAAGAGCCCCACCATCACCGAGCTCGACAGCAGATGGAGTCCTCCCTGCAGATAAGCTTGAAGTCCGACGAATTGAGCACCAAGCGACTTGGTATCTCTTGACAAAGGCAAGCTACACCGCCAATTGGTCACATCGCCACTCCTCGAATGCCTCTGCCCCTCAAAGGCAGGCTACGCCGTGAAGAAAGTGCCCGCAGGTATCTACAATGACGCCCCTCGAACCGGGCTCGGGAGCCCTACGGTGTCGATCGCGAGCCAAAGAGCTCCCTCGACTGCAGGAATCCACGACGACAAATCTACAATGATGCCCCTTGAGCCGAGCTCGGGGCGCCCTGCAGTATCGACCGTAGAGCCACAAGCTCACCTGACTGTAGGTTTCTATAGGTCTCTACAATGACGTCCCGATCTAGGCACCAGGACGCCCCGTGGTATCGATCACGAGCCAAAGAGCTTTTGCAACCACAGGTATCTACAATGACGTCTCGATTCGGGCATCAGGACGCCCTGTGGTGTCGATCGCAAGACAAAGAGCTTCCACGACTACAGGTATCTACAATGACGCCCTCGACCCGGGCTCAAGGCGCCCTGCGGTGTCGTTTGCGAGCCAAAGAGCTCCCTCAACTAAATCTACGACAATAAATCTACAATAACGCCCCTTGAGCCGGGCTCGGGGCGCCCTGCAGTGTCGACCACAGAGCCACAAGCTCGCTCGACCGTAGGTTTCTACGGGTATCTACAATGACGCTTCTCGAGCTGGGCTTGGTGTGCTCTGGGGTGTCGATCGCGAGCTAAAGAGCTCTCTCGATAGCAGAAATCTACGACGATGAATCTACAATGACACCCCTTGAGCCGTGCTCGGGGTGCTCTGCAGTGTCGACCACAGAGCCACGAGCTCACTCGACCGTAGGTTTCTACAGGTCTCTACAATGACATCCTGATTCGAGCACCGAGACGCCCTGCGATGTCGATTGCGAGCCAAAGAGCTCCCGCAACTGCAGATATCTACAATGACACCCCTCGAGTCGGGCTCGGGGTGCCTTGCGGTGTCGATCGCCAGCCAAAGAGCTCTCTCGACCACAGAAATTTACGACAACAAATCTACAATGACACCCCTTGACCTAGGCTCGGGGCTTCCTATAGTGTCGACTGCAGAGCCACAAGCTTGCTCGACCGCTGGTTTCTATGGATATCTACAATGATGCCCCTCAAGCTGGGCTTGGAGCACCTTGAGGTGTCGTTCGCGAGCCAAAGAGCTCTCTTAACTGCAGGAATCTACGACGACGAATCCACAAAGACACCCCTTGAGTCGGGCTCGGGGCTTGCTGCAGTGTCGACCGCAAAGCCACGAGCTTGCTCAACTGCAGGTTTCTACAGGTCTCTACAATGATGTCCCGGTTCGGGCACCGGGATGCCTTGCGATGTCGATCGCGAGCCAAAGAGCTTCCGCGACTGCAAGTGTCTACAATGACACCTCTCGAATCAGGCTTGGGGAGTCTTGCGGTGTCGATTGCGAGCCAAAGAGCTCGCTCGACCGTAGAAATCTACGACGACAAATCTACAATGATGCCTCTTGTGCCAGACTCGGGGTGCCCTGCAGCATCAACTGTAGAGCCACGAGTTCGCTCTACCATAGGTTCTATGGGTTTCTACAATGACGCCCCTTGAGCTGGGCTCAGAACGCCCTGCAATGTCGACCGCAAGCCACAGCCTCCCTCGACCGCAGGTATGATGACTCCCCGACCAGAGCTCGGGGCGCCTTGCCTATTGCATCAAAAGATCTACAATGTCAAAGTGGGCAACCTTAGTTCACGTGCCCAATTTATAGCCTAAGAAAATCTACGAGGTCAAAAGGCATCAAAATTCACGACGAGTCTCTAAGGCCTAAGAAGAACTATAGTGCGAAGGCTAAACGGGGTCCCGACCTTAGTCCCCGTCTAGAGGCTCGAAGCAGGCCTGATGTTCGACCTCGGCGCCTAAAGCATGCCAGTGGACGAGCTCGGAAGCAATGAGCTCTTCCTCAACCTGATAAGACTGTCTTATCCTAAGTCTAAGTTGGAAGCGAAGGTTGAGCACAAAAATCCAACATAAGATGCAAAGTAGGACGAGCTTAAATACTTGTCAAAATTGGAATACAAAGTGCCAAGAAAAAGTGCATTTTATTGATATCAAAAGGCCAAAGGTCGAGTACAAAGGATGCCGACCTTGAGGTCATATTGAATACAAGAATGGTCAACTACAAAAAGGCCTAAGTAGCCAGCTTTACAAGAATGACAAGAAAGAAAAAGAAAACAAGAGGTAAAGCTCAAGCGGCCCGTGCAACTTCGGGCCCAACCTCGGCAGCAGCCTCAGCTACAACTTCTGCGGCAGCCTCAGTAGTGGCCTCAGGAGCTTCTCCGTCCACGTCAGCGACGAGCTCGTCCAACTCAGCCAGCTCGCCCGCTTCAGCCGTGACCGCAGACTCGGCTGCTTCACCCAAAAGCAGATGAAGGCTACCGAAGTCAACCTCGGGGCAGAGTCGCTGCGCTTGATCATGGCAGTTCTCAAACCCCTGGATCAACCCATCAATGGCCTCCTCCTTCAGTTCATCCAAATACGCCTCAGACTGGCGGTAACTCTGGACTGCCTCCCGAACTCGCTTCTCGGCCGACCTAGCGAGCTGCTCGGCTTCGTGCTTCTGGCCAGCCAGTGTAGCCTCGAGCTCAAAAATTCGATCTTTGGCGGATCAGAGCACCAAACGAGCTTGGTTGCGCTCGAGCTCCGCCTCTAGAATTTGGGCGAGCCCAACCTCGACTTGAGCTTCGGCCGTCTTCGCCCTCTCTTCGGCCTCTTGCTGTTGTTGCTTGGCAACCATCGCCTAGGCCTCGGCCTCCTGCTTTTGTTGCTCGGCGGCTCCACCTTTGACCGAGATGACCTCGCCCGATCCTGGTAAGTTGATCGCGGCATTCACCAACATATCAATCACATGAAGGTTCTGACACAAAAAATAAAATATTAGCTGAGGTCACGAAAACTTGGAAAAATATCAGAGTATGACATTACTCACCAGGACGTCGGCATAGTATGCCTAATCGAGAAGTCGTTGAACCCCAACCGCTCCAGCCGTTCCCAGTCGGCCAGAAGCATGGTGTAGCAGACGATCTCATGAGCGGCATTGCCAGACTCGAGGGCCGAATCGTCCTCGAATAGATTATTCCTGGGCAAGAATGGTGTCCTCTCGGGCTGGGAGGGAGTGGGCTCAGAGGGAGTAAGGTCAGCTCTTAAGGAGCTCGGGGCCCTGGACAAGGTCGGAACCCTAGAAGAAGCCGGGACCCTGAGTCCGCTCCTCGGCTCAGGACCCGATCTCCGTAATCGGATGATTTTGCAGGTCCTCCGAGTGCCGCCACCAGGCGCTGCGACCGCCTACTCCACCGTGGCCCCTCCTTCGGCTCCTCTTTCGGTCAATGGGGGCAGCTCGGCTTCACAAGCGGCCTCGCTCCGTGTGACATCGAAGGAAGAAGCGGTCCTCGGCTTCTTAGACCTCGGCTTCTTAGACCTCGGCTCAGGCTGAGCTCTACCCGAGGCGGCCGCCCTCTTATTATACCAAGCCATCAGGGTCTCATCACTAAAGACCATCACTGCAATTTCTGATAGCGGGAGCCTTAATAAGAATCAAGTATGAGAAAGAAGAAAAGAAAAAGAAAAATGATTGTGTCGCCCTTACTCCTGAGATGAGCCGAGCTCATGCCGACGTTCAATAGTGCCTCCTTGCTGAGCAGGTCAGGAAGCTTCAAGGTCTCTCTCAGGCCGAGCAGCCTGTCCAGAATCCCCTTCTCAGACTGAGACAACTTGGGGGCTTTGTTGTTCACCGTAGTCAACGGCGAGCCCTAGGCCAGGTCGAACCCCTATGGCCGCTCGGAAGAGAGGAAGAAAAATTTATTCTTTCACCCATGAATAGAGGAAGGATCACCTCGAAAGAGCGTATGGCCTCCCCAAAAAGAGAAGTATCACCAACCTTTGTCTGCAGGGCTAGCTTTTAACAGAAAGCAACCCCGAAAGACGTTTACTGAGGTGGGGATCTCATAAGCAAGACAGAGAGAGAGGAAACCAATAATCATTCTCCATGAGTTCGGAGTGAGGTGCATAGGAATAAGGCTATAAGTCGCCAAAAGCTCGCTCACGAATCTGTGGAGGGGGAACCTTAGCCCGGCTCGGAGCATTTCCATATACGCCCCGATCTGGCCTCGAGGGGGGTAGGTGACTTAAGCCCCGGGCTTCGGGAGCTCAAGAGTGAACTTGCGCGGGAAGAAGAACCGGGCCCGAACCAAGCCCAGCTCCTTTCCGGTCAGACTCGAGCCAATCCTGCTCAGATTGTGGTCCAGCTCAAGCTCGGCCTCTTCCACATCCGAAGAAGCCTGAGATCGAGATGGACCCACGCCGGACTTAGGAGCTCTCGCAGGAGGACCTATTGCATCCAACATCAAGGGTTCCGTCTTGCTCACAGAAAATCAAGAAAAGAGGATGAGAAGACGGAGGAAGAAGATGGAAAAAATGAACAACTCTCCGAGCGACCGAGAAGAAAAAAAACACCTACCCAAAGCTTTACCAGAGAAGATAATCGGAAAAAGAGAAATCCGCTGCGAAACTCACCGAAAAGCACCACGAATGCTCGAAGAAGAGCTTGACGACGACGGTGATAGCGGCCGGGAAGAAGAGCAAAGAAAGCAATGGAGGTTAAATGAGAGCCCTAGGGCCTTCCCAAGGTCTTATATAGACTACCTCAACGGCTCTGATCGGCCTGCCCAGGTGGCCGAGTGGCCAGATCATGCCATATGGCAGACCCAAAAGCTCCCTTAGCATATCTTTCTAGATCATGGTGTTAAATGTTAGTCATCATGATGGCCACCTTGGGGGCGGAACATTGATGGTTGGCATCGCGCATACCGTCAGGTGACGCCTCGAGAAGGAGCCCGTACACTACGCATTGAAGAGCTCCCTCAACCACTTTCGTCGGAAATGACATGACAGCTCGACCCACCCAAGCTCGGCCTAAAGTCGATTAGCTACAAAGATAGAGAGATGCACCCCACACGACGCATATACCTTTACGGACATGTGGCTGTAGCACAGGACGATCCACAGCTCAGTTACTTCCTTCACTCGAGCCAAAGGATAACTCGAACTCGGAAGTTGGGGGGCAAATGATTGGAGGCAAAATGGATCGTCCCATTCCGGCATGAAGTCACCCAATTCCGGCTGAGCATACCTTAGAGCCAGGGCGACCTCGCCACCAAGAACCAGGCCGACCTCGGCTTCACCAAGAGCCAGGCCAACCTCTGGCCCGCCAAGAGCCGGGTTGACCTCGGTCCCGTTGAGAGCCCAAGCCAACCTCCACCAAGGACCCGAGCCGACCTCGGCCCTGTCAAAACACCTTTGGAAGGCAGGGAGTGTGACAACGTACACCCTTCCTCGGTCCTTCTCATCAGTTGCAGGGTTTGGTGGATCCTGTCGAAGATCCATCGAATCCTATTTTCAGGCAGCCGAGCTACCAGATCGTGCCACGTGGCAAACCCAAAAGCTTCGTCAGCAGATCTTCTTGGATTGCGGTGTTAAAGGCCGGTCATAATGACAGCCACCTCAAGGGGCAGGGCATTGATGACTGGCCCCTCACATACCACCAAGTAATGCCTAGGAGTGAGTGCGCACACTATGCATTTAAGAACTCCCTCGACCAATACCGTTTGGAATGATGTGGCGGACCTTCAAAACAGATCCGAAAATATATCTTCCGAATTCTCCACCCGCATGACTGACCTCCATGCAATACGCCGCCTCTAATTGATGGCTAACTGATCACGGATCGACTCCAAATTTCAAGTAACGGCCGAAACCCTCACCTTATAAAAAGAAAGTGGGGAAAGGCCTTCGGTAAGCCATTATATGCTATTCTAAGCTGCAAGAGGCCACTTGAGGCACTCTGAAGCTCTCCAAAAAGTCCGACTAACTTAACCATCGGAGGGCCTTGGCCGGAAGCCCCGGCCAAGGCTTTATACAGGTATCTTGGACCGCAAGAGATGGCATCCTTTCTCCGTCCCGGCCGGCGTCTCCTCTACTCCCTTCGTCGTGGTCGCCCTCAGGCCGAATTTCATCCACAACAAATATCATAATAATATTGTTGTAATATAATAGTATTATAAAATTATGGCTATATTTTATAATAAATATAAAATATATTACTTGTTATATTATTAGATTAAATATTAACATAAATAATATATAAATTAGTTTTTGATAGTATATATAGTTAGACAATTTAAAATACTACACACTGTCCTTTATTATTATTTTCTGATATTAGAAGCTTTTTTTTTTTTACCAAATAGATATTAATATTTCAAAGTACTTCAAAAATTTAGTTGCCAAATAATAAATTTTTTATTAAAATCTCTACAAGTGAAAGCTAACTCTACTAACCAAAGCTCTGCAAACAAAAACTGATACCAACATAAATGCCAAATGGGGTCTAAGATGATTTAGACATGTTCAAAGTAGACTAAGAAATGTACCTGGAGTAGTTTGATACATGTAAAACGAAAGAAGGGTAGAAATAGGCCGAAATCCAAACGGGATAGTAGTGAGAAAGGATTTGATATTCAAAATCTTTCACAAAGGAAAGCTCTAAACCAAGTAGATTGGAGAAAAATGATTAACATAGCTGATTCCAACTAATTTGGAATTAAGATTTAGTTGGGTTGGGTTGTAGAAATATAATGGGCATATCCTGAGATCTTTCCAACGGTATTATTTAAATGGCTAGCTATATGGGTGTCAGCGAATGGAGTGCGTCGTGACGTGCCGTTTGGTAGTATGAACCGAGACGTTCAATGAATGGTGGTGGAAACAGAGTTATAGAGACAAAACATCGTGGTCGTCACGGAGACTGGTTGCCATCGGGAATTCATCACATTGCACCCAAACGAGGCCACACGTCGGTGGAAAGCGAGGCATTGACGTGCGAAACCTATGCCATCCCTGCCTTGGATTTGGTAAGCCGATCCTCTACGAAACCTCTCTTCTGCTATGCTTTTCGAACGTTGATTCCATTAATCTATTAATCCCCAGTCTTTGAATTGGCTATCGTAACTCGTTGGCGGAGAGTAGGAATGTGTGCTTCCTGTCTATTTATCCCTGTCTTGCTTGATATGCTTTGGGTTTCCCAGCTCTTCTTCCCACTGTTTCGAAGTCAAAAGAAGCCCGAGAGCCGGACTTTTGTGTTATAGTTTAATAATGTTTTTACTTGGAAATTTGAGAGTACTGGGAACTATTTAAAAATATGGCTCTAGGGTGGTTCTTGTCATTTTCTCGTGTCGCCTGCTTGTCAAGGTATGTTGTTAGGGCTGACGTCATTCAACCTATCTCAAACTACGAGTTGCCTTCGTTTAAGAAAAGTAAAAAAAAAACTGATCGGTGAGAGCACAATGGTGCAGGGTGGCACTGGCAGTGAGTAAGTGATGCTGTGCCAATGTATGTCTGAAAAGTCCCAGAGACATGATTGACCTGAGAGTGACCTGCATGTAATATTTTATTTTTAAAATAAATTTTTGGCACCCTAACTTTTTTAACAAGATGAATTTTTTTTGGTAAATTTAACAAGATGATTCGATAACCATCTCTAGGATCAATTTTGCACATATTGTTTCATGCTGCAGGATATATGGTTCATTATTTTTGGAGGGCCAAAAGAAGCTTCTTGAAGAGTTAGAAGCTTATTTAGATAATTTTGAAATGTTTGATAAAAATTTTGTAATAGTTTCTTTTAGCTCCTCCAAAACTTGGAAAAGGTTTACTAAAATTTTTTTATAATTTATAACTTTTGGATAAAAGCTCTACTTCAAATGTATTAAAAAAACTATTTTTCTCCTCAGAGAGCTAGATTTGAGTCATAGCTACAATTTTTTAAAAAAAATTAATTTAAAAATAATTTATAAGTTAACAATGTTTTATAATAACAATTTTGTTAATATAATATACTATAATACAATATAATTTTCGTCATTATTATTCCACTACAATACTCATTTTATAATATATAATATTATTACACTATAATAATACTATAATATATTAAAATAATAATATCATTTTATTCTATTATAATAACAAAATTATCATAATATATAACATGATAAAAATATTGTGATGTTTTTATAATAAATTTAAAAATTTATTATTTATTACACTATTTAGGTTAAATATCAAAATAAATAATTTATAAATTAAGAATACTTTAAAATAATAATTTTGATAGTATAAACAATTGAACAATCGATGGCACTATATAATATCTTCTATTATTTGATAATATGTTTTATTACTATTTCCATATACTAAAAAAGCACTCTCAACCTGGTTACCAAAAAGATATAAAAGTGCTACATTATTTCAAAAATTTAGTTATTAAATAGTAAAAAATATTTTATTAAAAGCTCTATTAGGAAAACACCTACTACTTAATGCTTTGTAATCAAATGCTCTTCTACCTGCAGCAATGCTAAACGAGACCCAAAGCTATCCATAGTTGGACAATTATGATGAATTAGCAAAGCATGCTGTATTATCCATAAAATAATATTTTCCTAACGATGGTATCTCTAAAAAAAATCATGGCAGAAGTTATTACGATTAATTATGTATGAATGTTACGTATTTTAATGGCCAGTATCAATTTTTTTAGTGAAAATAGCAGAACATAATGATATGATTCACTCAATTGTCATTATAAAAGATACAAATTATTTCTTTTGGTTTGATTTGGTTGAATATTTGAATTTAAAAATACTGTTTTATATAAAAATAATAGTTATGCAAATAATGCCTATATATTAGAAGATCAATATAGCTAGACGGTTAACAATTTTTGAGTTCCTTTTACAAAAATATGTAAGATATCAAGAGGTTCTGGAACGGTTACAGTGGCCAATATAACATTTTGTTATTTTTATTTTGCACTAAGAGTTAAAGTTTGGGAAAAAAAAAATAAAAATTAAGAAAGGAGATTTTTTTTTTTTTTTTTGGTTGGGTCCTTTCCATTATGTCATGGTGGCCCGGTATTATATGGAGAAGCTTGTTCTTCTACTGACTAAGTACAGCTTATCTTTGTTCAGTAATAAGCATAGATCATCAATACATGCAAAGGTTTCAACAATGTCCAAACTAATATTAGCAGTAACAGCTATGGTTTCATCCTTTCTATATCAGTATGTTAAAAACTTTAAGTTAGAATCATAATTAGTCTATTTATAGATATTATCATATAACAGAGAAGCATGTACTTTTTTTCCTGTTCAATCATTTGAAAATAACAACTTATCAATTAAAATCTTCGCAAGAATTCAGAACATATTTTCTTACTAAAATAGTTCAACATAATTATTAATTTTTTAAAAATAATTTGAGCAAGTAATGTATTACTCTTATGTTTTTACTTGTGACATTTGTTACTACGATTGGCAGCTGTCTTGGTCTATAATAGTTAGTAACAAAAAGGTTTAGTTAGGATTGTTTTGCTAAAAAATAGTTATTATAATATTAAAAAAATAATACTCTTGGAGGATCCATTTTTTGGAGACAGTTTATGATGTTGTGACCTTATATCCATCGGAATAAGAACCTTAAAAACTGAGAGAAATTTTCTTCAAGAGAAATTTTCTTGTAGAGCCCATCTTGTTTCGGCTTGTTTCCATCTGATGGACGGGTTTTGGGCCACTCTGGCCGGTTACAAGTGTCTACATGGTTCCACTGCCTCTCCAAACTCTGGTATTTGGATCTGTCCCGGGACGAGAATCTGGGCCTAATATCTTGGCTTGCCCACAACAGGCCCACCGTGTTGCCTATCACGGGCTTCTCTTTGTAGTTTGTAGGTTTTTTTTTTTTGGAGGGGGGGGGGGGGGGGGGGGGGGGGGGGGGGGGGGGGGATGAAAACGGCAAATTAAATAGCTCTAAAGGGAGTACATCTTGCCAGATCACGGAAAAATAAAGAGTACAAAGAGGAAAGAGTGTCTCCCATAGATGTCCAAAGAAACTCCCTGGAGTGCCGGACGACGAAGGAGGCGACCCAATCTGCAGCCCGGTTCGCCTCCCGAAATACGTATGCTGCCCGGAAGCCCCTCAACTCCTGGGCTAGTCTTCGAGTATCTCTAATGAGGGGATGACCATCACCATATCTATCCGCACCTCGAATCCAATTAATCACCACAGAGGAGTCCCCTTCAAGAAGCACCCACTCGGCACCGAGGACTCTCCTCGCAAATGATAACCCCTCCCATGCTGCCCGAAGTTGTGCCCCTACAACCGTAAGTCCTAGCATGTGCTGACTCCCGGCTGCCACCAGCCTACCCCAGGAGTTTCTGATCACAAATCTAACACTACTAGTAGTACGATCCACCAACATACTCTCGTCGAAATTCACTTTGAGATGACCAAGGGATGGGGGCACCCAAGAAATGAGGGCGCACCTGGGCGCTATGACAGCAGATGAAGTGCCCCATATAGTTTATAGTTTTAACAGGCTTTCTCTCTCATAGCATCTTGGTCCAGTGGAGCGAGTGAGCTAAAAAGATATGTACATGTATCCCGTGATGATATTTTATAGCCGTAAAACTATCTACACCTTTCACTATAAAGCTGATGGTGGATTGTACATCACGCTGCACACGCCATCATCCATCCAGGCAGCAGTAATGTTCAAATCTGAGAATGTAATGCAGTCTCCTGTTTGTATTTCTAAGGCAATGAGATGGTAGATTGGGTTTCCCATGCATGCACCATTAAAAAGTCCAAATCCAAGTACAACTTTAGGGAAAGTATTCTAGTAGGGACCATCTGAAGTAATCATATTAATTGGCAACATTGTGGCTCGGGCAATGGATATGGAGAAGTCTGAGGGTCCTACCTCCAGACATAAGTTGTCCTCTCTGCACAGTTAAAGCTACACGTTGCTTTGAGCCATGATGATGCATCTTCGGAGCATTCATTAAAATGTTTTGGACTTTCCCAATAAGATTATAGTAAAGAAAATTCTTTATTAGTACATAAAAAGTTTTCCTAAATGCAAAGCATTTAGCTAAAATGCTAAAGAAAAAAAAAGTAACATGACAGGAGCAGTAACATTTGGATCCACCGGTAGGACGGGCCATGGGGACCATGGGATGGCCCAATCATTTAAAGCCGGTTTGAATTTTTCTGCAGAATTAAGCTGAAAATTCCACAGAAATCTTGTTAGCAATCTAATTCGCATTTTCTAAAAGCTTGCTCAAATCCAACCTTTCAGCTGGAGGAAGAAAAAAGATTCATGGAGATCTTTTTTCACTTCTCACAAAATTTGGGCTAGGAGGTATTTTTTTGCTAGAGCTATACTTAAATGGGCAGCCCAATCTACAAATCCAACATGATTTTCAGTCCAAACTTGCGCAAATTCAAATTTAAAGAATAGCACCGAATAATTGATCAATTAAAACACAACAAAAGAAAGCACAATCCATTCTCCACTTGGCTACCAAAAATTGGAGCATGCGTGAAAGCCTAGAAGCAAAGATCATAATATAACAATTCTGATTGGACCAAGTTGCCATCTACTTCTTTTTCTTGCTTGGCTCCTTAGCTAAAGTTTTTTTTCCTCTCACCTTTTTCTTTTTTTCTTTGTTCAGCTCTGCCTTAGCTGAAGCTTTACTTCTTCTTTCTTTCTTGCTTCTTCTTCTTCAGGAAGCTTTCTGAATTTTTTCTAGTCGACCTTAGAAAATAGCAAGTCAACCCCTCTATGACTAACAACTATAACAGCTTGTTTTTCTGCAACTCTAAACAGTAGTTTTTATCTCACAAGGATAAGTGTTAAATAATGAATAAATTTATCTAATTTATATAGCACTTATTATTATTTTGATGCATATATTTTAAATTTAAATATAAGAAAATGCATTCTCCTTCATCATTGCATTTTAATAAATTATTAAAAGTAATTCAAGTTTAATTAATTTTATTGGTCGAGTCTAATCTATGCAGGTCGAGTCTAATGTATGCAGGTCGAGTCAAACTTATTTGAGATGACCCCTGAACCCAAATCGCATGCACCCCATGAACCAGATCCTCTCAGATTCCGATTCAGCCGTCCGTCCCAATTCTCCTATTTCTTTCCCAATATTTTTCTGAGTCCACCCATGTCCACGTCATCCTTTAAGTGCTTAGAGATCAAGCTTCCACGTCATTCCTCCCTTCCGCGTTCAAAGAACACTCCAGCCTTCATCCTGTGTGCATGCCAGTCGGACCCAAGGAACCAATTCTGCATCCCAGCTCTATTCGCATTCCCTGCATCGTGGATCCTCTTCTTCTTCCGCGATAAGATCCAGCTCCTTCCAGCCGAGATCCTCTCAGCTTCTTAGATTGTATTCCATCTCTCAGTCGAGATCCCAACATCCCAGCTCCCCTGCTCCCAGCCGAAGGAGTCCTCCGAGCCATCCCGAGCCGTCCGCGTCATCATGGGAGCTCGTATTCCAGCAACCGTACGCGTCTTCCATCCAAGCTTCACGGAATAGAGTCATCCAAGCTCATCCCTTGCATCCACGTGAACAAGATCTTTCTCTGCATCATTCATTTCTTCCCCCATTTCAGAAACAGAACAGAGTTCATTCCGTGGATCGCATCCTAGCATCCTCATCTTCTTCCGCTAGCTTATCCTCTCATCCTCTTCTCCGGATCATGTCCACAAACGGAATCCCCTGTTTCAAGATCACATCCATCCGAATCCCATGCATCCCAGCTCACGGTTCATCACTTCCTCCCAACCAAACTCCCAGATTCCATATCCTCCCATTCGGATTAACTCCATCGACCACGGATGAATCCCCTGCATCCCGAAACCGAGTCTTCTTCGCGTTCAGCCGCATCCGTTTCCCTTCATCCGCATGAATCTAGCCATCTACAACCACTCCTCACATCTCATTCGTAATCCATTCTTATCCCAACATTTCCAGCCAATTCCCAAGCTCTTCAGCATCATCCCCAGGCCTCATAACCTCCTCCCGCGTCCAGCTACTCAACCGCAAGCATCCCGAGCTTCACGGATCGTTTCCTCCCATCCACGGACGAGTCCTTCATCCAGCAATCTCAGCCGAGCACATCACTCCCGCGTCCGTGTACTCCGTGGTCCAACTTCATCCATCCAGCCATCGGGACCAAAGCCAGCGTCTACAACATGTCCGGAGATCAAGCAATAATCCCAGCATCTCATCCACGGACATGATCCATCCTTATCCAGCAACCGCATGAGATTTCCACGTCCAAAGAACGCTCCCATCTGCAAGCCAACCTTCCGCCCGTCCTCGTGGAGCCATCTCTTCTCAACCGTGAAACCATGTCCCATCATCTGCGAAGGAGATCAAGCCTCCACAGCCTTAATCCTCCCACTTGGAACAGCCACAGGGGAGGAGAGACAGAGGATGGGGAGGCTAGAAAAGGGGGGGACTTCTTCTCTTCGGAGGTAGCTTGGGTTCACAGGCCGAATCCCGCAGTCCAGGAGGGAGAGTACGTAGTTTGGGTATTTTGGAAATGATTTCCCATAGGAAGGAATAATGAAGTGCTGAGAGGAAGCCGCTCTCAGGGGAGTCTACAGGGAGAATGAACGAAGAGATGGAAGCTCTTGGCACTGCTGCTCCTGTCCACTACTGCATGGAAGCCTAATCCTCTCACTAGGGCAGGATGCAGCCCTGACAAAGGGCCAAGGGTTTTGTATCTTTGATTTCTATTCTTGGATTTGTATAAACTTTATTTTGTTCTCAATGAATATTCTATTTCATCTCATAGTTAAAATTTGTGATTTTAGGTATCACGTTTATACAACTGTTCTTCATGATCACTAAGTTAATATAAAATCATCCATGCTCAGAGAAGATGCAGTGTCCTGCCATATTAGTTTAGGATAGATATTTCATGCCAACTGAAGATGAATGTTCCTAAATTACTTTTGTGAAATTTTATTTGAATGCTTAGTGGGCTTGTAGCCAATTTGCATGTTAATCCAAGAATAAATCAAAATACAATTAATCTTTGTTCTTAAGTTAGTTGTAAATTCCTTGCCCTAGGTTCTTTTACTTATATCATTTTCAATTGGATTTCTTATTAAATTGTTTAGTTTAATTTTCTTCACAAACTCTTCTTTTCACATTTTTAAGAAAACAACTGTATCCCAATCTCTGTTGATCGATATCCGTAATCACTAACCTACAAGGTACGTGCTATTGCGTGGTCTTTAAAGTTGACTATCACACAACAGCTCTATTTATTGTCTAATGGCTAGAAAGTATTTCAACCTTCTCTAAAGAGTATAAATGCATAAAAATACCAAAGAAAAAAAGTGAGCTCAACCACTATAAAGAAAAATTCACTAAGAGCAAAAAAGAAAAAAAAACGAGAGAAAATTTCAATAAGCAAATCATTTAAAAACTTTCATTGTAAGCAAAAAGATCACATCCACGACTTCTGAGAATTGGCGAAGTGTTTTCAAGAAAAATCAAGTCAACCAACAGAGTGTAGCACCATTTAATATTTTGTATTTACTATTCTCGAGCTATATTCATTGTAACAACATTTAATTTGTTCTATTCTTTCCTGTAATAAGTTTCAAAAACTGAAATTTGGAAAAAAGTCTATCCAAACCTATAATTAGATTTTGTTGAGCTTGGGATTGGCTTGATGAAGGTTTTGGTTGATTGGCCTGAAAAATCAACTGGGTTGATTGTGAACCCGAAAAATAATCGATGAAGGTTTTGGTTGATTGACCTAGAAAAATCAATTAGGTTTTGTTGTGAAACCGAAAAACAACTAGGTTGTAATATGGATTATAGATTATAGTAAAATTCTCAAAAAGTTGTGGAGAGTAGATGTAAATGCAGGGTTGACACCGAACCATTATAAATCTCTTATGTTTGCCTTATCTATTTTTCTTATTTAACTTTTCTACATATTTGCTTAGTGCTCATTTGTTAAATTCAATATTCATCTATTAAAGCATTTATTTCTGTTTCATTATTGATTAAAGTGCCTGAACAACCCAATTCACCCCCCCCCCCCCCCCCCCCCCCCCCTCTCTTGGGCTGCATAGCTGGGCAACAAGTAGTATTAGAGGCTAATACTCAAGCTACTTATTGACCTAACTGTCAAGAGTTAAAAATTTATGGGAGCCTCTGTTGGAACCTCTCTTGCTGAGGGTCAATCCACAAACGGACCTCCTCTGTTTACTAGGACAAACTACACATTTTGAAAAGCACACATGTATATTTTTATTTAAGCACTTGACTATGATATGTAGAATGTCATAGTAAATAGTCCTCACACACCCATAAAAATAATTGATGGTGTGTCTCTTCCAAAACCTAAAGGAGAATGGGATGAGTTGGATAAAAAAATGGCATACTAAATGCTAAGGCTATGAATGTTTGATATTTCTCCTTAGATGCTAATGAATTAAATTGAATATCCACTTGCTCTTTTGCTAAAGAAATCTGCAATAGGCTGAAAGTAACTCATGAAAGTATTAACCAGGTTAAAAGGTCTAAAATTAATATGTTTGTACATAATTATAAACTATTTATAATGGAACCTAGTAGTCTATATCCGATATGTTTACTCATTTTACAAATATCTTAAATAGTTTTAAAAGCCTTGGTAAATTCTATTCTAACCGTAATTTGGTAAGAAAGATTCTCAAGTCATTGCCAAGAATATGGGAAGTCAAAGTTACTATCCTCCAAGAAGCAAAGGATCTCAATACCCTTCCTCTAGAAGAACTATTGAATTCCCTGATGACTCACAAGTTGTCCATAAAGCAAAACCTTGAAAATGATGAGCCAAACAAAAGGAGAACCATCGCTCTCAAATCAATTGTTCAACAAAAAGAACAGAGCGAAGAATCTAATTATACTGAAGGTGATGAGAAAATGGCCCTCATTGCAAGAAGATTCAGAAGATTTATGAGAAGAAAGCAAGGATTAAGAAGAGGGTCTTTAGCTAAAGAAGAGCAAAGAAAAGCTAATATATTTTGAATGCAAAAAAACCTGACCACTTCATAGCGGACTTCCCACTGCCAAAGAAAACTCTGAAACAGCCAAAGAAAAAAGCAAGTCGCTACATAAAGTGACAGCTACCAATCCAGTTCATAGGAAGATGACCAAGAAATACCAAACCTATGCCACATGGCCCATGAAGGTAAGGTAAGTTCTGAACCCTTAAATAATTTTACTGTTGATGAACTTCAGAAAGTTTTTTTATGATTTATTAGATAAATGTAAAACGATTAGCCAAAAGAATAAAGAACTTAAGTTGAAAAATCAATCCTTATAAATGAAAATAAATGGCATTAAAAACTAAACAAGTTTTACTAGAAGAAAATCAGATGATCAAAGAAGTAACTAAACTGAAATCAATAGTTGAAAGATTTACTTTAAGTTTTGAAAAACTAAATATGATTTTAGATAGCCAACAAGCTATGTTTGATAAAGTAGGACTTGGCTATAATCCTCTGTTAAAGTAGAAATCTTTAAAAAAAATATTCATCAAATCTTCAAATAATCAAACAAAAAAGATAACATATTTTAACTATGGAAATAATAGGCACAAATACCTTATCTATAATTATAAAGCAAATAATCTAATCGGTAAAGTTGCTATTAAGAAAATATGAATTCCAAATGAAACCATTATTACTAACATGCAAGAACTCAAAATAGCTTCGGTATCTAAAATAAAAGCTTAAATTTTATGTTGTAGGCGTGTCTAACAACTCATGAAGCAGACAGAAAATAGTACTTCGAAAGTGGATGCTCTAGACACATTTTAAAGATTCATCTTTTTTGAAAGAAAAGAGAAAGGAGCAGCCACCTTTAGCGACAACGGCAAAAAAAAAAAGATTATTAAAGTTAGTAAAATCTATATCACTTCCCCTTCATTGATTGAACATATTTTACTAATAGATAGTCTAAAACATATTTTCTTAAGCATAAATCAATTATGTGATAAAAAATTTACAGTCTCTTTTGAATCTTCTATATACTTTGTATAGACTTGATAATATATACTTAATCAATTTTGACCATTTATCAATAAAAAATACTTGATAATCATGCCAAGATCAGTAAAACTAGTTAGTTATGGCATCGTAAACTAGCTCATAGCACGAAACTTATTTCAAAAATAATTAAAAAAGATTTAATTATAGACCTACCTAAATTAATTCTTTTAAAAAATAAAATTTATGATATGTATCAACTAAAAAAATAGACTAGAATTTTATTTAAATCTAAAAATATAATTTTAATTTTTAAGGAATTAAAACTATTGCATATGGATCAACGAATTGTCCCTTGTCCCACGATAAAATCTTGCTGGACAAGTACAGCATCTATTTTTCACTAAAAGATCCAACAATGTGATACAATATTCTCCAATTATCATAATATGTAGCATAATCATTGCGACACTCCCTTAATAATGAGATCCATGTGGAACACAGAATCTTAGCCACCAGAAGAAAAACACTGGACAGGGAGAATAACATTGCTTCATGCAATTAGACATTAATACAACCCACCAAGTCCAATTAAGAAAAATCTGAAAATTGCTAGTGGAAAAGGAAGCTCCACTGATAGGTGAACAATATTCAGTGTGGTGATAACAGATTGAACTGAGATGCTATAAGCCACAGGGACAATTAGACAACAAGAACAGGTCTAAAAGTCTCATCATAAACCAACCATGAAGCGAACACACGTTTTTGTAAGGAAGTAAAAAGTGGAGACAACATATTGCCATTATATTACTCACTACTGCAACTTCTTTGGAATGGTAGCTAGGTCGAGAGTAGAACCATACATTTTAGCAAGAGCCTGTGCACACCAGCCATGACCATCACCCAGTGTTGGCATTCTCACTTCAATGAAAGGTGAAACAGTACTCTGGGTACCTGGCAGAATAACACCAGCCAACACTCTAAGCACATCCGAAGCATCGATATCCATGCAAACACTAATCTCAGCAGCCCCTTTTGGTGCTGGGGGAATCCCAGTGATCTTGAAGTAACCCAAGAGTTGGCAGTCTTCCACCTGCTTCCCTTCTCCCTCATAAACAGCAATTAGGGCCTCCGTCTGGTTGTCATGCGCTGTCGTAAACAGCATGTCCTTTCTTGCAGGAATCGCTGTGTTCCGGTTTATGATTGTTGCAAAGCCATCTCCATCCGCACGGATGCCAAGGTTCAGAGGGGTTGCCTGTATGGTTAGCAAATCCAAGCTCCCTGAAGGATCACTAATTCCTGAAGCAACAGCTCCTTCTAGTGCAGCACCACAGACTGCAGCCTCCAGTGGGTCTATACCCTCATATAAATTCTCTCTTTTGCACAACCCCAGCACCAGACTTCTGATCTTGGGAATGTTGGAACACCCTCCGACCAGTATGACATCATTTATGTCTTCTGCAGTCAATTTGGCATCAACTAGACACTGCATTATAAGTTTCTCACATTTCTCGAACAGATTGCCATTCACTTCCTCAAACTCTGAGCAATTCAAGGTTTTGCATATTTTATTTCCATCACCCAAATCCACATCGATGTTCACACTGGGCTGGGAGGAGAGTTTGTGAATTGCATCTTGGGTTGCAATACGCAGTAATCCCATTGCTTTGATCTTGTCCATACTGTGATTAGCACAGAAGGTGTCGAAGTTTGGCAGAAGGTGACGCAAGACATTTTGAAGGATATCCTCTCCACCTACAGTACAACCCAACAGTGCTTTGATCTGAGAAACTCCTCCAGCTGTAGCAGTTATAGCAACATCACAATATCCTGCACCCATATTGAATATAAGAGCAACTTTCTCAGTGCCGCTACCCATATTCTCATGTAAAGATTGCTGCTGCTGTTGTGCATATAGAAGTGCTACAGAAGTAGGCTCTGGCATAAGCCTAAGGACATGCAACCCTGCCATTGCACAGGCACGCTCAATCCTGGATTTCTGGAAGCGACTGAAAGAGACTGGAATAGTTAGAACAGCATGTCTGATTTGACGCTTCAGTTGAACTTCTGCCATGGCTTTCAATTCCACCAAGAAGATTGCAAGGACTTCTTCTGGTGTGGTGGACCTCCACACATTATTTACTAGAGCTGCAATAAATGGTCTGACACCGATATCCAAAGTCTGAACCAGAAAAGGAAGAGTCTTGCTGGCATGAACCACTGGGTCTGTATCCACTCTTCCAACAAAGCGTTTCATATTAAAAACTGCACTTCCAGAGAATATCTCCTGCTCACCATGAGCAAGTTCTTCGCTTACACCTCCTGAAGGACTATCATCCTTGAACAAAACATAAGAGCGCATCAGCTTTTGGTTTCTGGGATTCCTAAGCAGTTCCACTTGTGTACCATTCCATATCGCAACACTACACTTTGAAGTTCCAATATCAATACCAATTGCAAGATCAGGAAAAGCAAATTGCACTTTGTCATCACCAGTGGTTTCACTATCCGATGCAACTGTGTAGACTTGTTCAGCCATCCTGAACAATGAGACAACATGTATCAGATATCCAGCCAAGAAATACTGTTAGAACAATACAAAAAGATGAAAGAACACCTTGCATACATACAATCTTAGTGTAACCTCATTTTCTAGTAGGCTGAGAAAAGCATTGTATATCAATTGCTTTAGTAAGCCAAACAGCAATCACAAGCAAACATAGGCAGGTACCTATCTACTATTGTGTTTACTCAATATTATGTCAAACCTAGCAGCCAAAGCAATGACACTTCAGAATTTTTGGAAACTGTAAGTAGCAGTCACCTAGTCAACTTGAAAAATTCATAATGTTAAAATTCTCAAGCTTAGACATTTTTTTATGCATCTGTGATTTTCAAATTTCTAAAATCACACTAATTCCCTGAACTGCGTCCGAGACAGTTTTTACCGAGCAACTATGCATGTACCATTTATCTTTACACTTATTGAGCAACAACCCAGTTAATTTCTCAATACATCTGAAGATATAATAACAAAACCACAGAAAATGGAGCATATATTTCTGAATCCACGGTAAATGATACCTTTCAACCATATATTTCCAAGTTAATTGATGTCCAAATTGTGTTACTTGTTTCCTTGTAAAGTCGTACCAATTTATCCTTACTCTTTCACTCCTTTATGTATTATTATAATAACATCCATAACCACCAAATCGTAAGATTAGATTTGAAAAATAAACATAGGCTTTCAAGTTATTAATAGGTTTGCAGGTGAAATGTATGCTACGTATTGACATACGTTTGAGCAAGACCTTCAAGACAAAATAAATTCATGGATTTCTTGTATTTTCCAACCAACCTTAAAATTTGATTAAACTTAACATATGCAAATTCAAGGGAGTGAATATCCATCATTTTGATTAGCTTCCGGGGGGTAGTGAAATGTTAAATTTACAGGCTTGCTACAAGTTTTCTGCTAAGCTGTTAGTGAACTACCAGGTAACAAAAACAGAGAAAGTTCAGAATCTTACAAGGATAGCTTATAAATTTATGGCTATAGAGATATAATGGGTCATTTAAGGATTTAGGAAGAGTTATGCAAGAAGGGGAACAACACTCACACCAAAGAAAAGTAACGATTTTGACTCTCCTGAGTCATCACTCATAAGTGTCCCATGAGATTGTCAGAGAACGAAAATGATAGCATAATCACCTTACACAAAGGGAGAGACTCTCAACAATGCTCATTAAAATCTAAATTTTGTGAAGTACAAGGGCAGAAGGATTTATTAACAAAAGGGTCAACGGAACCGCCCCGAACTGAGCGGTTCCAGCCATCTCGAATCGTACCGGTGGCTCACCGGTACAGTTTCGGCAGCAGAAACAGAGCCCGTTGCCAGAGCCAGAGCCAGAGCCGAAGGAGGAGAAGGAGAAGAAAAAAGAGAGCTAGCGAGGTAGGGAGGGAGAGAGAGAGTGCGGGACGCCGGCAAAATGCCGGCAGAATCCGGGAGAGGGCCGGCCGAGGCCGCAGAAAGCAAGGCCGCGACTGCTAACCCTATTTCGAATGAAATAGGTTTCGGCCATGGCCTTACAAAAAATTGCCGGTAGAGGCCGGCGGAGGCCCGCAGAGGCCATAGAAAGCGAGGTCGCAGCCGCTGACCCTATTTCAAATGAAATAGGGTCCAGCCATGGCTTTAAAAAAAATTGCAACTTTTAAGTGAAGTCGGCAAGAGATTTACCGACTTCGCTTAACAAAAACAAAATTTTTTAAGGCAGCGGCCGCAGCCGAGGCCGGCCTCCAACCTCCACTGGCGGAGTGCCGGCATCTGCCACCCTCCTCCGGCCCTCCCTCCCCCGCCTGACCTTTCTCTTTTCCTCTCTCCCACGGTCCCTCTCTCGGTACGGGCCCAACACGGCCCGTACCGAGTCATCCCGCCAGAGAACCGGTACGGTGCCCGGTACCGATTCCTCCGACCTTGATTAACAAATACGAATTGCAGCTTACTAAAGAAAATCTGTTACAAATCAGGACCCTTCACCTAAGAGTAAGAAAATAAAGTTCAATCACTTAATGTGATATTACAGTCCTCTAGAGAATAAAGCCCTTACTCTCAGCATTCTACCAAATGTGGAGTCCTAGGAAACCCCATACATAAACACACTCAGATTATATAAGAATTCCATTGCTGGTTCTAGGGCCCTTGGACAGAAACCATACTGGATTTCATACTCTCAGAAAGACTAGAGGATATGCATAATTCATTTAATTATTTCATGACTGGAATTGTTGAGCCAGAAATAAATAAAAGTTATAATAGAAATTAACTACCTAAAGAAACTGTTTCTGTGTGATCTTATACAAAAATTATTGTACAAAAGCACATTGTTCCCTCTAATAGGAGCAAGTAATGATGATAACTGTCAAACAGAAAACATGTCAAATTAATATAGAATCTTTAAGACATATGATCAATTTCCTTGCAATCTTTCAACAATTATGGCGCTGGGAGTTGTAGCAATATTTCCTGTCTCTGCTCACAACATCTTTTGTGATTTTGGTGTATTGTCCATAAGTTAGATTTCATGACGGTTGATGCAACTTTGTTTAATTGTTTCATTTTGGAAAACAAAATGAAAATGTTTCCTCTATACAGCTGGCATTTTCCCACTCTTAAAACCTTAATAAGGTCACTAATTTCCTACTCTATATATCTCCTAGTAAGGTAACATATAGTCGAAACACCTTATATTGTAGCTCCATTTAGAAAGTTGCCTTTGCATTAGCCATTAGAAGTTTAGCTCCATTTTAAAATGACTGAAGGGAACAAATATAAAATTTTGTAGGACATGCCATCATATGATGCAGATATTTGTCGAAGCTTATCCAGCATAGTATGCACTGGCAGATCGGATAACATATCATAGGAAATGATGAAAGGTCAAATATATCATTCTTTACTTAATTTATAATATTTTACCTTACTGGTTTTTTTTTAAAAAAAAACAAAATGACACTTTCCTAGGAGAACAAAAAATCTATGAATATTTCTTAGTACAATGCACAAAATAATGAAATCATCAAAATTTATTATTAAAGAAAAAGTCTTCAATCCACATCTGAGAAATGATTTAAAATCGAGATACCATGAACCCAGATATGCTACCAAGCACCTTTTACTCATATCAACCAGATATATAAAGATACAATCAACAAATTTTGTTGGTTAGATATGACAATAAGTAAAAGATCGTGTCTTAAATTTAAGTGGATAGAGATGGAGATTATGAAGACAGAATATGAACATTCAGGTACAAACAAATGAGAAATAAACAATTTTACAAATTCATCTAAAAAAATGATTTACTCTAGAAAATTATTGTTGTTACTCTAGAACTTCCTCAATCCAATCTACAACAATAACAAACTATGTACAGGGATGCTTAGTTTTTATTTTAAAAAACATGAAGATGCTATAAATAACTTCTCAATTAGAAATCATGAGTTCTAGCTGACCAAAAAATTAATGTTTGCAAAAGAAAAAAAAAACAAAAACAACCAAAGTACCTTAAGTTTATTAATTCATCCATTTTTATGATACCAAAACTGCACCAAGAGTTTCAGAAATTTTAATACTTTTTCCCTCAAGCATAGTTTTCACGGCATTCAAGTAGCAAAAGTCTTCTAGAATCAACTTGCATGGTACTGAATTTGAACACCAAGTGACAACATTCAAAACAAAAAAATGGCACAAAAATACAGATGTCTCAATCTCTATAACAAAAGTGCAAAAATCCTCATCCAACAAAAGAAGATTCACAGATTACTTATTCTTGACATGCAATATATTGAAGGAAATAGTATGTCTAACTCAGCACACAGAACCATGTAGAATAGTCAGGGGCTTGCCCTATGTTTTGGCACACCAAAATCTATTTAAGAATTTATTCCCCAAAGTTTAATATACCAACATTAGTTTCTCCTGTAGTTACTGGCTCTGATTTCAGTCCCAGACACTACTTGGTCAACTCTATTAGGATCTGCAAGCTTGTAAAAGACCTGTATTATTTAGAGAAAAACTATGTCACAAATGAAATCCCTCAACTAGCGCAATCTTATCTTCTTGTAAAACAAGAAGATCAAGTAATAGTTCATCTTCACAAATAAAGAAAACCAGTCAGCTCTTATATTGAATATAAGAACATGACTAGAATTTTAAATATCCCAGGAAAAGATCCGTATTAGACCATTCTGACAAAGACCAGACGAGTAGTCTCTTCCAAAATTGGCATTTAACCAGTCCAGATGGAGCATCGCAGCCACCAGTATCGGTCAACCACTAAGCTCAGAAAAGGGGATTCAGAACCCAACCAGCAAATGCTTCATAACTAAATGCAAAAAAAAAAAAAAACAAAAAAAAAAACATAACAAAATGATGAAAATTTTACAAGGAAGATGGGCTCTCGAGTTGCATGTTAATCTATCGACATTAATAATAATGATTAAAGACAATGACCAGATCCCTCATCAACATACCCAGAGTTCACTTTCTTATCATCCAAAGATTAACCCCAACAACATGAAGTGTGGAATCCCGCCACCAAGTTGATGAGCAACCAGTATTATCACTTACGCTACAAAAACACGAACGTCGCAGACCATCAAAAACAATAAAACTAGAAGCAAGTAAATGACTAATACAAAAAACCTCAAGCCGCACAAAATACAAAAGAATTTTATCAACAAAGCAAACACGAACGCATCCACGAGCAAACCCAACATGGTCGAAAACGTCGGCATAATCAGAAATACATATCAAATATTCTTTAAGAAAACAGAGTGAGAGATGGTATAACCAGAAGAGGAGGAAGAGGAAAGGGTAGTAAAGGCCCTTACTTGATTGATACTTGGAGAAGCGAAGTGGGAACTCAGGAAACAAGTGAGAAGAAGGTGAGGATGGCGACACTCGTTGACGAGAGGGGTAGGAGAGAAATAAAAGAATGGGGTGAGGTGGATGGGAGCTTCTGGAGGAGCCGAGAGACGGAGAGAGTATTCGTGGGATGGGAAGCAGCAGGGTCGGGTTCCAGAAGCATCCGGAAAAGGAAAGTCGATGGTGTGGATCAATGCTTCAATGTAATCTATGCAGATATATGTACAGAATTTTTTATGAGGGACGAAACATCTGCCGTCCAGATGAGATTGGTTCATCTTAATCACCGTCCTCACAGGAAAATAATTCCGTATACAATCGTTTAAGGGGATGGCTGATCGTGTGCCTTTGCTCCTGGCTTTGGTGCTGAGGTAGTAAACACGTGTGGATGATGGACCCAGCCAACTCGTGACGGCCAGTTAAATCTGGGCTTGGTGGGGGTTTTGATCTAAGTTCTTGTCCAGTCCAGCAATTGAGTCAATAGCTGGATGGGTGAGATTTTATAAGATCTATAAGTTGAGTATGAATTTTGTTCTGACATTGTGTATGGATTAGTTAGAAATCCGATCAAGTTCAATAAATTATTTTGGGTCTGTTTGGCTATTTTTGCAGTTGAAAATTCTGTAGAATTTGTGGATAAAATAAGCAAAGAAATAAGAGAGCATGCCAATATATCACCAAGAAGCAGAAAGTTTTCATTGATCTCAATCAAATTATAGGGCTAGCATTATCATTGCATGAATGTAATCAAAAATAAAGTAAAAGAGAGGGGCAAGAAGCTTCTCTAGCATGGATTAGTATGAATTTGGCATACCCTGTTCTTGGAGGAGATCCCCCTTAAATTCTTTTATGCTTTAGGCCTTCTTGAATATCTATTGAGATTGCTGCTTGGGTTGGAAGGGTCCAGATCTAAAGGAATTGAGATGGAAGAAGAGGGGAAGGGGGAGAGGAGAGTTAAAGCCAAGAGGAACCTACACAAGAGCAAGTTAAGTTAAAACTAATGGGAAAAGAGATCAGATGAACCAAAAGATCCAATTTTCTCTTCCTGCGGAACTATTTTTAGATAAAGGAAGAACAAACTAATGGTGGAAGTTTGAATTTGTTTAAACTAGAGAAATGTCGAGATAACGCTGTTGGGAATAAACTGTCCCAGAGAATTTTAAATCTATAATACTCTACTTCAACAAATAATAGGTAGAAATAGGCTTAGAGAAAATAAATAGAGAAAGTGGAAAAATGGAACCCGAGATGCTGAGGCGTGGTATGTTGGTCACTTTCCTTGAAGTAGATTTCGCCGCCTTACAGTGCACTAGGCTTAGATGGCGTTCTACTCCTGAGATACAACAGCCTCTCGCACTGTTCCTTCTGCCTCAATGATTTGCACAGATCAAAGAAGCCTGCAAACTCAGAATCAGTATGCAGCAAGCCCGTTGATTGAAAGAAAAATAGCAAACAGGGAGAATAGAAGTTCTCTGTTATCAATTATATATCCTGTCTAATCCGAAGAGGTCTATTTATAGACTTCTTCGGGACAGACGCGACCCAAAACCGATCCAACGGTCGAAACTGGTAAAAAAATTTGAAAAAACACTGGAAGTAGGGCCAGCGGATGCGAGGTCGGTTGCGAAGAGGTGCTAACGAGGAAGCGACGTGGCTCCTCGTGCTATGGGTGCGAAGCACGACTCACGTACCTCTTGGCTTATCGCACCTGTTGTCCGACCTCGGCTCCTTGGGCTCATTACACCTATCCGACCTCGGCCTCGACTCCTCTTGGAGGAGCACGAATGAAATACAACCTCGGCTCTTCGCGCTTCGGATGAGAAGGTAGGTCGGACGAGCACATGCGCAAAGAACCTCGGACGAGCAGGGCCGAGCGAGCACAGGCACAGGCGCAAAGAGCCTCGGACGAGCAGGGGCAGGGCCCAGCGAGCACAAGCACATGCGCAAAGAACCTCAACTCGGACAAGCACAGGCACAGCTTGGCCGCAAAGAACCTCTGGTCGGACAAGCACAGGCACAGAGAACCTCGGCTCGGACAAGCACAGGCCCAGCGAGCACAAGAGAACCGAGCTTTACGTAATAGAAATAAAAAGGAGGGAATGGTGAATCGAACCTGTTATCTCATCCCCACCCAAACAACGCGCCAACCACCAAGCCATACTTCCTTGTTAATATATATGTATAATATATATATTTTAAGTATGAAAACTTTTAATCATTAATTTAACCAAAAAAAAAAATCTAACATTCCCCCACCTGATTAAAATGTTTTCAAAAAACTTTATAAAATCAGAAAATAGTCAAACCGGGCTTGTTTATGTCACGACTTTAATAAAGGTAGCTTGCGGCTTTGAACCTTTACCTAGTGAAAGTATATTTTCATCTGAAAGGTATAGTGGTAGCTAAAAAGCTTTGAACCAAATTCTTTAGTTCAGATTTCTATATACTTCACCCATGACAAATGCAAATACTGGGTTCATCATAGGTGGTGCTTTTTCTGGCCTTATGCACCAATATCTCAGTTTCATGAGTGCTCTAGGGGTTAAACCCTTATCCCCATAGACTGCGACCACACAGTCACACTCACATAGGTGAGTCCTCCAAGGGTGCTCGCAGCACAGCACCTTGCCATAGACTCGGACTCATTCAGAGTTTTAAACTCTTCCGTATACTTCTGCTGTATTTAGCACTCACATCACAGGGAGAGACCAAATGACATAAAGTCATTTTATAATAGTGCTAACTAATCATTAAACAACTTGTTTTTCCCGTTGAACCTTTCATCTTGGGATCTCCAGTCCGAATAGGTTAGGTTGCCATTGTCAATGATTCCTTATGGGTTTCAGTCCCATCCCCTTTGATGTTTCTATGACTTTGCTTCTAGCCAGTCCTTTAGTTAAAGGATCTGCTAGGTTATCTTTAGATCCAACAAATTCCAAAGTTATGATACCATTTTTAATTAGGTATCTAATAGTCTTATGTCTCACACTAATGTGCCTTCTGTTTCTCTTGTTATACTCAGTATTTCTACAAGTATTAATTGCAGCTTCATTATCACATAACAAAGAGATAGCAGATATAGGCTTTTCCATAATAGGCATTTCAGACATAAGATTTTTAAACCATTCTGCTTCTTGACTTGCAGAATCTAAGGCTACAATCTCAGCCTCCATAGTGGATCTTGTGATCACAGTTTATTTGGATGATCTCCAAGCAACAGCTGCACCACCCAACATGAATATGTATCCACTAATTCCTTTTCGATTCACTGAATCAGTGATCCAACTAACATCACTGTATCCTTCAAGTACAGTGGGAAATCTTGAGTAATGTAAACCATAATATATTGTACCTCTCAAGTATCTAAGTACTCTATCCAGTGCTTCCTAGTGACAAAGACTAGGGCAACTATTAAACCTACTAAGCTTTCCTATAGCATAAGAAATGTTAGGTCTACTTGTATTTGCAACATACATCAGTGTCCCAATAATTTGAGCATATTTCTCTTGGGCCACTGGATCATCTTTATTGCACTTCAAGTTCAAACCATGCTCATAAGGTGTACTCACTGGTTTACAGTTGTACTTATCAAATTTCTTCAATATTTTCTCAATATATTGTGATTGATCAAAAATTATACCATCAGGTATTCTGGTAATCCTATTACCAAGAATTACCTCTGCCTGACCTAAATCTTTCATATCAAAATTATTAGACAAGAAAGTTTTGATATCAGTCACCATATTCATATCAGTACCAAAAATTAAAATATCATCAACATATAAACACAAGATAATACATGAATCATTTTCTAACTTTGAATATAAGCACTTATCTGATTCATTTGCTTTAAAGCCATAAGAAACAATTATTTTATCAAATTTCCTATGCCATTGCTTAGGAGCTTGTTTTAAACCATAGAGGGATTTGACTAACCTACAAACTTTTCTTTCCTGTCCTTGAGCCACATATCCCTCTGGCTGATCCATATAGATCTCTTCCTCTAAATCACCATGAAGGAATGCAGTCTTGACATCCATTTGATGAATTATCAAATTATGGATTGAAGCCAGTGCAATTAAAGTACGAATTGTGGTTATCCTAGTTATAGGAGAATATGTATCAAAGTAGTCAATACCCTCTTTCTGAGAAAAACCCTTAGCAACTAATCTTGCTTTGTATTTTTCAATAGAACCATCAGGTCTGAATTTCTTCTTAAATATCCATTTACAACCTAAAGCCTTACTACCAGGTGGTAAGTCAGTTAAAAACCATGTTTTATTAGTCATAAGTGAATTCATTTCACTATTAATAGTTTCCTTCCAAAACATAGAATCTAATGAGTTCATAGCATCTTTATAAGTTTTAGGATCATCTTCAACCATAAAAGTATAGAAATCAGATCCAAAATCTTTCTTTTTTCTAATTCTTTTTCCTTTACCAAGTTCATTAATATCATTAAGTTCATTTTCATTTTCATTATTAGGAATAATTAGAGAATTAGATGGCGAACTACAAGATGCATCATTAGATCTATCTATTACATGCTTTTCTATTTTATCCTTAAATGAAAAAATGTCTTCAAAGAAAGAAGCATCTTTAGATTCAATTATAGTATTCTTATCTATGCCATTAATATCAGAACTAATGACTAAGAACCTATAAGTAACACTATTAAGAGAATAACCAAGAAACACAGCATCAAAAGTATTAGGTCCTAATTTTCTTTTCTTGATTAAAAGAATATTAACCTTAGCCAAACAACCCCAAACTTTTACAAAGTTTAGGTTAGGTTTTCTTCCTTTCCAAAGTTCATAAGGAGATTTATTAGAACCTTTAAATAGAACCCTATTAAGCAGGAAACATGCAGTAAGCATTGCTTCCCCCCACCAAACCTCAGGTAAACCTGAGTTGGCAAGCAAAGATCTTACCATATCTTGCAGAGTCCTATTTTTTCTTTCAGCCACTCCATTAGACTGAGGTGAATAGGGAGGTGTAACTTCATGTAGAATTTCATTAACTCTACAGAATTCATTCAAGTCATTAGAGGTGTATTCTCCTTCTCTGTCTGACCTGAGAATCTTTATTCTCTTGTCAAGTTGATTTTCTACTAAAGATTTATAAGTCTTAAACATCTCAAATGCTTCATCTTTAGATTTCATTAAATAAACTTGACAATACTTAGAATAATCATCTATGAAGGTAATGAAATACCTTCTACCCCCTTTAGTCAAAGTTCCATTTAGATCACATACATCTGAATGTATTAATTCTAATAAAGTTGAATTTCTATTTACTATTTTAAATGGTTTTCTAGGTTGTTTAGATTGAACACAAATTTGGCACCTTTCCTTTTCATTTAATGAAACATTAGGCAATAAACCAGAGCTAATCATTCTTTTAATAGTATTATTATTCACATGTCCTAATCTAGCATGCCAAAGAGATGAAGAACATATTGAAAGCACAATTTTATTATTGTTATCAGAAGAAAAATCCAAAGATACATTATTTATTACATACAAGCCATCACACTCATAGCCTTTGCCTACAAATGTTTCATTCTTTGTTATAATCACTTTCTTAGATTGAAATAACAAAGAATAACCACTCCTATTTAGAAGAGATCCACTGATCAGATTCCTCCTTCCATCGGGCACATGGTACACATTAAATAGTGTAAGCACATTTCCAGACGTAAGCCTTAGAAGTACTTTTCCAGTTCCAAGCACTCGTGCCGAGGTGGAGTTCCCCATAGTTACTGTTAGGCCACTCCGGACCTGATAAGTAGTAAAAAGGGTATGATCAGTACACATATGAACATTCGCACCTGTATCCACTAACCAATCAGTAGAGCAAATTGCCAAATTTAATTCTGGACTTAAAGTTACATACCGATCATCAGTACTAGTAGGACCAATACTGGATAGCACCACGTTGGTTTGTGGATTTGCAGGTTGAGAAGGCGCATGTTCATAGTTCTGATACTTCTTCCTCTTCATCCGGCATACTCGAGCCATATGACCGAGTTTCCCACAATTATAGCAAATCGGCTTTCGATCATTCTTATTGATATGGTGTTTTGGCTTCATAGGTTTTCTTTTGTTTCTAGGTCCACCCTTTTCAAATTTGGAGTTCTTGAACTTATGGGTCTTATTCTGGCCTTCTACAAAGTTCACCTTGGTTAGAAGCTCAGGATTCATGAGTTGCTCATTATCTTTCTCAAGGTGTTGTTCTTGGATCCTAATGGCAGACAATAGAGTTTTCATTGTCATATCCTCGGTTTTATGTTTCAAGGATAACCCAAAGTCTTTCCAAGAAGGTGGGAGCTTGTCAATGGTACAAGCAACTTGAAGGCTCTCAGTTATACCCATTCCATTAAGCCTAATTCATGATAAATCACTGTTAACTCATGGGCTTGATCAACTACGGGCTTGGTGTCAACCATCTTATAAGACAGGAATTGACTAGCAGCATACTTGTCCATTCCGGCATCTTGGATACCATATTTCTTATTAAGATCATTCCAAATCTCCTTGGAGGTTTTAAAAGTGCAGTAGACATCAAAAAGGGGATCAGTAAGATAGGACAGAATCCTTCCCCTACACAGGTAGTCTTTCTTCTTAAATTTCTCCAAATTACAAGTTCTAGCTGGTTCATTCTCTTCCTCATTTGGAGGAGAGTCAAAGATTATGGAAAATAACCCAAGTGTGGTTAAGAAGATTTCCATCTTCTGTCTCAACGCTTAAAATTATTTCCATTAAATTTTTCAGGAGGAACCGGGTCACTTGCATTGGCCATTGGGGTAACTCTAAGTACTAGCCTATTATATGTAGGAAAAAATCTACTTCAAGAATGTTGGAAATAAACTGTCCTAGAGAATTTTAAATCTATAATACTCTACTTCAACAAATAATAGGCAGAAATAGGTTTAGAGAAAATAAATAGAGAAAGTGAAAAAATGAAATCCGAGATGCTGAGGCATGGTATGTTGGTCACTTTCCTTGAAGTAGATTTCGCCGCCTTACAGTGCACTAGGCTTAAATGACGTTCTACTCCTGAGATACAACAGCCTCTCGCACTGTTCCTTCTGCCTCAATGATTTGCACGGATCAAAGAAGCCTTCGAACCCAGAATCAGTATGCAGCAAGCCCGTTGATTGAAAGAAAAATAGCAAACAGGGAGAATAGAAGTTCTCTGTTTTCAATTATATATCCTGTCTAATCCGAAGAGGTCTATTTATAGACTTCTTCGGGACAGACGCGACCCAAAACTGATCCAACGGTCGAAACCGGTAAAAAAGTTTGAAAAAACACTGGGAGTAGGGCCAGCGGATGCGAGGTCGGTTGCGAAGAGGTGCTAACGAGGAAGCGACGTGGCTCCTCGTGCTATGGGTGCGAAGCACGACTCACGTACCTCTTGGCTCATCGCACCTGTTGTCCGACCTCGGCTCCTTGGGCTCATTACACCTATCCGACCTCGGCCTCGACTCCTCTTGGAGGAGCACGAATGAAATACAACCTCGGCTCTTCGCGCTTCGGATGAGAAAGTAGGTCGGACGAGCACATGCGCAAAGAACCTCGGACGAGCAAGGCCGAGCGAGCACAGGCACAGGCACAAAGAGCCTCGGACAAGCAGGGGCAGGGCCCAGCGAGCACAAGCACATGCGCAAAGAACCTCGGCTCGGACAAGCACAGGCACAGCTCGGCCGCAAAGAACCTCAGGTCGGACAAGCACAGGCACAGAGAACCTCGGCTCGGACAAACACAGGCACAGCGAGCACAAGAGAACCGAGCTTTACGTAATAGAAATAAAAAGGAGGGAATGGGGAATCGAACCTGTTATCTCATCCCCACCCAAACAACGCACCAACCACCAAGCCATACTTCCTTGTTAACACATATGTATAATATATATATTTTAAGTATGAAAACTTTTAATCATTAATTTAACCAAAAAAAAATCTAACAAACGCCGAGTAGCATCCAAATATTGGCTAAAGGAGAGAGCAATAAATTAAAGCTTGGTTTAATGAATAAAATGCTTTTGTCCAGATCTTATGGCTATGAATACTTCTCTCCTTTTAATTTTGAGAAGGAATGTTAATCAGAGATCTAGTTGATATTCTTATTTTTTTCCATGTATAAGTGAGTTTTAGGTATTTTTATGGATATTTTGTTTAGTGGGGGTAGAGATGTCCATGACAGTGAAATTTTAAGTAGAACACCTAGGTTGTGAGAGGAGACTATGGTTCAATTTTTAACTTAATCGAAGTTTGTTTTACCAAGTTTCAAAATCATCATATTTTGGGCTTAGAAGTAAACCAAATCAAGTCTAATCAACTTGCATGTGCAAAAATTCAGCAAATTGAGCTTGAAGAATTCTAATTGAACCCTCAAATCCTTAATTGGGGTAAAAGGAGGCCTAACTGGAAACTAGTATTGAGTATGATCAAATAGTCAATTGAGTTAGATTAGGTTAACTCTACTTAGCCCTATCAAGACAAATAATGGAATTAGTATAAATATTGCTTAGTTGAACCTAAAATCAGTCAATCAATGATGTACTTAGGTAGAAAGAAGAGTAAATTGGATTCTAGAATGGCATAGGGTTGGTAGAATCGAATTTTTGGGATGGGTAATTTAGGAATTAAAATTGGGGGAATGGGTTAATTGATGCAATTGGATGTAATTGGGTTGAATTAAGTATGCAATCGACTAATTGGAAGTAGGATGAGCAAGACTAACCAATCTAGGGTTCACTGAAGTACGAGAATTAGGTTAGTAGAGTGAAAGATCCACCAAAACTAAGGAGCTTTCGATTTAGAAGCATTATCCTTATTCTATTTAAATCACAAAGCTTGGGAGAGGATGCCTGAGGTGCCTATAATTCTCTATAAATTGATGGCGCCTACGTTCAACCACAACTAATTGTACTATATCTACAGGTTTAAGATTAATATCGGTCACGATCCATGATGACACAAACATGTCACACATTGTTCTATTTAATAGGCATACATATAATTAGAGCTGATCATGGGTCGGGCTTGGGTCCAGAAAATATAAAATTTTAAATAAGCTAGGCCTGAAGCCCGACTGACTCGAGGCACAACCTATGATCAACTCTATACATAATGTATTATGGAGGCTCTTGGAATTGATCCAAAATATAAACATAGAAGTAATCTTTATGACTCACAAAAATCTCCTTTACCTTTTTTGTTTGCTTTCCTTTCGATCTAGAGAGAGAGATAGGCATGCATCTAGCTTCGATTGTCTAGAGGGAGGTAACAAATTTGGTGGCTAGGCTAAGGTAGATGCATGGGCATGCCACCGGTGTCAAATTAGCCAAAAATAGGATGATCAAAAAATAATGATGGAAGTAGCATAGATCCAAGTATCTTGATCTTTAAGAACTTTTGCTATTGTCACACTGTCCATTTGAAAGAAGAAGAATGGGATAGGATAGGGTGTAATCGAGGGTACGATCAAAGTACTTTTACTACTACTTCTATTGGTAAATTACAGTTCTATTGATAAATTAAGAGTAAATAGTTTAAAGATAAACTGATTTCATTGACGCGTCGAAAAGTCTTTTTTATTCAAATTACAATTCATTATTTATACACATAACGAAAATTGTAGAATAACCGTTGAATTCTTGTGACCATCCACATCAGCTCATCATGTTCTTCAGTGGTTTTGAAAATCCGCCCCTAAGATCCCATGTATGTCACATGCGGTATAATTGCAAGTCAAATCCCATTCAAGGTAAAATTAACATCCTTCGATTTGTGCCTGCATAGGCATAGCCAAGTTCCTTTCTTGTTGCCTATGTTTCTACACTTGTCTTGGTTAGATGTCCAGACCGAATCTTGTTAGGTTTAGTAGGGATCACATGATTTCGATCTATTTTAATCCCTTAACCTCATGCATATGGTGTTTACTTATAGCCACCATCTAAGTTGTTGAGATAGGAAGTAACCAGGTCGATAGATCTCACCCCCTTTAGTCTATACATTAGTTACTTGGCTTGGACCTTTGGTGCAATAGCCTGCACCCTTGGTACATTGGCATGTATCCTTAATGTTTGGTGTTTCAATTTGCACTATTGGTGTATTAACCTTTTGACAGATCATATTCTTTGGTCAAGATGTGATGTTAACACTTTCCTAATTATATACTTAAAGGAAATTAAAGTACCACATCATTCTAATATTAAAGTAACATTTAGCTATCTACTCATTATGAATAACTCATAGGGCATTGCCACATACTTTGCATCCACATTAGTAAGCAAAACTAAAAGAATCTCGAGGGATTACACTCCAACTTAGCCTCTTACCTTACTTGGAAGTAGCCAAATGAGAGTGATGATGGTAGTTTTTTTGATGAAAGTGTAAAAAGTAATATTTGAATAAGGAATCCCAGTGCAACTAACTTGAACTACACAATGGTATACCCTTTGCACTATTTTATGATCATATGAAGATAATGTTTTGGGAGAAGCAATATTGTGGCTCGAACAATGTTGTGCTTGCTATTCTTATATTTTGATAAGCATGACACTATATATAGATGCTTAATACTTATTACTTGGGCCTTTTGTTATGTAATATTAACTTTCTCATTTTTTTGTTGATTTTGCTATTTTACAAAGCCTTTGAGTAAATACATCCACTTGCATCAGTCACCAGAATGCCTCAAAAATATCTTGGTAGACAGTAGTATTATCCCACAACTTCAAGCTAATATAGCCTGTCATATAGGAAGCCATCCAGTCTGCCACCCTGTTAGCCTTTCTGGAAACATGCTTGACAATTCATGAGGCGATACTCAATTTAATTCACCAAATATCTATCACAAGGAAAGAATAGGCCTCTAATCTTGTACTTCTGAGGTAATCTAGGAGATGATTATTCTAGAGTCCCCTTCAATAAATATGATCTGCATTTAAGATTGTAATGGCATATACCAAACCCTCTCATGCAATCCTCATTTTATCTAATGGGATTGTTGTATCAAAGAGAGAAGAGACGCCACTACAACAAATGTTAACTTAGAGTTCCGAATGACAAATCGAGCTCCACCCGTTGTAACCCTATTCATCATATTTTCTCTGAAACTGTTAAAACCATTCTTAAATCTGTAAACTTTTTACAAATGTTTTATAATGTTTCTGCCACTATTTTCACAATGTCAAGCATACTCTTCCTATCCCTTGCTAGATAATATAATATACATATACATTCAATTATTTTGGATTCCAACTCAACATTTGTCTAAAACATTTTTTTTTGCTCTGTTTGACCAATTTTGATGTTTGACTTTCTTTATATTTGAGACTAAATGTCTTATTTATAGAAAGTTACCCCTGCATGCATTCACTTCCTAATTTGTCTTAGCCAATTTTTAATCTGTCATAACTACTAATTATTACATCATAGAAACCTATATTTGGCACATCACATGGGGAAAAAGGCTAGTTAGTACTATAGATAGATTGGTTGTTTGAAAATACAAGAAATGTTGAAAACCAAATATAAGTTGGTTGGCAGCATGTTATATTTCACTAAATCCGACCATTTTTGTACTTGAACCTAAATCACATATGCAATATTTGGAAAAGAATTGAAGATAAGGTTATAAACACATTTATAGAACTTTTACAATAATTAGGTATAAAGTTAGGCTTGAATTAAATTTATATATCTATTCATTTGATTCAGAGTTTTACTGGGTGTGGTAGTTTAGGCATAGGAACGAGGGTGATACAAAAGGAGCAAGACGAGAGTTTAACACATCTTTTACTTGATTTTTAACATTACATATATTGTATTTTAAAATAACTTAATCCTTCATTATGTGCTAAACCTATTTCACATTTTTTTTCAATTTCTTCTACAAAGAGAATGATGTAGCAGATATGAAAAATGCTTTTCAAGTAAACATGGATCATATTAGGATGCCTATTGCCTAGTTGTATATTGTTCCCGCAATAACCAGGTAAACAAAAGTCTTATAAATTTTTCACAATTTTTAAATATGTTATATATATTTCTTAAAAATGTTGTATTTGATTACATTTTGTAACCCAAATTAGTTGACAGGAAAAGAACAAAAAAATCAATATTTTTTTTTCATTAAAATTTTTTAGTCTTACTTCATCCAATCCAATTACAAACCTAGTATAGAAAGAAGTATAATGTAGATGGGAGAGAGAGATGGTTTCTACCCGGCATTAATTTTACTAGAAATTTTATGCAACGGAAGAAAACCGATGTACTAGAATTAACTAACTTAAGCTTAGTTTATTTGCATGCCTGATGTTGTTTGTTTATTTCTGATCCTTTTATTTTTAATTGCTTATGTATTTGATTATCTCTTCAATTTTTTTGATACATAATCATCTCTTCATTCATGGATAGAAGTCATAGCTGTTTATATCTTTTCTCATATTCATTATTTTTTGCTGGTGTAAAGTTGTAGCCATTTATATTTTTCCTCACATTTATTATGCCAAGGAATTTAGCTCTTATTTAAAAATAGGTTTCCTTTCTCTTGTTCCAACAAAAGGAGGTGTACAAGGTTGGGCGGGGTTTGCAAATTGGATCCGATACCCGGTCTTTTTCTCGTGCAGGTGCTCGTAAAGTGCCAGGCCATGGTCCATCATTGATGAAGGCTTGGGGTATTGGAGAGATTGCACAAGTGGCTATTGTACTTACAAAACAGAACATTGCAATTCCTTCATCTTGGTTTCTAGGGTCGAGCAAATCCCTTGTGATTGAGCTTATACCGAAGGATATTCGAATGCCACCAAGGTGGTAGCCTGGTGGTAAAGGGGCTTGGACTCCACCCGAGTTGTCCAGATTCGAAACGCGCGGGCGTCGATTAAATCAGTGAACTGCATGCCCTACGCCCGGATGGCTCTGTGTGGATATGCTTTCCTTCCATTAGTACTGAGGTGGCGCTGAGATGACGTATTCATACGTGGATGGCCCAGTGGGGCTTTCCACAGATTGGGGAGGACATGCGGAAACTTGCGACTCACATCGAACATTTTTTGGTAGAAAGGGGGCCCAATGGGTGCTGCTGGTTTCTGCCCCTCCTCCTTTTTTTTGGTGATAAAAGCGGCTACTCATTTCATATAATTCTAACGTGAGTACAACCAGCCATATTACGGGAAAGTAAAAGATACAAAGGATGAGGGACATCTGATGCCTCTGTCCAGAGAAAATCTACGGAGTGCCGGGCAACAAAGGAGGCGATCCAGTCTGCTGGACTGTTCGCCTCCCTAAACACGTGTCCAATCTGAAAATCACCCATCAACTGGATCATCCTACGGGTCTCCCGGATGAGAGGATGACCATCCCCAAACCGATCCACCCCTCGGAGCCAGTCAATAACCACTGATGAGTCTCCCTCAAGGCAGACCCGCTCCACACCCAGTATCTGCCACACATAAGATATGCCCTCCCAAGCAGCCCATAGCTCTGCTCCGACCACTATAAGTCCTGGCGTACGCCTCATTCCTACTGCTATCATCCTACCAAGATGGTTCCTAATCACAAATCCAACGCCTCCAGTCACACCATCCAAAGACCGACTACCGTCGAAGTTTACTTTGAGATAGCCAAGGGGTGGGGGTACCCAAGAAACATGGGCAAACCGAGGCGCTAAAGCAGCGTAAGGAGTACCCCAGATGTCCTTGGCAATCCCAGAAGAAAGTCCAACGGAAGCCGCTATAACCTCCATCGCGTATAGCAATGCTCTGTCCACCACCATCCTCGGAAGCGATCTCCTCCCCTCAAACAGACTGGCATTCCTGTCCAACCAGATGTAGTAGGACAAGTATGCCACAAAAATCCCTGCCTCAGCAAATCTGGGCCTCCGCATGGAAACTCTCAGCAACTGAATCATATCCTGCACAGAAACCACCGAGTCAGGTAATGGGACCAGTGACCTCCTCCATATCGCTCGGGCTCTAGGACACTGCAAAAGGACATGCTCGGTCGTCTCCTCGATATCAACACACTCCTCACAGCACTGAGACACCATCATACCACGTCGAACTAACAAGCTCCTGGTTGGAAGGCAGCCCCAGGCCACCTTCCAGATGAATAGCGCCACCCGGGGATGAATCCGTAACCTCCATATCCAACCAACCTCAATCTGGCGAACTAGCTCCGACCTGATTAAGGCATGAAGATCTCTAGCTCGAATCCGCGACCGTCCCGACGGCAACCACACTGTCTGTCAGCCCCTCCCCCAGAGGGAACTGGAAGAGACAAAACCGACTCCGCCAACTGCTCCCCAAAAACCTCCCGGATCAACTCCTCCCTCCACCGTCCCCCCTCTAAAGTCAACAACTCATTGACCCTGCAGCCCGCTAATCTCGCCGAATCCACCATGGTCGGCAAGCGACAAATAGGCAACTCCGTCGCCCAGCTGTCCTCCAGCACATCAATAGAACGACCATCACCTATGATCCATCTGATCTCCGAAAGCACCACTATGGCTCTAGCACACATCTCCCTCCAGACCGGAGAGTGGTGCCGACCAACTCGCACCCCGGGGACCAAGGCGCCATACTTGGCCCTCATCAATGAGGACCACATACGCTCGGGCTCGAGTACAAATCTCACCGCATGTCTAGCCGCTAAGGCCTTCCGCCTCGCTACGAGGGACTGCACCCCCAAACCTCCAAGACTAGTCAGCAGGCACACAACATCCCAAGCCATCAAGTGGACCCCACCCCTACTACTGCACCTTCCCCAGATAAAATTCCTGAATAACTGCTCCAGGGACCTTAGAACTGTAACCGGAATAATGGCATTGGTAAGCAGGTATATAGGAACTGAGGTAAGAACTGAACGAACCAGAGTGATCCTACCCATCATAGATAGTGAATGCATCTGCCAACCCTCCAATCTGCGCCTGATACTGAGCTTCAGGAAAGTACAATCCCTACGCCGTAACCGCTGGCCCGAAAGTGGGACCCCCAAGTATGTCATCATACCCTCCTACGCTCCCACTCCCAGGATCTCCAATATAGAGGGCCTCACCGCCTCCTTGGTCTTCGGGCTAAAAGTAACAGCTGACTTGGTCAGATTGACCCGCTGTCCCGAAACTACACAGTAATCCCGAAGAATCTGACAAATAACCCGGGCCACCTGACGCGACGACCTGGCAAGAAGCAAACAGTCATCAGCAAAAAGCAAGTGGGAGATCGAGGTAGCCCCCACCATCGGTCTGTAAACCTCCAGCTCCTGAGCAGCCACTGTCTGCTGTAGGAATCTAGACAATGCATCTGCACAGAGAATGAATAATAGAGGGGATAGGGGGCAACCCTGACGTAGCCCCCCTAATGACACAAAGAAGTGGGACGGTGAGCCATTCACCAAGATAGCAAAAGAGGGAGCACGGACACAGCCCATCACCCACCTGATCCAAGTCTCACGAAATCCAAACACATGCAAGGACTGCTGCAAAAAATTCCACCTCACCCTATCATAGGCCCTCTCCATATCAAGCTTGATCCCATCAAACTCTTTCTCATCGGAGCCCTACCGAGATCAAACATAAACTCCTGGGCCATCAACACATTGTCAGATATACTCCGCCCCTCCAAAAAAGCTCCCTACTCCGGGCTGATAAGCCTAGAAAGAACCTCCCTCAACCTAACGGCAAGAATCCTCGCTATAGCCTTGTACAAGGTCGTACAAAGGCTAATCGGACGAAAGTGACTCGGCTCCGTAGCATCCTGCCGCTTCAGTTTCAAGGTGATGAAAGTTCTCTGCCAGTCTGCTGCCATCACTGCTGTGCTGAAGAACTGCTGTATGGCTGTCGTCACATCTCGCCCAACTATCATCCAGTATCTCTAAAAAAACAAGGGTGGGAAGCCATCCGGCCCTGGGGCCTTGTCCCTCTTAAGGGACCACACCGTCTCTTTGATCTCCCTCTCCGACACCGATCTGATCAATGCTGCTGTCTCCTCCTCTAACACCCCGCCCACAGGCGAAGGTATAACTGCTAGACTCCCATCAGTAGACTGCTCTGTCCACCTGGCCCTAAAAAAGCTCTCCATAATCCTCTGAATCATCTCCGGGTCCTCCGACAGCTGCCCCTCCTCATCCTGGAGGACTCTGATCATGTTCTGGTGCCTCCTGATAACTGTCGCCTGGTGAAAAAACCTAGTGTTTCTATCCCCCTCCACAATCCACTGTATCCTCGATTTCTGTCTCCAGAATGTCTCCTGCTGTCTAAGGAGACCGTCATGCAAAGCCAATAAAGATCTAAGGTCCCCCAACTCCTCATCCGCTAGGCCCCCCCTCTGGTCCTCCTGGGTCTGTGACCTGGCTATAGCCTCCTCTGACTCCTCTATCCTCCTGAAAATATCTCTCACCTCCTCACGATTCCACCTCCTCAATCGTCTCCTCATTAACTCCAATCTACGGGACACCCGATACATAGCATCTCCTCTCACTGGTGCACTCCATGCCTCCCTCACCATCTTCCACGACCGCGGATAATAGAGCCAAATTTTCTCAAATCTGAAGGAGGAATGAACTGGAATATAAGAATCTGTACTCACTAGTAATGGGTTGTGCTCCGACGCAATCCTGGGCAGATGGCTCACATGATGATCCGGAAAGGACTGAATCCACCCAGCGGTCGCGCAGGCTCTATCAAGTCTCTCCCATACTCTAGCTTGGCCTTGCTGATTGTTGCACCATGTAAACTTAGAGCCTAAAAATCCCATGTCAATCAATCCACTCGATGTCAGAAAGTCTTGGAACTCCTTGACCTTCCTCTCATATAAGAAAGGCCTCCCCCCCTCTTCTCCTGAGGATCAACAATACAGTTAAAATCACCAGCCATCAGCATAGGGTACCCCTAACTAATCAACTGAGAGGCCTCCTCTCACAGTATCCGTCTTTTTCTGAAGTCAGTACTGGCATACACCGCAGTAAGAACCCATGAAGCTCTACTGCCCTTCGAGATCACCATAACCACCTCCTGGGTGAAGGGAAAATTTCCCGAGTTGTCCGATAAAATCGAACGCCAGGCATGAAAAATCAGTTTTAAATTTTTTTTTATTTTATTTATAACAATTATAAATATTAAATTTAAATTTTATATAAAATTACCTCAAGCCCGTAGCGGAAGTTGGTCGAGGTAATTTGAATCTGGATCTGGATCTGGATCCCTGAAGGTAGCTCTGCAAGGCCTGGATCTGCAAGCCCTCTACTTCGCACGCACGTCAAGCTTCGCAAGAAGGTTGGATGATGTCTTTACTCGTGCAAAACAATCTTTTGCAAAAGGGACCCTTGGAAGAAAAGAAATCCAGAAAAAGGACCTTCCCTTTTCTCTTTCTTTCTTTCTTCTCTTTCTTTCTTTCTTCGGTTTCTTTTCTCCCGTTTCTTCACAGCACGCCTAAGCCACAGACGCCCGTCTCTTGATCCTGATCACAGAGGGAATAGAAGGGAGGAGAGGACATCGGATCTGGGCCGAGCTCCAAACCACCAGATAGAAAGGACTCCTTCCTCTCTCTTCTTCTTCTTCTCCACAGAATCAAAAACTCCTTCTGTCTGACTATTTTCTTCTCAAGAAAATTCTCATCCTCTCAACTTCAAGATGATACGGTGGCCTCAAATAGGCCAACGCTAAGAGGAGTTAAGAGGCGCTATTGACCAAGCATTAAAGAATTCATTTATGGATGAATTTCATAACGCTTGTTTCAAAACAAACGGTGGGAAAAAACTAATGAATCGATGAAAACGTGCCAGATTTCAAAGATCTAAATGAACCGGAATGTAGCCGGTTCAAAACCGAACATTCCGGTCCAGACGGCAAGCCGAACGGAGTCCAGATGGTGGCACGTCGTGGCGTTGAACCAAGGACGGAGAAGACTCTGTTTTTGCTCCCAGGCTTCCTTTCCATCGCGGCTCACAAGCATCTCTTAAGGGTCCATGAGCTTAAGGGTCCATGGGTCCACAGGAGGTATTTAAATGGGATTTAAAAACCAAGTCAGCCGTTAACCATTGAAATGGTTTTAGCCAAATAGGAAATGGGTTAGCCCATTTTGTAATAAAGCAAGCCTATTTGGTTCTAATCCAAATTGACAGCCGATTTAAATGATTTTTGACTCGGAAAAAATTCCACATGAGTCCGACTCATGGGGAATTCAATTGGGTCCAGTTTCGGCTCGATCCAAGTCCGACTTAGATCAGAACAAATACAAAATTAAATCCCACTTAAATCATGATCGAGCCCAATTACACTAATTTAGACCCAATCAAATCCAATCTCAACAATTGAGTCCTGATCAAGTTCCATTACATTAATTGAAACTTGATTGACCCGAAATACAGACTTAATTAGTTGTTCATCCATGAAATTTAGCATGTACCTCATGTTCAGTGCTAGCTGAACATAGACAGAACCAAATTCCAAATGACCCACAATTTAATTCTTAATTAAATTGGGTCAAGACCTTCTTACTTAGTTTGACTAATGTGCGTGACTCCGATAGGTTCGAACACTAAGCCGGTAGTACATGGACTACTCCATGCACTAATCGAGGTGACCATCTAGCAATGATACCCGACGTCCGGATAGGTCGAATATGCAAAGCAACATTCAAGAACCTAGACGTATGGTTGTTGCATAATTCATCCCTATGACCATCGATGCTCAAGATGACCTCAGAGTGGACTGTCGAACTCTGGGTCCGGTCATCCATAGTGTATTTCAATTAATCAAATCAAGTGACCATCACTTGGTTTATCCTGGCCAAGGTTTTACTGAATTGAAATACAGCTAGACATCAACTCCTATAATCTAGAGCGGTCAATCCCATCTTGACTCGTACACAGACTTCGCGAGTACTTGACTGCACCCAGCATCCTTCCGATCCCTGAATTAGAAATTCAGGTCATCCAGTGCCTAAGTACAGTGAGTTGCTTGCAAGTCACCGTGACAGTCTCAGGTCTAAGGGGTACTTATGCCCATACGCTTTGCGAGCTAACTCCCGACAGTAGAGTGCTACGCAGGTGAGTCACTGTTCAGTGATGATGTACTCCTACATCTCACCTGTATGCCATACAGTGTCTCCACACTTCTTGGTTTAAGAGGACAACCAACTAAATGACACACAACGACCTATACTTGACATAGCTATTGTCCAATTGACAGCTCATCATTTGGTCGCGAACTGGTTTAAGGACTAAATGATAAAACCTCTTTTATCCACTAAATTAGTCCTAAGGACTTCATCACAATACACAGGAGTTCAATTTGAAGATGTAACACTTGTGATGAATAGAAAATTGCCAGAATAAATTTTTATTCATTTTAATAAAATATATACATAATCCAATTTCTTACAATTAAAAATTGGCTTTGGGACACAATTCCCAACAACTCCCACTTGGACTAAAACCAATTTGTACAGTATCTTATACCCATCTTCGATTTGTGATAATCGAACTCCTTTACAGAAAGGGCTTTAGTGAATGGGTCAGCTAGGTTCTCCTTTCCATCGATCTTCTGAAGATTGACGTCACCTCGTTCCACGATCTCTCGTACAAGATGGTAGCGACGCAGAATGTGCTTGGTCCTGTGGTGAGACTTTGGCTCCTTTGCTTGTGCAATGGCTCCAGTATTGTCACAATACAAAAGAACTGGACCGTTGATTGAGGGAGCAACACCAAGTTGATTTACAAACTTCTTGATCCAAACAGCTTCCTTTGCCGCATCTGATGCAGCAACATACTTTGCTTCGCATACAGAATCGGCTACTGAATGCTGCTTGGAACTTTTTCAGCAGACTGCTCCTCCATTCAGGGTAAACACAAATCCAGACATACTCTTACTGTCATCATGGTCTGACTGAAAACTAGAGTCTGTAAACCCCACAAGTTTTAAGTCAGATTCTCCATAGATTAACCATTGGTCCTTAGTATTTCTTAAATACTTAAGGATGGTTTTCACCACCTTCCAATGGTTCTCACCCGGATCAGACTGATACCTACTCGCTACTGCTAGTGAGTAAGCAACATCCGGTCTTGTACATGTCATGGCGTACATAATAGAACCTACTGCAGAAGCATATGGGATTCTACTCATACGCTCTCTCTCTTCGGAAGTTGTCGGACAATCTTTCTTAGAGAGAGAAATTTCTTGGCCTATCGGAAGATAGCCCTTCTTGGAATTCTCCATGTTGAACCGCTTCAACATAGTGTCGATGTACGTGGATTGGGACAATCCAAGCAACTTCTTAGATCTATCTCTATAGATCTTCATCCCTAAGATGTAGGATGCTTCTCCCAAATCCTTCATGGAGAATTGTGATGACAGCCAAAGTTTCACATTTTGTAATGCAGGAATGTCATTCCCAATTAAGAGAATGTCATCCACATACAACACAAGAAATGTGATCACTGAACCGTTAACCCACTTGTAGACACAAGGTTCTTCTTCGTTCTTAACAAAGCCATACGTTTTGATAGTTTTATCGAAACGTATGTTCCAACTTCGAGAAGCTTGCTTAAGTCCATAAATAGACTTTTGTAGCTTGCATACTTTGGACTCGTCTGTGGATGTGAAACCCTCAGGTTGTATCATATACACCTCTTCTCCCAGCTCTCCATTTAGAAAAGCTGTTTTCACATCCATTTGCCAGATTTCATAATCCATATATGCTGCAATAGCAAGCATGATCCGAATAGATTTTAGCATTGCCACAGGAGAAAAAGTCTCGTCATAGTCGATGCCATAACGTTGACGATACCCCTTGGCAACCAGACAGGCTTTATAGGTCTCCACCTTTCCGTCTGCGCCTCTCTTTCTTTTGAAGATTCATTTGCACCCTATGGGTTTTATCCCTTCGGGTGGATCAACTAGTGTCCATACACTATTGATTTCCATGGATTCCATTTCGGATCTCATGGCGTTAAGCCATAACTCAGAGTCGGACCTCTGCATAGCATCCATATAGGTGATCGGATCCTCATTGTTCTCATCGAGCTCAATGGGATCTGCGTCTTGGACCAAGAAACCATAGTATCTATCCACTTGACGCAGTACTCTACCTGATCGCCTTAATGGTGCTTCTACATTGGGCTCCGGGTTTGATCTAATTGAATCCGGTTCTGTGGGTTCAGTAGATTGTGTTAAATCTTCCACCTGCTGAACTTCACTAAGTTCAACCTTAGAGGCAACAATTCCTTCACTAAGGAATTTCCTTTCCAAAAAGGTTGCCTTAAGTCCTACGAACACCTTTTGTTCATTTGGAAGGTAGAAGTAATAACCCCTAGTTTCCTTGGGGTACCCTACAAAATAACACTTATCGGACCTAGGACCAAGTTTGTCAGTTTGAGAACGTTTAACATAAGCCGGACATCCCCAAACCCTAAGGTATGAAAGTGTCGGCTTACGCCCAGTCCATATCTCATATGGAGTTTTCTCAACAGACTTACTTGGAACCTTATTTAGTATTATACACGCAGACTCTAAAGCATAACCCCAAAAAGATAGAGGCAGACTAGTAAACCCCATCATGGATCGAACCATGTCTAACAGAGTTCGATTCCTCCTTTCGGATACACCATTGTGTTGAGGTGTTCCTGGAGGGGTCCATTGTGAGAGAATCCCATTCTCCTCTAGATAAGTCAAGAAATCACCGGAAAGGTATTCTCCTCCTCGGTCTGACCGAAGGATCCTAATACTCTTTCCAGTCTGTTTTTCTACTTCATTACGAAATCGTTTGAACATTTCAAATGATTCCGACTTATGCTTCATCAGATAGACATACCCATACCTGGATAGGTCATCTGTGAAGGTTATGAAGTAGGCATAACCACCTTTGGCACTTACGTTCATAGGTCCACATACATAAGTATGTATGAGGCCAAGAACATCGCTGGCTCGTTCACCCTTTCCAGAAAAAGGTGACTTGGTCATCTTACCCAGAAGACAGGATTCACAAGTTGGCAATGATTCACAATCATTGATTTCTAAAATGCCCTGTTGGGCTAACCTGTTTATCCTGTTTTTATTTATGTGACCTAGCCGGCAATGCCATAAATAGGCTTCATTGACATTATCTAACTTAGGGCGTTTATTAGAGGTGTACATTACATTCACAGGCAGTGATAGAGTATAAATGCCATATTTCAATTGTCCACGAAAAATTTTAATACCATTCAAAATGATATCACAAAAATTTTCTTTTATTGATAAGCAATAACCATTTTTGGCCAAAAGGCCTACAGAGATGACATTCATTAAAAATGTTGGACAATAATGACAATCATCTAATATGACTACTCTAGATTCAAAAACAAGCTCAATGACTCCTAAAGCTAGGACTGGAACTGATCTTCCATCTCCAACGTTCAGGAATCTTTCGCCACTCTTGAATCTTCTACTAACTTGAAGTCCCTGCAATGAATTGCAAATATTAATTGGACTTCCGGTATCCAATACCCAAGCAGTAGAATCATAAATAGAAAAATTACAAGGTGTTATCATATAATTACCTTGTGCAGCAACTGTTTGCTGTTTTTTCTTCTTAGGCCTGTTTGGATCAAGGGACGCTATGTAAGCCGGACAGTTCCGCTTCCAATGACCCATCTTCTTACAGAAGAAGCACTCTGCCTTGCTCTTATCGGCTTTACGCTTCTTAGTCTGGCTGGGCTTAGAGACCCCAGCACGAGCTTTTTGCACCTTCTTCTTCTTTCCTTTCTTAAAGGAAGAAAGTCCTGCAGAAGTCCCACCTACCACATTCACCGACTCCTTTTTGAGTTGGTGATCCTTCTCATAGGTCTGCAGTAAACCTAGCGAACCATGATAGGATACTTCAGGTTTAGTCATTCTATAATGACTAAGGAAGGTCAGGTAGGACTTGGGAAGTGAGTTCAAAATGGCGTCCTTGCCCAATTGCTCGTGCAAAGGAAAGCCAAGTTTACTTAGGCGATCGATTTGTTCGACCATATACAATACATGATCGGTGACCGATGCCCCTTCCCTCATGCGGGCATTGAATATAGCGCAGGAGGTCTTATGTCGTTCAACATCATCAGGTGTGCCGAAAGACTCCTTCAACATTTGAAGGATTTCCACTGGCTGCGCTTTCTCGAATTTACGACTAAACTCGTCATTCATCGAGGCCCTCATGATGCAACGCACTGTAGTGCGATCGTTGAGCCACTTCTGATAAGCGTCTCTGATTGCACGTGGTGCATTGGCTGCAGGTTCCTCAGGTGCAGGATCCGATATCACATACAGGATCCGCTCATGCTCTAATACTATTTTCATCTTTCGATACCAGCTATCGAAGTTAGGTCCATTAAGCTTATCATTGTCTAATAGTGTTCGGAGGGACAATGAGTTAGCCATATCTGAAAAATAAAGGAAAAACCCAACTAATCAGTATATGATTTATTTAATCCTAAAGACTTGGACTTTAGTCAAAAGTTTTCTCCCACTATTTTAATCGAATTAATAGCCTCTACCTTTAATTCGAGGAATTACTTTAATTCCCTAGTGAGTACTAGAATCCGCATAGACTGCATACGGGCCCGAGGAAGGCTCGGCCAACCCATTTGCATCTAAGGGTAGGTCTATTACCAATTGTTTCTCTAACCAATTTCTAGTAATCAATTTTGCCCCAGGTGGTAATCAGTAGGCGGAGGCCTCCACTGAAGATCCTGGTTAGGTCCAACCATTAATGAACTAACTCGATGACACTACCTAATGTATGATCAGGCCCGAGGAAGGCTCGGCCAACCTAATCACAATTAGATAGCTCAAAAAGCTATCATATAATGAAGGATAATTCCAGTATTTAGAGAAACACCAGACGGAAGCGTCCTGCATGTTCAACTGTAATATTGGACCTATTATCATTCACCTTAATGGGAGGCTATGATCTAGTTATCTATATAACTTTATCATTTTAAGGACCTAATAATTTAGAGGATTTTAAATGATATGTAACACTGACCGATAATTCTAAATCCTCCCACTGACTTCACCAAATCATATAGAGGACTAGCTCTTATTGGTCTATTAGACACCTAAATCAGTCACACTGATTTTTCTTAATGGCATGGGTGAGTGCCAAGTATCAAGGTACCTTAATCAAAACTTGATCGACCAAATTGGCCAGGTAAGAGAGATCATGAGAGGGTTACACCATTAACCTCTTTCCTAGACACCAACTATGTTGGCCAGGTAAGAGGTAGCCCCAATTAAAAACCATGATCAAATGCCGACTTACCTTAGACACCAATTGGTTTATCAAGTTGATTTAGGTTATCCTTGGGAACTCGGGCTCGACCACTAAGCCACAATCAGATCCAATTGAAATGTTTGGATATGATAAACTACAACTATTGAGTTTGATCATTTTATAAACCTTGATTTAGTCTAGTTCAACTATTGATTAGATTAAATCATGTTTCTTAAGTTAGTCCATTTCAATTTGATTTCATGATTAGGTCTAACCTAGTCAACTAATCTGATTGTGCTAACCCATCCCCAAATCCCATGTTCAAATTTAAATTTTAATTCGAATTTCAAATTTTGAATTTTAAATCTTTATTTGAAATTCAAAATTTAAATTTTAAATTCAACATTTAATTCTTTATTAAATGCATTATGATCATGGATTCAAGGTGTCAATTTATTCCAAATATAAACAATTTATATTTAAATTTTGTGGTCATAATAAATTTAAAACTGAAATTTCATAAACATCAATTATGCATAATTTCACAAAAATAAACTATTTATTTTATGATACAAATTTATCTCAATTTTGTGCTAGGACAACCTTTTAATTCAGCACAAGATTGATATTTTATCAATAAATCTAGATCTAATCTAAATTTAAAAATTAAATCATGCATAATTCTAGATATTATAGGCCAATTCCATCGGCCAACCTGGCTCTGATACCAGTTGAAGGGAAAATTTTCCGAGTTGTCCGATAAAATCGAACGCCAGGCATGAAAAATCAGTTTTAAAATTTTTTTTATTTTATTTATAATAATTATAAATATTAAATTTAAATTTTATATAAAATTACCTCAAGCCCGTAGCGGAAGTTGGTCGAGGTAATTTGAATCTGGATCTGGATCTGGATCCCTGAAGGTAGCTCTGCAAGGCCTGGATCTGCAAGCCCTCTACTTCGCACGCACGTCAAGCTTCGCAAGAAGGTTGGATGATGTCTTTACTCGTGCAAAACAATCTTTTGCAAAAGGGACCCTTGGAAGAAAAGAAATCCAGAAAAAGGACCTTCCCTTTTCTCTTTCTTTCTTTCTTCTCTTTCTTTCTTTCTTCGGTTTCTTTTCTCCCGTTTCTTCACAGCACGCCTAAGCCACAGACGCCCGTCTCTTGATCCTGATCACAGAGGGAATAGAAGGGAGGAGAGGACATCGGATCTGGGCCGAGCTCCAAACCACCAGAGAGAAAGGACTCCTTCCTCTCTCTTCTTCTTCTTCTCCACAGAATCAAAAACTCCTTCTGTCTGACTATTTTCTTCTCAAGAAAATTCTCATCCTCTCAACTTCAAGATGATACGGTGGCCTCAAATAGGCCAACGCTAAGAGGAGTTAAGAGGCGCTATTGACCAAGCATTAAAGAATTCATTTATGGATGAATTTCATAACGCTTGTTTCAAAACAAACGGTGGGAAAAAACTAATGAATCGATGAAAACGTGCCAGATTTCAAAGATCTAAATGAACCGGAATGTAGCCGGTTCAAAACCGAACATTCCGGTCCAGACGGCAAGCCGAACGGAGTCCGGATGGTGGCACGTCGTGGCGTTGAACCAAGGACGGAGAAGACTCTGTTTTTGCTCCCAGGCTTCCTTTCCATCGCGGCTCACAAGCATCTCTTAAGGGTCCATGAGCTTAAGGGTCCATGGGTCCACAGGAGGTATTTAAATGGGATTTAAAAACCAAGTCAGCCGTTAACCATTGAAATGGTTTTAGCCAAATAGAAAATGGGTTAGCCCATTTTGTAATAAAGCAAGCCTATTTGGTTCTAATCCAAATTGACAGCCGATTTAAATGATTGTTGACTCGGAAAAAATTCCACATGAGTCCGACTCATGGGAAATTCAATTGGGTCCAGTTTCGGCTCGATCCAAGTCCGACTTAGATCAGAACAAATACGAAATTAAATCCCACTTAAATCATGATCGAGCCCAATTACACTAATTTAGACCCAATCAAATCCAATCTCAACAATTGAGTCCTGATCAAGTTCCATTACATTAATTGAAACTTGATTGACCCGAAATACAGACTTAATTAGTTGTTCATCCATGAAATTTAGCATGTACCTCATGTTCAGTGCTAGCTGAACATAGACAGAACCAAATTCCAAATGACCCACAATTTAATTCTTAATTAAATTGGGTCAAGACCTTCTTACTTAGTTTGACTAATGTGCGTGACTCCGATAGGTTCGAACACTAAGCCGGTAGTACATGGACTACTCCATGCACTAATCGAGGTGACCATCTAGCAATGATACCCGACGTCCGGATAGGTCGAATATGCAAAGCAACATTCAAGAACCTAGACGTATGGTTGTTGCATAATTCATCCCTATGACCATCGATGCTCAAGATGACCTCAGAGTGGACTGTCGAACTCTGGGTCCGGTCATCCATAGTGTATTTCAATTAATCAAATCAAGTGACCATCACTTGGTTTACCCTGGCCAAGGTTTTACTGAATTGAAATACAGCGAGACATCAACTCCTATAATCTGGAGCGGTCAATCCCATCTTGACTCGTACACAGACTTCGCGAGTACTTGACTGCACCCAGCATCCTTCCGATCCCTGAATTAGAAATTCAGGTCATCCAGTGCCTAAGTACAGTGAGTTGCTTGCAAGTCACCGTGACAGTCTCAGGTCTAAGGGGTACTTATGCCCATACGCTTTGCGAGCTAACTCCCGACAGTAGAGTGCTACGCAGGTGAGTCACTGTTCAGTGATGATGTACTCCTACATCTCACCTGTATGCCATACAGTGTCTCCACACTTCTTGGTTTAAGAGGACAACCAACTAAATGACACACAACGACCTATACTTGACATAGCTATTGTCCAATTGACAGCTCATCATTTGGTCGCGAACTGGTTTAAGGACTAAATGATAAAACCTCTTTTATCCACTAAATTAGTCCTAAGGACTTCATCACAATACACAGGAGTTCAATTTGAAGATGTAACACTTGTGATGAATAGAAAATTGCCAGAATAAATTTTTATTCATTTTAATAAAATATATACATAATCCAATTTCTTACAATTAAAAATTGGCTTTGGGACACAATTCCCAACACTGGGAGCACACATGGAACACATCCAAACTACAGGAACCCTGCATCCACGTTACGATGATACCACCCGACAACCCGCGAGACTCCACTGCATAAAATCCCCACGAGCAAGGTACCGCTCTCCTAGCTTTCTGTAGGCTCCTCCCTGATAACCGGGTCTCAAACAGCACACAAATATCCGGTCTATGCAGTTGCACAATCCTCCGAAAAGTCGGGGCAAAGGAAGGCTTCCCCGCGCCACGACAGTTCCATAACATAACCTTCATTGGGCACCCAAGGATGCATCACAACCCCCTACCCCGGGGTTGCAATCATGGAACACTGCCTCTTCTATAGCTCCTACATTCTCCAAATTTGCAGAACTCGCACCTTTTGCTACTGCCAACAACTGAATCAAAATACGCTGGTGATCCCTTCCATAGCCGGGTTGTGCCAAATGTCACGGTGAGTCCCCAACGTCTTCACCATTTGCCACAGGGCCCTCCATCATCCCCCCTCCTGGTTCAGTCTTGGTGCCGCCCGCAGCATTGATGAAACTTGATTCACTGGCGACTTGTTTCCCCGCTCCCAGCTTTGTCACCGAACTAGAAGAACCACCCTTCTCTCGTGCCAAATGGCCCGAAAGACCCTGTGAAGAAGCTTTGGGGTTGCCGGCTGGATTCACCTGCCCGCTACAAGCACCGGACTCCCCAACCCCCATTCGTTCCGACCAGCCCTCCTTGCCAACCACCTTGACCGGAGCCGTCATCCCCAGTTCCAAGAGGTCGCCGCCGCCGAGCTAGCTCTATTTAGCTTCCTCAGTGGGTCCGCCACTCCACGCCGGACGTGCTCACCACCACCCCTAGACTCACGCTCCGCCTGCGGAGGTCGAAGACGAGCCGCCGAGAGGGGAGGAGGGGAGCTCTTGCTCCTATGATGGATGTCAAGCTCCGGCCGCCCCTTCGCCGTTGACAGGGGGCGGATCCCCCCGGCGGAAAAGACCGACCCTTTCTCACCCTTGCCTCCAATCCCCGAAGCCCGACATGGGCTTCTGGATCGCTTCCTCGGGCTCGGGCCCGATCCATCGGGGCACTGCACCACTGAGGGGCCTGGTCTATCCACAGCCCGGCCCGAACCACCATCCAGCCCACACACACCCCAGCCCGCATCCTAGTTCAAACTCGGGTTGAGTCGACCCGGACCATCGTCATCGACCTGGATGGATTGACTCGGGCCCGCCTTAACCTTGCCCGCCCTGGCCGCCGCGACGTCCTTCTCTGGTGTCCTCCGTCGGGCGACCTTCGATGGCTTCTGCCATGCTTCAAGGTCGATCGGGGAGACCGAAGAACCCGACCCATCCCCCATTCCACCCTTATCGGGACGGGGAGGAATGGGCATCGAGTTCGGCCTAGACCCGGACTCAGTCGTCTCCTTCCTCTGCGGCGTCTTCTTGGCCGGTCATTATTGCCAGATACGATTGGTAACCAACCACGGGCCAAACGCCGATGGTTCCTCTAGGATAGAAGCTCCCCCATTGGTCTGCACATCAACCTCTGGGTTATCCGCCCCGGTATCTTCCTTCTCTTTTCTTCGGGCCACTGCCGGCTCCACTTTGCCACCCGCCGAAGACGGGTAACCGCACTCCGGCACCGAGTGCCCAATCCACCCACACTTAGAACAGGGAGCAGGTAGGTTTTTGTAGATGAACCCCTGCTAAAAGGTCTCCTCGACACCCCCGTATTTCTCCCTAACAAGGGTACCCGGCTTGAGAGGGTTCGAAACATTCAGCTCTACCTTCACCCTGGCAAAACCATACCGTCCCCCCTGCTCCGTGAAACCATCCACGGCCAAAGGATTACCAGCACTGGCCGCTATCCTAAGGATGGCCTCTCTCTTCCAATAATCCAGGGGCAATCGTGGTAGACGCAACCAGACGACCACCCGATCAATACCCCCTACACCGGGCACAAAATTGGGCCGCCACCGCTCCATTGCCAGAAGTTGACCGGCCACCGTCCATGGACCGTTCTTCAGAGCAGCCTCGCGGTTCTCCTCCTTGGCAAACCGGACGGCAATGAAACCATCCATTAGCAGGAAGCACTCCACGTTATAGTCCAGGCGACCTACCCGTTTGAACTCTCTGGCCACCCAATCAACCGAAACAGGCCTCCCCAAGCTCCTCACAATGACGGTAGTGCTTCACCATTCCGCTCGAATCCCCTCCAACTCTTCCTCTGGAACATCCACCACCTCGGCAGTCCTACTCCGCAACATCTCCAAAATCCGAGAAGGCATCCGGTGACTCGTCCAAGCCGGCTGCCGAGGGACTCCCTTCACAACCTTCGCCCATGAGCGATCCTTCGGTGCATCCCCGAGACCTCAGGCTGCCTGACCACCGACCTTCCCCGTCTCCGGCTGAGTCCCCCCCCCCCCCCCCCCCAACAAGCCTCCATAGTTCCACCCCTAATAACTCCCCACTGACCCTCCTACAGTGCATGAAATTTGATGCACCCACTCACCCGCTCCAGCCATTCTAAGTCTCGTGCCCCTCCTTCCCTCCTATCTTTTTACCAAAAAAAAGAAAAGAGAAGAATACTCAAATAATTTTTTTGTGTGGCTTTGGACCAGCTCGAAGCCAAAGCCAGGGGAAGATTCAATGCATCGTGGAAGGATGGGAAGGCAGGTACAGATTTTATAGTTCGTTATGATTGTGGTAATGCACTTTTGGCTGGTACGAGATTGTTTTATACATTTTCGGTTCCTATAGCTGAACTAAGAGCAGGTTGGAAAGGGTTGACCGCGGATGTTGAAAGCCTACAATGCTCTAGGATCTAGTTGGAAGGCGACTCATCAACAGTCATAGGTTGGATTAGTGTACGTCAGAGTAATGCTACTATGATCCTATGACAGCCCCTTCTCATGGACATATTGCAATTTAAGCAATTGTTACTCTTTTCCTATGCAAGTCATGTATTTAGAGAGGGCAATCAGTCAGTAGATAAGTTTGCGAAAGAGCTGGACCCTATTTGGCAAAGCTATTGACAGTAGAGCTTTCGGAAGTAAAGCTTTCAAAAGTAGAATTTTTTGAAGTAGAGCTTGTTGAATTTTTTGTAGAGCTTTTATAAAAAAACTATTTGCTGTTTAGTAGCTACATTTCTAATGTGTCGTAGAACTAATATGTATTTGGTAAACAAACTGAGAAAGTACTTTTGGTATGAAAAAATAACTATAACGGATATTGCATAGTATTATACAGTAGAGCATAATAAAATATAATATATATTAATATATATATATGATATAATATAATATTACTATAATGTAATATAATATTATTATGATGTAGTAATATAATATTATATACTATAGAATAAGAATATAACATAATTTGATATTATATAATATAACATATCAATGTATCATGATATAATGTAATATAATATTATATTTATAGTGTAATACAATAATAAAGGTATAAAATATTATAATTATTATCATTATATATTAATATTTTATTAATATAATATTTTTAGGAATTAATTTTTGGGTTTTTTTATTTTTTTTGTTGGAACTCCTGCAGAATTTTGTAATATAAAGGGATATTTCTTATAATTATAATATCAACAGTCATAAGTTGGATTAGTGCAAAGCAATTGTTATCATTTTCCTATGCAAGTCATGTATTTAGAGAGGGCAATCAATCAGCAGATAAGCTTGCAAAAGGGCTAGTCAACGAAGACTAAGGTGAAGACCGAATCAATAAGCCTATTTCTTGATACACTCGATTGCGGATGGTACTTGTCCCTTTATTCTTGCTGATATGCTTGGTGTTTTGTTCTTAAAAATTCAAGCATTTAACAAATTTTGTTTTGTTTTCTATTATTAAAATGCAGTCCCTCTTGTACTGCAAAAAAAAAAAGGAAGACAAAATATGGTCCAGTCCGTCATTCCCCTAACTTGTATACATGACATATTGTATTTCAACATCACCACCATTGAACCAAAAATTTTAGTGGGACCTACCTTCTTGCCATTAGCTCACGTTAGGGTTGAAATTAGGTATGAATTAGATATCAATATATGTATATTCATATTTATTTTGTTTGACAGATGCAGGATATAATTATTAGTTGGATGAAAAAATTCATATCTATATGTATTTTAAAAGAATGAACATACAGATTAGATAGTGAAAATATGGATGTAGATTGGATAATTAAATTTTATGACCGCAGTATTGAAAATATTACTAAGTAAAAAATAAATCAAATTAATACTATATTAATATAATCATTTATTTTTTTCAAATTTATATTATATAAAATTAAATAAAATTATAAATAAAATATTTAAATATAAATCAAATAAATTGACTAAATAAATTTAGATACCAAATGAATTTGGAAGAATATTATCCTGCCCATATTTTTCCCTCGCCGCGCATGTTTTGAGGACCGGACAGACTCCACCAGTGGAAAAACTTTGAGATCTGTGCGGACGGTCGAGTTCGGAATACTTTCGGATCCGTGTTGAGGACCTACATCCTCCTACGTGTAAGGCTGCAAATGGGTCGGGTCGACCCAAGATCCGGCCCGGCCCAACCCGCGTAGATCCGATCCGATCCGAATTTTAAGACCTACGGATCCGGATCTGTTGACCCCCTAATGGATTTTGATGAATACAAAACACTAGAGTATAGTTCCATTTATCTTAACAATTTAATTGAGGAATTCATGTGTTTTATTAAGAATATTGTTAAGAAATGTCTAGGCAAGTTTCCATAATTTTTAAGGATTTATTGAAGAATTTTTGAGGTGAAGAAAACAGATCAGGGACAGCCGAGACGTCTCCGGATAGTCTCAGAGACGTCTCTGGCACAAACCGGAAGAACTGGCACACTTGGAGACGTCCCCGGCACCTGGCGAGGCGTCTCGCAGGGTCGGAGCCGACTCTCTCAGTAGCGGAGTCGACTCTCTCAGTGGCGGCAGAAAGGCAGATTTCAAGTGATACGCGCGAGCCGTCCCCACAGTACGCGGAGTCGTCCCCGCAAGTTAAAAAGCTGAGTTTCCGAGTCGTCCCCAGTGTAGCGGAGTCGGCTCTCTCAGGGTTTTCCAGAGAATGTCTTTTTCGGTGACAAAGCAGCGGAGACGTCCCCTGAAAGAGCGGAGTCGACTCTCTCAGAGAATTCCAGAAGACATGTTTTTCGGAGATAAAGAAGCGGAGTCGTCCCCGAGGGAACGGAGTCGTCCCCATGCAAAGAGCACGAACAAGCCGAGACGTCCCCGTAAAGTGCCGAGACGACCCTCTCAGAAAAACAGAAAAACAAGGATTCAAACCATTCATCAGCGGAGTCGTCCCCGTAAAGCGCCGAGTCGACCCCAAACAACGTCAAAAGTAAAATCTTGTAGCCGAGACGTCTCTCGTTGAAGCGGAGACGTCTCCGGAGCGCCTGGAACGCGACTGACAACTTTTGCAGGTTTGGTTTGAATTTTAAATCTCTTTTACTTTATCTCTAACGGCTATATTTGCTTTTTGGGCTATAAAAGGGACCTCTTAAGTGCTTCTCAACAACTTCTCACCAACCCAACACAAGATCATTCAAGAGAGAAGCAAGAGAGAGAGGTTCAAGGGAGTTAGTGCATTCAAGTGAAGAAATCAAGTGCCTTCAAGCTTCCCAACTGATTTCAAGCTCGACTACTCTCTTCCGCTCGGGATTCAAAGCTCACACTCAAGCCTACGCGATCCACATCGGAAGAATCATCATTTCCCACGCTTCCAACGGCAAAAGGATTCTTCCGGGTTTTAAAGTTTATCATTGTTATATTTGCTTATTTAGAGCTTTCCAATCTTTTGTAAAACTCTTTCAATATCGTGCTTGTTCCAGTCAAGGGACTTGGAACAAGGGAAAGGCGTCCCAAGCCTAGGTGAAATTGGGGGTTATAGGGTTTGTTGTTAGCCCGGTGTAAAACAACGAGTTGGGTAGTGCACTCGCAAAACTACTGGACTGTAATCTTGGATTATAGTAAAAATTCCCAAAGGTGCTTTGGAGAGTGGATGTAGGAGCAGTGGAAGCTCCGAACCACTATAAAACCGTGTGTTTGCGATTGGTTGTTTTCATACCTCTATCTTTGCTTTAGTTCATTCATTTGTGCGTTTTACCTTTTAAATAGCCAAAAAGTTTTAAAACACCCAATTCACCCCCCTCTTGGGTGACCATCTCTGGGCAACAAGTGGTATCAGAGCGGGTGCTCTGTGTATTTCTTGAAAGACCTAACCGTCTTAGCCAAAGATCTAGATGGCAACACCCTTTAACAATGTTCCTGCTGAGGGGCAAGCAACCAATAGACCTCCACTCTTCAATGGGACAAATTATACCTATTGGAAGACTAGAATGAGGATCTTCATTCAAGCACAAGACTATGCCTTGTGGAGGGTTATAGTCAAGGGACCACAAGAACCATCACACATGGTTAATGGCATTCAAGTTCCCAAACCTGAGGAGGATTGGGATGAGAATGATGATAGGATGGCTCAACTCAATTCTAGAGCCATGAACTCATTATTTTGTGCTCTAGATGTAAATGAGTTTAATAGAGTCTCCACATGTAGTTCCGCTAAGGAAATATGGGATAGGCTTGAAGTTACCCACGAGGGTACAAATCAAGTCAAAGAGTCCAAAGTGAACATTCTAGTTCACAAATATGAGTTGTTTAAGATGGAACCCAATGAAACCATCACATGCATGTTTACACGCTTTACCGATATAATTAATGGTCTAAAGAGTTTGGGTAAATCTTATACTAATCCGGAACTTGTAAGTAAAATTCTCAGGTCTTTGCCGAAAGCATGGGAAGCAAAGGTCACGGCAATTGTAGAAGCCAAAGACCTCAACACCTTGGGACTAGAACAACTTTTGGGCTCATTGATGACGCATGAGCTCACGATGAAGCAACATGAAGATGATTTGCCAAAGAAGAAGACAATTGCACTCAAGGCTACTTCGAGTGTGTGTGAAGAAGAAAGTAGGGAGAGTGAGGAAGAAAGCGAGGACGAGGACTTGGGTTTGATAGTTAGGAAGTTTAAAAAATTCATGAGGAAAAAGAAACCCTTCCCAAGGAAAAAGTTTGGAGGAAGAAATGATTGGGAAAAAGAAAAAGAAAAAGAAAGAGACCCAATCATATGCTATGATTGCAAGAGACCGGGACACATTCGTTCCGAATGCCCTCAACAAAAGAAGCATTTTGGAAAGAAGAAGAAGGAGGCATTGAAGGCAACATGGGATGATAGTGACACATCATCCTTCGAGGAAGAGAAGGAAGAGACCGCCAATTTGTGCTTCATGGCATTCGAAGACGACGAGGTATGTCAAAATTCAACTATAAATTTTACTTTAGAAGAATTGTATGAAGCTTTTCAAGAACTTATGAGTGATTGTAGTATGTTAGGAGCAAAGAATAAAGAATTAAAAGCCTCCAATCTAAAACTAAAGGAAGATATTAAAAATCTATTGATTGAGAAAGAGAGCATTGAAAATGTTAACACCATTGATCTAGAAAACAAAAATTCAAAACTTAGCATTGAAAATGAAATGGCAAAAACACTAATTAAGGAATTGAATCTAAAAGTTAAATCTCTACTCAATAATAATACCTCACTTGCACAAAATGTTGAATCCCTTAAAAAGGACAAGGAAGAACTAGTTAAAGAAAATTTGAATCTTAAGAATGAGGTACATAAGTACAAACCAATTGTTGAAAAATTTACACAAAGCTCTGAAAAATTAAATCTTATTCTTTCAAATCAAAAAGCTGTTTTTAATAAAGCCGGATTAGGATATAAAACTAACAAGCAACAAAAGTATCTAAAGAATTTCTTTGTGAAAGCAAAAGATGTCAAAACTGAAAAACCTACATGCTTTCATTGTAAAAAAGGTGGACATAAAGCCTACTCTTGTATTCAAAGAAAGATCCAAACTAACAAGAGTACATTTGTAAAAGCTAAAAACGTAACTAAAGTATGGGTGCCTAAGGGAACCAACTACACTAACCACGAAGGACCCAAGAAGACTTGGGTACCTAAGAGCCTCACATAATCATTTTGCAGGTATGCCTTGCAGCCGAGAATAAAAAGAGAATGTGGTATCTTGATAGTGGTTGCTCAAGGCATATGACCGGTGACAAGAGTCTCTTCGTCACCTTGAAATCAAAAGAAGGAGGAGTAGTCACATTTGGAGACAATGCTAAAGGTCAAATAATTGGTGTTGGTAAAATCTCCATATCACCCTCCTCTTTTATTGACAATGTATTGTTAGTTAATGGACTAAAACATAATTTATTAAGTATTAGTCAATTTTGTGACAAGGGCTTTAAAGTATCATTTGAATCATCACTATGCATAATTAGTAGTCCAATTGACAATGAGATCATACTCACAGGACATAGGCATGGAAATATTTACATGGTAGATCTTGATGATCTCACCATGAAGGATGGCCAATGTCTTGTAGCCATGGATCCCAAAGTCAATGAGACTAGTTGGTTATGGCATCGTAGGTTAGGACATGCTAGCATGGATTTAATTTCTAAATTGATTACAAAAGATCTAGTCAAAAGACTACCAAAGATAGATTTCGAAAAGAACAAAATTTGTGCTGCATGTCAATTAGGGAAACAAACGAGAAGCTCTTTCAAGCCTAAAAACATAGTCTCAACAACAAAACCCTTAGAACTAATTCACATGGATTTATTTGGACCCACTAGAACTGCTAGTGTAGGGGGTAAGAGATTTGGTCCTGTAATTGTTGATGATTTTTCACGCTTTACATGGGTTTCATTTCTTGCACATAAAGATGAGTCCTTTTCCGCTTTTATCAAGTTTCATAATAGAGTTTCGAATGAACTCAATCTTAAACTAAAAGCAATTAGGAGTGATCATGGTACCGAGTTTGAAAATCAGCACTTTGAAAAGTTTTGTGACGAAAATGGTATCAATCACAATTTCTCGGCCCCTAGGACACCCCAACAAAATGGGGTGGTAGAAAGGAAGAATCGCACACTAGCAGATATGGCTCGTACCATGTTGTGCGAATCGGATCTACCAAAATATTTTTGGGCTGAAGCAATAAATACTGCATGTCACATTTTAAACCGTGCATTAGTTAGATCTATTTTAAAGAAAACACCTTATGAGCTAATAAAAAATAAGAAGCCCAATATAAGTTACTTTCATGTGTTCGGTTGTAGGTGTTTTATTTTAAATAATGGAAAGGACAATCTAAGCAAATTTAGTGCTAAATCAGATGAGGGGATCTTCTTAGGTTATTCCTCATCTAGTAGAGCATACAGGGTCTTCAACAAGAGAACTCTCGTTGTTGAAGAATCAATTCATGTTGTTTTTGATGAAGCTAATGGAGATTCTTCTAGAAAAGAAGAAGATGGTGATGCAGGTATACTTGAAGACCGAATGAAGGAATTCTCCATACAAGACAAACAACATGAGGATGAGATCAAAGAAGATACAATTCAGCAAGATGAAGAAGATCAACCTCCATTGAGAAATCAAGATCTTCCTAAGGAATGGAGGTATGCACATGGTCATCCAAAAGATCTAATTCTTGGTGATCCTTCACAAGGGGTAAGGACAAGATCCTCTCTAAGAAATACTAGTAATTATCTTGCTTTCGTTTCACAAATAGAGCCTAAATCACTAGAAGAAGCCGAAAAAGATGTTAATTGGATGAATGCTATGCAAGAGGAATTAAACCAATTTCAAAGAAATGAAGTTTGGACTTTAATGAAAAGACCCCCTAATGTCTCAATCATAGGCACCAAGTGGGTGTATAGAAATAAACTAGATGAAGATGGAATAGTCATAAGAAACAAAGCTAGACTAGTTGCCAAAGGTTATAATCAGGAGGAAGGAATAGACTTTGATGAAACTTTTGCTCCTGTTGCTAGATTAGAAGCTATTAGACTACTTTTGGCATATGCATGCTTCATGGATTTTAAACTCTATCAAATAGATGTAAAAAGTGCTTTTTTAAATGGTTATATAATGAAGAAAGTTTATGTAGGACAACCTCCAGGTTTTGAAAATCACTTACATCCAGATTATGTGTATAAATTGCATAAAGCATTGTATGGACTTAAGCAAGCCCCTAGGGCATGGTATGAAAGATTAAGTAATTTTCTAATTGAAAATAAATTTAAGAGAGGAAATGTAGACAAAACCCTCTTCATTAAAAGAAAAGGAAATGACTTATTGCTTGTACAAATTTATATGGATGATATAATTTTTGGTGCTACTAATGATAGTCTTTGTCAAGAGTTTGCCAAGCTTATGCAGGGAGAATTTGAAATGAGCATGATGGGTGAGCTCAACTTCTTCCTTGGGCTACAAATAAAATAATCAGAGGAAGGCATCTTCATCAGTCAATCCAAATATATCAAGGAAATGTTGAAAAAATTCAAGATGAAGGATGCAAAGGAAATCAGCACACCCATGGGCTCAAGTTGCAAGCTTGACAAAGATGAAAAAGGTAAAAGTATAGACTGTAAATTGTACAGAGGTATGATAGGCTCTTTACTTTATCTTACTGCTAGTAGACCAGATATATTATTCAGTGTTTGTATGTGTGCTAGATACCAAGCATGTCCTAAGGAATCACACTTGCAAGCTGTTAAAAGAATTTTTAGATATCTAGTAGGGACATCTAATGTAGGCTTATGGTATTCTAAACAATCTGACATAAATTTAATTGCTTATTCCGATGCTGATTTTGCCGGGTGCAAACTCGACAGAAAAAGCACAAGTGGCACATGTCAATTCTTGGGTGCTAATTTGGTTTCTTGGTTTAGCAAGAAACAGAATTCAGTTGCCTTGTCTACAGCTAAGGCTGAGTACATTGCAGCTGGAAGCTGTTGTGCCCAAGTTCTTTGAATTAAGCAACAACTTGAAGACTTCGGCATCAAAATGGACAACATACCAATTAAATGTGATAATACAAGTGCAATTAATTTAACAAAAAATCCTGTCCAACACTCTAAATCAAAGCATATAGAGATTAGACATCATTTTATTAGGGATCATGTGCTGAAAAATGATGTGATGATTGAATATGTATGTACTGAAAATCAATTGGCCGATATCTTTACAAAGCCAGGTTCAACTTCTTAAGAAATGCTTTGAGCTTGTATGACCCTAGCAAATAAATTCAACTTGTATTGCAATGCCTTGCTACTCAAAAAACTAGTAATCCACCTCAAGGTCAACATAAGTGAAAGCATGAATCCATCTAAGCTAAATGACGAACTGTTTGACTTTCCGGAGGATGGTTACCCTCCCTTGGACTCTTCATAGAGATATTTTCAGAGCCTATTTCATAGGTATTCGAAATTTGGTCAAACATTCCTCATTTCAACATTAATAATTCAAAAATCATTATCAAACCTCTATAGGATGTATTATTAAGGGGGAGGATCACAAACAAACTCATTCTGTATTCACCTAAAGAAATCATAATTAGTGTGATTAAATGAAACAAATTGGGAAAAGATAAAAAAATCAGTCTGAAATTTTTCAGTGCCGGAGACGTCTCTGGCAAATCGTAAAGACGTCCCCCCGGCGAGACGTCTCGCCTTAGTCGCGGAGACGTCTCGGGGACCGAACGAGGGTTTTTAAAATAGGTCGAAACAGCTCGAGCCGACCCGAGCTATCCCTTTCATCCCCGACAAAAACAAAAACCCTAGCCTCCATTTTCTCTCCAACACAAACCCTAGCCTCTTTCTCCCCATTTCCCTAGGTCTTCCATTCAATGGCACCTAAAAGAGCTAGGAGGACTGGTGGGAGGCGTCCTAGGGCAGCGGCCGACGGTGAGGAACGGAGGGAAGAACCTTCCGCGCCGTCTCCTCCGGTTGCTCCGCCAACCACGACCATTTCCTGTGCAAATCGCACAGTGACGACCGGTAGGTACATAGACTTTGCATTTCTAGGTAGTGAGGGGTTCTCTATTGGAGAGAGACTCCGTGCCCAAGGGTGGGAATACCTTTGTACCCTCAATACCTCGACCTACCCTGGCCTAGTTAGAGAACTATTTAGCAATATGGCCTTAGGGGACTTAGGGTACACTGCATATGTCCGGGGGACATTGGTAGAAATTAATGAGGATATTCTATCCACTGTTCTGCAAATTCCTAAAGATGGTGAGGCTCCGACATCACATCCCCAAAGGAAAATAGCCCTAAATTTGCTTCTAGGAAGAGAGGACTGCGGCCCTCTTGATGTAGTCAACTCCCAAGACCTAAATGCCGAAATGAGACTACTTCTAAGTATTGTCAACCGGGTCTTGTTTCCTAAAACCGGTCGCTTCGATTTTGTTTCGGAGCGAGATTTAGTTATCATGCACCATATCCTACTAGGGATTCCTCTAAACCTCCCTAGACTCATGTTGAACTACATTGCTACATGTCATAGGTATTCTAGGTTTAGCATACCTTATGGGATGATCCTTACCCTACTCTTCAAACATTTCAAAGTACCCATTCCAGAAAATGAGCCTGCAAAATCCTTGAGAAATACCGACTATTATAATGAGAGCACAATGCGTAGAATGGAGTTTCACAAGGTAGATGGGTCATGGGTCAAGGTACCAAAGAGAAAAGCTCAAACCCTAGAGCCTGAGCTCCCACTTCAGGAGCCTGACCATCACTCTCCTCCACATAGCCACATGGATTATCCTGATGTACCCTCCAGCTCAGCTGGACCTTCCACATCCATGCCACCACCTCCTCCAGTCAGTGGGCCCTTCTCCCTATCCGAAGACCAGATGCGCACTTTAGCATCTGTGAGATGCCAGCAAATGAGGGAGGAAATGAGATCGATGATCTCTACTGAGTTGGCCCCTATCAGAGCTTCACATGAAGGGATTCTACAAGAGCTGAAGGAAATTAGAGCTCAAATAGAAGCTACAGCGCAAGAACTAGTTGGTGTGAGTGCCACCCAAACCTTCAGATCCATCGAGCTAAAGGATGACTTGAGGAGCATCTCAAATAGCCTTCAAGAGTTGACAAGCCCTGGAGGAAATGTGGGCACCTTGGTTGCCCAACTTAGAGGAAGAATTGAAAGGGCAACCATAGAATTTGAAGCACTAGTGGCAGCCTTCCATCAGTCACAGGGAGATCAATTCAGAACACTGCTAGATTCCATCAATGCTTTCATAGATGCAGCTGCTAGGGCTTATGAGCAACGTCGCCGATGAGGGACATTTTGTAGACATCTAGGGATCTTCTTTTTGTAAACCCTAGGCTATTTTGAAACACTTTTTGTATTAAAAATCAATACTTGTAATGATTTCTTCTCTTAACTTTGTACTGACTTCAAAGGTTTACAATGATACATGAATACAATTTCTTTTGAAACTTTGTGTACATTGCTAACTCTGTGTATGTGATTCTGTGATTGTGATGTGCCATAAAAATCTCATAGCATGCCTTAAGTGGTAAAATTTAACACAACTTATCAATGCATATGACATAGGGGGAGCACATCTTGTGATAACTATGATTAACAAAAAGAGGAGTCTGAAATGAATACCAAAACAAAGGGGGAGTGATATGAATGACTAAATTCATTAATAGAAATAACTTGGACAAGGGGAGCACAACTTGAATATCCTTGAGTGGTTCATGGAAATATGCTGAATTTTACTAGGAAGTATGCTTTAAGCACCTAAGGATAATTTGTCCCCTTCATTGTTGATGACAAAAAGGGGGAGTAGATATAATAGAACTTATAGAACTTATATATTGAGTAGAACCAATATGGATATTGGATACATTGGAATGCAAAATATGAAATTCATACTCCAAAGTTGAATTAGAAAAGATAAAATTGAAGAATATTGGCTTTAAGATAATTGCCCTTCTGGAAAAGAAAGGGGGAGTCAAAAAGAACTTAGCTTTTAATTATCTTTAGCATCAATATTTCATTTTAACTTGATTCAAATTCAGTTGATATGCTAAAATTGCTCAAGAGCTATTAAGATTAATTTTATGCATAAGGATAGAACTGAAAATTGACTATTTTAAATTATGCACATTGTATCTAGCTCTAATCAAAACATTAGACTTGTACATCTGATCAAATACTGTGTATATGTTTAAAATTCAAATTTTGCATATACTCAGTGTTTTGTCATCATCAAAAAGGGGGAGATTGTTGACCCCCTAATGGATTTTGATGAATACAAAACACTAGAGTATAATTTCATTTATCTTAACAATTTAATTGAGGAATTCATGTGTTTTATTAAGAATATTATTAAGAAATGTCTAAGCAAGTTCCCATAATTTTTAAGGATTTATTGAAGAATTTTTGAGATGAAGAAAACAGATCAGGGACAGCCGAGACGTCTCCGGATAGTCTCAGAGACGTCTCTGGCACAAACCGGAAGAACTGGCACACTTGGAGATGTCCCCGGCACCTGGCGAGGCGTCTCGCAGGGTCGGAGTCGACTCTCTCAGTAGCGGAGTTGACTCTCTCAGTGGCGGCAGAAAGGCAGATTTCAAGTGATACGCGCGAGCCGTCCCCACAGTACGCGGAGTTGTCCCCGCAAGTTAAAAAGCTGAGTTTCCGAGTCGTCCCTAGTGTAGCGGAGTCGGCTCTCTCAGGGTTTTTCAGAGAATGTCTTTTTCGGTGACAAAGCAGCGGAGACGTCCCCTGAAAGAGCGGAGTCGACTCTCTCAGAGAATTCCAGAAGACATATTTTTCGGAGATAAAGAAGCGAAGTCGTCCCCGAGGGAGCGGAGTCGTCCCCATGCAAAAAGCACGAACAAGCCGAGACGTCCCCGTAAAGTGCCGAGACGACCCTCTCAGAAAAACAGAAAAACAAGGATTCAAACCATTCATCAGCGGAGTCGTCCCCGTAAAGCGCCGAGTCGACCCCAAACAACGTCAAAAGTAAAATCTTGTAGCCGAGACGTCTCTCGTTGAAGCGGAGACGTCTCCGGAGCGCCTGGAACGCGACTGACAACTTTTGCAGGTTTGGTTTGAATTTCAAATCTCTTTTACTTTATCTCTAACGGCTATATTTGCTTTTTGGGCTATAAAAGGGACCTCTTAAGTGCTTCTCAACAACTTCTCACCAACCCAACACAAGATCATTCAAGAGAGAAGCAAGAGAGAGAGGTTCAAGGGAGTTAGTGCATTCAAGTGAAGAAATCAAGTGCCTTCAAGCTTCCCAACTGATTTCAAGCTCGACTACTCTCTTCCGCTCGGGATTCAAAGCTCACACTCAAGCCTACGCGATCCACATCGGAAGAATCATCATTTTCCACGCTTCCAACGGCAAAAGGATTCTTCCGGGTTTTAAAGTTTATCATTGTTATATTTGCTTATTTAGAGCTTTCCAATCTTTTGTAAAACTCTTTCAATATCGTGCTTGTTCCAGTCAAGGGACTTGGAACAAGGGAAAGGCGTCCCAAGCCTAGGTGAAATTGGGGGTTATAGGGTTTGTTGTTAGCCCGGTGTAAAACAACGAGTTGGGTAGTGCACTCGCAAAACTACCGGACTGTAATCTTGGATTATAGTGGAAATTCCCAAAGGTGCTTTGGGGAGTGGATGTAGGAGCAGTGGAAGCTCCGAACCACTATAAAACCGTGTGTTTGCGATTGGTTGTTTTCATACCTCTATCTTTGCTTTAGTTCATTCATTTGTGCGTTTTACCTTTTAAATAGTCAAAAAGTTTTAAAACACCCAATTCACCCCCCTCTTGGGTGACCATCTCTGGGCAACAGGATCGAATCCTAAAATTGGACCTGAATCATTTTCTGGATTAGGTCTGGGTTTATCGAACGGACCCGATCCGATCCGAATGAACCCGAAAAGAGAGAGAGAGAGAGGGAAAAAAGCAAAAGAGAGTTTTTTTGTGTGTGTAGGTCGTGGCACTATTGGTCCGCCAGAATTCTCTCTCAATCTATTACACTGTTGATATCTCTGGTTTCTCGGTAGCTAGCTTTTTTTTTTTCCTTCTGTTTTTTGGTTTTTGTTTTTTTAACTTCTGCAGGGAGGAAGCGAGGGAACACTGAACTGAATATGGGTCATGTGCCAGTTTTCTACAATGGAATTGGATTTTGGAAGAAGGTCTGGGATTTTTTGTGTCCTCGTGAGAGAGGAGCTGGGAGACACCAAGTTCCGTCCAACCAGTCATATAGGCAAAAAATAGTGTGATATGAAATTTGGCTTGTAGACCGACTTAGTTAGTAAGTCATGGGTCATCTGTTCTGACTGGAGGTCAATTGTAAGTCTTTCAAGTGATGGGTCACCCAGCACCTCATAATTATGATATAGCTAAATTAGATTTGCCCAGATTCTTTTCCAAAAGCATAAAAAAAAAGGACCGAATTTGGATCCCAACCCGATCCGATTCGGATCCAGATCTGATCCGAATCCAATTCGGACCCGATCCGATTTGATGTCGAATCGGATCAAATCTGGATCTAAAATTAGGTTCCGAACAAAAAAAAAAAAAAAAGGGGATCGGATCGGGTCATCCAGGACCCGACCCAATCCGACCAATTTGCACCCCTACCTACGTGCGACGCGATCTGCGAAGCGATCGCTCTCCCTCTTCCACCCTTGCCCTTCTCCACCGCTTGTCGGTCATGGACGCTTTCCTCCTCTCATCCTCCTCCTCCTCCTCCGTCCTCAAGCGTCCCTGCCCCCGCGACCCCCTCGCAGCCAGCGGCACTAGGGTTCCGTCGGACCCCGCTGCCATGGACTGCCTCCTGGAGGCCTTCCTCTCCCTCTCGGACCCCTCCCTCGCTCTCGATCTCTCCCTCGAGCGCCTCCTCGGCTCCCGGGTCCAGGAGTCGGATAAGGACCGTGCCATCGAGGGCGCCATCCGGGTAGGATCGGCCCTCCTGGAGGCCGCCAAGAGATCCGATCGGAAGCGCTCCTCCAAGCACAACTCGGCCTCCTGGCCTCTTCCCCCCGATCTCACCATCAAAGTACTCTATCTTTCGTCATTCTCTTTTGTTTCTTAAGTCCATCCACTTTTTGTCATAATTATCTCTTTCAGATACACCTTTAATTCAATGTGTGCGGATTGTTGTTCTATTGATAAATGCAATTAGAGCGATGAATATATATGGTTTGGGGAAGATGCATGTAATGGGTTTTGTAAAGGTTGTGACTGTTTTATGATTATATTATCAGCTAGTTTATTGTGGTTGCTAAATTTATGTTGTTTATGTTCTAGGTTAAGTTGTTAAAGTATGGATCAAACAAGCAACAAATGGTTCATTGTGACTGATAAATTTTTCTTTCTTCCTCTTTTCCTCTCTGACATGGATTTCTTGTTTTTCAATTCAAGTTGATGCATGTCCTTGGATGCCTCTGTTTCAGAAGATGCAAAATGAACTAATTACAAACCTGTTTAACGATAGATAGCCTGCTCTAGGTTTTATGCTATCTCCGATCCATAGAATTTGAGTATTGATTTTAGGTATTACATTAATGTTTAATACATTTTCATGCATATTGTGAAAAATATCTTTACACGTTTTGTTTGTGCTTTAGTTCATCAATGGAACTTTTGTTATGTGGCACCATGTAATATGCCTTCAGTTATGAAGGTTGCAAAATTCGCGGTAGTCTCATTTAGTCATAATTTAAATTTCTCAGTCATCAGAAATCAGATCATGATGTTTACTTATTATACTTTAAGCAACTTACGATCTTCATTGCAATTGCTGTCTCCTTTTCGATCAGTTTACAGAATACTAAAATAAATGTTTACATATAGAAATACTAATTGTTGCTTCCATATTTTCCATATCATAGTTTTTTCATGTTGCTTAAGATTTTTAGTACCATGTTTTGGCTCCTCTAGGGGTGGTGAATCCATGAGATTGGAGGGATTTAGTAGAGGCGGTACCCAAGTGCAAAAATAATGAAGATCCACATAGCTGAAGCAATAAAATCTATGCTATATTAGGGGCATAGTCTTGAATTTTAGAAATATTCTAGAAAGATCTCTAAATTATCAACTTCCATTCCTAGAATGCTGCATAAATGGCCTCTTGTCTTTGCATAGATTTTTGCTTTCCTGATCTTTTTCACATGGGATGGTATACAACTTCTTTACTACTTGAAAAATTCTTAAAAGTAATATTGTTTATCCCCCTTTGACGTATCTCTCTTGCATGCAATATCTCTCAATCACATGTACCTTCATCATCTCAATTCCCTAATTAATATCAACTATTATGATAAGGATTGGAAAAATATACAATATGTTACCTTCAACTTTACTTGAGAAACACTTTACCCCCCAAAATTGTAAAAGTTTTTAATTAACACCCCAAAATATTTTTCTATATTAATGTGGTCTAGCTGTTCATCTAGCTTTTGATGTCGTTAATGGACTGGCTTGAAAAATGAAAACACCCTTAATATTAATGATATAATGTAATATAAAAAATAGTGAAAAAATCCACTCTAGTTACCGAGAAATCCATTCCCATGCCTTTGCCTCGATCAACTGCTTCCAAACCTTCCTTGCGACCTAGATCATGTTTGGCCTCCTCCTCGCATCTGCCACCATTCAACGCAGTGCCACCTTGATCAACTTTTCTTCGCAACCTCCATTAGGAACGAGTCTTGTAACCTTTGGTCCGCCCACCCGGTCACTCTCCTATAGTGCTGCCAGGATTTTTAAGGTATCATGTTAGTGATCTCTCATGGGGCGGGAGATCTCTCTTCATCGTTGTCCGAATATTCGTCATCCATCACGAACTCTCCTATCCTCACCTCACCTTCGGTGGTGCCATAGTTGCGGACTAGTGTTAGATCTTCGTACCCAGCATCAAGAGCATGAACTCTGGCTTCGGCTTTGGGATCGTTAGGTTCATCTGTGAGAAGGTGGAGGAACGAGAGATGAAGACTGATGAGAAGATAGAGATGTCGTAAGTGGTGACAGCCATGATCTTTTTATTGGAGGAACTGTTTGGCGGCCTTCATCATGAGCCACTTCTTGTCATCCTTCGAGAGGGCAGCGAGGATGCCAAAGTTCTGCTCCGAGAGGCTCTTGCACCTGGCACGAGAGAGCATGATATTGGCTAGGGTGAGGGTTAGGGATGGTGGTAGTGGGGGAGAGATTCCAAGCGGTTGAGGATGGATGAGGGGGGTTGGCCCCGGTCCGGAAGGTGTTGTCCTTGTGGAGCTCATCCTCCCTATTGGTGGTGGGGATATTGATTGCAATGGGGGGGCGGGATGAAGTGGTTGAGGAAGTGGTCCATGCCGAGGGACTGCTGGTGATGGAAGCTCTCCATGGGGAGGGTGGTGGTGGTGCGCAACACCATTGCAGTGGGTTACTGGCTGTCACAGAGGCAGTTGATTGGTGCTCTGCCATGAGAGAGAGAGAGAGAGTAGTGGGGGAGGAGGAGAAGGGGGAAAGGGGGATTAAGTAGGAGTGGAGGATATTTCGTCAAAGCACAATTTTTAAGTTATCATGTGATGATCATGCGATAACATGTGATGCATCCTCATGGAGATGGATGGATGACACAGAAAATTATTTTTGAGGGCTAAGGAAAGTTGTAAGATTTTGGGACCAAAGTGTTTTTGGGGAAAAGTTGGAGGGGTGTACTGTATTTTTCCCTTAAAGATTTAATTTTGCTGTAAATTAAATTAACAATGCTGCATATTATGATCAACTTACTATTCTAATTAAGTAGTAGAAATGTCTTGTACCATGGACATATATGATGACAAATGAGTTAATGATATGCCTCTCATGGGAAGTCTTAAACTGCCCAGATTTCTTTCTAATGGCTTCACAAACCCATTACTCTGGCAATCGAGTATCAATCAGTTTGATAGCTGTGTATTATTCTCTCTCTCCCACCCAATTGATAGGATTACTTTCTTCCCATCTCTATCACTTATTCCCAACCATTCCCCTACCTGCCTCTCACATGGTTTCACCCTCTCATCAAGCTCTTATTGTTCAGCATGCTTGGGAATACAAACCTATGCTTTGTGGTAAATCTTGTACCGATTAAAATACATTTCACAGTTTCTCTATATTGTATGTGCATTAATTTATTTGCTTTTTAGCATACTCATGCTTATATCCTTCTAGAATTCTTTAGTTCCTGGGTGTTATATTCAATTAAATTGCATAATGTGACACCTTAGCAATTGATTGCATTGAATGCCACACTCCATTACTACCATATTTCTTTTCTTTTAAATGCTCTCATTACATATTCATATACATATACATACATACATACATATGTATGTATGTGTGTGTGTGTGTGTGTATATAAAATGTATGTGTGAACGGACATACATTATATGTATTTACGTGTGAATCTATTATTGTTGCATATGTAGATTCATGTTTGTATACTTACATGTATATAGTTGTAATATGTATATGTGCATGTGCATACCAATGGGTGCTCCACAGTGCTTCATGACTCCAGGGCATGTGCTAGCTGGGCATAGCTCCCTATCTTCCTTGGGGAGGTCCTGATTTCGACTTGGAATGGTGGGATTCCCACTGCATTTATCAAAATGGGAGAAAGGATACTGGCCTTGTGTCTTTCTTGAATGTCATGCTAACATGCAGTTGCAAAATTCAGATAGGAAATGCTCACCATCATTTATAAATTTTCCACTGAAAATGGTTGAGTTTAATTCATTTGTTTACTTATAAACTACAAATTATCTCAAAGTCACATGTTCTTGAAATCAATTCGCTTGGTGTGTACTTGATGCATGGGAAAAATAACATTGAACACATTGTCAATGCTGGTCCAATTTCTGGATGAAAATAGTGAAGGGTTGGCATTACTTTGTTAGCTAGTTATTAACCGATGCTAAAATTATTAAACACTATATACATCAACCAGCGGTAGGCCTTATCTAGATAAGGGTGTAGAAAGCCAACCCCAAATAGTAAGGACAAGGCTTGATGTTGTGGCTATGATAGGTTTATTAGATGGTTTGAACTTTGAACTATGACTACTTTACATACTTTCTACTTTTCTCTCTAAAGAGCATGCCTAGAGAGAGAAGCTTTGTATAGTGCTCAAATTCAGCCTGGCCCTCAATACTTTTCAGGCAGGAAACCATTCTTTTCCTTTTCTTATCTGTTGCTGGATATTGGATCTCCACTCTTTAATCCTTCTTCCCTCGAGAAAAGAAGGCATTGAGACCGTTGATTGAGTACAATTTCAAGCCCTAGTGAGTGGAGATCAAGGGTTGAAGGCTAGGGGCAGCTTTTGGTTTCATGATGGCACTATGGCTTAAATAAAACACTTCTGTGATGATGATGAATGGAAATTTTGTGATTTAAGCACCTTTCTTCAGCATGGCATGTGGGTTTGGAGAGGTTGACATACCCCTGGGCCATGTCACATGATTATGTGAAAGATTTTGGTTGTAACTTGTAATTGATGGGCCAGACAAGCCTTGCTTTGGATGACTTAGGCCAGTGGGGCTATTGCTACCCTTGTGGATTTAAGCCTATCCCAGTAGCTGCATCGATCTATTAGCCTAAGAGAACAATGAAGCCATGAGTAGGTCTCTATGATTATTCTGTTTGGCTGCATTTTATCAATAAAAAATCAAAGTAAAAAATGGTGAAATTTGTTGATTATTGAATTGTGTCATGTTATGTGTTTTAGCACCAAGCTTTGCCTTGGATTATTAATTCAAGTGTTGAGCTGTTCATTGTCAATTATAATTTTTTTCTCTACCTTCCTCTCCCTCCTTTTTATGTATTTTATATTAAATATATAACTTAATTTTGCTTCCATGCCACCGTTCTGCTTTCTGTTTGTTGCTAATTTGCATCATACTATTTGTTGTGTGCATCTTGTGATTTCTTGTGCACTATTTGCTTTGATTTCTTGCATTTTTCAAGGTTGCTCGTTTATTCCTTTCATTTTTTTTTCTTTTATATATGCTGTTCAAATTTTTTTTATTAAATTGTTCTGCCGTTAGATTAATCTATGAACTCCACTTAAGTGCTTTTTTTAAAATTTTTTAATAAGATGTGTAATTCTATAATTATGTTTTCTTGCAATGAAGAGTATCATGAGTAAAATTGTTAATTATACTATCTACTTGTCCTTTCTGTTGGTTCTCATAATCGTTGATGGCAATGTACTAACAAATTTGAATTCTGAAGGTTTTCTCTATGCTAGACACACAGAGTCTGTGCCATGCTGCAGCTGCTTGTTCTATGTTCCACAAGTGTGCAACAGATCCATTATGCTATGCTAACATTGACTTAACAGTGCCAGTACCGAAGGTTAATAACATGATTGTGTCTACAATGATACAACGGGCAGGAAAAAACCTTCAGTGAGTATATTTCTACTTTATATTTGATAAAGGATTTTTTTATTTAAAATTTTGGCCTTTTGGTGGACTGTTTGTCATAATGCATTTTATTCTAAAATACTGGAAGATAATTTTTATTCTTTGATTGATCATTGGTTAATGCATGATATACCAGCAAGCTATCTGCCTGAAAATTAAAGCTGTACTGGGTTAAGTAAAAGATAAAAGCTCATTACTTTACTGGTGTAAACTCCATTTTATGACATGGACACTTAGGTGGCATGTTAGATCTCTTTATCCATCACATCATACTTCCTGCTGTCTGACAATGATGCCATATTTATGCAGCTTTATGGAAGTCCACTCCACAAAACTCAGAAGTATCTAGAGTGGTGATGAAAATGAGATTCGTCCATTATACTTCTGGTGTCAGGAGTGTTAATTAGCATATTTTGCTGGCTACATATACCAATGAGCATTTCCCCAAATTCCTGTTTATGGTTAACTTGACAAAGATTTCTGTTGACATTTAACTCATATATGATCAGGGATGAATATAATTGCTAATGAGATTCATTTCACAAGTTAAGAGTCCTATCGGGAAGTTGAGATGTTGGTCCCTAGCCAAATATGCTTCCCCCATGCAAACCATTATTAAAGAATATGCTAAGCTGGTGTTGTTGTTTGCTAGTTTAATAAAATAAAGCTGGTTATGAATAAAAACATTGCAGTGCAATAACTATAAAGAATATGCCTTGTTACCATGCACATAATAATTGCACATTATCCTATAGCAGTAATGGGGAAGCAATAGGTTAGAGAAATTTTTGCATTCCGATAGTTATTGATGACGATAGATTGGAAACCTGGGTTGCTTAAATTAAAGGCAGTTCTTGAGCTTGTATAATTATTTGAGGGTCACCCGTTTCACTAGTGTCACCAAACATATTTTGTGGCTCAATGGAATGCTTTTTTCATGGCTGGTAACAAAGTTTAAAAGCATTGTTATGTTATCCATATCTCCAAGTTATGATTGGAGGTTGTTTAATAAAAGTATCATTTCCTTAGGTATTTTATCTTATTTACCCTTGTGGGTGACAACCATTTCCTAGTTTTTAGGTATCATTCAGGTATTCAAATTTTATTTTGTTTTTGTCAAAGAATCAAATCAATTTGCTTGTCTGTCCATTTGTTTTGATTGTTACCAATAAGTGCTTGGCCATTGTCACCTATAGGGGGCTGTTTGTTTGCCTGCAATTCAACTACATGCAATTCAAATACAAGCTGCGGTTGGAAATGTAGCTGCAAAATTTGTTTCTGTTTGACTGTTTGTAATTGAAACTGCAAATGCAATTGTAGCTTCTTGGTTGTATGATGTTAAAAGAGATATGATAACCTTGCAAATTATTTGATAAGATTACCTCCTTGGGAACAGTGAACTATTTACTTTTGTTATTATAGTATAACAATCATCATTGTTTTACCTACAACAAAAAGTAGTAATGTTATTAAATTATATTGGATTATTATAACAATAATTACTATAATAATTGTATCAGTATATAATAATTTGATATTATAGTAATTAGTTATATTGTTATAATGCTGAATATATTTATAATATGTGTTGTTATTAATAACTAATAATTATTGTATGGGTTTTTTTAGATATCCCTAAAATCTTTCATATTTGCATGTTGGTTCTTGTCTTCTTTTGTATTTGTAATTTAATCCTAAAAATCTTGCAACTTATTGCTTATGCATTCCTAAGTTAACTAGATGATAATGAATATTCTGCTTATATTCTCCTCACAGTGTTAAATCCATATCATCTTGGCATTTTTATGTCTAGCCCCCATGCTTAATCAACCCCTTAACCTGTCCCCTTCTTTGGGTAACTCTTAACTAAGGCTGCAAATGGGTCGGGTTGACCCGTGACCCGACCCGACCCGACCCGACCCTACCCGATCTGTTTTGGAGGACCTGTGAGGTCGGGTTGGGTCTTAAAATTGGACCCGTTCCATTTTTCGGATCGGGTCTGGGTTTATTAGAATATAGACCTGACCCGACTCATTTGAAATATGGATAATTTTGGGTTTTCAATCCTATGACTCGCTCCGACCGGATCCGAATGTGTAAAATTATTTGGGCCCGCGGGCCGCAGTTTGCGGGGGTGCAAACAAGTTCTGTTAAGGCTCGACCCAAGCTCTGTGTCTAGGCCAATGTCATTGACCACTGTCTCAACAAATTAATGGATAAACTTAAGTAGGCGTCCTTGTGCAACAATGCTCTATTTTGATGACCATGTCAGAGAGGATGTTGCAGCCTTTGTCTTTTGTGACCAAGAGATTTCTCTTCTTTGTTGTCTTTCTGTCCATCGTCCTCTTGGTTTTCTCTTGCTTCACTCTTCTAATGGCCAGCAATGGTTACCTCATACCTGAATCAGTTCATATGCTAGTGCTTGCCAATAAGACATCAGAGCTCCATACTCGATTCAGGGATCATAGCACTCATCATCTTGACTTATTGCCTCCTCCTATGATATGTCGAATCGGTGTTCGACGAAATTCCAATTCTAAGAAGGATGTGAGGGTCTTAGGTGAAGGAAAAAGGAAACGATGTGACTCAAATCAGAATTTGCTCAAGGTTTATATGTACGACTTGCCTCGTGAGTTTCATTCTGGACTGTTGGGTTGGAAGGGTAGAAAAAATCAGATATGGCCAGATGTTTGTAATCGTACCCGACCTACCCGGGTGCCTTAAATTTGCAGCTCAATGCCAAATACTGGCTTACATTGGATCTTCTCTCTTCGAATTCTCCAAGTGTCGTTAGGCCTTGCTCGGCAATTAGAGTGATGGGTTCAAGCCATGCATATGCAATCTTTGTGCCGTTCTCATCATTGAGCTACAATAGACATTCTGAGCTCCATGGGAAGGGAAAGGTTGGTCAGAATAAGCTTTTGCAGAATGAATTGGTGGACTACTTGATGAGCTGAGAGGAGTGGAGGAGAGCGGGTGGAAAGGATCATGTGATTGTAGCCCATCATCCGAACAACATGTTGGAGGCTCGGAGGAAGCTTGGGTTGGCTATGTTGCTGCTCGCAGATTTCGGGAGATACCCGGTTGAGGTTGCGAATCTCAAGAAAGATGTCATTGCTCCTTACATGCATGTGGTGCCTTCAGTCGGCAATGATTCAGCCCCATTTGAAGACCGCCCTATATTGGCCTATTTCCAATAGCAATCCTTAGGAAAGATGTAAGTTTTTTTGCAATAAAGGGAAGAGAAAAGCCATGGATGGGTTGACCCAAAGCAGATCTAACCCGAACCCGAATTTTTTGGGTTGGGTTTGGGTTATACATGGACCCAACCTGACCCGAGTGACTCGGGTCAAAAATTGTAGCGGTGGATCCGACCAGACCTGACTGGATCTTTTATTCGGTTGGTTCTGGGTTCAAAATTAGGATCCGAATAAGGAACCGAGTTGGGTCGGGGTCACTCATGACTTGATCGGACCTGACCCATTTGGACCCCTACTCTTAACCTCTCCCCTTTACCGTTGTTCTCTAGCAACCAAATCCTGAACTAGAAGAGGGTAAAGTGAGTGAGAAGAGGTTAATCTTGAGCCTCATTTGCTATTAAATTAGAAACATTTTTGTCCTTATATAATCCTAGTTGACCAGTGTTCCATCAACAAACACTAGTGGAAGGACCGATTGATGCAAGTGGAGAAGTTCACAAGGATTTTTATAGGAACATGAAAATATAGGGAATAATGTACAAATATGGATGATTGTAGGGGCTAATTTGTATAAAATGCCCTATTATGTAATAGTTTATAGCATGGTCTACCGTACCGGTCGGTACGGGCCGGTACATACCGATATCGGATCCTACCGGTACGGTACAACTATATATTTCGGTACTGAACCGTACCGGCCCAAACTGACCAGTCCGTACCGGCTCCAAATTTTTTTTTTTGGTTTTTAGCCCCATCAGTATAGTACCGGTTTGGCTCGGTTTGGTTCGGCACCGTACCGGTGCCGATGCCCACCGGTACGTCGGTATAGTCGGTACCGCGTACCTTGGAACTTTATAGTATAATTATGACTCTTACTGTAATATTATATATAGATTATATAAGAATCATTATGGTACAATAATAGTGACTAAATAAGTATATTATGGTCACAGTAATAATCTTTATATAAAGATATTTAAAATATTATAAAAATAGTTATTATTTAATATACTCTTTTTATTATAGTATAATAATTATGATATTTTTATAATTTAAGAGAAATAGTATTATTATTATTAAATTTTAGTTGGGTTATTATAGTGATAATTATGTTTATAATATATAATATTATGATAACTAGTAAATGTTATTTAATATAATTACAATAATTTTTACATTATATAGATTTTAATAAGAATCATTATGATGCAATTAATTAAATAAGTATATTATGATCATAAATGTTAAATAAGATCATAACAATACTTATTATGGTAATATATTTATTATATTACATAATATATTATTTTTATAATTTTCATAAAAAAATGTTGATGTCATAAAATCATTATTGTATTATAGTACTTATATCATTATAAAGAATTTGATATTGGAATAATTTGATATCATTGTTCCCTTATATTTTTTTTACAATATGTATCATTTTAAATTTTTAATAACTAATAATTATTTTATAATAGAAATTATTAAATAATTATGATCTTATATTGTTGATAGATGGTAATAAGGATAACAATGATACAAGAATAATGATTATATAAGTATATTAGTATCATAATAATAATAGGTATATTATTCTTGTCATAAGAATAATTATTATAGAAAGATACTATTATAACATTAATTTGATATTATAATAAATATGTATACTAAAACAATGAAGTTACATAGAATAATATACTTATTAGAATATTTAAATATATTGACTTTTTGAATATATAGTTTGAAATTTTAATTGTTGGAAAGTGATGAAGTGACTCTTTTGAGGGCTGCTTCCAATTGCAATAAATCTTGTAATTGGAACTATGGCCAATTATGTCTGCAGTTCAAACACAAGATTTGGGTCCTTTTTTGTGGTTCAAATGCAACCTGCAACACTTGCAGGCATCCAAATAGTTGTTCTAGATACCTGCAATTTAACTGCAGCATTTGCGACTGCAACTTGCTCGACTGTATGCAAACAAAAGCCTCTAAATACTTTTAAAGTTTTTCCTGTTGTCAGTGAGTAGCTCAGGGGAGAGACAATTCATGTTAAACCAAGATCTCTTATGATGAGATATGATTAGTAACCAATATATATATATATTTTTCTTTTTAACTTTTTAATAAGCTAAAAAATGTTATTCACTTATTTGAGCATCCTGTGCAAGGAATTTGTAATTTCAATTGCTACATGTTAAGTAAAAATAATTTGTATATATGTATGCCTGTACATCTATGCTAAAATGTATATGTGCATGCATGTGAAGCTGCATGATGATATTCATGGTTGTATGCAAGGTTCGTTGAACCGGTATCGGGATCCGTATCGGTCGGCGCCCGGTACGGTTTGGTACTAGTTCGGTACCGTACCGAACCGGTATCGGTAGGGCGTGCCGGTTCATAGACTGGCACCTATTTTTTTTGGAGTTTTCAAAAAAAAAATTAATTGGTAATCACTTCTTTTGAATTTAATTTATGAATTTAATTCTAATTTGTTATTTTTTTGATATTTTTTGTCATCATCAACAAAAGTACTATGGATCAGATCTATATATTTGAGCTCCACTTCTGAATGCACTTCAGTCTCAACCTCAGATTGTAGTGAACATACATAAGGTTGTTAAGGCACTTCTGTGTCAAATGATTCTTCTGCTTGCTGTGGGTGGGGATGAAGGTGGACTAGTTGCGCTTACAACCACTCGAAGAGACCGTTTAGAAGAGGATCCGGATAGCTATCCACTTAAGATTTTTCGCGGACAACCCAAAATGAATCCAACATTTAGTTGCAAAAATATTAAAGAAAATTACGTATAAGATAGTACCATATTAATAACCATTTAATGCTAGATAAATATTTTTTTGATGTGTAAGATATCTAGATTCATACTTTTCTTACTTACGACAATTGCTGATACTCCAAAGCTGTCGCTGCCTTTTTTAAATATTTTGGTATGTGAAAAAATCATGTTGTACTATGTTAATAATAGAAGATACCAGTTAACTTACACATGTCACTTAAGTTAACTTATCTATCCTAGGCGTATTAGGGCCGCGATTTCTGGATCTGGCTTCATCTTGTAAATCACATTATGGAGAGCGGCCAAAGTTCGTCGTCCACATCAATTTCAGGTACATTGTACTAGAACCGAGGGTTCAGGTAGTATACTGTATATAAAATTCGTTATTGTCTTAGTAAAATTATACAAGTATAGGAGCAGTTTAATTTTTAATGTTCTTGTTTACTTGCTAGATGCAAGTTCCTACCCATCTGGTAGTCCCACCGCTGCTCAATGATGTCGATGTACTCCTGGACATGCATCGGATCTGCCTCGATGATCTTATTCTTTTCTCTCTCCATGTGATACAGGAAGTCCATCTGAGGGTACCTCTCGCTATTTACGGCCTGAAGCTCTTTATACAATAGTTTGATAGCTTTCACTATAGTAGTGGCCCGTTGCTAGAATGTCTGCCTTGTCACCAAGTCCTCGACATTGCTTCCTTCAGTGTCAGCCCTCGTATATCTACTTGCCTGCCACTCGGGACTAACAAACATTTAACGTAGGGCTGCTTTCTTCTCAAGAAGGAAATCAAGTGCAACGCAGTTCGTAGCAAATCGTATGACTTCTGGTCTTAAGATCTTTTTTCCTGCATGCTTCCTCATTGGTGAAAGGACCCACGTATGATTGGTGATGGTTTGGGTTGTCTCCACTGTTTGCTGCATTTTATGAATCTTCATAAGGTCCATCAACATGAGGTTGATATAATGTGCAGCACATGGGGTCTAAAAAATATGTGGTCGTTCCATCAAAATTTTTCCGGCGGCCTTATATTGTAGCCTATTATCAGCGATGACTTGCATGACATTTGTCTCTCCTACCTGATCAATTATCTCCTCCATCAGTTTGAGGATGTACGCGGCGTTGTGCACTTGATCAAAAGCATCAATCGACTTGTAGAAGAAAGCCTTCGTATCACAGTTTGTCTGGCAAATTAATGATGCTCCGCCTAGTAGGACCGGTATAACTATCACACATCACAACCAATTATACGTGGGCCACTTGCTCTTGTAGGAAGTAATCCATTTCTCTAGCTTCTTATTACTGTCAGGAAGCTCATCGTAGATATCTTTTGGGCCAGAAGGATCTACACCGGGACCAGCAGCCTGTATGACGGAAATGGCAGATCTATAGTACGTATTGTCTGCAATATTGCTAGGATGTGGCTGAAGTGGAATCAGGATCCAATAGCTCGCCGCATATCCTTCTTATCCTTTTTCAGCATTGAGTCAACCCTCTGCTGCTTCGAATCTCCAAAAAATATGGTTGTTGTTCCATCAAAATTTTTCCGGCGGCCTTATATTGTGGCCCATTGTCAGTGATGACTTGCATGATATTCTCCTTTTCTACCTGATCAATTATCTCCTCTATCAGTTTGAGGATGTACGCGACGTTGTGCACTCGTTCAAAAGTATCAATTAACTTGTAGAAGAAAGTCTTCATATCACAGTTTGTCAGAAAATTAATGATGCTCCACCTAGTAGGACTGGTTCAACTATCACACATTACAACCAGTCATATATGGGCCGCTTGATCTTGTAGGAGGCAATCCATTTTTCTAGCTTCTTATTACTGTCAAGAAGCTCACCGTAGATGTCTTTTGGGCCAGAAGGATCTATATCGGGACCGGCAATCTGTATGGCGGAAATGGCAAACCTGTAGTACGTATTGTCTGCAACATTGCTAGGATGTGGCTGAAGTGGAATCAGGATTCAATAACTCGCTGCATATCCTTCTTATTCTTCTTCAACATCGAGTCAACTCTTTGCTGCTTCGATTCTCTGTTGGGAAAGGCATGTAGATCTAAATCATTGATTGTTGCTGCTGATGGAATCTCTCTAGATGACTTCTTTCTATTATCAAAAATCGCCAACAAAGATGCAATCCAGCCACCGCCTTTGCTGATGGCCTCTCTGACTGAGGTGGTCCTCCTAAACTTTGGATCTGGCTTGTTGCTCGCAAAATCGAAGCCTGATTCGTAGTACGAGGTCCTAAATCGAGCCTTATGCTTGGCCACCTCATTCTGCTCCCACTGATGATGCAGGCTCGTCTGCATGGCAACTTAGAGTTGTGCCTCGTCATCTAGAGCGGATGCATCCTTTGACTCTCCGGAGTCATACGAAGGTGGCTCTGCTGCTCGACGGTCCACCTCCGCTTTCTTCTCGGCAACCCTTTTTCACTGTTCTAAAATAAGCGAAGTACTTCATCAACTGCCGAACCTCCTATGAGCATTTTTGGCACATAAATACGTCGAGGTAACCACTTCTTTAATCTGGTTATCCGTCCTTCCTTGAACTCTGTGTTGCATCAATTGCACTTTCAATGGTGCCAGTTCAAGAGTATTTGCCCATGATTCCGGCCAATGTCACACTCTGGGTCATTTTTGCTTGATAGCTCAATTTCTGTAAGTTTATCAAGTACGTCAGTTTATCAATTATTTAAAAATATCAAAATTAATTTTTGACAAGAATAATATTTTTATCTTTAAACATCAGATTTTTCTAATAAATAATCCTATTTTTTCTTATTTATTTATATATTTTTAATAGTTTTTAAATTTAAAAATATATTTAAATATTATAAATTCAAAAAAATATGATTTCTACCTCAGAAATTACTTCTGAATTATGTAATACGTACTATTATTTTTTCATAATTTTTGATATTATTTATATATTTTAAATTATTTTTAAATTTAAAAAATAAATTTTAAATATTAATATTTAAAAATTAATTTTAGCTCAGATCATGTAGAATCCAACAATAGATGCTACATATATTTTTAATTTTTAAAAAATTTATATCATTCAAAAATTAAAAATTTTTATGTCAGCGTGTAGATTGTCCATAGATCTACAACATATAAAAAAATCAAGTCCAAATTTAAAATTTTGGCCTGATTTTCCTTTATTTTGCAATTTTTGAGTTATTTTTTGAAGCCCTCCCCCCAAAAAGGAGGAAATGAGGTAGGAGAGAGGAAGCACACCTTATTTATCCTTGGATATTTCTTTAGATAGCCTGAATCAGTATTATTTTTGAAATATTTAAGAAGGGGAAGCGACCAAGAGTTTTCAAAATGCTGTTGAAATCGATGCTTTAAAAAGCATCAGGTAGACTGCTACAGTGTCAACCCGATTTGAAACCGAGTTCACACTGAGTCTGCACCGAACCGACCGGTTTTGGCCGGTTCCGACTGGTTCAGGCACTTATTGGCTAGTTTCGGTCAGTAAGTGACCAGTTCCGGCTGGTTTTGTATGGGTTCCGGCCGATATGGAACCGGAACTGAAAGTAATAGCCGAACTTACCCGGTTCCACACCGGATCGGTTTGGCACTGCCCGAACCAGGTAGTTCGGCAGTACTTGGTTGTATGGTTTTGAGGAAAACATGGTTTGTTTTAGGAACTCACTACATGAATAAATAGCGTTCCTTCTGGGTAGCCATAGAGGGCAGTCTGGTTATTTTGAAGAGCTAGTGCAAAAAATTACATCAAATGAACTCCTGAGCCAGTAATGTTATGCATTTCTCTAGGTTTACAAAGTATATATGTTCTATTGTCCTTCTTTATGATCGGTAACTTGACCATATTTAATTTAGCTTTTGTATGCTGCATCTTGTACTGGTAGCTGGATTGCTGCAACTCTGATCTGCAAACATATAGCTTTGTAAGTTGTTGTGTTCAAATCAACAATTATTTTGGAAGAAGATGATGGGAGGGTTTAGACAAGGAAGTTAAGCTGGCTTTATATTTTAGATATTCATTTAGTGCATTTTAAAATTTCAAACTTATAAGTAGATTGGAATTCAGACAGCAAGTATAATCATTGTTTTCTGATATTTAATCAAATATAAAAGCATTAAGTATGCTGCAAGAAATATGGTGACGAAAAATGAAAGGAGAGAAGATAAGAAGCAAAGAATAAGAGAAGAAAGAATGAGAAAGAAAGAAAAGGATAGCTGTCAGAAGAAATGCCAATTGAAACTCAAATATGTGAGAATTGAATAGCCTATTCTGCTTTTTATCCAATGTACAAAAAGGATTTAGAGTTGAAATATATACAATCCACATTGTGGTGAAACACAACCTTGATTGATTTCCCAATCTAATGACCTCAAAATTTGAGATATTCCTAAATAGATGTACCTGCTGATAAGACTAGATTGTAATGGGAGCTCAGTATTTTAGGGCTATAATAAAACTATCATGATTTGGTTCTATGAGAATCTTTAAGGTGTTTTAACTTTTCCTCTTCTGCTGCATGTTTCTTAACCATCCTTATTCTTACATGAGTATTGCTCTACATTGTAGAATTTTCCATTATCATCCAGACTTTATTATCTTCCTTGAATATCTTTTCTCAAAATCAGTTATAATTTGTAAAAAGTTATCAGAAGAATCATTCAACACGTCTGAAACCAAATACTTTCAGTCGTACCGTATCCTGCTTCTGCTTGATGGAGAACATTGATTCTTATTTCAGTTGTCCCTTGTGTATAACTGTAAATGAAATTCATTAGTATATTTATGAAGATGCTTTCTTATTTGTTGCATATATGTTTTTTTTCAATTCACTCTTTCTATTCATTTCTCTAAAATTAGGTCACTCAAGCTTGGTATGCGACCTAGCCCAACTTCAACAGCAGAGCTTTCTCAACCAATGTCCAATCCTATTAAAAATCCCATAGATACATTTGGTCTTCCATGGAATGACAAGAGACCTAGGCCAAGGAGGGAGTCATCTGTTCTTACCCGGTCCTGTCTGCTGGCTTTAAGTGTGGATGGTGGTGCTTCTGGGTACGGCAGGATTGGCATGTGGCTGCTATTTTTTTTAGAACTTCATTTTTTTTTTTGGTTGATGTTTACACTTACATGTTTGAAGGGCTCTCCTGAGGAGGCTGCACCTGTACAATATTGATAAGATGGATAATTCTGCACTTTGCACAGCATTGGCAGCCTGTCAGTCTCTCCTTGATCTGGAACTCATTGGTTTGTAAGTACCGCTATTCTTATGTCTACATCTTAATAAAGGTGATTTCTAGTCAGTTTTACATTTTAGATTCTTAAACAAAGAATTGAAGATCTGCTCTTTTTGAATGGAGAGAGCCACAATTAAGTGTAGGTTTCATATTACTTCTCAAGAAAAGTTTAGGTTTATGTTTATGTGCATTTCGTCCACACCTACCATGTTACTTAATTTAAAGGTACTGAATTGTGAAGTTCTTTTCAGAAAATTAGTGACCATGAATAGTTGGTCATCTGCAAAATGCATGTAGGTATATATCATGCTAATTTATTTGAGGCTACATAGTTTCTGTTTAGAGCAAGGAATACAGAGTCATCACGAACCACCCAGTTCGGATTGTTTCAAGCCGTATCGGTGGCGGATTGGGATGGTTCTGGCATTCAAAACGAGAAATCGACAAAGGAGGAGGAGAGAGAGAAGGAAAGAGAGGAAAAGAGAGAGAAAGAGGGGGATGAAGGGAGAGAGATGGAGGGTGGCGAATGGCCGACAGAGGCCGTTTGAGGGTCGCAGAGGGCCGGGGAGGGGTCCGAAGGGCTAAAGAAGGGGCTCCATCTGGGACTCCTGTTTTGAACGAAATAGGGTTTAGATTGTAGAGCTGCTCCTCCAGCCTCTCACGCCCCTCCTTGGCTCTCCGACGGCCTCTACCAGCCGTCCGCCCCCTCTCCCTCTCTTCCGTTCTTCCTTTCCCCCACCTCTGCCGTGTCGGGCCGTGCTCTACCGGCCTTCTTACTCTCACTCTCCCCCGCTTCTTCCCCCTCCCTCACCCTCTCCCTCCCCCCTCTGTCTTTTCCTCTCGCCCATTCTCCCTCTCCCTCATACTCTCTGCTGCGTTGGTACGAGCCCGGCATAGAACAACATGAGGGCATATTGAACTATGCTACCGGCCAACTGGTAGGAGCCCTGCTATCAGCACAACGATCCTTGGTTTAGTGTATTTTGGTGTATTAGCGACTATAAGAGTTGATCATCTGCCACATACTGTGTCCTTGCTTGATTTAGAATTTCTGTTCTAAGCACTTTCTTCTAACCAATCAACATCTTTAGATTACATAATGGATATGGTTGCTTAGCCAGTATATTTACATAAGAAAATCATGAGCTTGATGCATTTTTCAAGTTATGATTTAAGTATTGGTCTCTATCATACGCTACTATTTGATATCTATTTCACTATATTGATACCATATGATAATTCAAGGGTATGTATTGTGAACCATTTTCTGTCGTGCACTATATTAGTTGTTCTATTGTAGGGCATACTTGTTAGTTGTTACTTTTCTTTTTGTAAGGGTATGAACTTCAAACTCGTATTCTTCATGATGCTTGAATAAATTAAATTCTTATCATACCAATTCATTTTCCACTCTCTTTTAGTCCAAAACTGATTTCAGATGTTTTATTTAAAGATTCAGATTCCTTGATTTTGTTGTTTTATTATTGATAGGTAGGTTATAATGGTTAAAATAGAGATTAATATTTCAAAATGGTGTGCTAATTCATTGAACTACATCTCTGGCACATGTGCCATCTAATTGATTTTTTATATGCTAAATAATGTTAATTGATTTAAAAATAAGCATTCTTTGCTTAAATAGATGAAGTATATTTTATTCAGAGTTCTCTAACCCTCCTCTCCAAATTTCTCTTCTTCAAGTGTAGATGCCAACTCGGACTGATCTAACACACTAAATATAAAGAATTTTCCGGTATTCTAGCTGCTTGGCCTTGTATTCCTATTAGTTAATTTAAATTTGGATTCCAATTCAGGTTTGGGATGACTGAATCTGCTAAGGGAGGATTAAAATAACATGCATATTGTGATTTCACCAGTCAAGAGCCTACATAGTACAAGTGTCATGCCATAACACGCTAAAACATGGCTTGTATTATCCAGGAAAGACAAGCTAGTTTGTGAAAATATGCACAGTTGGCATGCTAAGTTACAATATACAATTAATATAAACAAATTTAATTGTTTTATGCTAGCTCGCAGATGTATACCAAATAATTATACAGAGCATTTCAAATAGATACTAAATATTTTACTATTTAATAAAGTTATAAATCATAAATAATCCGTGAGTTCTATGGTTGGGTAGTTTCAAAAAATTTTCTATGCATGCTAACAAGAGATATTTATATTCAATTCGAGCTCACAATTCATCAACAAAGAATTTGGGAATAGGTAACTATGTTATACTTTACCAACATATTTTAGGTTTTGCATACAAACTGCCACTTTTGTGTAAATCTTACTAGCAATAGTACTATAAGAAACTTAAATGCTATTGGTTACCTCAGTTTGTAATATTTGGCATATCTAGGAAAAGGATTTTTCATCATTATAATGTCTAATATCTGGATTGGGCTTTCAGATTCTTTTTTCTTTAATAATAAATTAATGAGAGTTTCTAATTTTCTGCAATAGAGATAACTGCTTAAAATGTGAAAGAAGCTTGCAAACAAATATTGCTATCATGCTATGCATCTGCCTGTACAACTAAACGTTACTTTGACATATATTAATGCAGTCTAGTCTAGAAAGGGGAAGCATAAAAGAATGCACCTGTTTACCCTATGTATTACTTTTTGGCCTGTTATGCATTATAGACTTGCATGTTAAAAATGCATAACCATAACCATGACCATCTAGCCATTTCCGAACTATTTGTGGTTGGATCTATATTCTCCAAGTATTCCTATTTAGGGCTACCTCTAATATTATTCCAAAGCTTCACCATATCCTTAAAACCTTCATCTCCGTTATCTTAGATCTTCCTCTAACTCTTTATACCAGAGCCTTCTCGGATCTTTGTTGTACTCATCCGTACTATTTAGATCAATTCCTCATCACTTTGTCCTTAATTTGGTACAACTCTTACAACCCCTCATACACACACATACATCTATTTTAAGATTTTAATATTTTCATTTTTGCTACACTCAACTTGTTTTAGCAAACTCTCTTTATTCTCTTGTACTACAATCTCTACAACATTGTAGGCCTCGTTGTTGTTCTATAAAGCACCTCTCCGCTTATCTAACCAGCTCTAATTCTATTACATATATCTCCATCTATCTCCCCATTATTTTGTATAATAGACCCGAAATAATGAAAGATCATTTTGTGGCATCTCTTGTCCATCAATCTTCATCGAGATTGAGGAAGGTGGAATCGTTCTGAATCGTCTGGTTTGAAGCATATCGAGCCATATCGACGGCAGATCCGGATGGTTCCAACAATGAAATTGAGAAACCAACGAAGGAGGGGGAGAGGAAGAAGGAAAGAGAGGAAAAGAGAAGAGGGAGAAGGAGGAAGAGAGAGGGAGGGTGGTTGATAGCCGGTGGAGGGCCGAGGAGCTGCATATAGGGGCGGAGGAGGGCTCCGCCTCCGGTTTTCTTGTTTCATTCGAAACAAGAGTCCCAAAGGGGGGGCTTTTTAATTTTGAAAATTTTAAGTGGAGCTGGCAACCCTCTTGCCGACTTCACTTAATTTTTGCAAAATAAAAAAAAGCTTATTTTGAAAAGCTTAAGTGAAGTCGACAAGGGATGGACGTCCGCCAACCTCCTCTCTCCCTTCGTCTCCATCTCCCTCCCTCCCCCTCTCTCTTTTTCTCTCTCCCGTTGTCCCTCTCACCCGCCCTCTCTATCGTGTTGGGACGCGCTCCGCCGGCCTCCGTTGGTCTTCTCCCTCTCTCTCCTCTTTTTCCTCTCCCTCTCCCTCCACCCCTCTCTCTCTCTCTCTTCCTCTCTCGTTCTCCCTCTTTCCCGCCCTCTCTGCTATTTTGGTACCAGCCCGACATGGAACGACATGGCGGCATACCGAACCGTGCCGCTTGGCAACTGGTCCAGACCCTGGTATCGGCACGGTGACCCTTGATCGGGATGGTATCCTCATTTCTATTCTCACTAACTTACATTGTTCTACTAATTTTTAAACCCTTATCTTTTGAAGTTTTCTTTGATAAGTTTAATTTAGTATTTCATGTAGTCCTCTCTTCATCAATCAACACTTATATCTCATTTGCAAAGACACCATGTACATCTTTTTTGAATAGTAGCAGTGTATTTATCCTTAAATATGCAGAAAAAATATGAGCTCAGTGTTGATTCTTGATGCAAGTCATCAAATACATATTTGACACGGTATAGATAAGCACTTTACTTCTTGTTCCTAATACAATATGGCTAGCATGGATACATTTACTATGTGATATAGATATAAGGTGCCTGTACAAGTAATATTCTGAAACATAAATATGAAGTCACCGGGGTTATACATCTAACTTTATCAATACATACATTTGTATTATATATTTATATCATAAGTTTCCTTGAGTCAATCGGCAGAAGAGAGATGCACTAAGATTCCATGTTAGACACTGACACAAATACCCATGTCTGCAAGAGTAATCTAAGCTTCCTGACTACCATCATGAACCTTCCTTTCCTCAGAAAAAATTCAAAGCTGCCCATTCAAAATTCCTAAACAAATGCAAACGAACTCAATAGTGAGAGAGTCCCAATTATTTCAGTTGCTGAAGTCTTGTGTGGGTTGGGGGGGGGGGGGGGGGGGATGGGGCGCAGGGGTGGGCGAGCCAGATTTTGGATGTGCTTCCTCTCATCTTAGTTCGGGCGAGCCAGATTTTGGATGTGCTTCCTCTCATCTTAGTTCTTAACCTGAGCTAGGTTCACTGTATGTATGAATAGATAGAGAGTACCCTTTTTTTCTTTTTTTTTTTTAATTTTGTAAATTTGTAATGTCAATTTCTGGCTTTGTTATAATAGGTTTACGTTGTTGCTGTAGATTGCTTTTACCTTGCTTTGCAGTCTGTTTTTGAAAGAGCATATTTGCACGGAAGTTCTTTGACATGAATGTCTGAACAGACATGTTGAGCTGAGGCGAACATTGGATGCAGTCAGCACACATTGTCACTCCATAGAGCGTTTGTTCTTTGAGTCTTCTGATACTGGTATGCTACATTCCTGGTTATCTCGCCTCTCTCTCTCTCTACACCCCACTTGTACATCCATAAAATTTCTGTATAATCAGGCAGAGATGATAGTCTGAAATCCCCAACTTGCATCAATCTGGTAAATGGCTGTCCTAATTTGACAACATTAGCCCTCAGGGGATTCAAGCTTCATGATCATAAAGTCCGTATGCTGGTTAAGGTATCATTTTTTTATCATAAAGTCTGTTTATTTTTTCCTTTTGTCCTTTTATTTATTGCTTTTGATTTAAGGGCACCCGGTTTTATATTTTGACTTTCTTTTTTCCTTTTGGCCAAGAAGAACCTATTCTACTAGCTAGGCATTCTATATATGGCTGTCAAGTTATGGTTGGAATTGCACATAGCTGTTGGTACTGACCAAACAATTTATTTATTTTCTAGTATATTCTACTTATGTCCGTATTCAATCATATTTAGCTTGATTATTCTGAGATTTTGCTTGCAAGAATCACTAATCTGAGTTGGACTCTTCAATAGAATACAACATTCTGAACTGGATTGTTGATTTTTGAATTTAAGAATATCTTTGCACAGTGACATTTTCTTTTGTAGGGATTTCGCTATCTCAAATTTGTTGATTTTTCAACATCTTATTCAATCACAGGCATGTTTTTAAGGTATGAATTCTTTTACTGCAATTTGAGCCTTTTCACTTGGGATATCCTAAGTTATGCTTCTCTTGTTCCTAAGTTTCTTTTTCTTGAGCTGTATTTCACAATTTCAGTTGTTTAGGAACCTTGCCAATGGCACAAATCCCGTTGCATTGGAGGTCTTGATTTTACGTGACTGTTTGCATCTCAAAGAGGTGATGATCTCGGAACACCAGATGATTCATACCCTCTACCATTTTGTTGATATTTTTTCTTATGGACGTGTACCAGAATATATATTTGGACGTTTTATATACTATTTTTTTATGCAGGTTGAAGTTTCCCGGTTCTTATCTGCTGTGCTTGATGGAGACCTCAAAACCCTCAGATATTTGGTAGGCAGCTAGATAATCACTTGGGCTTCCAATAAATGGAAAAAACTTCCTGCAAATTTGATAGATATTTGTTTAGTCTAGCATGTAATTGCTGTTGTTCTTGGACTTCTTTGAACAGGACATTTCGAATAAGGATGGCCTTTCTGCTAATAATGACTGGAACTATCGGTGCTATAACCCAAGGTAGCAGTGTGCCACTTGTGAATTTCTTTGAAAATCTTACTTTCTAGCTAATTCTTTTATTTTTCACTGGTGCAGTGCTATTCCAATTTCACGAGTTTTAAAGGACAGACCTGATATTTGTTTAATTGCCAATTTTCCCCCAGAAGGGAGGTCTCTCTCTCTCTCTCTCTCTCTCTCTCTCTCTCTCTCTCTCACGTGCTGTCTGGTGATTACTTTTTATCATGCAAGGAATTGTTTTTGGCGATCTTAGTTACAAGTTTTTTTCATGCATTTTGCAGCTTCATTGATATTGAAAACTTTAGTGACAGTGAAATAAGCAGCAGCACAAGCTTTCAGATGATGGCTGCTGCTGTATTTGGTTCTTATTCTACAAGCTCATCTGACAGCAGCTATAGCAGTGATCCAGGGAGCGGTAATGAGGATGTCCATGATGTGAATGATGTGAGCTTCGCATTCTATGGTGCAGATAGCTATGATGAAATGGAGTTTCAATTGGCTTAGCAAGAGGTCAGATGGGTCAATGCAAGATGATACAGACTCATCCATCTGAATGCTACACCCCACCCTCTCCTCGTTAGTTGAATTAGTTTTAAACTAATGGAAGGTGATGCTACATTGCATTGAATGAATTTGTATATGCCATGGAAGTTTGATACTGATTTCATTGGACTATTTGTGCACCTTAAATTAAGCAAAACCATAATAGTCTTAGTCTAAAAAAGTTTTACAATTGGCTGTCAACCTAAATTCAACCCTCTGCCTTTCTTATTCGTGCTTAGGACTTTTTCATGATAGTGTTTCAAAGCATGCAAGACAAAGGATTTTAACAATGGTGCTGGTCACTTATCGGTATCATAGGTACCATGGTATGAATTGCAACAACATAGGGCATGAGATGGCAGCTATCGGATCAAATGAGCCAAAAAGAAGGTACACCAAGCAGTATGAGCAGGTTGTTTTAGATAGACCACCTAGGCCATCTCACACGCCTCGGTAACCCCACTATCCAGTCCACTTGACTACTTAGATTGGTGCCAAGGTTGGTCCTTCGCCGCTTTTTGATTGTTTATCACGAGTTGGGTTCCTATTTTTGTTATTATTTATGACTATAAATTACAACCACGTTTCTTGATAGATACAGTAAATTTTTTCGCTATTTATTAATGCATATGTTTAGTGCATATTTATTCACTATTTGTTATTCACTGTTATGTAAATCAACTTTATGTATCTACGGTAACTTGATTATACAAGGCTATCATCTAAGTTTTTAGGATTTTTTTTAGGTCACTCCAGGCATCCACCTGGCTGTCTAGGCATTTATAGCCCAAACGGTTCAATGAGGTTCGACTTAGGACTGCCTAGCTGTTTTGACGCTAGATTTGGCCTCTATTTCCTCGTCATTTTGGCCCTCCTGGCTCACCTAAAAGTTTGACCAAGCATGTACGAGGACAATGACGATGGCAGGATAAATTTTTAGAATACTTGATGCATCAGAGGGTTTTCTTTGATATTCCTTTCTCCCAGGGACATACTTGTGATTGATGGAGCGTGCACGGCTGTAACAGAAATCGATTTGCGACTCGTGATTTCACATAATCATTTTATTCCCTTTATTCGGATGGTATTGGGGTTGGCAAATGATTCCCATATTGACTTACGATTCCTACCTTCCATTGTGTAACATTGGCCCACCACTTAAACAACAAGGTTCATTTTGTCCTTAGCGAACAGCAGCTGAAAAGTTTTTCACCAAGAGAGGAAACCATGATTGGAAACTAAGAATGAGCCCAGTATCTTTGAAACTTTCCATTGTATTAAAAACTTACTAAAATTAAATTGTTAATGAGAAAGGTAAAGCACCAAGGATCACCATCGACAATGGTATGATCACCAAATTGTTGCGTTAGATAGAACTAATATTAGAGGTCAGTTCGACTATGTAAGACTAAGCTCTTGTAGCTTCTTTGTTGCAGGAGACTTAGAAATCTCGTGGTTCTCTTTGGATAACCATACATGTTTGCTAATAAATTTTTAAATCGTGCAGTTTTAGTTTTACGTCAATTAACAATAAATAGGTTGCTTCCCAATTGTCTAGATCTTTTAAGACATTCTGCTTCCATCTCTTTGTAAGCTCAACAAGTAACTTCATTGATTGGCTAGAGATTGAAATTTTAAGTACCACTACTGAATCATTCATTGCATTTGGTACATTCTTTCTCATCAAGTTCCACTATTTACTACGCCTACATCATTGGAGGATGTCCAGATGTGGTCTTGACAAAAAAAATTAACTTTTGTAGGCGGGCAGTTCTATGGAATTTTTTGTTTTGGGTAATTCCACAAGTGGAGAATGCAAAAACAAAAACAAAAGATCAAAGTACAAATCATGAATGCCGAAGATAATCGAACCCTATAGAATCCATTTGCAGCAGAAGTGCTAGGTCAAGAGGCACAGCATACTTTAGCAAAAAAAAAAAAAGAGGCACGGCATCCCCATCCATGAAGTCCAAATCCATAGATGTTCCAACTAGCCAATCTATAGAAAAAAAGACTTCCCTGACACATTGAAATAATCCAAGTTTGAGAAAAGGTGCAGAATGTTCAGCACTAAGGATTAGGATTAGTGCAAGATTTCCCCTGTATCCAGCATATAGCAAACCTAGAGTCACATTCAAGTAAGATTCTTTTACATTTCAAGATGGTGGCGGCCACCATAAAACCTTCCCAAGCTGTTCTCAAGTCGGTCTTAGAAACTGATGTGGTATGAAATTTCCTAGCTCCATCATACAATAGTCGCCTATAATGATCCCTGATAACAAAACCAGCTGCACCTATATTGTCTCTAAGTAAGCCATAAAAGTTGACTTTTGGTAATCCATGAGGAGAGGACATCCAATAAATCTGTTGTAGTGATAAATAAAGGGAGCTACCAGAGCTGCAGGTAACCTAGAGCCATGAAGAACTGAAGTTTAGATCCACTGAGACTTCCACAAATTTAGATGCCAATTTGATAGTTTGAGCTGCAACATACCTGGGATTAAAAGTAACATGCTGAAAAATTGTCATTAGCACCAAACAGTACTGGCAAAGTGGGGGTCGCTACTCTGTTCGGGCAGAGAAGGGGAGAGGAGTGTAATGGCTAGTTCGCTCTGTGGCGAAAGCTTTGAAAACCACGCACAATCGGCCACGGTGGAGAAGACCAAGGCGAGCAAGGCAGTGGGCGGCGTAGCTGTAGGTGGGAGCCGGGGTCCACCGACGAGTGGGAGGAGATGGGTAGTTGGGTGAAGCCCGAGGGCTGGGCAATGCACCTGATTTTGTAGGTGGAGGTGAAGAAGCTCTGACGACCCTTTTTGGCAGTCCTCGAGTTTCGGAGGAGCTGATTGAGGCTTCTCGGAAGGAGTGGGAGGATCCGACGGTGGTGGTCTGTAGCCTAGGCCGCCGGGTGTTGGCGGAGTGGGAGGCCTGGGATGTTGCTCTGCGGAGAAAAACGAAAGTTGAGGTTGAAGCGGTGCCTCTCGTCGACGACCACCTCACTCTCCGGTTCAAATCAACGGCATACCAGGACCTCGTCCTGTCCAGCGGGCCATAGGTGGTGGCGGGGTAGTTTTTGGCCATGGAGCCGTGGGCTCTTGACTTCATGTCAGGTTTGGACGCTCTGAAAACTATGGTGGTTTGGATTCGGTTATCTCGGCATCTAGTGGAATATTGGTCGAGCGAGACAATCCTTCGAATCGCAGCAGTGGCTGGCCGACTGCTCATCGTCAATGGGATTATTGAGTAACAGAAGGTCATGGGCTTTGCTAAAGTCAAGGTGGCCATCGACGATACTGCGTCGCTACTGCCCGATGTTCAAATTAGAGGAAAGGCAAGGGTGTTGTGGCTATCCTTCGTCTATGAGAACATGCCCGGTTTTTGCTACAACTGTGGGTGGATCGGGCATGCTGAAGCATCCTGTAGATTTCCGGCGCTGGTGGTGGAGGAGGACCTGGAGCGGACGCCCATAGTGGTGGAGACTGGCGATAACCTGGGGGAGCCAGATTTCAGCTCGAGTGAGGTAGCCAATCTTTGGCCTTTAGCTGGTGGCCACGAGGATCCGGCCGCTATGTGTTGCGAAGGGATTGCCATGGTCGATGAAGAGGATCGAGTCTACGTCCGAATCATCCTCCTTTAGGCTGCAGTCTCCACCCAACCGTTCGAGCTCCCCTGGCTTGTCGATGCTCCCCCCGAAGGATCGGTCGGCCGATGTGGGTGGTGACTTGGGATTGGGGTTGAAAATGGCTCAGGGTTGTGGCTAGTCGGGTCAAGTTTGGACCCATTGAATGACCTGGTCGACTTGATAGTCGACGCAGGTGGCATTGGGCAAGCTGGGTGCAGACCGGCCCAGAAGTCCTGATGACAGACGCAGGTCGAGGCTTGTTTAACAAGCAACCCAGGAGCCCAGCGTCCAGTCTGACCTAGGATTTCAGGCTAGGCCACCCATGCTGATGAGCTAGGTGCGCCATGGTGCTCGAGCGATAGGCCAGGCCCGACCGGGGTCCGAAAGTGCGGGATCAGGGCATTGCCCGCCTTCTGCCTCTTCTTCAGCTTCTTCCTTGGTGAGGGCAACCTTGACCTCGACAACCCCTGGCCCTCTCTGTCTCCACTAGGGGCGTTGGTGGCGAAGCTTCTCGGGGATGCTTCGAGTGTCATTTTGCTAGGAGGTGGCGTCCCGGGTGGCTTGGACGCGGGACACTTGGTGTCTAGGCCGAGTGGGGAGATGGCCGGGAAGGAGGCTGACGGACGGAAGGCTAACCAGTCCCTTGTGTTGCTGCAAGCCCCATAGATCACCTTTCGACGATGAGGAAGGTGAGATCGGCATTGATGGGGGAGGATTCCGGATTGGAGGGTAAAGGGGTTGGTGGTGGGCTGGCTACTTAGGGGGGAAAGTAGTTGAGCCCTGTGCGGCAAGGAGTAGGAGCTGGACTCACACCGTAGTGCAGAATGAAGATTCTTGTTTGGGATAGCAGGGGAGCAGCCAAGTTTTCCTTGAACACTTCGTTTAGAAGGCTGGTCCAGTGAATGGTTCGGACATCTATTTTTTGTGTGAGATGCAACTTTCTAGAGATGGCCTCCATTGAGCTCTATCGGGTGGATTCCTTTGCAGTGGAGTTCTCAGTTTTAATCATTTTCTATGTTATTTTTTTTCAAATATTTAGTACTTGTTATATTTATTAATCTTAAGAATAACTTTAGGGTTTTTGCTTAGATATCCTCCTAAATATTGAAATTTGCATGAATACCCTCGTAAAATTGATATTTGCATGTATACCCTTATAAATACTTGTTTTGCGTGTATACCCTTTATTTTTTTTCTTACATATGTACCCACACCATCTAATGCCGTCAAAAAATTAGCAGTTTAAAATTAAAAATGACTAAAATATTCTCAATGGATAGATATGTAAAAGAAACATTTATAAGGGTATATATACAAATAATACTTTGCAAGGGTATTCATGCAGTTTCATATATTTAGGAGGGTTTACGTGCAAAAAAATTTAATTTTATTTTTTCTATTTCAACTTGTTTTAACACTCGCCTTTGTCTAGTGCCTCCTCCCCAATGTTTTTCATAAAAAGATTGCTTAAAAAAATTAATTCGACAATTAGATAACAAAAAGAGTTATGGAAGTTCTTTCACTAATTATAGGATTAATCTACTTTATTCTTCTTTATTTATAACAACCTCTATATCTTATTCCATCGAAATATAGCTTATAATATTTATTGTTATAAATGCATATATGAGGGCATACATTAGAATATAGAAAAGGATTAAAATCTCTTAAAGGCACCCGATAAATTACAATGATCAAGCTTTTTTGATATTGCTATACTCATGGGTGGAAGAACAACATCAACCATCCCTAAGCAAAATCATTGAAGGACTTCGAACTCTTTAGACTTATTAACAACCTCCACAACCATGTGGTAGAAGGCCACCCTAGATAAATCCGACAGTTAAAACAGGCTAAAATAGAAAAACAAATAAAATTAATTTTTTTTGTATATAAATCCTTCTAAATATGTGAAATTGCATAAATATCCTTGCAAAGTATTATTTGCATATATACCCCTATAAATATTTTCTTTTGCATATCTACCCATTAAGGATATTTCAGTCATTTTTAATTTTAAACCGTAATTTTTTGACGGCATTAGATGGTGTGGGCACATATGCAAGAAAAAAGAAAAATAAAGGGTATACAAGCAAAACAAGTATTTTAGGATTTTTTGCGTAGATATCCTCTTAAATATTAAAATTTGCATGAATACCCTTTTAAAATTGATATTTGCATGTATACCCTTATAAAATACTTGTTTTGCATGTATATCCTTTATTTTTTTTCTTACATATGTGCCCACACCATCTAATGTCGTCAAAAAATTAGTGGTTTAAAATTGAAAATGACTAAAATACCCTTAATGGGTAGATATGCAAAAGAAAATATTTTTAAGGATATATGTACAAATAATACTTTGCGAAGGTATTCATGCAGTTTCACATATTTAGGAGGGTTTATATGCAAAATTTTTTATTTCAACTTGTTTTAACACTCGAATTTGTCTTGTGCCTGCTCTGTAATGCTTTCTATAAAAAAGATTGCTTAAAAAAAATTGATTCAACAATTAGATAACAAAAAGAGTTATGGAAGTTCTTTCACTAATTATAGGATTAATCTACTTTATTCTTCTTTATTTATAACAACTTCTATATCTTATTCCATCGAAATATTGTTTATAACATTTATTGTTACAGATGCATATATAAGGGCATACATTAGAATATAGTAAAGGATTAGAATCTCTTAAAGGCACCCGATAAATTACAATGATCAAGCTTCCTTGCTATTGCAATACTCATGGGTGGAAGAACAACATCAACCATCCCTAAGCAAAATCATTGAAGAATTTTGAACTCTTCAAATTTATTAACAACCTCCACAACCATATGGTAGAAGGCCACTCTAAACAAATCCGAGTGTTAAAAGAGGCTGAAATAGAAAAAAAATAAAATTAGAATTTTTTGTATGTAAACCCTCCTAAATATGTGAAATATCATGAATACCCTCGCAAAGTATTATTTGCATATATACCCTTATAAATATATTTTTTTGCATATCTATCCATTAAGGATATTTCAGTCATTTTTAATTTTAAACCGCTAATTTTTTGACGGCATTAGATGGTGTGGGCACATATGCAAGAAAAAAGAAAAATAAAGGTTATATAAGCGAAACAAGTATTTTATAAGGATATACATGCAAATATCAATTTTAGGATGGTATTCATGCAAATTTCAAAATTTAGGAGGATATGTACACAAAACATCTATAACTTTATTCATGCCACCATTACCTAGAATTGACTTAAAGTTTTAAAGGGTAACGCAACAACATTTTCATACAAATCTAGATATCTAATATTTTTGAACATACGATCCATAATGTTATGTAGTGATTTTTTGCTTTTTCTAGCAAATTGAGGTCTCACAACCTAACCAGGAAGGAAGGTCAAGAGGGTGAAGTTTAGGTTCCAAGTCACATGGGAATAGTAGGTCAGGCGAAGAAAAAGGGAGATAAGAACACAAAGGGCCGAAAGGAAATAAAAAAAGAAGGAAGAAAGAAGAAAGAGAGAGGGAGGAAGGTGGTCATAAAAAAAGTTACTTAACCACCCCCTTCATTTAGGACCATTTTCACTTTGTAATCTCGAGTTTAAAAGTTTTAAAATAGTTTCTGAACTTAGGTAAGTGGCTCAATATGGTCCCGAGCCCTCTTCAATATCCAATGCTATTAAGACATCATCATAAAGAACAATTTTGACCTCATTGGAATAGTTTATTTATCTACAATACTCTCTCTTCTCTTCTTCTCACCTCTCCATACTTCCACTATCTCCTCCTCTCTAAATCCTATTGCCATCCTCATCTCTCCTCTCCATCTAATCTGGTCCCATCCAAGCCTCTTCCAACACATCCTTCTCCTCCTCTTCCAACACATCCTTCTCCTCCTTTCTAAACCCCACCGTGATCCTCATTCCTTCTTTCCATCCCTCCTCTCCATTTAATCTGGCCCCAAGCCCTACCCGAGCCACACCCACTCCCATCACCTCCTACTACTCCTCTTTAAACTCCACCATCGTCCTCATTCCTTCTCTCCATCTAACCTAGTCCTGAGCCTAACCACTCATACCATCTCCTCCTCTTTCAATACCTCCTCTTCTTCCTCTCCAAACCTCTTCATCCCTCCTTTGTATCCCTCCTTATAAAAGTTTTTTAGTTCTAAAAGTCTCATGTGACTATCTCATGAAGGAATTTTATGAGCTCAAGTCAAAGAAGATGGATGGCAGGACCATATTAAACCACTTAATTAACTTAAAGGATTATTTTGAAACTTTTTAAACTCGAGAGATACCAAGTGAAACTGACCCTAAGTTGAAGGTGAAGCAGAGCCTTAGGGGACCATGAGGAGAGAAAGAAAGAGACAAAATAAGGACAAAAAGAGAGGGGGTGGGGAATCATGGGAGACCATAGAGAGAGCAGAGTGAGCACAAAATAAGAGAAAGCAAAGAGGACGAGAGAGAGAGAGAGAGAGAGAGAGAGAGAGAGAGAGAGAGAGAGAGAGAGAGAGAGAGAGAGGTGATCTATAGGAGAGCACAAAAGGTGAGAGGGTTAGAGTTATGATGTACCATGGAGAGGGAAAAAACAAATGAAGGATCGAAACAAAGAGAAGAGAGAGAGGGAACTAGGTGCCCAAATGAGAGAGATAAAGAGTAGAGATCACAATGAATGATAAAGATGGAGAGAGAAAGAGGTGAAGTGGGGAGGAGAGAGAAGGACGGAGAGTGAGAGATAGAAGGAGAAGGCGAAGAGGAGGGAAGGAGACAGGTGGTGGCTAGAACATAGAGGGAGCAATTCCTTCATCAAGAGTCCGAAGTGTTGGAAGTTAATGCACTTAGAACCTGTTTTAATTACTGTTGTCTTTCCTATGCAGTCCAAGTTGTATGGTCAATGTGTCTCTTCATTTCTCTATGATCATGTTTGCTCTCTTTAATGTTCCAGAATTGTTCAATATGTTTTAAAAAAAATTTGTAAGCCCTGCTGTCTTGAAAGGAAGTCAAAAAGACATAAGAAAAATTCCTTCAGAATATTGCCTCTGTTACTCTCTGCACATCTGATTTGTGAGCTCTGCAGTAGCAACTCAAGTTTGATTAAATCAGAAATTTTATTCAGGTTCTTTAGACAACCAACAACTGGTATCAGAGCAGTGTTTCGATAGATATATCCAGGTGTATTTCTCCTACAAAAGAAGACAGCAACTACAAGACCAGATGGCTTCCTCTGCTGCAGAAAATCCTGCTCCTTCTTTCTCTGTTATTCCAGTTTTTGGAGGTGAAAATTATGAATTTTGGAAGGTGAAAATGAGGACTTTGCTCTTGTCTGAAGGTCTTTGGAACATTGTTGAAAAAGGTTTCGAAGATCCTGATGATGAGAGTGGACTTTCTGATGCCCAAAGGAAGAGACTTGATGCAAACAGAATGACAGATGCTAGAGCCCTCTCCAAGATTCAAAATGGAGTTTCTCCAACCATTTTTCCAAGAATCATCAGAGCCAATACAGCCAAACAAGCCTGGGAGACCTTGCAACGGGAGTTTCAAGGTGACAGTAAGGCCATAACAGTAAAACTCCAATTCTTACGAAGGGGGTTTGAAAATTTAAAAATGAAGCAATCTGAATCTGTAAAAGATTATTTCTCCAGAGTCATTAATGTGGTCAATCAGATGAAGACGTATGGTGAAGATATTTCTGATCAGAAGATAGTTGAGAAAATCTTAATCAGCTTGCCCGAAAAATATGATTACATTGTTGTGGCAATTGAAGAGTCAAAGGATCTCAGCACCTTATCCGTTGAGCAATTGATGGGTTCCTTGGAGTCTCATGAGCAAAGGAGACAATGTCGTTCAGACCAATCAATTGAAAGTGCTTTTCAATCAAAGCTCAACTTGAAGCCTCAAAGATCCTTCAAGAAAGGTGATTCAAGCAATCAACAAAGAAGATGGAAGAAGAATGACTCAAAGAAGGAAGAAAGAAAATATGAGAAAGGTATGTTCTCCAATGACTCAAAATGTCATGTAAGATTTGCAAAAAAATAAATCATGATACCTCAAGTTGCTGGCATCGTGGAAAGCCTCAATGCAATCACTGTGAAAAGTTTGGGCATATTGAAAAAAATTGTAGATTTAAGACAAATAATCAAGCTAACTTCACTGAGCAAAAGGATGATGATGAAGGAAATTTATTTTATGCTTGCCAAGTAGCTTGTGAAGAAAAGAATAGTGTATGGTACCTAGATAGTGGGTGTAGTAATCATATGTCACCAAATGAAAAAATATTTGTTGGTATTGATACTACAGTCACACCTAAGGTACGGTTGGGAAATGGAGCTATTGTTCAAGCCAAAGGAAAAGGAAGCATTGCTGTTGAAACTAGAAAAGGAACGAAGCATGTTCATGATGTTTTGCTTGTTCCTAATCTTGAACAGAACTTGCTAAGTGTTGGGCAACTAGTGGAGAATGGCTATCGTCTCTGCTTTAAAGATGATGGCTGCATAATTTATGATCGAAAAAATAAGACTATGGCAATTGCATCTGTCAAGATGACCAAGAACAGAAATTTTTTTATTGAATTCAAGTATGAATCAGTTTCAGCTTTTAAAGGAGAAGTTGTTGAAGATTCTTGGCTATGGCATAAAAGATTTTGTCATCTAAACTTCCATGGGCTAAAGCTATTAAAGCAGAAAAATATGGTGAATGGACTACCTGACATTGAAATCAGTTTGGATCCATGTGAAGGGTGTATAATGGGCAAGCAACACCGTGGATCATTTCCAAAACAAAACTCATGGAGAGCAAAGGCACCATTGGAGCTAATACACACGGATATATGTGGACAAATGAGAACTCCCTCTTTGAATCATAATAGGTACTTTCTTATTTTTGTTGATGATTTCTCTCGAATGACCTGGGTTTATTTTTTGAAAGAAAAATCAGAGGCCTTTCTTGTGTTCAAGAAATTCAAGGCATTTGTTGAGAAACAAAGTGGCAAGACTATTAAGACTATTCAAAGTGACAGAGGAGGCGAGTACACTTCAGAAAATTTTGAAGAATATTGCAAAGATGAAGGCATTTGGAAGCAATTGACAGCAGGATACAACCCACAGCAAAATGGAGTGGCTGAGCACAAAAATCGGACTCTTGTGGAGATGTCTACCTCAATGTTAAATGAGAAAGGCTTACCAAAAACCTTCTGGGCTGAAGCTGTTCATACAGCAGCTTATATTCTCAACAGAAGTCCAACAAAGGCAGTGAAGAACAAGACTCCAATTGAAGCTTGGTGCGGAATCAAGCCATCGGTAAGGCATTTCAAAGTTTTCGGTTGCATTTGCTACTCACACATTCCTAGTGTGAAGAGAGCAAAGTTTGATATAAAAAGTGAAAAATGTATCTTTGTTGGATATAGCTCAGAGACAAAAGGGTATCGGCTTTATAATATTGAAACTAAAAAAATTATTCATCAGTAGAGATGTTATTTTTGATGAAAAAGCTTCATGGGAGTGGACTAACCGTAGAGTGTAGGAGATTCCATCTGAAACATGTGAAGTGGAGCACAATACTCCAGAAATTTCAGATGATGGAGCTTCCTCTCAGTCATTTACAGCCCCATCAAATCCAAGCTCAAGCTCGGGATTGTCTTCTCCCATCAACTCTTCACCTGAAAGTCCTCCAAGAAGGATGCAAAGTCTGAGTGAAGTGTATGAGGCATGCAATTTTTCTATCCTAGAACCTGGAAGCTTTGAAGAAGCAAAACAGCAAGAAGTTTGGGTCAAAGCAATGGAAGCAGAGATGGGTATGATAGAAAACAACCATTCATGGGAGCTTGTTGATCGGCCTAAAGGAAGAGATGTAATTGAAGTGAAGTGGATATACAAGACTAAGTTTAATCAAGATGGCAGCATTCAAAAGCACAAAGTAAGGCTTGTCGCCAAAGGATTCGCGCAAAAGCCAGGTATTGACTTCTATGAAACTTTTGTACCAGTTGCAAGACTTGAAACTATAAGAACTATCATTGCTCTTGCTGCTCAAAGATGCTGGAAAATATACCAGCTTGATGTTAAATCTGCTTTTTTAAATGGAACACTTGAAGAAGAGATATATATTGAGCAACCACCAAGATTCTTGGTGAATGGGGGAGAACATAAAGTGTACAAACTGAAAAAGACCCTTTATGGGCTGAAGCAAGCTCCACGAGCTTGGTATAGTGAGATAGACAAGTACTTCACCAAGAAGGGCTTTGAGAAAAGCCAAAGTGAACCCACTCTCTGTGTCATAAAGAAAAAAGCTTCCATGTTGATAGTCTCAATTTATGTTGATGACTTAATCTTTACTGGTGATGATGAGAGCTTGATTCAAGAGTTCAAAAGAGATATGATGCAGGCTTATGCAATGAGTGACATGGGGCTAATGCATTATTTTTTGGGAATTGAAGTATCCCAAACACAAAATAGGATTTTCATTTCTCAAAAGAAGTATGCAGAAGGCATTATTAAAAAATTCAATATGGACATATGCAAGTCAGTTTCTACTCCCTTGGTTCCAAATGAAAAGTTGAAGAAGGATGATGGTGCTAAGAAGGCAGATGCTAAAATGTATAGAAGTTTAGTTGGTAGCCTCTTGTATCTTACAACTGTGAAGCCCAATAGTCCCACATCGGAAAGACTCGTTCCAGAGCCTGGGCATATGAGGCGGGTGTCTCCAAATCTTGCAGACGCGTTTTGGGTGAAAAACAAAACCGGGGAGGGGTGAAGGACGCTTGCGTGAAGCTCCAGAACCGGACAATATCTGGCAGGGGAGCCCCGTGTTCCCCCCTCATGTGGCCCCCACATGGGCACTAGGTGCCTCACGTGTCTCGCAGAGGCGGGGGCGTGACATTTGGTATCAGAGCCGAGGACGGCTCTTGTCCGATGGTGGAAAGGGTGTGAAGCCCAATAGTCCCACATCGGAAAGACTCGTTCCAGAGCCTGGGCATATAAGGCGGGTGTCTCCAAATCTTGCAGACGTGTTTTGGGTGGAAAACAAAACCGGAGAGGGGTGAAGGATGCTTGCGTGAAGTCCTAGAACCGGACAATATCTGGCAGAAAGCCCCGTGTTCCCCCCTCATGTGGCCCCCACGTGGGCACTAGGTGCCTCACGTGCCTCGCAGAGGCGGGGGCGTGACAACAACCACTAGACCAGACATAATTTTTGCTGCAAATTTACTTTCCCACTACATGCAAGAACCAAGTCAGAACCATTATGGAGCTGGGAAAAGAGTTCTTAGATACTTGAGAGGCACTCTTGATTATGGGATTCTTTACAAGGCTGGAGAATGTGCAAGTTTAATTGGTTATAGTGACAGTGATTGGGCTGGTTATTTGGATGATATGAAGAGCACAAGTGGCTATGTTTTTTCTCTTGGTTCAGGCATATGTTCATGGGCATCTAAGAAGCAGAACATTGTGGCACAATCTTCAGCAGAAGCAGAATATGTGGCTGCAGCAAAAGCAACTTCACAAGCTGTGTGGCTGCGAAGAATTCTTGAAGACATTGTAGAAAGACAGGAAGAAGAAACCATATTGTTTTGTGACAACAAATCAACCATTGCTATTGGAAAAAATCCAATCAGTCATGATCGTACCAAGCATATTGCAATCAAATACCATTTCATAAGGGAAGCTATAGAGAATAGTGAAATTCAGCTCAAGTATTGCAAGAGTGAAGAGCAGCTAGCAGATATACTGACAAAGGCACTCCCAAAGCATAAGTTTTGTTATCTCAGAAATCTCATTGGAGTTGTGAAGAAAGTGCATTATGGGGGAGTGTTGGAAGTTAATGCACTTAGAACCTGTTTTAATTACTGTTGTCTTTCCTATGCAGTCCAAGTTGTATGGTCAATGTGTCTCTTCATTTCTCTATAATTATGTCTGCTCTCTTTAATGTTCCAGAAACTTTTGATTATGGAGCTTCCTCTCAGTCATTTACAGCCCCATCAAATCCAAGCTCAAGCTCGGAATTGTCTTCTCCCATCAACTCTTCACTTGAAAGTCCTCCAAGAAGGATGCAAAGTCTGAGTGAAGTGTATGAGGCATGCAATTTTTCTGTCCTAGAACCTGGAAGCTTTGAAGAAGCAAAACAGCAAGAAGTTTGGGTCAAAGCAATGGAAGCAGAGATGGGTATGATAGAAAACAACCATACATGGGAGCTTGTTGATCGGCCTAAAGGAAGAGATGTAATTGAAGTGAAGTGGATATACAAGACTAAGTTTAATCAAGATGGCAGCATTCAAAAGCACAAAGCAAGGCTTGTCGCCGAAGAATTCGCGCAAAAGCTAGGTATTGACTTCTATGAAACTTTTGTACCAGTTGCAAGACTTGAAACTATAAGAACTATCATTGCTCTTGCTGCTCAAAGATGCTGGAAAATATACCAGCTTGATGTTAAATCTGCTTTTTTAAATGGGACACTTGAAGAAGAGATATATATTGAGCAACCACCGAGATTCTTGGTGAATGGGGGAGAACATAAAGTGTACAAACTGAAAAAGACCCTTTATGGGCTGAAGCAAGCTCCACGAGCTTGGTATAGTGAGATAGACAAGTACTTCACCAAGAAGGGTTTTGAGAAAAGCCAAAGTGAACCCACTCTCTGTGTCATAAAGAAAAAAGCTTCCATGTTGATAGTCTCAATTTATGTTGATGACTTAATCTTTACTGGTGATGATGAGAGCTTGATTCAAGAGTTCAAAAGAGATATGATGCAGGCTTATGCAATGAGTGACATGGGGCTAATGCATTATTTTTTGGGAATTGAAGTATCCCAAACACAAAATAGGATTTTTATTTCTCAAAAGAAGTATGCAGAAGGCATTATTAAAAAATTCAATATGGACAGATGCAAGTCAGTTTCTACTCCCTTGGTTCCAAATGAAAAGTTGAAGAAGGATGATGGTGCTAAGAAGGCAGATGCTAAAATGTATAGAAGTTTAGTTGGTAGCCTCTTGTATCTTACAACCACTAGACCAGACATAATGTTTGCTGCAAATTTACTTTTTCCGCTACATGCAAGAACCAAGTCAGAACCATTATGGAGCTGGGAAAAGAGTTCTTAGATACTTGAGAGGCACTCTTGATTATGGGATTGTTTACAAGGCTGGAGAATGTGCAAGTTTAATTGGTTACAGTGACAGTGATTGGGCTGGTTGTTTGGATGATATGAAGAGCACAAGTGGCTATGTTTTTTCTCTTGGTTCAGGCATATGTTTATGGGCATCTAAGAAGCAGAACATTGTGGCACAATCTTCAGCAGAAACAGAATATGTGGCTGCAGCAAAAGCAACTTTACAAGCTGTGTGGCTGCGAAGAATTCTTGAAGACATTGGAGAAAGACAGGAAGAAGAAACCATATTGTTTTGTGACAACAAATCAGCCATTGCTATTGGAAAAAATCCAATCAGTCATGATCGTACCAAGCATATTGCAATCAAATACCATTTCATAAGGGAAGCTATAGAGAATGGTGAAATTCAGCTCAAGTATTGCAAGAGTGAAGAGCAGCTAGCAGATATACTGACAAAGGCACTTCCAAAGCATAAGTTTTGTTATCTCAGAAATCTCATTGGAGTTGTGAAGAAAGTGCATTATGGGGGAGTGTTGGAAGTTAATGCACTTAGAACCTGTTTTAATTACTGTTGTCTTTCCTATGCAGTCCAAGTTGTATGGTCAATGTGTTTCTTCATTTCTCTATAATTATGTCTGCTCTCTTTAATGTTCCAGAACTCTCCAATATGTTTTAAAAAAAATTTGTAAGCCCTGCTGTCTTGAAAGGAAGTCAAAAAGACATAAGAAAAATCCCTTCAAAATATTGCCTCTGTTACTCTCTGCACATCTAATTTGTGAGCTCTGCAGTAGCAACTCAAGTTTGATTAAATCAGAAATTTTATTCAGGTTCTTTAGACAACCAACACGAAGAGCCCACGGGTGGATTTGGAGTTTCTTTCTCAAGATTCAAATTTTAAACAAATAGAAGATTTTTACCATTTTATGTAACCAAGTAGTCCACAAGACCATTGCTCTCTCTCTATTTCGATGCCACCAAAATTTGGAAATGTGTAAAGGATTTAATTATGAATGTTCCAAATTCATTCCATATCCACACAATTTTGACAATTGAGAAGAAAGGTTGAAGTGGTTTTATGACATCCATAAGCTAAGAGAGAGTGGCTGATTTGAATCAATATTTATTCAGAATGTAAATTCTTGGAAATCATTGTCCTAAACTTGAGCAAGTAAGGAATGTTTATTTGAAGAAAGATCATAAAGGTAAGAAAAGTTAACATCACGAAGATTACCATTCTATCGATTTGGTATCATATTACCATATCGAAAAGAGAATTAAATGCTTTGAGGGGATCAAGCCTCCAATTTTAAGAAGAAAAATTCTATCGAATTTTGTTCATGTCCTAGACTCCAGGACAGATTACTTATAATGACTCTTAAGAATCCTAATTGACTCCAATGCAAGCAAAAACAATAGATAACTCAAAGACCAAATAGCAAACTAAACTTCTCAAAAGAGAAGAGCAAAGTAATGTAATAATGACTCGGACCCTATTATTTAACCTCTTTTAAATTAATGCCCTTGTCCTCAATGTTAGAAATCAAGAAATCACTCTTGAAGCTTTTGCTACACCTCCCACGTGGCATCCTGTCGAAGCAAATGAGTCCATTGGACTAGTAGTTTAGTAATGGCTCGAATATTGTTCTACTTTTCAGTCTCTGTCAAGAATAGCAACTTGCAAAATTTGGAGTACTCCATCTTCCGATTTTTGAGGCTAGTCTCTTGATGCGGTTATGTAAGATCCCAATCTCTTTCTAAGATAAGAGACATGAGAAACTGGGTGGGTTTTGGATCCACTAGGCAGACCAAACTTGTAGGCAACTAGGCCAATTTTCTCCAATATTTTATATAGTCCATAAAAGCAAGAAGGCAACTTGAGATTGTTGCAAATAACTTATGGATTATTTGTATGGTTTAAGCCTAAGATAGACCATATCACCAACTCCAAATTACTTTATTGTTCAGTGCTTATTTGCTTCTTGCATCATCCTTGCTTTTGCATTATCAAGATTTTCCTTCAACATTCATAATATATGATCCCTATCCTGCGATTCAATATCAGCATGATGAGCATTCGTAGAACCAGGAAAATAAGAAAGGATAATAGGAGGTGGCTACCTATATATTGCTTCATGCGGTCATCACAATAGAAGAAGAAAAAGAAATGTTATATCAACACTCCACCCAAGAAAGCCATTTAGTCACTTTTATGTTGCTTGCCTGAAAACCAACCGAAATAAGTTTTCCAAGCAATAGTTTAACTACCTCTGTTTGTCCATTTTATTGAGGGTATTATGCTGAACTTGTATATAGTTTTGCCCCAAGAGACAAAACTACTCTTTCTAGGAAGTGCTAATGCTGCCGCCGTCTCTCTGCTGGGAGATAGGCAAGGGGGTAACAAGCCTAATAGATGGCTTGTGGTAGATACGCGGGCATGCTAGTGTCGGATTGGCCAAAAAAGATGATGATCGAAGAAAGATAGTGAAAATAGCATAGACCAAGTACCTTGACCTTCAAGAATCTTAAATTTAGTACCCAAAAATAAATGGAGCCATGAATCAGTTGATTAACCTTGATTAAACTTGAATGCTCTTCACCAACTATCTCAACAGTGGAGGATGCGAACTTGCAGCTCTTAATGATTGCCCTTGAAAGTTCTCTTTTTTGAACCTCTTTTCTCTCTCTTAGCTCTTCAATTACTTCTCATTCATTCTATAAATAAAATCTTATCTTCCTTTTGATGTTCTCATGTATTTATACCATCAAGAAATAGTTGGAAGACACTTCTAGCCGTTAGACAAGTTGAAAGAGCCATTGTGAAACAAAAATGGTTGTTCTGATTTGCAAAAAAATTAGTTGTTACTATTGTAAGGCACAAACGGGTCGACTCACCCTCTTTAGGGTTGAATCGTCTTCTTTAGGAGTGGACTTGTGATCTTCAGGGGTCGACTCAATATAGCTATTGTTTTTGCTATGCTCTGTCTTTCTCCTATAACCATTACAGGGTTAACTTGTTATCTTCATTGGTCGACTCACCAATATGCTGAATTTTACAGCTCTTTGTCTTTTGTCTGTGTCCATTTAGGGGTTAACTCATTTGGTTCTGAGGTTCTCATATCTGAATGGAGTCGGCTTATGATCTTTATGGGTCAACTTGCCAATATGCTGAATTTTATAGCTCTCTCTTTTTTGTCTATGGCCAGTTAGGGGTCGACTCATTTGCTTCTAGGGTGAACTCTTCTCTAACTGAAGTCGACTCGTGATCTTTATAAGTCGACTCGCCAATATGCTGAATTTTATGGTTCTTTGTCCTTCTTCTGATACTATTCTGGGATCGACTTTTTTGCTTTTGGAGTCCACTCGTAAAAGCGTATCAGTCTATATCAGTGTGCCAGGATCGACTCATCGAATTTCAAGGGTCCACTCGTGAGATAGCCCAAGTTGAAATTTATTGTCATTGCATGTAAGTGTCAAGCGTTACTTCAAGGTATTTTTGGAGTCGAAACTCTTTGTGGAGAGCTTTAGATAGCTAAGTTCCATTTCTCCATATTTGAGAGTTACAGAAAGATGTGTTCTTGGTTTCTGCAAATATTCTAATACACTCCAAGGAACTGATTAGTGAACTTTTTACTCAATTGTTTCGTATCAACAAAAAATCAATTCCTTTTAGTCAACAGATAGAAACAAGGTCTAGCACATCATTCAAACTATCAGTTGATATTCTCGAGCATGGATTCATTAAAACAATTCAGTTTTACTCCTTGGAAAGTTCATTCCAATGCAAAATTGTTAGTCGCTTAGGAAGGTCTAAAAGCAACCACTACCTTGTTGGGAACCACTTAGTATTGGGAGTTTTAAAAAACATATTATATTTTTTTCTTTACAACGTCATTTAGAGTTCTGAAGTTGCACTGCAACTCAAGTTGTATTGCATTTTAGGTTACAAAAGTTGACTTACAGGAAAGCTCATCCCTCGTGTTTAGAAGAGATTTGGTAAAAAAGAGGAATGAAATAGGAAAGACGGAGAGGAGAGGGGGTGTGGTCATACCCGGTGATCATGGTGGTTGATGTGGACGATGTGGTCGATGCAACCATGACTTTCACTAAAGTTCTCTTGAAAAGATGGAGCTCATGTTGCCGATCTTGGTATTGGAGATAATTAAAGAAGTCCAAGTTATGGCATCTCTAGTAGACTTTCCATCGAACATCATGCGAGCAGACATTAGGTTGAACACTCAACATACATGAAGATAAGGGTGTTCTAGATGAAGAGGTCAGCATTGAAGCTGTTGGTGGTGAGAACCCAGGTGTGGAGCTTAGCAATCATGGGGAGGGAGTAGGTGACAGTGCAAGCCATGAATAGGCTAGAGAAGGCGAAGGAGAGGAGCAAGGTGGGAGATCAAAGGAAGCTTGTATCATTGTAGAAGTATAGGGATGGGGTGGCAAAGGAGGAGGTGGAGTGGAGGAAGGTGGTGCTGTGCATAAGGGTAGTCCAGAGGAATGGGTTGGTGTTATGCTCAAAAAAAAAATAATGAACGAACCCAGGTACTTTGAGAGACCTGTATACTCCAAACAAGTTAACACAATTTTTTGAATGAAAGTAGTCATGCCTTTCTCATTGCATAGGAATCAAATAAATAGACTACATTACCACGAGAACAAACTAACTATCTAAAATGTAGCTTATTGGCCTAGTGCTACAACAGGAAACTAACACTTTTATTTAGCCATAATTAATGAAGAATATCTCTCCGTAAGACCTAGTCCACAATAACAATTGATAAAGCAATAACGGGGAAATAATAGCAACGCAAATAATAAGGCACATGAGTCTTCTTTGGCAATGTTGGTGAGGACCACGTAGAACACTATGTATCCACAAGGCATGCAACCATGTAGCACATAACATTTACCCTTCCCTCCAAATTGTATCCTCACGGTTTGGAAACTTCTGCCATAATTGTTCATAATCTTCCCATGTGGCATCGTCGACCGTGGTTCCCACCCATTTGACCAGCACCTCAGTGGCCACCCAATTTTTCTTACGGACCATTCTATGATCTAATATAGTCTCTGGCTCCGGGTGTAATATTCCTTCAGGAGTCATTGGGCGTAGAGTTGGCTGAATTGGGATGTTGGTACCGTATTTGGGTTTGAGGCAGGAAACATGGAACACCGGATGGAGTTTGCAGTCCTCTAGGAGAGACAGCTTATAAGCCACTTTTCCGATACGTTGGAGCACCTGAAAAGGCCCAAAAAACTGAGGGAAAATCTTCAAATTGTGGCGGAGGTCCAAAAATGTTGGTGGTAGGGCTAGAAGCAGAGGAAAACCCAATTCCTATAGAGAAGGTTCGTTCGGTGCGGAGATGATCGGTTTGTTGTTTCATACATGCTTGAGCTTCCTGGAGGTTGTCTCGCAGAAGAGATAAAATCTACTCTGTGTACGTAGGGTCTCTTCCACTGTTGCTACACGAGTATTGCCGGGACATACGAAATAAGCTTTGGGGGAGGGACACCGTACACCGCCTTATAAGGAGTGACTTTTGTGGCTTCAAGGGTGTTGGTATTATACCAAAATTCTGCCAAGGATAACCAGGAAGACAAATCTCATAGCCGAGAGCCTGCAAAGGTGCGAAGGTAGTACTCCATGCTCTTGTTCACAATTTCTATTTGGTCGTCGATTTGTGGGTGGTAGAAGGAGCCGTGAGAAAGCATAATGCCCTTGAGCCAAAACAACTCTTGCCAAAAATAGCTGGTAAAAATAGGGTCTTGATCACTTACTATGGATTGCGGCATTCTGTGGAGTTTGAAAACATTGTCAATGAATAATCATGAAACTGTGGAAGCAATGTATGGGTGGGAGAGCTTAATAAAATGGTTGTACTTAATAAGCCAATAACAACCACAAAGATTACACTAGACCCTTTGGATGCTGGAAAACCTTCGATAAAATCCATGGACAACTTCGACCATATACGTTGCGGAATGGGGAGTGGCTGAAGAAGGCCCGTTGGTTTGATGTTCTTGGCTTTATTTCATTGGCAAATGTCAGACTCGTGTACATGTTGCATAACATCACGTTACAAGCCTTTCCAAAAAAATTCTCTCTTCAAGCGTTGAAGTGTCCGATGAAAACTAGAGTGTCCTCCCTACGAGCTGTCATGCATTTGGCAGAGGAGCAGTTGCTTTAAATGGGGCCGGTCCCCAATTAAAACCCGGTCTTTATAAAATATGAGCCCATTCTGCAATTGATATTTAGGAGAATCCATTGTACCTTGCTCCAAATGGGCTTTGATAGCTCTTAATGCTGGATCTGTGAGGTAGGCGGCCTTTAAGTTGTCAACCCAAGTTACAATAGGCCCTGTAATAGCTGACAGAGAGTGATGTATGACTCTTCGTGACAGTGCATCTGCAACACAATTCTCCTTTCCTGCTTTGTACTGGACATGTAAGTCATAGACAATTAACTTAGTTGCCCACTTTTGCTGCATAGGCATTCCAATTCACTACTCCAAGTATACTTTAAAGATTGTTGATCAGTTTGTACAATAAAGGGCTTCCCAAGGAGGTAAGGTCGCCACTTTTTAACGACCACCACTAAGGCAAGTAGCTCCTTCTCATAGGTGAAGAGGTGCTGATTCTGACCTTTAAGAGCATGAGCAAGAAAGGCTATTGGCCGCCTGGCTTGCATTAAGACCGCCCCAATGCCAAATCCCGATGCATCGCACTCCACAGTGAAAGGTTTCGAAAAATTCAGGAGAGCTAGAACTGGTGGAGATGTTACTGCCCTCTTAAGTTAGTTGAAGGCGATAGTGGCTTCGGGAGTCCATTGAAAAGCATTTTTCTTTAACAAAGAAGTAAGAGGGGCCGCAATCTTACCATAATCACAAATAAATTTTTGGTAAAACCGGTGTGTCACAAAAATTCTCAAAGAGGCTTCAAAGAAGTGGGAATTGCCCAAGTGAGCATAGAATCAATCTTGCCGGGATTAGCTTGAACTCCTTTGGAAATGAGGTTGCCAAGATAGTCGATTTGGGGACACCCGTACTTGCACTTGAAAAGTTTGGCGAATAGGTAGTGCTTCCGGAGTAGGCCAAGAAATATATGCAAGTGATTGAGATGCGCTTCTTGGATCTTGCTATACACCAAAATGTTGTCAAAAAATACTAAGACAAATTTTCGTAAAAAGGGACGAAAAATGTCATTCATTAAACTTTGAAAGATAAAAGGAACATTATTTAAGCCAAAGGGCATTATGAAAAATTCGTAATATCCTTGGTGAGTGCGGAAAGCGGTTTTGGGCACATCTTCGGGTTTCATTCGGATTTGATGATATCCTGAGCGTAAATCTAATTTGGAAAAAATTACCATGCCATTGAACTCATCTAGAAGCTCACCCATAACTGGGATTGGATACTTGTCTTTGATCGTTTTGCAGTTGAATACACGATAATCAATACATAACCTCCAACTACCGTCCACCGTGTGAAAAAGTAACACCGAAGATGAATATGGGCTTTGGCTTGGGTGAATTATGCCGAAATCAAGCATTTTTCGGACAATTCGCTCTATTTCTTCCTTTTGGTAGTAAGGGTATCGGTAAGGTTTAACACAAACTGGTTTGGCTCCCTTTTGAAGGGAAATGTGATGATCATGGCTTCTATGGCGAGGTAGGCCTTTGGGCTCATCAAATAAATCCCAAAATTGATCTAACAGTAATTGAAATTCTTGCTCAAGGGTTACCTTATCACTGTTTAGGCTAATGGTTGTCTCGAATTGGGCCTCATCACTCGTAGAAGGCATGAATAATTGAAGGAATAAGCCCTTTGCTGGAGTTTTTATAACTTTTTTCAACGCATCATTTTGAATAAACCCCAAATCAGTGGAAGACTTACCTTGCAAATGGATAGTCTGCCCGTGGAGCTCAAATTTCATGGTGAGGTGCATGAAATCCCAGAGAATAGGTCGAGTGTATGCAGCCATTGGATACTGAGGACTAGGTTACAACCACCAAGGGTGAGGACTAGAAATCGGCTGTTAGCTTGTGGCTTTGCACCTCCAGTCGAATCTGCGCACACCTTTCCGAACTGGTGAGCACATTCTCGTTTCCAACCATTACTCGAATTGGTTCACTGTGTTGCACTTTCAGCTGGGCACAGCGAACGATTGCTGGATCGATGAAGTTGTGCGTGCTCCCGAAGTCCAGTAAGATGACCATCGCCTGGACATGAATGGTGCTTGGCAACCTCATGATTTTTGGCGCCGGCGTATCGGAGAGAGCAAGAAGAGATATATGAGGAGCTAGGGCACCCTCCGGTTCTAGTTGAAACTCCTCAATGCGCACTTCTATGTTTGGCAGGCAAGATGATGCAATAGAAGATGCGGCGGTGGAGTCATCAGCTTCATCAAAATCTGAGGTTTCCATAAGAAAAAATCGTGGACCCTTGCATTGATGGCCCTGTGACCATTTTTCATCGTAGTTGTAGCAAAGACCTCAGTTGTGTCATTTGTGCATCCAGACTTGGGAAAGTCGCGAAACCGGAATGGGCTGTCGGCATGGAAGGGTCGTGGTGATCGTTGTAGGTGAAGCCGGTACAATGGCTGTGCTGGACGGGGCCGGCAAAGCCCGGATTTTCGTCCTCAAATCATTGTTGTGCTCCTCCTGAATTTTAGCAAGGCCAAAGGCAGTAGTAAGGAAAGTAGGCCGGAGCATTCTTACCGGCAAGCGGATATCATCTCGGAGTCTTCCAAGGAAGCAGCTCAACTTATATTGTTCATCTAACCGGGGTAGGCAGTTGGTGAGAGCTTCAAAGTTGGTTTTGTAGACATCCACAGTAGAGGTTTTGCGTAACTTTGTTAATTTCTCCATCGGATTGCCGTACACTGGAGGCCCAAACTGAGTTAACAATGCCTTTGTGAAGGCATCCCAGCTTGTTAGATTACCAGACTCTTCCATATCGTGGAACCAGGTGAGAGCTTGACCCTCCATGTGGAATGAAGAAATCAAGAGCGGTGCACTGGATTGGTCTGGTGATATGTGAAAATTTGATTCACCCTATAAATCCAACCAGAAGGATTAGTGCCATCAAATTTAGAAAATTCTAATCGCATAGTTCGCGATTGGATGTCCGGGTGTCCTCCATAGGGAGGGGGGGTTGGTTCTCTTGTCGGTTGGATAACAGCAAAGCAAATAACAAGGCACGTGAGTCTTCTTTGGCAATGTTGGTGAGGAACATGTAGCATACCATGCACATACGAGGCATGCAACCATGTAGCACATAACAGTTGGAGCGGGAGACCTAGACGAAGACGAGGAGTGGATAGAGATGGATGGGGATGAAGTGGCGAGAAATGTAGTGGTAGAGTCAAGGGACAAGGAAGTTGCTACATTGAAGACAAATGCAGAGGCAGCAGTGGGCCCCTCGAGAGTGGCGGGTGCTAGAGGAACGTCAACGTTGGTGGCAAGGAGAGACTCGAGAGCAAGGTGCGGGAGGAGAGGGAGGGAAGGAGGAGGAGGAGGAGGAGGAGGATGTCACTACAGGAAAATCGGCCTTTTCCGACGCTTTTTTCCCGACGCTTGTCTACGTTGGTGGCAAGGAGAGACTCGAGAGCAAGGTGCGGGAGGAGAGGGAGGGAAGGAGGAGGAGGAGGAGGAGGATGTCACTACAGGAAAATCGGCCTTTTCCGACGCTTTTTTCCCGACGCTAGGGACAAGCGTCGGGAAAAAAGGGAATATGCCAACATTTGCCGACGCTTTAGCTAAGCGTCGGTAATTCTTAAGAACAGCCGACGCTCAGACGTGTCATCGTAATGTTAAAGAAAAAGCCGTCGCTTTTTTAAAAACTGTAGGAATAGACGACGCTTATTAGCGCCGTCGTACTCGGAACCTAAGACGATGCTTATAAGCGTCGTCAAAAGTCAAATTACCAACAAAACCAAGTGGCCGGCCCCCTCCTCCTTATTTTGCATCCCGATCGATCGATCAAGCATTCAAGCCCTAGCTCCTCACCTCCTCCTTTCTCTCCGACGACGAGCGACCGGCGCTTGTCCTCTCCGGCGACGAGCGACGTACGACGGCAAGCTCCTCTCCTCCTCCCTCCTCTCTGGCGCCGAGCGACCGTCCGCATCCTCCTCTCCTCCTTCCTCCTCTGCGGCGCCGACCGGCCGACCCATCTCCCTCCGCCTGAGAAAGAGGTAATTCAAAAGATTTTTAGAGGCAATCCACGCCAATCAACTTGGATTTTAGGGTTCTTTCCTGCATTGATGAATTGAGTAGATAAACTTTCCTTTTAAGGTTTGTGCATGCCAGATTTCTTGTAGCAAGTCAAAATTTCCAGATTTTTTGAGTGAAGTATATGCGATTCAAGTCGGTTTTTAGGGTTTTTCTTATCAGGCTACTTCGGTGTGAAAAAGATTTGTCCTGGCGTTTAATGATCATCTGATTATAATTAGCTTCGATGGTCATGAATTCCTGGCACAATTTCTATCATCACAATTTTGGGCTTGATTTGACCAGGTGCTACAGTTTGTGGTGGTCGTATAAGCCAGTGTCAGACCATGATTTCAGTCTTGTATCTAATAATATAAAAGCTTGAGCATCATATATATTTTTTAAACTTGTTTGGAATCAACAATTCTTAGTTGGCTTTTTTCAATCCACTTCATGCTCTGATGTGTTGCCTGTCTCTATGGTGGTTGTCTTCTGCTTGTGTCCTCCAGAACAAAAAAAAAAAAAAAAAAGGAAATCCATGCAACATTGCAAGCTTTCTCTTTGCCTCATAAAACCAGGACAAATAAGTAGATTAAAATGTGCATACAGTGAAGGGACTATAGGAGTGCATTAATCATAGTGCTGAACATTTGAGGGACGTGCAAGGAGAGAAAGACTTAGATAGATGTTGAAGGGTTAGAATTCTGGATTAAAAAGACTTTATATGACATATAGAAGTTGTGGAGAGGATTCGATAAAGCTTGTATCAACAAAGAATAAAGATCGCAGTATGTTGGATCAGGGCATAATCTTATATGTACCTGACTCCGATTCAAATGCTTTTACAAGATCTGAAACTAAAACACAACGTTTAGCATTCCCTGCTCATATATATCTTTTTAATCTCGCCTTCCATCTTTGTCATCCATCCTTTACAACTGCATTTGACTCTTTCTAAAACATGTATAGAGTGAAACAGAGAGAAGATACTCGCTTTCAACGCAAAAACATGAAGTTGGGGACTTATGATGTATTTATTTTGCTTATATTTGTCAAGCTTTTTGGTTTGGAACCTTATATATGCATAAACCAAACCCGGTGAGTTGTCCATTCTGTTTTCAGGATCCTTCTTTTGTGATGTTTTGGAGATCTTACACTTGCTTAAAATGTCCTGGGAATGCTTCACTCATGTATGACTGGGGCAGCACTTGCAATCCCTAATATGATATAAACGCTTAGAACTATGTCAATTTTTATGATATCTCCATATTTATGCACTTATCTCTTTAATTCTTTGACATTTTGTTTCTTGAGGAGAATGGGGAAGGCAGCCATTGGAAAGCCAACTGAACAACAAGTGAAGGTTTATTAAGTGCATATCATTGACTTAAAAATATTTAGTCTGTTGTAAAAATATTTTCAGTCTCCAAGGGGATGTCTAATTCTTTAAAAAACATTCTTTTCATAAATAAAGTTTTAATATTTTCAGCTCATCTCCTAAGACCAAATAATGCTCTACTAGCTTCGTACTGGAAGATGCCATCTATATTCTCTTTCTACCTTGTTAATTTTTTTTATCCTCCTACAGTTACTATCTCCTGACACTTACAAGGACAAGGTCCTAAAAAAAAATTAGCGAAGTATGGCGCCATTTCATGGTTCAAACCTGTTAGCTCCACAAGAATTGTTAAATTTTCTTCTTCTTTTTCTTATAAAGAGAAATGGTTCCAACAAAGCATCTAATGTAGAAATGGAACAAAACTCTGTGTGGAAACGGGGTTCTCAGAAACCTACAGCACATACAGTGTATTCTTTAGTGGATGAAAGGAGTGATACTTGCCCTACTTGTAGACAGGTATACATTGTTCCCGCACTTATGAATTACATCTCTCTTTCTCTCGTGGCAATTTTGACAGTTATGTGATTACTGATATGTTTCTTCTGTTTCATTAGGTAATGATTTTTGAGAAAATCATTTAGAAAGATTTATACTTGCTAATTTGCTTTAAAAAGATTTATAGCGTTAACAAGAACACTAGCACATAGGTCAATACGAAGGAGAAGGCGAAACATTAATAAAATCTTTCATTCCTTTTAGCATCTATAACATCTCTTTCCAACCCTTCTTTCTGAAAAATAAAAGCTCTTATGCAAGAATGAGTTGTGATTCAGAGTTGCATGAATTGTTAATATATCATGAGTAAACAATGGGTAGTGTATCAAGCAGCTCAGCATCAGAAACAATCTTACCAAAGAATTGGTGAGCACCGCAATCAATATTTAGATTTTATTTATTATTTAACTAATATTGCTTCTTTTTGTGCATACTAGGTAACAACATGCCGCGAGGAAAACGATTCAGAGATGTTGAGTTTCAGCACACATCTGTGGGATCTTCTTCCGATCAGTCCTTGCATTCCCAGCAGCCCGACGAGTCCCAGCAGCACGAGTCCCATTCTCAGCATGAGTCCCATATTCAGCACGAGTCTCAGTCTGAGCACGTGCCATCTGCTGATTGTCCAGACATGGATGACGTGCACATTCAGGGTAATTTGATTTACATTTTATATATTAATTTTTCTTACAATCTAATTATATTAAATCATTTGCCTTTAATATTTTAATTAATGGATATTTTATTTTATTTTTATAGATGGACTGGGGAGAGTGAGAAGGACACGAGGACCCACTCGAGCACGGGACGTGTGGAGCCTAGCGAGGATGAGAAGATCGTGGTACATTGCAATGAACTGGGCCAGCCCATCAAGAAGGTTGCAAGCATTTTATCGAGTTTTCTAGGATCAGTTGCGCGGAAGGGTCAGTTGTGTCCGCTCAACTATACGAAATGGAATGAAATGCTTCCTTCGTATAAGGTTGAGCTTCTTAAAGTTATTGAGGTAAAGAATTGAATTTGCTTACTATCACAATTTTATTTTTTGATTTAACATTGTTATAATATTCTTTAATTACTTTGGTGTAGAAAAAGTTTTTGCTCCCTAAAGAGAGCCATGATTGGGTGCTGAAGTCCGTCAACCGCAAGTGGAAAGAATATAGGGCCAAGTTAAAGACGGACTGGAAGCACGATGGTATGACAGAAGAGGAGGTTGCCCGTGTTTGTCCTCCTGATGTAATCCCTCATCAGTGGAGGGAGCTTGTCCACTATTGGTTTTCCGAGAAAGCTCAGGTTGTGTATATTTTTTCAATACCTTAGATTGTATTTACTAATAATTTAGATTACAAATTTATATTATTTATTCTTTTTTTAGAAAGACATATTCCAACATTGGTAGAGTTGCACGAGCCTCTCAGACTGTTCCTCATACTTCAGGCTCGATGAGTCATGCTCGACGTAAAGCTGAATTCGTAAGTTTTTTTGAAACTCTTTGAAACTATTTTAAACTATTCTATCATATAGCATGTATCATGATAACTAGCTTGCCAATATACCTTTTGTTGTAGATGGATGATAATGGGAGGGAGCCTGGTAAGGTGGAGTTTTATAAGATGACTCACACCCACAGAGATGGCACTTTTGTTCGAAAGGAGTCAAGAGATATAGTTGTATGTATTCATCTTTGAATCTTTCAACGATATTTTTATTAGTTCTATTATTGTCATACATTAATATGACTTTTTCTTTTGAGAGATATAGGACAGGGCAACAACTCTTATTTCAGAGCGTGTCGGGGAGTCATCATCATCCGACGCGACTAGTCATGTCGAAGCTCAGGTGCTCGCTGAATTATTGGGCCCAGAGCGTTACGGTAGAGTGAGGGGTTATGGCATTGGAGTTACCCCCACTCAGTTGTCTGCGGTGGGTATGTATACAAGAAATGCTGGAGAAGGCAGTAGCAATGCGGAAGTTAGTAGACTTCGGGCAACAATTGAAGATATGAAGGATCGCCATCAGGCAGAGTTGGCGGAGTTGAAGCAGAACCAACAAACTTTGCAGTCTCAGCTTGAGTATATTTCATCTATGTTACAGCGATTTCTTCCTTCTCAGGTAAATAACTATATATATTAGATGTTTTTACATAATTATCACTTATTTTGCATGAGTTAATGATTTTCATATTCCTAACTTCTAAAGTTTCTCTTTTTTTGTTTGTAGATTCTTGATACTTCAATAGCTCGTAGAGATGATGATGGTGCTGAATCCGGTCCCTGATACTTTTTAGACTGTTATTTAAGGAGTTTTATATGTATCTTTTTTATATTTTTCAAAGTACATTGTAATTCTAAACTTATTGTGTAAATTTAATCATATATGACAATATGAATGTTTTGAATGATCTGAATATTTATATTGATGTATATGTAATGCAGGTTCATATTCTTGTAAATGTTGATTTATGATATGCATGTGTTTTTCTAATATATTTAAAAAAAAAAAATTCTACGCCGACGCTTTAAAGCGTCGTTAAAAACCAGGCTTTACAGGCTAAAACACTTTCTCCGACGCTTATAAGCGTCGGCAAAAACCGCTCCAACTTTACCACACCCGCGAGTTGTAGTCTATGCCGACGCTAAATTGTGTCGGAAAAGGAAGCTACACCGACGCTTTATAAAGCGTCGGTAAATCCATGGTTTTGCCGACGCTTTCCTTTTGCGTCGGCAAAAATATTTCCCACTCAGGTATCGGTGACACGTCTACGACGCTTTCTGTTGCGTCGGCGGTATTTTAGCCGACGCTAATAAGCGTCGGTAGAGGTAAGAAAAAATGCCGGTAAAAGTCACTATTCCTGTAGTGTGTGGAAAGGTTTGGCAAGACATAGCCACGGAGATTCGGAGAGAGGCAATGTTGGGATTAAGCATCGAAGAGAAGGGAAATAATGAAATCGGGTGGTGTGCTATGGCTTTGATTGAGATGGTATAGAGTCTCTTTTTTTAATTAATATAGCTACTCAAGCAGCTACAATTCATCCCACCGGCATTTTGACTGTGGGCTGATCTACAACAAAGTAGCCTTAAATTGCTTCCTAATAAGAACTCAATTTTCTATATAGTTTGAGCTAAAAGTATCCAAATGTGTGAGCTGACCCATACTTGCAAATTTTTTGTAAGGCTCCGCTTACCGAACTCCAAACACCCTCTGCATGATCCAACCAACGAACAACATATATGGAACAGTGGCCTTCTAGGCCAAGCATGTATTCAGAGAAGCCAACGGGACGGCCGACTTGGTGGCTGCCTATACAGCCCATCACTCCGGATACAATCTGTGGTCAAGAGAATAAGAGATTCCACAAGCACTTCGCGAGCCTATATTTTTTGATTTTATTGGGTGTATTCGCACCCACATTGTATTAAGTACCCGTCAAAGTATAAAAAAAAAAAAGAGACATACGTGGAACTTCCAAGTAGATTCGACGGATCAATCCTAGAAAAGATCACTAAAGGGAAAGGGGGAGAACATGGTGTTGCAGGCCTGATCCGTGACCCTTTACCCTCTCAGCCCTTTTCTCTCGTGCTTCCACTCTGTCCCTCTCTACCGCTAGCACAATCTCATCCAGGCAATCCTACAGGAAGTTTCCGATAGGCCTTCGGAGATTTCAAAGGAAGTTCAGGCTAGATGTCTTTCTTGCATTTGAATTTCATAATTCATGCATGTTGTTTTACATCTTAGTGGAACTGACCTGTTCTTTTAAGAGGATCAAAACAAAATGTGTTTAACCTTATACGTTTCCTTTTCTTATTCCCTAAGAAAAGGAACGGAAAATCCACATGAATTTTAGATCTAGCCCTCCATTTGGATGAATGTGGATAGCATTTTGCCCAATTCAGTTAGGTATCATTTAGTCATCCAAATGGAATCACTATGGGGATCTTAAATCCCTATCGCTCTTCATCCTAGGGTAATTTGATCCCGATGATCTAAGATCACCATATTTGGTGTGCTATATTTCAGTGATCAAAGATCTTCGGTTATCCACAAGTAAGCTATTTGTTATGTCATAAAAATTCAAGATCACTAACCATATAATACCAAAATTATCCCAGTATATTCCATATATTTTGCAACTGATGAGAGCACAAAAGTGCAATCGTCATACCATCTTAATTAGTATTATAGCTAATCATTAATGATAAACTTAACTAACTAACGTTGTATTTGTGTTTAAGTGCAAGTAATCCAAGAGACCCAATAACATTGGGCTTGAGCTCAGCTCATCCCAGCGTGCCAGCCAGCAACAGCCCGTGCCGTGCCATGCCTCAGCATATCAGCCCATTCCAAGCTTCACGCGATGAAGGTCCCAACCGAAGCCATGCAGTCCCCATGTCCAGCTCGTCTCTGTTCCTTGCGGCCGTTTTGAGCAAACACATGTCCGAGCTCAAGTCAAGCCAGCATCTTCACGTGATGGAGCTCATCCCGCGTTCCAGCCGCAGCCAAATCCTTCCTGTGATATCAGCGTCCAAAGCCTTCCACGCCTGATTTCAAGCCTCCCAATGCGTTCACATCAGCATTTCCTCCTCCGTTTCAGCATCACCAACGCATGCAATCTCCCGTGATCCCAACCTCCATCACGTTCGTAATCAGCCCCCTTTCCGAATCAGCGCCCCTCAAGCGTGATCCAAGCATCGCATCTGGCCGCCCATTTCAAAGATCTCCAGCTTCATCCCCTGCGGAAACAGGGGAGAAGAAAGGATCTCACGCCTGTCTGACTGCAAGCGTGATCCAAGCATCGCGCCCATCCTTCCGGATTCCATCCGCGACCTAGCCGCTCGTGAAGCCTCGTTGATTGCGTCTGTCCTCTTCATGCTCCCGGCTCCTCCCAGTGATCCCGTGGCCAACCGTGAAGCATCCCGTTCCCAGATCCAATCCGGATTATTCTCCTTCATCCAGCCATTCCGAAACTCCTCCACCTCTTCTTCCACCTGTATCGCGTTCGTTACCTCTCCGTGCGTGATCCCAGCAGCTACAAGGAGCCCTTGATCCAGCGATTTTTCCTCGCAGTCCCCGGACGATCCATCCTCCTCCGCATCCGAACTCCACGGATCACGCTGCAGTCAAGCCTCCGAGTCCGCCTCTGCCTTGATCAAGCATCTAATCATGCATCCGATTCCTTCCTTCCGTGATCCCAAGCATCCTCCCCCTCCTTCTAGGGGGTTGATCTATAAAAGGAGAGGGAGTCATCAGCAAGAGGGGAGGCGGGTCGGCTGGTTCAAGAGGGGAGAGGGGGTGTGCTCAGTTGGGCAAAAGAACAGGGGATGCTCTGTTCTTGGAAAGAAGAAAGAAAAAAAAAATATTTTATGTTGAAGATCCACCGTGGGAGAGAAAGGGAGAGAAAAGAAAATTTTCTTATTTTTATTTTATTTTTATTTGCAGAAGAAAGAAGCTTTAGGCTTCATCTTCAATTTTTATTTACTTTTTGTAATCATTCCTTTTTATGAAATCAATCAATTTTCTTTCATGCAATCCATATTCTAGGTTCAGTTTAATTTCTACTTTTTATGCAATATATTAAATTTTCTTTTATGCAATTTATGTTCCAGGCTTTGATCTTCTTAGCACTGTTTTTATCCATTTTAATTTATGCAAAAGCTCTTCTTTGATTAGTTAAATATATAAATGTTCTTTGAATCTAAGTACCTGCTTTTTGTTAATTTTAAATAAAAAAAATATTCTCTGGTAAACCAAAGAATCATTTAACATCCTTAAAGTAATGTTTTTCTTCTATCATTCAAAAATCGATTTTGAATCCGAGTGAACGTTTTAATTTTTATGCAACTCCAATCGCCTTCCTGTGGATCGACTCTTACGACCACTATTCTTCGAGTAGAAAAGGGTAAGAGTATAATTAAATTAAACTTTGTTTGTCGGTTCTAACAACGATCTGTTTAGCATATTTTTAGGTAAACAGAAGATCGACAACAGCAACTACTAAATAAAATTCTCAAATAAATCACAAAAAAATACACATAAATTGCTAGTAGTAGGTCTATGAAATTTATATGCAGAATTATTTGGATAGATCAGAAATAATTTTGATAGCAAAATAATTAACCCAATAAAAATATATTGATTATTATTATAAATTAATATTTTCATTTATATATATTATATTATTATTTTAATACAAATATATATTTTGATTAAAAATAAGGCAAATAGAAGTAATATATTAAATAATTTCATAATATATTATAAAGTATAATAACATATTTTTATTATAAGTATAAAAGTATAATTGTATAATAATATAATCACAATATAATTAATAATATCTTATATATAATATATAATAAATACTATATATGTAATATCAATATAATATAATATATATATATATATAATATTAACATAATATATTAATGATATACTGATATACTAATTTTTTTTGTTGGACTAGAGGTATTTTTGTTCCCAAATTTCAACCAATCACTACTCTCGGATGATCATGGAAACCCATCCTCAAGAATGGGTTTAGGATCATTGGGTTGGGCGGTAAATATATGAGTAAGGGTGATTTGAAATTACTCTATTAAAGGTACAAATGAGTCGAGCAGCTCGTGGGCTGTTTGAGCTTTGACTCGAAGCCAAGCTCGACTCGACTCAACTATTACTGAGCTTGAGTTGAGCTCGAGTAGCTAGAATAGTTTTTCAAGTCGAGCTCCAATAGCAAAATACTTAGCTCGAAGGTTCGCAAGCCTAATCAAATATATATTTTTAATAATATTATATTTTGTTTATAATATATATTATTACTTTAATATTTCAAAAATATAATATTTATATATATTTTTGTTTGACCCATCTCCTAACTTTTAACTCTATTCTTTAGTTATGACCAAGGCTTGAACTCGAGCTCAAGTATGGCTCAATTGATATTAAAGTCAAGTTGAGTAGATCTCCAATTATTTTTTTTGATCGAGTCGAGTTCGAGTTTGGATATTAAGGCTTGATTGATATCAATTTGAGTTTCAAGCCTAAATATTTTAAATCAAGTTAAGCTTAAACCTTTAGCTACTCAACTCAGTTCGATTGCACCCCTAACTACCATGTAAGATTAATAGAGTGCAACTAAACAGCATCATCTTCACTTACATCATCCTTGATCTTGTCATCACTGATATGCAACACCCCCTTAAAGTCATGCTCAAGAAAGCTGATATTCTCTTTATACCAAAATCTTCCCTTCCTCCCTTCTAGAAAGAAAACATATCACATGGCTTTATTTAGTTATATGTTTAAAGATCTCATGAAATTCTAAAAGATACTAATTCAAAATTGTAACGAGTCAAAATTCGCAGCCCACGGTAAATGACTAGGGTGAAAAATCTCAAAAGCCTATTGTAGTATCTTTATGACATTCAGAAGTTCACAGCCAAACATCCGGTTCCAGAAGTCACAGAAACAATAGCAGCAACCATAGGACAAAAGGACAGGGAGACCAAAAGATTTTATTAAGTTGTAACTAATATCAGAGATTAAGACGCCAATTTACCTTGAAATCTACCTGGGGTTGAAGCTTTTGGAGTTATCAACTGCCAAAATCCATAACCGACTTACCAACGGAGTAAAATGGTTTGCCTAAAACAGAACGAAATTTACCATTTCTATGCACGCTAATAAGGTCCATTGACGAGCAACACACAAGAATTCTCTGGTGCCAAAACTGCCATCCATGTTACCTTACGATGTCCCTATATCCCTGTATGGCAGCAACGGAAGCACTTCAGAAACCTACGTAGAAATTCCATTGCATTCGTCCATCAGTTCAATCCAAGCTCAAGGCCAGAAAATTACAGCTGAGCTTTTTTTTAAAAAAAAAGAGTCCATAAAAAGCCCAATAATTTATTCTAAAATGTTCCTGAAAGGTCTTAAAATTTATTTCAACTAGGTGGGAAAAAATACAGTTCTCATTGCAAGCATTTCAACAAATCTAGCCATTCTATTCACCAGCGTATTCCTCCTCAAGTGCACCGATTCCCCCTCTCTACTAAGCAAAAGTGCATAAACATTTTCACTACACAGACTGCATATACACCTTGACCACCGAACGTGACATTGTCCCAGAAAAATTACAAGGACTACCCCACCAACACGCATGACGTCCTCTATAAATTTCAACCAAGCATTCTTCCACCAAGAGCTCGAAATTTCCAACCGTATCAATCAAATAATCAATTTTCAGTACACTCAGATGTGATAGAATCCAGCATAGCCAGAAGGTATACCATCCACTTGGATTCCAGTCAAACTCTATATATTTTGTCACAACATAGGGGTCACCCCAGCTTCCTTCTCTAGCCCAGCAAGTCCCTGAATAGGCTAGGGTTATTCTCTGTTGGTGTCACGCCCACCTGTCTTGCAGTTGCATCTTTCTGCAAGGAATCTTGGCGATTCTGGCCCTTCTTCATGGCTGCCACATTTGTTGTTCCATGCGAGTTCTTATTAACAGTATATATGTCAGCCAGTTCTGGATTTAAGGAACCAGAGCTTACCGCAGCTGGTGGAGTATCTGTGTAAAGTGCCATAAGATCTGGTGTTTTAGGACCAGCTGCAGAAGAGTGATCAATAGCTGAGGGGGCTGATGTTGGCCCTAGGAGCCCTTCCAGCTGCTTAAAGGGATCTATAGATGGAGTGCTTGCTGGAGTTGGTTCACCCAAGTCAAGCAGATCTGGAGGTGGGGAAGAAGGAACTGTCTTCTCCTTGGGAGGTTCAGAAGATGAAATGGCTCCTTTAACAGCTGGCTTCTCTGCAGTCGTTGGAACACCCTTAGGTGTCTTGTGGGTAGGCGGTTGTCTCTTCTCACTTTTAGCAGTTGAAGCACCAAATAAAGAAGCAGCTAACTTCTGCTTTTCAGCTGAAACTTCAGCCTGCTGTTTCCTAGAATCATAGAAATTATCTCGTGTTTGGGAGCTCACTGTTCGTCCATCAAGATGGGTAGCCCCATTTGCTGTCTTCTGAGTACTTGAGCTAGAAGATGCGGAGGGTGATGAATATGTAGGTCTACCCCACTTCCTCTGAACACCTTCAAGCCGAAGTTTAACTCCAAAATCAACAGATGAGGCATCAGTTGCAGATGGAAGATTAGGGGCATGGTGGGTTTCTCTAGGGTAGGTTTGCTCAGGCACTGGAACTAGATCAGTGGTTGGGAGTGGAAGTACAACTTGAGGGATGGTTGGTGGAGGTGAGGGCTTTGGAAGCTCATATGCCTCAAACCTGAGAGAATGACTAGAAGCCTCATGCTGGTATTGGCTTCTGAAATTGCCAATATTGAACATGCCTGATCGTTCATTCTCAGGAATATAAGGCCTTGCTCCCTTTTCCATGGACTGGTTCACAAAACTGTCAAGGAATGAGAGGTTCTTATCAATCTGCAATAACAAAAAAATAATAAAAATAAAAAAAATACTGATCAGTTGCCAGGCTTGGGTGCAGGACCAATAAGGAGCAGCAATAGTTAACAGTAACACCACATTACCAAGAACATACAGCCAGAAGTACGATGATGTTTTGATCAGACTACAAGTTCATTTCATGACAACTTATAAGCCGCTGTTAGTTAACAGTGACACCACATTACCAAGAACATACAGCCAGAAGTATGATGATGTATTAGATCGGATTACAAGTTAATTTCATGACAACTTATAAGCCGCTGTCAGAAATGAGATGTGCTAAACAGCGAGAAACTAATCTAGCTGAACGTTTTGTTCACTGGATTGTATGCCATCAATTAACAGCACAAATCAAGTTCAAAGATTTTCATCAAATACAATTCTTAAGATTACTGTGTTACCATATTCAACTAAGGCATCACATAATTTTCGTCAAGGATAAAACTAGCTGAGATTCCAACAGTTTAATGCTGAGAAACAATATGCAATTTATATTCATTACCAGATGGAACGAGGATATGATATAAACATGTAACCATATATTGAAGGAGAACCACTTTTGTTCTTTCACCATTTTTGCTTGCATATAACTTATTGGACTCATTTTCAACTTCTGTGCCGACAAAAACTATCACACAGAATTTTCCAAGCTACAAACAAGTGCAAAACCAACATGCAACATCTAATCAGCAGAAAAGGTAGCAGATTAGATTATAACATGTAGATACCCCACAGCCTACATGTGAACAAGAATTGGCAACATGACTACACATGTACAATAAATTCTCTATCATGCATACTATTAGACGTCTTAAAACAGTTTATCATAAGTATTGCCCACACAAAAAAGCATATGCAGCATGTATGGACTGAAGTAGAAGTGAAGTGAGAAAAATAGCCTTCTATAGAAATCAGCCATGTATGATCATAACTATTAGATATAAAGTAAATACACCAAAAAGTGCTCAATAATGACCTCAATATCCTCACAGCTTGCATCCGATGGCATCACACTTTCAACAGCTTGGCTATCTAAGCCCAACAAGGCTTGTAACTCATATGCACGCTGCTGCAAGTCTGTTGAATGTGATGCTGATAGTTCATCAATCAGGGATTGACACTGTAACAAGTGATCAGAAGGTTAATCAAAATACATAAACTATTCTAAGAGATAAAATTCAAGTATAGTTTAGTCAATCAGCAAAAAACCTACAATTATGGTTAAGAGACTAATCCAAAAAGAATCAAAATCATAATCATAATCATCAAGCCTTTCCCAGCTAATTGGGAAGTAGAGTAATCACATAAGTTACCAAAATGATTTTGCTGCAGACTCAATCATTAAAGAACAGGAGAAAAAGAAAGCAATCCTTGCTGATGTGACCCTTCATATGTTCTTATATGAACACAGAGAATGGTTTGGTGTTATAAAACATATTCAGTTACATAACAGATCCGATAAGCAAGCAAGAACTTGATCCAAGTTAAAAGAAAACAGCCAACCTTTCCTGTTGTAGGAAGAAGTTCAATAATGCAAACTAAATGGAAACTTCGAATAAAATTTATCACTATAGAAAGAAAATAAAGGTGAAGCCCATTATACAAGCACTGCTAGCTTTATATCTACTAGTAAAAGTGCACACGCAAATGCAGATATATTGGAAATATAACCAAAAGCAATAATTGACAAGAAATTAATTATGAAAATTCATGAAAATTATCTATATGAATATATTAGTTACGACAGTGATGTTATAATGTTTTGAGATTAAATATTTGGCACATATTATTACATTGTATAAAGTCAGGCTTTTGAATTGTATTAAATTACAAATACATAAATTATAATATAGTATAATTTTATAATTTTTATATAAGATTCATGTTAAAATTGTAGTTTGGAGATCTCACAGATCAAATGGATGAGACTCAATAGAAAGGTCTTTTAGAGATCTGGAATTTGATATCGCATGACCCTTGACAAAATCCCAGTTTTTCTTGGGTCAGAAAAGGCTGAAAGCTACAGCAGTAATTTATTTTCTTCCGACTTTTGAAAATTTAATCATATTTTAAGTCCATTAGAGCGTAATGTAGATGATCATGTTTTCTTCTATTAGATTCAAAATCTATCATTGCTTTTGGATAGAAATTTATAAGTGTTTTTATATAGAATATAGAAAAGAGTTTGATTGTCGTTATACTCTTGATAGATTTCAACTAGAAAAGCATTTCTATATTTGCTCTTTGTATCTTATAAGTAAAGGGAAAAACATAGTGGGAACAAGAGACAAAATTTAAGTCAAATATGGATTCAGAGTTCCCAGTCTTATCTCAGAATAGTCAGTCTGCCTTCACTTTCTCATTCATTACCTTTAGATAACAATTCTTGATTGTTTCCTCTCTGTTTAGCATCATGTTGGTGTCAAAGTTAAATCTCATCAATGGCAACTTGTGGATGTAGCTATTAATGCATGGTAGGAAGCTAAACCATTGTGCTGCCACAATGTACAAGGTTAATGGCTTCGAATTATGACAACACGCTGACATTTTCTTAAACCAGTGAAAAGCATTTAGATTCTCATATAAATATTCAATCTTGCAAGTGCACCCACAGTCCAGAAGATGAGACCGACCGACAACGGGAGGAAGAGCATATTCACATGCATGACATGCAAGATGAGAAATAGAAGCCTGAAGGATTAGAGAGAAGGCATTTCAAGCGACTGATCACAATCACAAGAGTATTAGGAGTTTGGAAACAATTTTTGTGGAAAGAACCCTGAAAATAATATCAAAGGAGAAATACTACAACCATTGCCACTTCTTCAAACACTGCTTTCAACAAACAAGCCTATAAATACTCACACCAGCTTCAAGAATATGCAAAGAAAACTACTATAATAACCAAGAAGATTCAAACATTATATTTTAATCACTGGCACCATTTGTTGGCTCTACAAATTCATGCCCACAAAATGCAGAAATTAGAAGTGTTCTCACAGTTGTTCACCTGAAGAACTTTACCAGCATTCTGATAGGTTGGAGAAAAGCACCTACTATCTAAATTGGAACTCTAGAAAGGCAAAAACTATTGGCCCAGTTGATTACATCTACAGCACATCCATGGTCAACTGAACATGGTAGAATTTTGTACCACAAAAAACATGGTAGAATTGAGACATGCAGAATTGGATCTGATCTGTCTGCTCAAGACATCACAACAAGATTACTTGAATTATGTGGAGAATGATAAGCATAATGCTAGTTTTGATGTCAACCACTTTGTGAAACTATTTTATCTCCAATTGATAGAATACTTTGTATAAATAGTCAATTATTCCATCTCTCTCTTCAGCATCTTCTCCAACCTCTTTATGAGAGATTTGATATCATGCTCTTATTTTTATTTGTCTTTATCTATGCCAAAGCCTGTGTAATTGTCTCCTGGATCTCCATTCTCTCAATCAAAAGGGTTACCCTGGTACCATAGAATTCGATATGCATCAGTACTGGGTGAACTAGGCCTACATCATGATGTATTACCTATACTGAGGCATGTCCCCCTCATCAAGGCAGATACATACGAATCATGTACGTTGGTACACTTCTTTCTAGGCACATCAAAGCATACCACCCCGTATTGAGAAACATACGGTATGTAGGCCATCAATGCAGTACTGATCCTCAAGATCTGAATTCTAGCTCTCAATGTGGTGACATTCAAAATAACATGCATCTCCTCATTATGAAACATGGACTTTTTTTATACAGCTATTATCCATTTAAATGGACTTTGACCTTTATTTCGATAAAAGATGTATAGACTATTTTTTTATTAAGGTTGTAGCTATACAAGTTTTAAATGTCAATGCTAGAGAAAAGCATGATCATCATGGGTATGGATATAGGCCACAAGTATGACAATATGGGTAAGCCTATACAACAAATCTTTAAAAAAGGATAGGATTTCTGCCTTATGGCTATAGCAAACACATATAAATACATACAAATTTGTTATACACAATCGTGCAATGGTATGGTTGCTCCACTATAATTTGGATGTCACAGGTCCGAAACATCAAAACAACCTCTCCACACAGGAGTAAAGTTGCGTACATCTGATCCTCCCCAAATTCCACAATGGCAGCAGCCTCATGCACTAGGGGGCCTTTTTTTAATAATAGCATACACATATATGTTAACAAGAATCCCTTAGGCATTGTAAATTATCACAGCAATGTAGTCCATACCACAATGCCATCAACACCCATAAATTCAGCATTTAATCATGATTCAAAATCCATAGAACAAAACCCATACTCGTGCAATAACATCAACTTCCCAGACTCTAAAATTAACCATCGATCATTGAAGGGTCAATTTCTCAAAACGGAAAAAAAAGAAAAAAAAATAAAGGCAAGCCCTCTCTTTTATCCTTGGAGGTATTCAGTAAGGATCCCAAAAGAATCAATGAAATGTCTAGAGCCTTTTTCATTTTCAAAAGAATAGGAAACCCAAAATAAGTATACGACATGTATCCAAGTGATATCTTACAATTATCAATATCCAATACATATTGGAATATTTCGTGCAATTTTGATATGTCTGTGCCTATTAGGACCTAGAGTAGTGAAACCTTAGTCATATTGCTTTAGATTATCATACAGAAGTATAATGCAGGATCTTGTCATGGGCAGGAAATCTTAGCTTCGCTAAAGCATCAGCTACAGAAATTTACAGATCAGTGATGGATATCCATATTCATCTTCATGAAAGCCTGATCATACACTACAAGTATAAGCTGAATTTCTATATATTTGTATATTATAAACCATTAAAACATGTTTTCAATATTCTAAGCACCAGAAAGGAAATAATTATAAAATACTTATAGGTGGCAGAATGCTAATGATCTCTGATCTATGTCAAACAAAAAAAAAGCTCTGATCTACATTTTCTATCACAGAAAAGTCAGCAACGCAATCATTGAAATATAGTTGTAGCTGACATCTGATCAACATTTTCCAAATGGAATAGGAGCCCTCTCTCTAAGTCTTTCTCTTCATGTCCTTTTCTTTCTTTTTCCCTTTTTTTTATTACGGAGCAGTCTGTGGCATTGGGATACACAACAAGATGGCTCTCCCCAAAATACCCTACAACCACCAACCCCCCCAGTTGAAAAAAGAAAAAAAAAAAAGAAAATGAATGGAGGCAACATTTCAACTCATTCTTCAGCAACCAAGAGATTTAAACAGCAGGCTGACATCAACAACTCTTCTGCAAGGTACTTCTAGGGCATTTTATGTAATACAAAATGATCTTATCATTAGGAAAGCTAGGAAGAATAAAGCAAATTATCTTTTGAGAACAAAGAAAAAGCTCAACTTGGACACTTGCAACATATGGGAAGTAGAAAAGGGAACTTTCATAATGCCATCCAGTAACCTAAACAAGTTATTACTCCTCCAGATAGAAAGTAAGTTCAGCATGCTCTGTCAGTTAAACACTTAGCAAAGCCAACAAGAAATTTGTAGCAGCAATAAAGGAGTATGATCAGACTTCATATAAAATGAATAATAAAAGAATATGGTAATACTAACAAAAGAAAAAGGACAATGAAATAAAATATTGATTTACCTCGGGCAATAGTTCCACTTTCCTTCCAACAGCAATTTCAAATGCGCATATTTTCATGATTGCTGATATAGTATAAGCCTTTCCAACAGCAAGAAAAAAAGAAACCACATATGAATTACAAGTAACAAAAATGCAATTACATTATCAGATAAATTAGTAAAGAAAACTACAGATGCAGTACAAAATCACATGCACCATTACATCTAAGTCAGATTATATCATTAATCACAGAAATAGCAATATGCTGGCCCATACAGCAATTAGTCACAACTTCCAAATCTATACCAGGACATCAGTATTTGTTGATTTTTCTGAAAGATTTTATAGCATTTTAGCAAAATAGTAATACATCCTACACAAATTTTTAATTTTTTATTATAATACAATGGCAAATTGTGCTGTCATTAACATCATGGAGACCAATGCATCAGAGACAATATAATCTAGAATCTAAATTACAGAAAACCAAGGTTCATTGTTAAATGGCAAAATTGTGGATTTACTGTCAATGACATTAACAGGAATGCAACTTTGAACTTCCAAAATGTTTTTTTTGCAATAGAAAAATGTAACTGAAAACATCTTAGAGACATATTTTCATCATTACAGATGTGGAAGAGATCTATCGTGTTCTGGTTCATTAGAATATTTTGATCTTACACCAAAGACTCAGGTTCATCCCAGATATGGGAAGCCGCGCATACAACTGCAAATATCAGTCCCAACCCCCGAAGAAAAAGGTGGAGAGTTGACATTAAGTTGACAACCAGGAATCAAAAGCATGTAAAGGGATTTAAATAATGATATTTATGAATGTAGTGAATCTCCTCTTCTTTTGATATAACATCAAAGATGGCCTAATTTCTTTTGTGAATGGAGATCCACAAAGCTAAACTTAAACATCTGGGACAAGGCTTCATGGTAATGGCTGCAACTAATAAGCAGACTCACGAAGCACCATATACAAATTCTGGACATATATATACATATATAAATACACACAGACATAGAGAAATGCAGAGAAATTAATGTGAGAAACATAGGAGCAGTCAACAACCTAAAGAGATTATGACTGAAGAGGTAAGAAAAATCAATAAACATGGAGGAATTGATGGCTGAAGATTTTCCCATTTATTCACGAATATCAATGGCAAAATCTGAACAATCAAGCATGAATGATTGATATCAAAGGCATCTAAAACAATTAACTATGACATTTAAACATTGAATTAATAATCAAGATCAAGCAAATTCAACATAAAGTTGCACCCATCAATGATATGGTGGATCAGTTGTTTACTACATCCATTCATCAGTTGGGTGTAAATTTAACATTTAATTGTTGAATCAGTAATCAAGACCAAAAAATTCAATATAAAGATGCATCCATCAATGATATGGTGGATCGGTTGTTTTACAACATCCAATCACCAATTGAATGTAATTATATAGTAGTTCTATAGTAATCGAGTCCAAGATCACAGTTTTAAGGCCAGGCTATGCCTCTGTCCCAGGCCTGTACCACCACCCAGCGCTTAGTCAATACGATGTACCGGTGGAGCCACTTGGTCGGTATCAAGTGGTGCTAATTCAAAATGGAACTCATGTCCCTTTTTCCTTTTGTTTCAGCACGATACACAATGATACACCTCATGCCAACAGCACTCAAATGCTTCTCCATGTTGTCATTATTTATATTAAGAAGGGTCAAAATTAGATTCCCCCATCAAATAGTGAGCAGCCAATAGTGGAGCAAGGTTAAATTGATTATGACTATGTAAAGATGAGACCGGTGCACTAAAAACAAATGGCACATTTAGGTCATTCTATTTTATCTTTACAATACATTTTCAGATGCATTAATGGGCTAAAAAGTAGGAAGAAGGGTCTTAGAGTCTTGGTTTCCTAAATTTAGAAGTTTGAATCCATGTGATCATTAAATAATTCCTATTCAGAATGTCAACTTTATTCTCAAGTTCCTACTATAAGTAACCTTACATTAAAAGAAACTAATTAATATGTCAGACTTGGAATCCTAGATTCATTAGATTTGTGCTACAGTGTGGCCTATGTCTCTATATGATGGTCTCTAATGAGATTAAATTACTTATCATTTAGATAAATAATTTGGTTCCTTTTCCCCTCTTCTCTTTTACTTCAACACTCATTTTCTTTACTCAATTTTTGTTTCTAGTGAACCCAAGGTTCCATAATCATTTCAGTAATATTTCACATTAGACTCTATGCCTCGATGATTCGAATGGGGAGAAAGAAAGATTTTTCTCAACCCACTTAACTCAAATCTCTCAAAAAAATTTAGAAGATGGAAGAATTGAGAAAGTAGGGCTTAAGTTCCCTTTTCTTTTATTAATTGATCTAAAACCGATGTGCATAACCTCCATTTATAATGATGAGGTCTGCCTTTGCACAATTCTAGTCGAATTTCTCCTAATTCTAATAGAACTCTCCTTCCGAAAATAGACATGACTACTAGAAATGAACTTGAAAAAGCTTAATTTTTTTAGAAAATAGATCTCGACTTCCATATTAACTCTATTCTCTATCGCTCTGCTTGATTCTTCTCGGATTGGAAGATTCGTCCGATCAAAATCTTACTCGTAAAGGAAACTTTCGGTTTGACCGGCCGTTCCAAACCCCAAAGAAATTTGGGCCTGATCGCTAGGGGTGCCGCCCCCTAAAGGGAGAGGTGTCACGTCATAAATCTCAAAAAGTTGCCCAAATTTATAAAAAAAAATTATCTCAATTGAACGTCGTATAACCAAATTATGATCTCCGGAAGTTTGGTTTGCGATTCAACTTTTCGATGCGGTAAACCTTGCTCCTCAATCTCGTCCAGTCCTACCCGTAGTAGTCAAAATGATCCATATCGAGTTTAAGGAGCTGGATTACAGCTCTTCCAGTTTAGAAGATTTAGCTTGCGCTAAATCAAAACTGAAGATAGAGAAACGTCTGCTTTCCCATCTCGCGGTTGAACCGAAAACTAATCCTATCGACCAATCCGAAAAGACTCGATCCTACCGCACCTAGTTTCTGCAACCTTCCTCTCGATAATACAGTCCTCTTTTAATGGTTTTTCTTGCTCCATCCATAGGTCATCAACAGATGGCAGCACTGGTTCTTGGCATTGGTCTTCATCTAACATAGAAGGCTCAAACAACTTCAAATTCTTAGCATTGACTATTGAGTACATCTCCATGTATGATGGTAAGTCAAGCTGGAAGGCATTCTCCCCTTTCTTCTTCAGAATTTTCAAGGGACCATATCAAATTGCCTTTAGTTTTCTCCCTTCACCTTTCAATTTGTCTTTCCCTCAATGGAGCCAAACTAGCTCCCCCTATTGAAAATTGCACTTCACGCAATACTTATCATGTCGATCCTTGTAACGTTGTTGTAATCTATGCAGCTACGCCTCAACCTGTTGATGCACTTTTATGATGTTCCCAAAAATCTTTGAGCCTGTGCTTGGTCTCCCTCGTCCTTTCTATTTTTTGGAGAACCAACTATAAACTCTAAATCAAAGAGATTCTGCGGTAGATAGCCAAGCAAATCTCAAACATAGCCAGGTTTAGGCACAAAAAATATCAAATTTTACATTGGCCCAGCCCGAAGCCTGATTAAAAATGGATAGAGTTTAGGCCCGAGGCCTGGCCATAATCAGCTCTAATCTCAAATAGTGATTTTTGAGAAGAACCATGGATAGCTCAATTATAAGCAAATTGAGGTATGGCAAGCTATCATCCCAAGTCGACGGATACTTGGAATTCTAGCCTCAAAGGAGATGCACCATGGTATGATTCACGACCTCAGTTTGTCCATCTATCTATGGGTGGATGGCAGTGGATCAAGCATACCATCTTACTAAACTGATCAACCACCACAAACAAGTAGTCATGGCTTCTCTTGTTCTGGGTAAACCTCCCAAGAAATCCATCGAGACGCTCTCTCAAGGTGTGCTAGGTACTAGTAGTGGCGTATAAAATCCCAACTTCCTATTGGAGGGCTTCAATGTGTTGCATAGTAAACAGCCCTTAATGTTGCATCTTCAGCCAATAGACATACCCTTTTAAGTTCAACAGTCTTCTCCACTCCAAAGTGCCCTGCAACCTTTGAAGTGTGGGCCTCTCGAATCCAATGTACTATATCAGCAGCTTAAAGGATACAAACATGTTTCCCTATATAGCAGTCCCTCTTTCAAAGTGGATTCTATTAGCATGCCTTTCATCAATTTCTCCAACTCTTCTTGAAAGTCTAGATTTGTTGCATAAAGATCTTTGTACTCCTTATGGCAGAGTAGCTAAATCTGCATTGCAATAAATATAATGGAGACTACTGTTGTTGGAGGCCGGGGCAAAAGATTGGCCAAGTTGTTCATAGCCCCTTTCTTATATTTGATCACCAAGTTGAATTGTTGCAGATAAGACATTCACTTCATGTGTCGAGCACAATTGTTCTTTGCCCGACAAATATGATCGCCAATGCTTCACAGCCTAATGTAGGGCAGATTGTACAATGATAGGATAGGTGCTTCGCAAATCTTCTTTAGAAGCTGAAAGATATCTTCATGCTTCTTCGACCATTCAAATTGTTTGTTCACTTTCGTCCAACCGTGTAGGATTGCTGCAATTACTGAGAAGTGCTTGATGAATTTTCTGACGTACTAGCACGCACCCATGAAGCTCTTGACCTCGGTCACCGTCTTGGGTCTAGGCCAATTTTTAATGACCCTCACCTTTTTTGCATCAATTTTCAGATCACGTCCACCAATCACAAGCCTAAGTACACAAAGACTACTTCCCGATCTCGCACTTCTTGATGTTCAGCTTCATCTGATTTTTTTTGCAGCCCCTTTAGGACCTTCATGATATGCATGACATGTTCTTCCCAAGTATTATTGTAGATCAAAATATCGTCGAAGTATACAGTCACGAAGTCTTCAAAGAACGATCGTAGTACCTCGTTCATGAACCTCATGAAGGTGGCATGGGCATTGCATAAACCGAACAGCGTAACCAGCCACTCAAACAAACCCTACCTCATCTTGAAGGCCATCTTCTAGGTGTCTCCCTCGCGAACTCAAACTTGATGGTACCTAGATTTCAAATCCAGCATGGTGAGTGGTGTGCATGTTTGAGTTGGTCCAATAAATCTTTAATTCGGGGTAGTGTACTTATTTTTTTACGGTAATCTTGTTCAAGGCATGATAATCGATGCACATCCTCCATCCATCATCTTTCTTTGGCATTAGAACCACAGAAGATCAGCATGGTAAATAACTAGGCTTGATCACGCCTTGGTCAAGTAACTCCACAACCTACTTCTTGATCTCTTCGTTCTCTATCATTGAGCTGCAGTAGAGCCTCAAGTTGGGCAAAGGTGCATCACTTACCAGTTGAATCTCATGCTCAATTACTCTTTTGGCTCGCATCCCCTTTACATCCTCGAACAGGTCTAGAAACTTCTTCAACAATTAGCATATCTAAGCTTTCTAACTTAGATTCAAGTCTTCGATCAAAAAGTTCAACCTCTCTTGTGTGGCATCGGCTTCTCGTATCATCAACAACACAAACCTTATGCAAGCATTAACGAGTCGCTTTGCCTGCACAGCAATCACAAGATCTACATTTTTTTGTGTTTTGGAGGCATTGATAATGAACTTCTTCCCATCCTTTACGAATCGATACTTCCTCAGAAGCCGGTGGAAGACTGCATCTCGATCTGAAAGATACGGTCTCTCAAGGATAACCTAGCAAACATTCAAAGAAACTACTTCATAAGTTATCTTGTCAACATACCTCTCAGCTATGGCGCACTTGAAGGTATACTATTTGGTAATCTTCAACTCAACACTTTCTGAATCCAACCACGAGGGTAAATACGTGAATAAAGCTTGGTCTGCAACTCTAGATTCTGAACCAGATTTTCATATATGAGGTTCTTCTGGCTTTCAGGATCATAATAACCATGATGATGCTCTGTTTCACCTTGATCTTCAAGCGGAGTTCCTCACGCGCCTCTAGGTTTGCCTCAGTTACTATTTCAAGTTTTCTTGCCATCAAGCTCAATTGAAGTCTGCTTGCTCGAGGTCGGGCAACTCCTCAACCTCTATAGCATTGAAGACTATCTTCCCTTTCTTCTTAGAATCATCATCCTTCAGCTTCTTTCTCTTTGGCTACAACTCGGGGGGAGGCTTCCAACACTTATCCTTAGTGTGTCCGCAGAGGTTACTGTGATCACACTAGCTATGCTGAAGTCTTCAACTTTGAAGAGCTTCAACTCCTTTCGAGTACTGTCATGGAGACCTCCGACGTATTTCATAAAAACTGCATAATCATCAATAAAGATTCCAAGTAAGATCTTGTGAAACTTGATGGTGTAGTTCTAGATGGATTGATGATACTTTTGTCATAGGTACTACAACTTAATCCACTGATCCTCCTTATGGTCGTTTGGGTAGAATTGCTTCTTGATTAGGCTCTTGAATTTGCTCCATATTAGATTAGAAACGTCATTGTTCCTCATGTACAAATTCTACCAAATAAGAGCATGGCTAGAAAGCTTGAGACGAGTAAAAGCTACCTTCTGGACATTAGAGTAACCACAGATAGTAAAGTAGGTCTCTAACTGTCTAACCAGTTATCTAGATTCTCCGCATCAATAGTCTTTTCGTATACAAGGATCTCAATTCAAGCTTCAACTTTAAAATTTTGAAAATAGAGATTTTGTGTACTTGTAGGTAGGTCATCCTCCTTGCTAGATGGTAGATCTTCATCTGCAGACGTAAGAGAGATCTTCGCAACAGAAGTTGCTAATGTTTGTGCTGAAAGTATCGCCAAGCGAGAGACGATCTCGATGAGTTGGACAATGTTGCCCCTTTAGCTGTGAGACATCCCTTCGCTCTTCATCCATCGAGGAAGAACTAACAGTCATACTTGCCTGTCCTTTGATGTACTTGAAGCATGGACAGTCCTCCTGATTACTTGTATTGCTCGCACATCCGAACCATGAACTAAGGCCCTCTGATACCAACTTTGTCCGATCGAGGAGAGAAGATTTTTCTCAAACAGCTTAACTCAAATCTCTCAAAAAAATTTAAAAAATAGTAGATTGCGAAAGCAAGGCTTATAACCCTTTTTTTCATTCGATTGATCTAAAATTGGGGTACACAGCCTCTATTCATAATGGTGAGGTCTGTCTTTGCACAATTCGGATTGGATTTCTTTTTCTAGCTCTAATAGGACTGTCCTTCCTAAAATAGAAGTGACTAGTAGAAATAAACTCGAAAAAAATAAAATTCTTTAGAAAGTATATCTCAATTTTTACATCAATTATGTCTTCTGTCTCTCTATTTGATTCTTCTCAGATTGGCATATACACCTAATCAAATTTTTTACCCAAAAAAAACTTTCAGTTTGACTGATCCATTTCAGACCCCAAACAATGAAATTTGGACCTGATCACTAGGAGCGCCACCCTCTAAAGGGCAAGGCGTCATGTCGTAGATCTCAAAAAGTTGTCTGATTAAAAAAAAAACAAGATAATCTCAATCAAATGTCGTATGACCATGTTATGGCTTCCAAAACTTTGGCTTGCAACTCGACTTCTCAATATGGCGAATCTTGCTCTTAGACAGTATCCAGCCCTACCTGTAGCGGCCAAAATGATCCATATTGAGTCTCGAGATCCTTTTAGATCACTCAACTACTTAATACTACCATAAGGACCACCTTTTCTTTTTTCCTCTGGAGAAGGGGTGTTGAGATTTAACCAATTAGGACTGTGCAAATGTTTGCATGACCTAATCATCAAGAGGGGAATAGTTCTAGCTCATGGTTACAATAGAACCATGGGATTAAGGACCACCCTCTCTTTTTTCCTCCAGAGAGGGGATTGGGTTTTTTGAGATTTAATCAATTAGTACTGTGCAAATGTTTGCATAACCTAATCATCAAGAGGGGAATAGTTCTAGCTCATAGTTGCAATAGAAGCATGGGGTATATAAGATACCGGTTTTTCTTTTGTGAAAAATTGAACTTCCTAAAGAACAAAAGATAACCACAAAAACTACCTCAACAGGATAGATATTAAAAGTAAAGTTTCATGTGAAATAAGAAATTTCCAGCATCACCACAATAAGGGGTTCTTTGCATTCTAGGATTGGTCACCCAAATAACTTGCAAATGTGGTCCAAAAACTCCTCTGTTTATGCTTCCTTTACACCATTTCAAAGAAAAAAAAAAGAAGAAAAGAAAAGGGGGAAAATCCAACTTAAATAAAATGTCTCAGAATCAGAATCAGTAAATGCTCCGCTCATACTCAACAACTAAATCCCTCATGCAAAAATAGAAACTAAGATCCACCCACTAATCCACAAGGTTGTTTGAGAAAGCAAAAGAAAATCGATGTGCTACTTTTTAATGATGTGAGTAAAATGTTTTCAGTCACAAACAACAAGTCTTAACCATACCTTGACAGTGTCATCAGTTGAATGGGCTTCTGCCACATCACATAACTTCCCAATTATATAAGAAGCAGAATACTTTCCATCTGTTGTCCCATATTCACCTAGAACCCAGCATATGACCTGCACTTATAGAAGTACATAATGAAAGAATAATTTTGGGAAAAAAGTTGCAGAAGTATCAGCATTTGCCCTAATGAAGGTAGATAACAATGGCTTAGCTTAGAGAGAACAGATAAGTACCTGCAGAAATACAGATGGAAGCTTTGGCTCCCCAAGAATACATAAATATGAATCCACCTGCATAAAAAGAAAAATAAGTCAAAACTTTTATAAATATGGAAAAGAAGCAAATGACAGATGGACCGGAAATTTAAGAGAAAAGGAACAAAACACATGATAGCAATAAACCTCAGAATTTTTGAAAAAACACAACAAGAAACATTTTCCATGATAACTTTTTGGTGCAATGGTACTTTAGTATTTTATGCAGCACATAATACAACCATGTAGAATAATATTTTTTTGGGTAATAGGCCAGGTAGAATTAGATACAAACGTTCTTTTAACTAGAAAAATATATAAAGCTATTATCCATAGATTTTCAAGTTTTTTTTTATCTTTAATGAATTAAAATATTAAAAAACATAGATTAGTATTATAAAATAATGGTTAGTATGATTCTATAGATTTCATTCTATAGAATGCAAATCACATCTGATGGTATATGCATGGACTCCTATGGTGTCTACAACAGATTTTTTAAGAAAACAATTTATTCGCTTTTCCTTTTTCTATATTTCACTTTCTTTTAAGAATCTTCTAATTTACTTTATGATGGATTAAGAAGTCTGGCTCATTATTTTGATGACTTTATTCTTAACAAACACAATTGAGTTACAATTTAGGTAAGTCATCAAGGTATGCCGTCTCGGTATCGGCCCCATATCGGTGCCACCCTATCACTATGTCAGTACAGTATGGTACTCAATACTCCCCCTGTACCATATATCGGTACCGAACTGGTATCGTACACCCCATGCTGTCCGGTTCGGTAGCAAAAGATTCAACTCTGTTCTTTAAAGTGTATTTGCATGTCTAGTTATCCCTAGCCCCTCATATCACTAAAACTCATAAACAAGTGTTTTGAATAGCTAAAAACTCCCTTTGTACATGAAAATCTTTTTTGGGCTAGTTTTAGGAGAGAAAATTCAAATATTGAATTAAATACCACCTTCATACAGAATAATAAGTTTTTAATTATGCGCATATACAGAACATTACTACCATTATCCAATAAAACTTGACTAACCTACTTCATACAATGATGTAACAACACAAGATTAGCATGGGTAAATTATATTTGCAAATAATGCAGCTACAGTGACTAACATAAAGATGTAAAACTTCAAGAAGATAGGAAACCATCAGAAAATTTTCACCAACTTAGATCAAGCCTGCCGGTTACGGAATACTTCATTAAGCAGGAAAAAGGTTGACTCATAGTCATAAGCTAAGGTGGCATTTGGCATACCCATCAGTCTTCAGTTTTTTTAAAAACTAAAACACAGTTTCTGTTTTTTCTTTCTGAAAACCTGAAGCCTGTTTTGGCCTAGGGTAGTGGCAGCAGTGGTAGCAGCAGCAGTGACAATCGGTGGCCGTCATGGCGGCGGCAGCAGGGGTACAAGAGAACCAGTATTTAGTTTTCAAAAGAAGTAAAAGCGAGAATTCCTGGCTTCTACTTTTTCTAAAAACTGGATGATGGTTTTTGAAAAAACTGGAAACATAAAATCAGCTACCAAACAACTTTCAAACCGCATCCATGATTTTGAAAACAAAAACCACAAAATGAAAATTGGCAACCAAGCCAAATAGGGCCTAAAAATGCCAAATATTGGTGAGTTCTCTTGCTAACACTTAAGTTCTTGTCTTTATCCAAACAGGATAGAAAAAAGAAGTTATATTGTAAATTTGCTTAATTTCTCTCATCTCCTTTTATTTGCATGTGTTTCTAATCAGAAATTACCAGCCTGTCACCAAAAAAATACTAGTCATGTCACAATGCAATTTTATTAGGTGGACATTGAAGCATACTCTCATACAAGGAAAAAAGAAAAATTGATTCAACATGTAACAGGCAAGTTATAAAGCTTTTTGACCTTCAATATGCATGAGGTGAGTGCAAATCTATTTTATAGACAGCAAATTTCAATACACTCAAACCACTAAACCCATAGCTATGCATCTGATATGTAAAAAGCATAAATGAGTCTTTCTACACATGCACTTCCAAGGGCATGTTAAAGCAGTACACCTGAATATATGTAAAAATTAAGCAAAACCACTAAGATTTTCCACACAATTAGAACTTAGAAGAAGTACATACAGCAGAGGATCTCAGTTGACTATCGGCACCTTCATCATCCTCTCCAAATCCTTCAGCAATTAATCGCATTAAATTATGTGCCACTCTAACATTTACAAGATCACCTGCATGCTCAAAGACCTTATTCATGGTCTGGGAAGTGAACTTGTTAGAGACACTATCAATGGAGTTCCAAAGTCAAATGTAGAATATCATTTTCAAAGCAAGAAGCTGGAAATAATACAATAACACTTGTAGATACCTGGATAAACCATTGGTTGCTTGGTGCAAATTGTTCAGCAAGCTCAACACAGCGCGATGCTATTTCTGTTTTGTAATGATTATCATTTATGCTTCTCATGTAATCAATCATGCGATCAACTATCACTTCAACATTTGAGGACTTAGTCATTTTATAAAGTAACTCAAAGGTCTTGCGCTTTAGAGTATCATCAGGATCCTGTGCAAAACATGCATTCCAACAAAGCACTGGTTCGATCAGTTTATATAAATTATCTCAGAAATCTGCAAGAGCATGTATCACTACATCTTTCTTTTAGCCTTTAAGAAATAATTTAAATAAGAAGTAATCAAAATATTATAAACAAGATGTATAAAGCTCTGACAGTTTTGCAAGAAAAAATACATCATTTTTTATATTTTTTCAGATTTGAGAAGATTTTAGAATTTGGGACAAAAATATCCATAGTTCTTTCAAGTAAGAGATTTTCTTCAGCCATAATGGAGAGTGCATTTCTCTCTCATCTTCTCTTCCTAATATGCCCCTTCCCTCCATCACATCCTAACCTCCTCGCTACCATCTCCCCCGCCCCCCGCAGTCATCTCTCTCATCTTCCTCCTCTTTCTCATCCTCTTCTCCCTCCTCCCGCATCTACCCAAGTTTTCCTATGAGCTTCACCTTCAGGCTTGAGCGTTGGCTAGGTAAACCCCCTCTCATAAAGAAGAATAAGGGGAAAATAATGAATAGTCTGGCCACCATGATTCTTGCTCATATTCATGACAAGCGGCTTCATCCTAAGCTATAGGTTCTAAGCAAGACATAAATTTCCAGAGGACTGAGAAAGAGTCCAGAAATCGGAATAGAGCAGTCATTCTACAGAACTTGTTTAAGTTTTTAGGGCATACACAAGCTTGTAGAAAAGAGAATTCAAGCAAAAACTAGGATGATGATAAACTTACATAATTAATTAATTAATTAATAATAAAATTGCAAAATAAATAGTCAATATTATAATTTGTTACATGATTACATCACAACAAATAAGTGGAATATAAATTTAGCACGTTGACAAGCTCATCAAAATTTATATATCTTTCATTACACCAACTGTACTCTAAAATTTCTCTTTCACAAATTTGTGCAAATTTTACTCAAAACTTGTACAACCACTTTCTGAAAACTTGTGCGAGCTTGTCATTTGTCAATGTTCATTTTATATTAAATCAATTTTCACAAATTTATGCAAACTGTACTCAAAAATTTAAGCAATCATTGTTCAAAACTTGTGTAAGCTGATTATTATTTAATGTTAGTGATGCACTTAAAACTTAGTAACCACCGTTTAAAACTTCTTTGAGCTCCCATCATGTCGATCTTAGCCTTTTATAAATTTATGCAAGTTTTACTCTAAAGATGTGAAACCACCATCTAAAACTTTGCTAACTCATTATTACACAGAAAACAGAGATTTTTTATTAATTTTGAATCATATATCTCCCAGACATGCTTCCATCCTTCTAATTATTTTGGGAGGAGATTGGATTCGTCAAAAATCTTGATTTCAGAGCAGCAGGTGATAGCAGGTGAATAGGAGATATTTAGGGTTTTAAAATTCATTTCAGAAGAGGATTTGTCTAGGGTTATACATAGTAACATTTATGTTTCTTAAGAAATTCTATGATCCATATATTGGATTACTTCTTCCCTTCCTTGTGCTTTCAATTTTAGCCTCTTTTTCCTTAAACTGCAAGTTGCTTACTCATATTGTTGTGCTCTCTCTCTCTCTCTCTCTCTCTCTCTCTCTCTCTCTCTCTCTCTCTCTCTCTCTCGATTATGAAGGAAGCTTGCACCAATTTTACTTCAGACCTAATTTTTGATTAGATCATAAATTAATCCAGCCATAAATCTATTGAGACCGGTGCTGTTCAGATTTGATTTGCATCAGAACCTCAAAGCCATGTATTCTCATCCATTCAGATGAAAAGGTTTTGGAGCACAATGACCATTGGAATCAAGAAAAAACAAATTGTAATTGAAAATAGACCTAGTTAAACTGAACAAAAGAAAAAAAAATGAACCACCACATTCTTATCACCAAAAATTCACAGCTCCTATATCCTACCTAAAGTTTGATCAAGTGTTTATAACGGATTGGCCAGTAAAATCATATTTCCTCCCAAGGTCAGAAAGGGATCCGTGATTTACAAATGATCCTTCCCCTTGTGCTTTAAGACATCAAAGACGACTGTCTTTATTAGTATAAAAAAGATCTCTTCTGCCAAGACATTAGAACTCATGGTTCATATAATTTCTCCCCATACCACTATCTTTCCAAAGTAAGGCCCTTCAAAGGCATCTCAACCCTCTGAACCTAAATAAATTCGAACTTATGCTTCATGCTGTACACACGCACCTCTTATACTAAATATATGATTAATTACACCCTAGAATTTCTCAACAAGGACCTATCCACTGGGGATCTCCCATAAGTCAGCTTCACATATCTTTACAATTTAGTTGAATAAAAAGACTAGGAACAGCTTACCATGTTTTCCATTCAATTTTTTATGTTTACATAGACACCTTAATCTTCTAGTACTATTACTTTGTCTCCTTCCACTGTCCTTACGTCCATAACAAGCAATTGTTCTTCACATTTGTTTCCAAAGAATCCTAGGCATGTTTGGTTGGGGGAGTTGGACTCTGGAATGGGAATAGGAATGAGCAACTCCCATTCCAGCTGTTTGGTTGGGGGAGTCCTATTCCCATTCCGATTCCAAGGGAAAAATGGGCTCCAATCCCCCAAAATCTAATCCCTACTCTCCCCTAGTATTCAAATCTCATTCCAGTTCCGATTCCGATTCCAGTCACGAACCAAACGCATTGGAGGATATATCCATTCCGATTCCCATTCCCATCCATTCTGATTCTAGTCGCGAACCAAACGCGCCCAACTCTTCAATCTCTTCTTTTACATTGTATTCCCCTAATAATGCACTTACTTTAGTTAATAGATCTACAAGCAAACCAACTTAAAATTTTCAAGTTGTTGTGGTAACATAAAGAAACCACCAAGTAACTGAAAGGTAACCCGCCCCTACTCTTCAATTAAACAATCAAGGCCATCAAACAAACCAACAACCAAGTAGGAGATGAATCTCAGTTAGATTTCCTCATCTGATAGCCCAAGATTACAGCTTTGGTCCCTCATTGCATATCATATTCCAGTTTGATTCTGTGTATAAAGATGTTTTCTACTGAATCACCTTGCTGTTATTTCAAGGATCATAACAGCAACTTGCTTTGATGAGGTAATTACGATGCAATGTTTGATCAAGGATAGGCTCATGATACACAAAGGGGGGGATAAATGGAGGAAAGGGCTGGCACAATCACTGAAGAAAGCATGGGAAGCAATGAACACCACCATCGGTTCACTATTTCAGGCAATAAGGGTTCTGATTTCCAACATGGCGATTAATTGATCAAATGGACATATTTCGTTAATGTCCACACTAAAGAGATGTAACTAGACAATGATTATAGTTCAAAATCATTATTAAATTGCTCAGATCACTTACTGGTTTGAAGTATACTTCATTTTAGGTGGTAAGTATTTTATGGTTCTGAGAAAGTCAGTAGAGATTCTCTGTAAGGCTGTTGACTGAACAAAGAATTCTAGTTTCATTAGCCTTTTCTGAGAAAGGATTTGGGTGCCTCATTGTCGATTGCTTTTATTTCCTTTTTTTATGTAGAATCCATGTGAAACTAAAACTGGAAAGGAGGGGCTGGTTGTCAGTCTACAGAAGTGTGGATAGTTTGATATAGACTTTTTGAAGCAATATTGATGGAAGAAAAAGGATAGAAGCCAGATCCAGCTGTCACATCTCCTCTCTAATCTTTTCTCTTCTCTAGTGTTTTTGCTTATTCTTTTTATTTCCTCTTTCGCTTTCTGTGCTATTATTCCTTTTGCTGTTGAAATAAAACCTGTAGTTCAGGTAAGGAAAATTTGAGTTGGTTTCCAGGTTGAAACGATCTCCTCCAGCTATTAAGAGAGCGATAGAGCCATTTAGTCTTCTTAAATTTCAATCTAAGCCCACCTAAAATCAGCAATGTCGTTACAAAAACCAGTGCAGAGACCTAGGCAATCAAAAAACAAACTCATCAGAAAACTCATCAGGGCACAAACCAAGATTCGCCGTACCGGTACCGAACCCCGTACCGGTGCCGCACTAGTATAGGCGTACCGAGTGTTGGTACGGTACGGTATGCGGTACGCCAGACGTACCGACATTGGTGTACCGATATCGGTACCCATCGGTACGGGTACGGTACGCTCGGCACCGACCGGTACCAATCGGTACAGCGAACCCTGGCACAAACACTCTTTGGCTACATATGGTTTGCAAGAATAGTTCTCGGGAATGGGTAGTAGTTTCACATTTGAACTCATTCCCATGTTGGATAACTGAACTAGACATGGGAATGTTGATTCCAGTTGGTATTAAACTCCCACGGAAAGCATAAAACAGTAGGATATGCGCCTGAGTAATAAAATAATGATATTTATATATTTATTCATAAAAATTATGCATAAAATAGTAATATATATTATTCATTTTAAAAATAATTTATTGTATAATATCATATTACTTGGTAAATATTAATATTACATAATATTATATTGAATATCATAAGTATGATAATGTTTGCATATATTGTAAACTGTAAAGTATATGATATATTTGCACCTAACCAGAATATACTACTAAAGAAGCTGTTTATGACAAGGTTCACCTCGTTCACCCAAGATTACTGATCTTGTTCAAACATACGAATTGGAATCAGTAATTCTTGATGATTCTGAAGAACTGATGCATTTGAAATGAGAACCTAGCAACCAAATATAGCCTTTCATTGTTTCTTAATAATTAAATAATAACTCTAATAGCAAAACTTTATCCTAGAAAATTGTTTCTTAATAATTAAATAACAACTCTGATAGCAAAACATTATCCTAGAAACTCCAGAGAATTCAGAGAATGCCTTCTGTTCTTGTTAAGACTGAAATTGACCCAGTTTTATGCAGCAAAACAAAAACCTTTAGATCCATTAGAAACTTTTGACCTGTTCATCTCCTTGGGCCTATCATTGCTTGCACATGACCCTCGGGGATTTGCATCAGATCATATTTTGGAGTGGATAATGATCACTTTGATTGGCCAGATCCACAGGTAGATCAGCATGAAACATGGGAAGACATACAGTACCCAGGTTGTCTAGATGTTGGAAATCCACAAGTGTGTGGGTTAGCAGACCCTGTAAAGGCTTAGAATGCACTAGCCAGCTTGCTAACTATAATCTCTTCTACATCTGAAATTTGAACATGGGTGGCAAAAGCAGTGCAGCACCCAGGCTTTGTACATACTGGAAACCCACACTTATACACATCTCTCTAAGGCTTACAATATACAAGACACCTATCTCCACAAATAATTGCATAAATGTTCATCATTCTGAAATTTAAAAGAATCTACGAGCTGCAAGTTATTGGACTATGGACATCTATTTTTACAAAGAGCAGAATCGCCAAAACCTCATGTACATGGAGAAAAGCATATCCAGAAATCATATACTATTCAAATATAGTAACTTTAATGGCAAAATAAACAAATAAACATTACTCGACCATTTTTCATTTTGACAAGACTATATAGGAAAAATAATCAGGGGCAACTCTAGCAAGCAATGGAAGTTCAGAAAAAAAAGATGTTGCCCTTACCTCTAAGCAATCAATAACAGCCAGCTGGTGTTCTTCAGCAATATCTGGATTTATTTTTATAAGTCGACCAAGAGCATCAATACCCATATATTTAAGATTATGACTGTCGCTCTGCCAATAAAAGTGAATATGAGGTTCGAGAAAAAGTGTCAAAAAGAGATGAAGTAACTAATGCAATAAAGCATGTTATAAACCATAACTGGAAAAATTTAGCTAACAAACCTTCAAAAATCTTGAAGTAGCTTCAACAGCAGCCTCTAGTAACTTAGGATTGGGAAAGATGGATGAAACACAGCATATGCATTCATATAATACAGCATTGCCAATGTTGCTTGATGGTTCACTTTTCCTAAAAATATCACCTAGGATGGTATACATATGTCCGCTTGCCTGCTTGTCACCGCTACCAAGTAATGCAAGGATTTTTAGTAGTTTTATCTGCAAATAATGAAACAAAAGATAATGATGAAAAAGGATAATTTAGTTCGCACCATCACTTGCTTGAATAGCACGAAAGGAAGCAAAAAGGCAAGAAAGCCTATGAAATAAACTAAAAATCAAATAATAAGTCATTAAGCTTATAGTATTCAGACCAAGGTATGCTGAACTGGCCCGTACTAGCCAGTTCAGCCCGTACTGGCCGGTTCAATTTGGCCTTAAAAAACGGTTCCTGCCCCTATGGGGCCAGAACCGGCTAGTACTAGATGCGTACCGGACGGCCCTATGGGGCCAGAACCGGCTGGTACTAGATGCGTACAGGGCGAAACCATCTGGTACGGCTAGGGACCGATGTTCGCACCAATTCGCCACAGCGCACCCGCCCCGCACAAGCTATAGGCAGCGCGCCCGCCTGCGCGCTGCGTTGTGTTATGCAGACCGGTTCGGCACCGGTCCGAACCTGTCCTGAACCGGTTCGGTAGGCGACCGGTACGCCTAACAGTACCGGTTTAGCCTACCTTGATTCAGACACTTGCCTCGAATGTGCAAAACTTATCAAGGCCTATATGTCGCACTAGTTCTCCTTTATGTACAAGTAAACCTATGTTCAATGACAGAAATCCAAAAATGCTTCTAATTGGTCGGTACACTAAAATCATGTTGTATGTGTTGTCTCATAAAAATCTAAGTTTGCATGCTTCACATAAACATAATGCCTGCACCAGCATTTTTGTATTACTAAAATGTGTTAGGCATCACTTGTTCTGGGAGTATAATAACAATTGTTCCATAGAGTACATAGCCAAGTTGACACTCCTAGCTGACATATGACAAGGGGATGCCAAGTAACCTAAACTTGAGGTAAAGTAGACTCTCTCCTCTCGTGAGGAGACTATCCTAGATCTTTTATAAATAAGTATTATAAGTTAACAAGCTATTTAATTTCATGAATGCCAGGTTGGTGGTATAAATCCTTCATAGTCATTTCTTCCTATCAACAGCTACATATTCAGTCAGCACAAGTTTTAAATCCTTCCACAGAAAATCAACGTTCCTTTAGGTCTTCATCTCCTCTCTCCTGATCCTTTTACACAAACTCAAGGTCTTAATTGGCCTTTCTTGGTAATCGAACATTATTATACTAGTTATTGCATGGGCACATAGAATCAGTCTTTCATAGCACTTATTCATAAACATACAAATTATGGCACAGATATACACAAACCATACTCATGCATCCACTGAGGATAAGGCCTGTGCAGAGCATGACCAATTAGAGGCAAGATGAAAGGACAAGATTGGTTTCAAGAAAAATAGTAGTCATCAGATCAAAAGCCATGAAGCAGAAAAAGTGGGAGGTAGACTATATGAGGCAACAAGTGGAAAATAGTGTGAACCCAACCAATTAAAGATTTGGACCTGACTTTAGGGATGGAATATGAGGCTGGATACATTCCTAAAAGTAAATTTTCTTTGGAATAGTAGAACCCATCCTGTTGCAGTTTAGGCAATAGTTCACTATAACAGTACGACTTACCTACACAAAAATCATTTTACAAAGCAAATGTTTTATACAAACATGTGTACAAGAAATATGTAAAGACAACCATACACCTATGATGATGGCGACAGGGTAAGTCATGTTAGTAGGGTACGCACTAAATAATTAGTAATTTTATAGCCCTTGGATTTGGAGTTTTGGACTTATGAGATAATATGCTATATTAAATATAGTGAAGAAACAACATAAGTTCTACCAAAAAGAAAAATATTAACTTGTTATCCAAAATGGAACAACTCCTTCAAATTTTTCTTCTCCTTCCAATGTTCTTTCTCTAACCTTCCTTATGCAACAATAGTAAAAGTTAACCTTGTGCCCAGCATCTTCTGTCTCTCTTGACCCTAAAAGACCTTATCTCTCCCTTCGCTATCCTCTCTTTTATCTCTCTCTTCAACCACCAAGAAGAACTAGGTTTAGGGTTTTCAATGGTTGGGAACTAGTCAACATAGAGATTAAAACCTACCACAACTCGACTAATCAGATAAGAGACACAGCATTTCCATATGCCCTCGGAAGCTGTTTCTTAACATTCTGGAGGCTTACTGCAGGAACACTTTGCTTAGAAAATAACTTAGAATAGAATCCCTTCAAGACTTGTAGAAGGTACACAAGCATCCAGTTTCTTCGTATACCCTCATCAAGAATTGGCACCATCAAGGTTGACTTGATGTGCCCACATTAAATATGCAATTCAAAATTTTATGGATAATGATTAATTTGAGGTTGAGTGGGCATCATAAAGATGTTAATTTTAGTTAATATACAAAGTAATCAGTTCAAATGCACCTGTTTCAAATAATTGAATCCATGGTCAGAGGGACTGCATGTCATGAATACTTGACAGGACTGTTACTTGGATTAGAATAAATAATTTGTAGGTACCATTATACCTGAATAAAAGGAGCTGGCATCTGATGGTAATCATAGGTCTTTGGAAGCCTTCTTTCAGCAACTTGCTTAAGAATGCTAACAAAACTAACAACCAAATCCTTGTACGAGTTTATGTCTTCCTTAATAAGATCGAAAAGAGGGCAAAGTGTTGCACCCATCACCCCTGGATCATTATCACATAGCCTCTGCAACAAGCATAAATAATTGAAATAGCATCAGCTGATCAGAAAACCTGCAATATATATTAATAACCAAGGTAATCAATAAAACTTCAATACAATGTATATTTAGATTCTTGAAAAGATAGCATCCCTCATGTAAACTCAACTACAACATGAAAGCCAAAGCTATAAAGTTACCAATTATTTCATTTATCATGTGATCAGAGAGTAATTTGGCCCCATCTAAGATATCTTTAGTTTCAACTTACAACTTATGATGTAACAACAGCAGCTGCAATTAATATGACATTTTCCCCATGTTAAAGTTCCCACGTCTACATCTCTCTCTATGTCTGTGTCCCAGCTTTTTGTTCAAATATTCATGCTTCCACGCACTGACCACCACTCACACTCACTTCCAAGTCAAAATACTAAGAAGGGGGCTTGGACAGAATGGGAGCATGTGGCTCTTCAAACACAGTAGCAGAAACAGTCTTTAGAGTATAACTATCTCACAAATTACTTTACTAATTGATATTGTAAAAGCTCATGACTGCTTGATTTCTTTTGGTTGTCCATGATCACTTTCCTGGAGGGCCTGCATTTCCTTTTCTTTCAAGCCATTTCTTATATAATGTTATGCCCTAATTTTTACAGGAAAGTTCATGGTCAGATTACATGGACCACTTCCTAATACCAACTAGGCTCGTTAACATGTGCTAGTTCACAAATGCAGAAACATAATTCAGTTTTGGGATCCATTTGATGTGTATCAAATAATAAATATCAGAAATAGATGATACATTATAACATGAAAAAGCAATTCATAATTAATAAACATGTAGAAAAGTGTAGAAAATGGCAATTATCAAAAATTTTCATATAACCCAACCTAATTCTCCAGTTCTCAGTAAAAGACACAAGAAGCAAATTTCTCTTAAGCTGGCAAAGTCCAAAGCAAAAGGAATGAACCAAAATCTTCGGAATAACTTTGGAAGTTATCAAGAGATAACTGAAAGAACATGACTTTGCTCAAGCAGACATGAAGACATGGAACATCTACTATTTGGCTTCCCTATGTTTTACAAATTAAAGGAACATGGAAACAGAAATATTGGGAATCTATTCCATTTCCCTCTTAAAGCAGGACCACAATCTTCACTTGGTTGTTCAATCAGCGAGGAAGAGAACCAACCCGATGGATAATCTCAGAGTAACTAAATAAGCACTAAAGGAATAAATTTGACACCCAAAACAAACCAAAGGTAGCACCTTTAATGAGCAACAATCATAAGCATATATATAACATGATGTATAGAAATTCACAGCAAGGGTCAGTCTACTCAGCAAGAAATACATTGCACTAAAATCGGACAATGCAAGGCAGGCAGAGTATTTTAAATTTGAAAAGAAAAAAAGACCCCCGTACCTTCCTGAAATTGGAGATGAGGTGAGACACGGAGTTGGGCGCTCGCTGGTAGAATCGGTGGAGGGCCAAGACGGCCTTCTTGCGGACGGCCTCCTTGGAGTGGCCGAGCAGCTCGACGACCTGGGGAAGCACAGCAGGGATAGTCTCCTCGTTGATGAGCTTGCAGACGGCGGTGAGGGCGGCGCAGACGATGAGGTAATTGTCGGAGCGGAGGTCCTTCTGGATGGTGTTGACGATGAGGATGATGAGGTCATGGTCCTCGTTGAGGAAGAGGGTGACGGCGAGGTAGCCAGTGCGCTTGAGGAGGAGGGAGTCGTCGTGGGTCATCTTGACGGCGTGGATGTAGCCGAAGGAGGCGTCGTGGCCGAGCATCTCGACGTAGACAAGGCGGATGAGATACTCCTTCATCTTGCGGCGGGGTACGTCGGGTTCGGCGATCCGGCGCTTGAGGGTATCGATCTCGCGGAGGATGATGCGGTCCTCCTCGGCCTTGGAGCGGGCCTCGCCGATGGACTTGACGAGGTCCAAGAACTCCTTCGATTGGCCCCATCCGCCCTGGGAGCCCATGGCGAGCTCCCGCCCGATTGTCTTCAGCTGCTCCAGCTTCGATCCGCCAAGATCCGTTCCACGGGATCCAATCGCAGCAGCAGAGCGCTGCTAGGGCTTGAGAGCAAGAAGAACCCTAGATCCAACCGAGGACGGGAGAGAAGGAGATCAAGATCTGGATCTCAGAAGAGAGGCGGTGAGTAGAGAGGAGGGAGAAAGAGGAGACGTAGAACTATGGAATCGACGGGTTTTTTGAGAGTGTCGGACGGGCTCTCTCTCCTTCTCGTTCTGGGACAGATGCCGCCTTCGGCGAGAGAGAGGGGAAGGAGAGAGACTGACTTTGTTTCTATTTGGCGTCACTGGCAAGGAGAATTTGGGAAGAATTGTGGTGCTCATTGAAGTTAAAACGAGGGGCTCTCTCTATACTGGTTTGCAACCAGGTTTTTTTTTTTTCTGTACGAACTGTAACCAGGTTATTTGATGGGATTTGCTCCGGGACCTTGGAGGCCATTAGGGTGTATGCGACCCACGTGCAACATTTGTGTTGAAATATTTGGATAGAAAGAAAAAAAGAGAAAAAAATAATTTTATTTTTTATTTTTTTTATATTCGGAACATCTTATGGGTTATCTATACTCGTGTACAAATTCCATATATAGAAAATAATATAAGCTGATATATGACCTCACTAATAATAAAAATATTATAAGTGATACAGTTTGTCATGTGATCCCTCAAATCACTCTAACAAAATTATGCTAATAAAGGAAACTAATATACGTTGACATAGAATCACGCTAATAAAGAAAAATATTATAAGTGATGCAGATTGTTATATGATCCTTATAATTATTCTAACATCCCCCCTCAAACTCAAGATGGTACTATACGTGTCAACTTGAGTTTGAAAACTGGATACGAATGTATCGAAAAACTAACGTACTAGATAAAGAGCTGGAAATGATGTGGCAATGAGAAGACACAAAGAAGATGATAGCTGCAGCGAGGACAGATTTTAGAGAGAAGGCAATCGAAGATGATGCTCGTAGACGAAAGCACAATTGAAGAAGAACAAGAAACCTCGAATTGGATGATGGAGTCGGGGCAGCTTTGATCCAGTCTCGGAGTTAAGGATACTGTGGTTACCCCGCTGGCTGGAACCCGTTGATGTAACGAAGTCCGAGCAATGTCGCGCCCTAAATGAACCTGTGGACTAATAACAACACCTCTATGATGGAGGCTTTCATGGCCACCACCATCGACTTCCAGGGCTTCTCCTGGGTGCCGCCGCCCGCCACCTCGTTAGAGGAACAAGAGCACCCAAAGCGAGTGCTCAGGGAGCTTAACTCCCTCATCTCCGATGGCGCTGGTGTGTCCTTGCCCGACATAGAGGAACAAGAGTACCAGAATCGGGTGCTCAGAGAGCTTAACTCTCTCATCTCCTTTGACGCCAGCATATCCTTGCCCGACATGGAGGAACAGGAGCACCATAAGTAAGTGCTCAGGGAGATTAGCTCTCTCATCTTCGGTGGTGCGCAGCATGTCCTTGCCCTAGATGGATGTGGAGGAGGAGGTCCTTGACACAGAGGAATAGGAGCGCCGGAAGAGGGTGCTTAGGGAGTTTAACTCCCTCATTTTCGGTGGCGCCGGTGTGTCCTTGCCTGACGAGACTGTGGAAGAGGAGGTCACCGACACGGAGGAACAGGAGCACCTAGAGGGGCGACTGTAGTGCCTATACAGGCAGGGATGGCATCTCTTCGTGATTACTGTAAAAATGAAGAAAAAGAAAAGGCTAGATCTCTCTCAAATTTGAAGAAGGGGGCTTTGAAAGCCGCTGAAGCCGGAGCTCCGACTATCCCCCAAATGAGGCAGGAGAAACAAAGGATCTGCAAGCAACGACGATGACCACAGCAAAGGCAAAAGAGGTGATGGCAACAGGTTACGTGATCAGTAGCTCTGATACCATGTTGAAATATTTGGAGAAGAAGAGGAAAACAAAAGAAAAAGAAAGAGAGAAAAGTGATTTTATTTCTTTATTTCTTTCATATTCGGTACATCTCAGGGGTTATATATACTTGTGTACAAACTCCATATATAGAAAATAATATAGGCTGATATAAGATCTCACTAACAATGAAAAATATTATAGGTGATACAGGTTGTGATGTGATCCCTCAAATCACTCTAACAAAATTATGCTAACGAAGAAAACTAATACAGATTGATACAGAGTCACGCAGATAAAGAAAAATATTATGAGTGATGTAGGTTGTTACGTGATCCCTATAATTATTCTAACAATTGGATCCCAAGAGAGAGTGAATTAGCTAACGGCATTTTATATGCACATGTGCATCACATGGCATTAGATATGCATAAACAAAGTTTATAGATATTGATAAGTTTAATTGAGTTGCATTTTAAAAGGTTATAAAAAGATTTTTATTGTAATCATAAATAGTGTAACAATATTTTCATGATTTGTGTAATATTGGATTATGTCGTTAACTAATGCTTGCATGGTCATGGAATGAGTTATTCTAGTGTCAAATAGAAACTCATCAATATAGGTGTGGCACAATTGCTAGACCTAAAAAATCACGAAGTTTATAAATTGTATGGGGCAATATAACTTACATGAAGATGAAGCCATTGATATTGTCGTAATCTCTAGAACTAGCATGATTATAATTACAAGAAGAAGATCTGGTTGTGCTCCTTCCCACCCACGAGCAGCATCTTGATTTTCTAAACCCAATGCCAAGTATTTATGATAGGAAGGATCTCACATGCACTCTTGAATGAGTCGAAGATCAAGTATGTAGTTGTCCTTCTATAACATGCCTTACCCATCAAAGACGCTATAGAGTCAGCTATGGAGACTAAAATGGACATTATCTCCATTACAGTTATGTAGAATTTAACTTTATCGCAACCATCACAAAATATATCCCATCATCATATCAGAGGCTTATCTTGAATTAGAGTCTAGATCAAATTAAAACAATTAAAATAAATCCTAATATTTATTAGTTGGGCCACATCTGAATGGGCTCAATCGGATAAAATTCCAGCATTCTCTCACTTGGTCCAACCTAACACAATCACCTTCATTTTAACTATTTGAACGTTTAATAAATTTTTTATTTGAATATGCTAATTGAAAACTGACGTGGATCCACATTTAAAAAAATAATAATTTCTCTGTAAAGTATAGGATACAAAGTACTAATCAATGTTAACCATGGCGATAAATGCATTATCAATTCCATATATTATAACACTGATGACACCTCATAATCAAGTTCTTAATGTAAAATTTTACTTCATGAATAGACAAAACTTTATATTTATTACTTGATCTCTTTATCTCATGGTAAATAGCTGATCAGCATAAAATGCAATAAACTAAACTTTATTATAAAACTAAATGTGATCATTTTATTACAAAGTGCCTAATACATATCATTTATAAAATGAGGTAATGAGTCCTATATGAGCCAAATGATTCCTAAAAATCCTAGGAATGAGTACTTTAGTCACTGGATCAGCAATCATCAACCTCGTACTAATATGTTCCACTGACACTATGTTGTATTTTATTCTCTTGCGAAGAGCAAGGTATTTAACATCAATGTCCTTACAGGTGCTTGTACTCTTCATACTATTGGAGAATCTTTATTGTTGAATTATTACCACAATATATCTTTATCGGTATGCTAATGGGAAATTCTTATAGAGGATTTCATTGGCAAAGAAATAACAAAATTTTTGAGTTTTGGCTAATCTAGATGTCGCCTTGCGATTTTCACTAATGGGTTTTCCTATCTTATGTTGTGCCAAGAAAAGTTTTAGAGTCTTGAGTCTAGGGTTAGTGGACCATTGGTTCTTGATCTCAAATTTGGAATGGTTTAGTGTGGATATCTTTTTTTCTAAATCTGAAGCTTATACTTCTTTATCTATTTGAAAGAAATTGAGATCATTTATCTCGAAGAATATTCTATCCTCAAATGTTAGTAGATTGGAGTCATTTATGACCATGTGATAGATTGATTAAATTAAGATCAATTGACATCTTTAGCAAAGAAACTTGGTATTCTTATCTAAAATTAAGATGTGGATTTTTGTTTGTAAAAGATGAAGTATATCTGATTCAGATTATTAACAAGAAGGTCGAACTTGAGGTATTAGACCTTATTCTTATGATAAGATCCAATGACGAAATTGATAAGTAGAATATTTAGAAACTTGAAAATGAGATCATGAGAGTAATACCCTAAAGTTTCTGAAAGCTTTGGTGAGAAATTTCAGGTATGATTTTTTTTTTAGGGGGGCAAGGTGACAGCCCAATGGGCTAATACAGGGCTCAGTCTGGTCCACCCGACTCCCAGGCACAAAGAAACCGTCCCAAAATAAAAGTTAAAGAATAATTATGCACGCATGCTGCTCGTTCCGGAGGATGAGACGGACTCCCGATGGGAGTCAGCCTTTATCCGCGACTATGTGTAGGAGTTTGGCACCCGGAGCACAGGACTCCCGCCCCTCGGTCCTATAAATCTCATCCCCAGCTTCCCTCCGACCTCCACCACCGAAGTTCCGGCATCAAGGGTGAAGATCACTTGTGTCTTCCCTCTTCTTCGTCTCAATTGCAGTCCGCCACCGTCAGAAACTGCAGCCTAACATGACCGGAATCAAGGTAAAGATGCTCCCTTTCTCTCATTGATCCTTCTTCATGTTATTTTCAGGCTTTAGATTGTGGCTTAAAGGCCGGGTCGTTGCCGGATTTGGTCCAGAAAGGGATACTCTGTTTGCTTTCCCTAGTTTTAGATTTGATAATCGGCCCTTTTTTCTTCTTTCCGGCCACCGTGGTCATCACCGCATGACGATGGAGCTCTGGGATGGTACCTTGAGATGGGATGCTAAATATCCTACCGCTGGCAAGTGGTTGAGGCATGATTCAATGATAAATCATTGCTGCCCCCTATTTTGGTGATTTTTGTTTTATTTTTTTCATCACCGGACGCCCATCACCGCTGGCCGTTCCTTACTTCCTTACCATTGTCGGACCTTCGGTTGTGCCGCTGGCCGCTGCGCCTTGTCGGACCATCATCCTCTCCTTTCCACCTATTCCTTTGCTTTAGAAACGGGGGCACAGGCATCTTTCCATATTTTTCCATACAAACGAAGAAGAAGAAGAAATTATAAATAAAAAAAAAGAAGAAGAAAGGAAAACGAAAAGAAGAAAAAAAAAAACCTCTTTTCCCGGTTCCTTTCTCTCTCTAAGTTTTTTCTCTATTTACTCCCTTTCTCTCTCTCTTCTCCTCTTGCTCTGGCTAACATTGAGTCGACGCAAAGGTGGGGTTCCCGAGCCCTTTTGTTTTGAGCCTGAGTTGACCCAGTTAAGGGGCTTTGAATCATCTGGTTAGTTTGACAGCATGTTGGCACCACCTAGGCTCTGTCGAGTCCTAAGTGACGCTAATTAGATGAAGTTGCTCGATTGAATTAACCCTTATTATGGAACGTCATACGATACTCCACCTTAGTTCTTATCAAACACCACTAGATGTAGTCGCCCTCGATCCCTATAGAACCTATCTTAGTCTGGTCTTGAGCGAATGAAGCTGCCATGGTTGGATAGGCCGTTAGGCAATGCCGCATAATCAGCCCTGTTTCACCCTCTTAGAAATCTCTTCTTTTCTATCATTCTCTCTACTTGATCTATGAACCAATAGAGGGTCTCGGGCCCCTTTGATTTAGATCTAAGTTGACCCTAGTAGAGGGTCCTTGCATTTCTCTACTATTTGGGCAGTATATCAACATCATCTTAATCCTTGTTGAATACTACAAGACTGCATCATCAATTTTGTTGACCTATTTGTACCCTATACTAATTCTTAATCTATATTCAGTCGGATTATCTTAATCAGACTAATTTGAATTGTCGGGCACTGCTGCTTAGCCAGCCTTGCCTTTCCTTCACCATTTTCTTATACTCTCCATCATTATCTTGAATTTCCATAGATTCTCTAATTCTCGGATTGGATCTTGTAGAGGTAGAATTGTTTAGATAGAAAGATGTCCAATACTGGGATACTGTGATATAATCAATAAATTAAGGATTTTGAAAAGAGAGGAATTTTTCAAATTTTTTTGGATCTATTAGTGTAACTGTGAGATTAGTAATATAACCCTTTTTCTATAAAGTTATCGGCCAATTATAAAATTATTATACTAATAATTTTTGAATCATATTATTCATGATGCATAAACTTGACGAGTGGTACCTTATTAATGAATATGCATTATTTTGAAATATTGTGACGATGCATAATTGGAAATATTAGTCTTATTACGGATTATGCTTGATTGATTTCGATATCACTTGATTTTTTATACTTTTGTGAATTGAGATATGAACTGCATCATAATTTTGAACTCTCAGCCTAACCTTATTAAGGACCCCGCCATACATTGGCGCTTGATTAGTCCTAAAGGGTTTATACTGCAAGAAAATATATGGCATATTATAAGTAGATACATTGTTCCAAAGGGCTTTACTGCAAGAAGATGCGTGGTACACCATAAGAAGATGTATGGTATTATGACACTGCCATAGAAAAAATATAATGATAGCTTGAACTTAATATTTTTAAAAAAGTTAAATTTATAAATAAAATCTAAATTTTGAGAAAGATTGAATTTGTCATCCATAATGTTTTGATGATGTTGCATATTTGAATTTGGTGAATATGGTTTTAAATTAATAAATTTCATATGCTTATTTTTTGTAAATACTTATTTAATTTATTGCTAGATTAATTTAGTTAAAGTGTTCATTACTTGTTAGGCTGTCTAACTTATTATTCTATATCTTGTGATTTTGACATATCTAAAGAATTAAGATGGCGGGAGAATATGCTTCGGGGGAGTGATTAGTAGCAAAGTTTGATTTTTTTTTTTTATATATTATAGATGAGGGTTTATTAAAGTCTAATGTAAGAGCTTGGATGTTTCTAAACTTTTATGAGACATTAAAATTTGTATTTTAGTTATTTAAATTTGAATTTATTTAATTGATTATTTATTTTTCTGCTTGTTTTCTGATATCGTGATGAGATGTTTTACATACTTGTGGAGAGAGTTCTCCATGAGTATGTGGCGATTACCATGACTTCAAGCTCGCAATCTCGGGTCGGGGCATGGCAATATTACTCATCAACCACCTTCACTAATGGTTCTCAATGTGCCATATGGTGCATAATCAAGATGTGATATAAACAATATCCCCTGTATCCCATTGGCCAATGGCTTGGAGGATGATGAGTTGGACACGTTACCTCTTCTTAATCCAGATTGTATTTGGCTGATTTTGTTCTCGAATACTTAGTGGAGCTGAATCATCCCTTCCTCTATAGGAAATCATCACCTTCTGCCCTGTGCTTACATCTCTATCAGTCACTCTCAGGGGCACGCACGACAGCCCAAGACAATCCGTAATCAAGTGGGGCCCCTTGTCCCAAATCTTCTCTTAATTATCCTCTTCTAAATCATGAACCTCGAATCTTCTTCCACCCAAGCCATGTCCAAGCAAGTCGAGAAAGGAAAGAGCAGCTATCAAGCACTGATCTTCTCGAATCAATCAATATGCAGGTATTTATCCTCGATTCCTTTGGTCATCTAGTCTTCCCCTTTTTCTTCTATATTTCCCCTACATTACGGGGAAATCTTTTCTTATCAGTGGTTTAACTTTTAAGACTTTGGTATAGAGGATGGTACTGCTGGTTTGAACGTATTGTGGCCTATGAGAAACCAGTCTAGGAGTGAAAAAAGGGCTTCTCAATATCATCTCTTTCTCCACATTTCCTTCAGTAGAGTCAGTTGCTCCTCGCTGCCCTCTATTTTTGGTCCACGTCGACTAACACACCATCTAAATCATGGCAAGTTAACCCCCAACCTTTTTGATTTAGGGCTTCTCTTTGACCTAAGGCCAACTGGTTAGGTACTTGCTACCGACGTAGTGGTTGGTGTTCTACCAATGATTTGGACCTTAACTTAGGGGGAAAGGCTAGCTATACCACTTACATTAATTTCTTCAACCAACTTGCTGGCTTGTTTCCAAACAGGAATTTGTTGCCTTCTATATGGTTTGGGTCTGCAAATACCATTTTTGCTCCAAATTACTAAAAATTGTTAGGGCGCATTTAGATTGGCTAATGTGCTCTCCAAGGATCGACCAATTGCTCTTGCCCCGTTAGTTTTAGGTTCTCTATATCAATGCCTCAAAGAATTCTGTTCGAGATATGGAGCTTTGGGGCCCTCATGGGTCCTCCAGATCTAGCTGCATGCTTGCTTCCTTGAGGTTTAGCCTGCCTAAATTGGTTCCTTCACTTCTTATCCTATTGGCTTCCTATTAGCTCACTTGGAAGGACCTTTTCTTCCATTTTCTGATTACTATAGAAAATTTTATAAGAGTTTGGCTCACCGAACAAGCACTTTCTTCTTTCCTCTCCTCCATTCTCCAAGACCATTATGGTTCCTTTTCTCCCAAGACCCATGTCTTTAGATGAGGCTGAGTTTGTAGGGGCCTTGTTAAAGTTGCTCACAGCACTCCAAGATCTTCATGCAGGGTTTATTGGCGATTATTTTGGGAATAACAAGTGTTATTGTTGAAAACTTTTTATGCTCCAGTTTCAAGTTTATCCTTGTGGGAGGTCCATCAACTGCAGATCCGATTTGAAAGGGCGATAGCTATCCTGGCTCAGATTGATTATGTAGACTTCGAAGGTGAAAATGATTCCTCTGCCTAGCGTGCAAGTGATGCAACGTCCGCTTTCCTTTCGAATAAAGATATTCTTCAAGAACTCTGCAACACTATTATGAGAAATTTTATAGTATTAAGTATACTAGGAACTTGGGCTATTAATAAATCTCAAAGGTGAATGGGTGAACATGGATTGTTGGATGACTTCAAGGCAACGTTCAGGCTTAGGCCTGGTAATGTGACTAGGAGATTGCTAGGTTGACATTTAGATCGGTCAGCCTGTCGTAGGCAATTTTATGAGTGGTTGGCTAGGCATCAGTCTCCTGGACCACTCACCAAATTCGGTATAGCCAACTTGATAGCTCTGTTCTTGTTCATTATGGGCAGTAAAGTTACCTTGACTGGATGTTATTGTTTGGATGTGGAATGGTGGGTTTACTAGAGAGCAGTGTTTATGGATCTTGATTACAAGGGTGAGTCTATGCTGTGTTTCATTTGATAGGTGCTGTTGAAGTCATCTAGTTCGACTATCTGAGACTGAAGCTAAACCTTCCACCCAAAAAGGAAGAATGCTTTAGCTCAATGCGTTTCTCCAGCCTCTAGTACTAGGCAGCACCTTCAAAGTATGAAGGCATGCATGCATCACCAATACCTCCCAAGGATGAAGAGGTTCCTCCAACTGAAGAAGTGGCTCTTTCAATTAAGGATCTATGGGCCAACCCAGGTCACTCGAAGAGCCTCTTCATAAGTCTTCTTGATTCCATTGTATTCTCGCACCACTTTTGGTTGCAAGCTATAGGAAAAACAAGTCAATCCTCCCTCAATTTGATCACTAATGTGAAAGCGAAGCTCATAGCTTCTTTGAAATCACCTTCGTCAGGCGATCGACCTTCACGAAAGCTCTTTGTCAAGGGCCACAGAGCTCGTCGGACTCTCTAAAACCTTGCTGGATTTCTCTTGCCAATCTCATCAGTTCCTCAAGGTTAACCAAAGCTCTATCGGCGATCGGTACCCTTCTATACTCTGTTCTTTCCATTGGTTGTCTCACTAACTTGACCGATCTCAAAGAGAAACTCAGTGGTTTGGCCTATACCCATCAATCTCTAATGTTTTTCAGAAGAAGTTTGATAACACGACCTCCCAAAGGGCTGTATTAGAGCAGAAGAAGGCCACCTCGACGAAGAGTTGGAGAGCCACCTTACCAGGGCTCGTGCCGCCATAAAGATTCTAGAACTGTCGAGTTAAGAATGAACATATCCACGATGAGAAATGTTGCCCAGTGATACAACCTAAGAGGGAGGGTAAATTGGTTCTCAAAAATTTTACAATTATGTGCAGAAAAAAACAACCATTTTAAAGTGTAAATATAGTGTTCTATGACAAGTATGTACAACTATGAAGTTTAAAGAATGAATGCACCTCCGCCCTCCTCACTGCGTATAGCTGTCTCACCTTCGATGGCACCTCCCCCCCTCCACCTCTCGAGCTCCCTCAGAGGGGCAAGGCAACCACTAGCTACCACGTGTTCGCCTTCGACACCCTCGTCCTAAAGGAGGTTTGTAACTGTTGCCCCATGCGGCCTAAGGCATCACCAAAGTAGCTCATGCTGATGGACTGGATGTGGGAGCGGTCGAGCTCTAGGCGGTAGGCCAACATGCTGGACCTGTAGCTAGAAGGCTTCTATCACTACAAAAAAACTAACATTTTTCTATGCTTTTTAAAGCCTATACCAATGCTTATAAGTGTCAGTAATTTTGGCGCTGACGTTTTCTAAAGCGTCGCAAAAGCGTCGGCATTCGGAGAGTGAAATTTTTTTTGCTGATGCTTTTCAAAAGTATGGGCAATAACAGGAGCTTTGCCGACGCTTTAAAGTGTTGGCAATACTTATTCTAACAACGCTTTAAAGCATCTTAGAGTTATATTTCAAAAAAAAATTAAAAAACCTAATTAATTTTTTTGGGCCAAAAAAAAACTCTGGATTCATCTGGAGAGAGAGATTAACATACATTCTCCATTACTGGTTCCTTCTTTCTGATTCTTCTTCTAATAGCACAAGATAGATAACAAAGCAAATTAAAAAAAAGAAACAAAATTAAAAAAGGAATAACACAAGAAGAAGAATGATGTTTGTTTTCCTTCTGTCAAATTATCTTTTACAATAGAAATAACTCCATAAATTATAAAGAGTAATCCCCTAACCCCAACCCCAACCTGAATTCCAACCTCCGTGTTCTTTAGCCCGCTCTATAACAAATTACAAATTACAAATTACAAAAAGGGTTTCGGAATTTCTAATCTCTTCTTCAGTCCGTTTTGCCTTCTTTAGTCCGCTCCTCAACTCCTAATCTCTTTTTCCATTTTCCCTTCATTGCTGTGAAGAGAATTACTAGCATGACATATGAGTTAGATCAAAGTCCATTTCCGAAAACATGGAGCTCGCGATTCTCCCACGATACTTTATCAAAACACCTCGACTCCATACATCCACAAAATATTTATACTTACATGTATTCCTAAAATACCTTTCTTGTGAAGTAACAAAAAAAAAACAAAAAAAGAAACACAGAAGAACCTCTACCTACCGCCGAACTACGATCTGGCCCGTCCGCTCGGCATCCCCTCCGGCGGCGGCGGTAGAGATCAATGATCCCTGCGACCAACGACTTGTAGATCTCGACGATCATCTTCTTGCCGTACTCCTTGAGTTGCGGCCGCCGGGTCACCGTCATACTTGGTGTACCTGGCGGCAGTCGCTTTGGAGGAGGCGAACGACATCATCATTCGCATGTAGACGTCTTGGTCCGCGCGAGGAGTCGCTTCGGCGCTACCGCCTACGCGAGGAACCTTAGCTTCGGCCCACCAGTAGCATCTCGAACGCCCCTTTCTCCTCTCTCTCTCTCTCTCTGACTGCGGTTAGGGTTCCATCGCCTTGGCCTTTTATAGGGGTAGTTGGGTGGAAGGTGTGGACGATAGATTCTGACGACGTTTTTAAGCGTCGTCTGGTCCAAGTGTCCCACTACGCTTAAAAGAGAGTGGTTAGGCGTCTGACGGCACTTACAAGCGCCATCTTAGATGGCTTTTCAGGCGAAAAAGTTAGAGTTAAGTGGGACTTTAGTAAGTAGGATTCCGATGATGCTTATAAGCGTCGTCTTAGGTTCAGGCTTCCGACGATACTTATAAACATCGTCTTAGGCTGGTGTACGGCTTTCGGCGTCCAATGATGTAGAAATGCATCGGCTAAGCAGGCAGGAGTCCGACGATGCTTTTGAGCGTCGACTACTACGATGCGAAAAGCGTCGTCTAAGGGGCAGGAGTCCGATGACACTTTTAAGCGTCATCTGCTCACTCCTTTCTTCGATGCCTGTCGATGCTACTTAGAAGCGTCGGCAAATTTTGGCGCCAGAGCCCAAGTTACCGACGCCTTTACGTAGCGTCGACAATACCCACTTTTCATGTAGTGTATGAGTTGGAGGAGGTGGTGGTGGCAATCAAAGTGGGGCTATGGTTCTCCCATATGGCAGCAACGAGATGACCGGCAATGAGAGAGGTGGTGTAGTATCTCAAAGGCAAGTGGCGGAGGCGCCGGACATGTCAAGCCACCCATCATGGATGGTAACTACAAGGGAAAGAGTAGTACAGAAAATAATAAAATATTCTTTATTTTTAGAGAATAAAAAAAATGGATGGTTGGTAACGTGTAGCTAGCCTACTGGTAATATGTTAACAATAAAAAACCTTAAATACTCTATCCTATTGGATGGACAAAATATCTCCTAATTTTTATAAAATATATAATCAAAAGAAAAGTACTATAGCAATTTTTGATAATTTATTTTTTCTCTAAAATTTAAAAATAGATAAGTGAGCTATCTTTCCTCCCACGTGCCTTCTAGCCTCCCTCTCCCCCTCGATTCCATTCTTTGCATGCAAGCTTTTCTCGAAGGATAGTTGTTTGCAAGCCTGGAAGGATGCAGACTCTATAATTTTATTGTCCTTGGGGAGAGAATATACAATGGGGCCGTTCGTCGTGCTTTCGAGGAGCAATTGGCAAAGAGGGTCTTGGCTCTTCCGATACCCACTGAGAAGACCACAGATAGGAGGATTTGGAGTATGATTGGGAGAACGAAGATTGGTGCCCGAGACCTACAGGACCTGATCAGAGTGAGGATGACTCGACGGATTGATGGAGGTTGGATTTGGAGGATGTACATCCACCTCTGTGTCGCCCTATTTATCTGGAGGTGACATGGGGATGCCTGCTGACCAAGGGTATACTGGTGAGGAGAGGGGTACGAGTACCTCAGCATGTGAGCGGTGCCCTAGCGTGGAGGTATCCACTACAAGAAAATACATATTCAACGACTAAGATTCTAGTCGCCGAATAGCCATATTTGGTCGTCGAAACCTTTTCGCGACTAGCATACCCTTCGTCGCCGAACCCTAGTCACTGAAAGGTTTTGGCGACCAATATTGTGTGGTCACCTAAGGTACACCAACAACGACCAACATTTGGTTGCCGAAGAAAATTATCAACGACCAAATCTGTTGTCGCTAATTTCAACGCCTACCAAATAGTTGGTCGTGGAAGGTTTGTCTTCCGCTACCAAAAAAATGGTCACTAAATATCTATCTTCCCCACCAATAGTTTGGTCGCAGAATGTATTGGAATGCATTGGCAACAAACATTTTTTTGTGGCAGAAAGTATTAACCTATATTTAATTAACAATTCAAATTATAAGCTTAATATTTATTTTTGGGCTCGTTCCAAATTCTGTACAACCAACACAGCCTATCCAATTTCCATATTGTACAATACATTTGCTCATCCAAATAGAAATATACACAATGTTGGAGAATCCATAATCATTCATTATAAATATCATCATCTATAAGTCTAAAGTCAAGCATACCTATTAACCATACATCAAAATATTTCATCCATACCATATGTTAAGGTGATAATTATCACCAAACACATCAAAATGTAAATTAAAAATTCCAAAATATCTGATCTTGCTATTCATCCAAACAACCATCATGTAGACAAAAATATTCTTATACCAAAAACTGGATTCTGCTTGTAGACAACTCCACCATGATCATCTGAACAAAAGCTATCTATGTACTAGAAACTAGATTTCACATGCTCATAACTCCACCATGTATCTGAGAAAGCAAAAAGGAATACACAATCAATAACCACATGTGAAAAATAATAAACTAAAATTCAAGTATAAGTTCACAATGACATTTCGCTTAATTTGGTCCAAATTTCTAAATAACCTACGTAATATAAATGAAAATACATACCAACGAGTATTTGTACCATCAGTTGAATACATGGCCCCATCATGATGGATAGATGACTTGTGCGTTTGAGTCTTTCCCTTTAAGAACTATGTCACCAAACTTGTAAGATGTGCAATTTGCTTCTGTTCTTCCTCTCGCTTTTTCTTTTCCTCCTCACGCTCTCTCCTCCCCTGCTCCAATTGCCTCCGCAGCTCCTCACGCTCCATCTTCATCTCCTCCATCTTAGCTTTAAGTTTCTGCAACTCCCCAACGTGGTCTTGTGACACACGACTAGGTGTGGAAGAAGATGAAGAGGGCTTCGGCCCATCCCCAAATCCAAGAATGTATCTTTTCCTTTTTCCAAGTGCTTGCTTAGACATCTCCTCTGATGTTAATTGCACATCGGATTGGAAAGATTCTTCTCGCAAGCTCAACATCTTTGACTGTCAATACAAAGGTAACAACAAAATTAAATGTATATAACCTTGCAAAAGCAGAAACTGATTTAAATGATTATTGAGATTTTAGATACCTACATGTTTCACGACACAAATAGGATCAATCCACTCTTTGTTCTTCTTGGTATGAGTTTTCTTATAGAATTCTGGAAATTCAAGATTTTCATAACCATTAAACTCCGGCTGCAAAGTGTAATTTAGATTAGCATATAGCCACTACATAATAAGAAAACTAGAATAACTGTCAGATCTACTTGCATAAAAGAATTCCAAAAATATACTTGTAGCAAACTAGAATAAAAAATCTACTGGAAGACTATAAGGGTGAACAATATTATCTGTATAGTCATTGTTGCAACAAATGACCGAGATCCTGAACAATGATTGTACTCAAGCTTTTTCCTATTCTTTTTGCCAGCTTTTGATCTCACCTTCAAAAAAATATAAATTAAAAATCTAAAGAAAACATTATGATCAAATATTTTACTTATAAACTCTGAAGCACTAAATATGTAAGTTGCCTTGTGTTCTTTGCTTTTCCACACATCATCAATTAAGTGGCGCCAATCCTCTTGAGTCACATGTTCGTATGGATGACTATAAAGGTCCACATGTAAGACGTTCTTGATGCTTGTAATGCAATTTCATATTGTGCCTCCCATTTTTGGAATATTGTAGCATTTTCTGTGAACAGCTTGCTGAGCTACTAGATTGCCATGATAATCATCCGAGATTTTGAACTTGTCCTAAAAACATAAGTAAAATCATTATGTAGTATGATCAATGCAACTATTACAAGTACTTAAAAAAATATTGTGCAATAAATAATTACAAGGACAGATTGTATGATAGCAGATTGAGGCCCTGTTTGGGGGAGCTGTTGGCAGTAGAGCTGTTGGAAGTAGAGCTGTTGGAAGTAGAGCTGTTATAAAAAGCTGTTTGCTGTTTGGTAACTACATTCGTAAAGTGCTGTGATACTTTGTTTAGTGTTTGGTAAATAAACTGAGAAAGTACTTTTGTATGACAAAATTACTATAAAGGATATTGCATAGTATTATACAACAGAACATAATAAAATATGACATAAATTAATACATAAATATACGATATAGTATAATATTATTGTAATATAAAATAATATTATGTTAATATAGCATAATAGTAATATAATTATTAGAGTAAATTAATATTTGGTAATATAACATAATATTAAATTATTTAACATAACATATTAATGTATTATGATATAATATAATATATATTATATTTATAGTATAATACAATAATAAAAGTATAAAATATTATAATTATTAGTATAAATTAATTTCTCATAATATAACATAATATTAAATTATTTAAAATAACATATTAATGTATTATAATATAATGTAATATAATATAATATTTATAGTATAATACAATAATAAAGGTATAAAATATTATAATTATTATTATAAATTAATTTTTCATAATATAACATAATATTAAATTATTTAAAATAACATATTAATGTATTATAATGTAATGTAATATAATATAATATTTATAGTATAATACAATAATAAAGGTATAAAATATTATAATTATTAGTGTAAATTAATTTTTCATAATATAACATAATATTAAATTATTTAACATAACATATCAATGTATTATGATATAATATAATATGATATTATATTTATAGTATAATACAAAAATAAAGGTATAAAATATTATAATTATTAGTATAAATTAATTTTCCATAATATAATATTAAATTATTTAACATAACATATTAATGTATTATGATATAATATAATATGATATTATATTTATAGTATAATACAAAAATAAAGGTATAAAATATTATAATTATTAGTATAAAATAATTTTTCATAATTTCACATAAAATAATTTTCCGCGGTTCAGGGGCTCTTCTTCGTGGTCCACGCTCGAGAAAGACCTCAGCGTAGGCTGCGAGGTTGATGATAAAAAAAAAAAAATAGATTGATTTTGGAAGGTATGGAGAAGGATTAAATTTTTTTTTCTAAAATGTGGTTCAAGAGATGCATACAAAAATTGAAAAGAAAAATACCTTTTCTTATAGAAGGAAGTCTGACGGCTAGGGTTCTTGGCTCCAGCAGATTTTTAGATTTATAAAGGGACAAACTATATAATTATGTTATTTTAATATGAGCATTTTTGTCAAAAATACAGCTTTCCGAAAAAGCTGAAACGTCTTCCTCCCAAAAGCTCCAAATTGGAGCTTCCTCCCAAAAGCTGTTTTCAGCTTCCCGCAAAAGCTGAAACAGCTTTTTGAAAAATTTACCAAACACAGTTTTTCATCTAAAAGTACTTTTGGAGGGCCAGAAAGTGCTTTCTGGCCCTCCAAAAGCTCCCCCAAACAGGGCCTGAGTAGCCTCGTCTACATGCCGCCACGTCGGTATGCCCTTAATTGGACACATTCTCCTAATATACACCCCCAACAGATTGGTTACCTTTGGGGCATTAATACCACATAAAGCATTCCACTCATCAAGTACTGGAACAGAGAGCTTTTCTCCGCCATTCTGGGCAATGAGTTTATCAATTCCTTTCCCAACTGTCTTACCCCGCACGCGCTTTGATGATGAACCTGCTAAAATACTTAAATACTTTAGGCCATAAGACAAACCTGCTAGTGATAGACAAAGAGAACGCAAAAAAAATACAAAACTACTGAAATGCCATCATTTTACCAAGAGTATCTTAGCAATAACAAGATTCAGAAAGATGAGTTTTCTCACTCACGCTATTGGCAATAATAGGTGGACTTGAAAGCTCGTGGGTTTGCTGGGTAGAAAAGGTGGTGAGCAGAGTAGGTGGGCAGCCATCACGGGCACAAGTTCAGCATCTCTAGAAGAATTCAGTCCTTCATTATCAGATGGCAGATACTCTTCATCATCATCACCATTGCTAATCTTGTTCAGTCCTTTATGACCATTCTGATTTGAACCAAACAATGCCTTGGACATGCCCGGTATGCCAAGAGCCTCTAATCTCATTGAGTTCATTTCAATCCTTTTTTGCCTTTGCCTTTCGTATCCCGTCAGCTTCTGGGACAAGCACCGAGGCTTCACAAATTTTTTACCTACTTTGTGCATCTTTCACAATAAAAAACCAAACAGATACATTACATTCAGCCATAAAGAAATATGGAGTAAAAAGTACATCACACTCTCCATAAAAAATAGAAGCATGTAAGATAAAAATGGATGATTTTCATTAACATAAAAAACAGAAGCATGTAAGATAAAAATGTTCAACTTTGCTATAGATAGATCATTAGAGAAATATATCATGGCTCAAAATCTAGATATGTAGCACTGTCACTATGAATGTCTTCTTCTTCATCGCTAGGCTCCTCCATTACTTCATCGACACTCCCTCCGGCTTGATCTCGCCCACGGCACTGCAAAATGACCTCCTCTTGAATAATTTCAGCATCAATATTATATCTGCGCAAATCCATTGTGGTTGGCTCTTCAATGGAAATTGGTTCAACGTCATTAGTTTCATCTTGTTGGAACGCATGATTGAGAACAATGGTTTCTTCAACATCATTGGGTTCTAAATCACTCATCTGTGGCACATCCCATATACCTCGATGCTTGAATCTTTGGACAACTTTCCAATTGCCACGTCTCTCTACAGTGTCATTAATATAGAATACTTGCTGCATTTGACTCGGTAGTACAAAAGAATCATCTTTGTACCACCGACTTCTTATATCAATGCTAGTGCAATGCGCATCAATGCAGAAAGTTTTTTTACTTCCAGTGTTGAACCATTCGCATTGGAACAAAACGACTCGTTGTCCGAACATATATGTTAATTCCCAAACTTTGCACAAGTAACCGTAGAAGTCAATCGGTTGCCCTTCGTGGTCCCCTTCAACAACTAACCCACTATTCTGGCTTTTACGGCGGTTGTCACGTTCGATGGTATGGAATCGGACACCGTTACAAAAGCATCCTGAATATATGTTGACTATCGGACGAGGACCGTTGGCCAATGATCATAATTCATCAGTAGCTTCCGGTGATCGCTGGTTTCGAAGTTGAGTCATCTATAACAAAAAAGTGACATAATATGTTACTTCACTTTCAAATACAAGGATAACTCAAGGTGCCTACATGTTAATTAATTTTGCTTACGCGATCTTTGAACCACTTGGGAAATTCTTTACGTTGTTTGTTTGTGATGTCAATTTCACTCTTACCTTGTATGTAGTTCTTGTGTTCCCTATTTGACATTCCGTAACGTATAAGTAACAAAAAAGACTAAAACAACTAAATATACAATAGTTGAACCTTAATAAGCAAGTTAAAAAAACATACTTTCGATATTGATCCACTTCTGAACTATTGTATAAGACAAACCATTCATTGACCGGCACATCAAGTCCCCTTCGGATTAACCCAAATGGTCGGGCACTTTGAGTGAAGACTGTTAACCCCGTGCCACAATCACCACCATCATCATTCCTTTCTTCTCTGTTAAACATTGTTTCGATTCCATCGAGGTACATTGAGCAAAATGTTGTACTCTCTTTAGAAATATAAGCCTCAGCGATAGAACCTTCTGGGTGAGCTCGGTTGGCAACAAATCCTTTTAGAACTCCGAGTAACCTACGATAAATTATTGCTCAATGCTAATAGAAAAATTCTTACATGTACAATAATATACATGATTACTATTCCTACTATACGGTTGCAAACAATTACCTTTTAATTGGATACATCCATCGATATTGCACTGGCCCTCCAAGAATAGCCTCGCGAGGCAAGTGAATAGCTAGATGAACCATGACATCAAAGAAGGCAGGAGAGAAAATCTTCTCAAGCTTGCAAAGATTAAGAACAATTTGGTCCTCTAATTTTTTTCAAATCAGCTATTTTTAATGCCTTGGAGCACAATTGCTCAAAGAAATTGCCTAATTGTTTTAATGCAGTATTAAGTTCTTTGTTGAGGTACCCACGCATTCCAACTGGAAGAAGGCGTTGCAAAAGAATATGATAGTCATGACTTTTCAGACCCGATAATTTACCACCTTGAGTACTTACACAGCTAGAGATGTTTGCCGCATAGCCATCTGGAAACTTAATCGATTTTAAAAAATCACAAAACCCTTGTCTCTCTTGCAGGGACAATGTGTACAATGCTGGAGGCTTCTCATAAGATCCGTTCGTCCGCTTTTTTAGGTGTAACTCCTTCCATATACCCATATCTGCCAAATCCATGCGTGCTTTTTCTGTATCCTTGCATTTTCCATCTAAGCCCAGTAATGTCCCAACAATATTTTCTGCAATGTTCTTTTCTATGTGCATGACATCCAAGTTGTGACGCAGCTTGAGTGTTTTCTAATAAGGGAGATCAAACAAAATACTTTTCTTGGCCCAAATCGTGTCATCATCTTTGCCCCTTTTTCTTTTCTTATTAATGCTTGGATGCTTGCCCAACGGCTTGTATGTCCCTGAATTAATTTGCTCTAAGATCTCTTCTCCCGTGAACTCTCGTGGCCTTGACCTGTCCTCACTTTTACCATTAAAGAGCTTGCTCTTTCGCCATATGTGGTTCTCAGGCAAGAAACGCCTTGCACCCATATAGCCAATCTTACTCCTCAAACGTTCTGATGAAGCATCTTCGTTACAAATGGGACAAGCCAAATAACCTTTTGTTGGCCATCCAGACATGTTACCATATACAGGAAAGTCATTAATGGTCCACATGAGAGCAGCACGCATTCTAAATGTACTTCCACTAGAGGCATCATAAGTTTGCACGCCATCCTTCCAAAGCTCTTTCAACTCATCAATTAATGGCCTCAAGTAAACATCTATTTCTTTACCGCGAGCCGCTTTTCCGGGAATAAGCAATGACAGCATACAAAATTGCTCTTTCATACACTTCCAAGGTGGAAGATTATACGGCATCATGATAACAGGCCATATACTGTACGATGTGCTCATATTTCCAAAAGGATTGAACCATCAGTGGCTAGCCCTAACCTCACATTTTGCGGGTCCTTGGAAAACTCAGGATGTTGCCGATCAAAGTTCTTCCATTCCTCCCCATCAGCCGGATGTCTTGATGTTTCGTCATCCACTTGCTTCTCCTTATGCCATCTCATATCTACAGGTATTTTCGGGGACAAAAATAAGCGCTTCAATCTTGGTGTCAGAGGAAAGTAACGCAAAATTTTATGAGGGATCTTCTTACCGTTACCATCATTCAGCTTATATCTAGGCTCATCACATATAGGGCATTTCTCCAGGTTCACATTCTCCTTCCAAAAAAGAGCACATTCATATTTGCATGCATGAATTAGCACATATTCCAAACCCAAATCTCGTAAAAAATTTTTGACTTCATAAAGGGTCCATGGAACAGACTTATCACACTCCGGTAGAATTTCCTTGTATACCTTCATGTTCATGTCAAAAGAGGAATTGCTTCACTGGTTGTACACCTTAATATGAAGCATCTTAATAACGAATGATAATACTGTAAAAGTTTTGCAACCAGGATAAACGGGTCGTTGAGCATCATCGAATAACTTATCAAAATTCTATGCATCCTCCCTCCCCAAGTTATTAGGCAATTCGTCAATATCGTCATTCATGAAAGCGCCCATGTAAACAGCTTCCAGCATATTAGACAATTCGTCCCTATCATTGATCGGTTCTTTCAATTTTGAAAATAAACCATGCAATAGCACGTATCTTGTAGGATAGTGATTACGGGTGTCGGTCCACAGGGATTGGAGACAAGTTATTTTTCTTTTAAAAATAAATCAAAAAGAAGGATTTGATAACTTGATTTAACTTAATTAATCTATGAGTACGAATTGAAATTTTATCAAGGTAAATAGATCTAGGGTTTGGAATCCACCACATAGCATTGCATCAAGGATTGTGTTCTTAGTTTTTATCTTTTGGAGAGGCATGCAATTTTGGCTACAAGCTTTTTAAAATAAAAGCATAAAGAGTGTTAGGAAGATCCATCTTCGGTGTAGCATGAAGTGTCTACCTAAGTATGCTAATCTAGGATGCAGCACACTTCATCTTCCTAGGCATGGATCATCTTAGACTACTTTAGCAAACATGATTAGTAACTAGCATGCTCAAAATTCAAATATCATGAAGAAATATTTCATTGGAAATAAGAATTTAAACAGACTCCAAAATAATAAAAAAAAAAAGTAAGAACTACAATTGCCCTGATACATTGCTAGGGCTTCATCCAGCCCTAGACTAGATGTTTAGCCGCGCATGGTTTCCGGACGACCTCCCATCTTCAAATGAAATTGAGCACCTCTCATTCTTCCCAAAATATCACAAACTCTTCTCTTTCCCCCCCTTTTTCTCTCTTTTTTTTATTTCTTTTTCTCTCTTTTCTCTCGGCTGGTGGCTTCTTTTCTTCACCGAAACAGGGGAGACCCCTGTTTCTTTCTTCTCAACCGAGCTCTCCCCCCTTCCTCCCTCTTCTTCATCTTGCTCTTATAGATCGCCGAAGGCCGGTGATGGATCCCCAGCGAGGAGGAGGGCGTGATGCTGGGAATGATCTCGGCGGGGGCTTGATTTCTGTTGCACGAGAGATCGCTGGAGAAGGGCGTGATCGTTGGACGCGGCTGGAACGGACTGATGGCGGAGGAGCTGGATCGTTGATTGCAGCCGGCTGGGATCGCGGAGACTGGGATGGGATCCGGATGCGCCACGGGCGGAGGAGGAGGCGGAGACGCTGGGATTTCGACGCGGCTTGGGTCGCTGATCTTGGAGGAGAAGACGCCGCACGCGGTTGATGGCGGAGGACCCGGGGACGACGACGACGTTGGGGCGTTCGGCTGGGACGAGCTCCTTTGATCGCGCGGGGGAGGATTGCATCGCGGGAGAGGAGGAAGAGGCGCCGCGGGATCCACGGGAAGACGCAGTGGTTGTGAGCGAGGCGGGATCACGGGAAGGTTTGGCAGCGGGAGAAGAAGATAAACAGTGGAATCTATATATATATTTTATTTATTTATTTATTTATGTTTTTATTTATTTATATTTTTTTATATATATTTTTTGTGCACTGTTCATATGAACAGTGTTTCCAGTAATTCTTCCCGAAATTATTTTTATTTATTTTATTATTTTATTATTATTATTTATTATTATTATTTTTTTATTTTTTTTATTTTAAAATTATAAATTTTATATGAAGGCACGCAAGGCATTGGTTGGGAATTGACTTTGGGTTTGAGGTGGGTCATGATTGTTGATTTGCTTGAATTTGTTCTCGAGCCCAATGACATTTAATTTTACCATACCGCTTCAGATTGAACTCAACCAGATCAGACCGTGACTTAATAAAAAAATCAAATATTTTTCCATATAATTATAACTTTCAATCTAACCAGGACCAAAGCCCATTGAATTATACCCTTAGCTTGATTGCAACTCCATCGGGTTAATAATTCGGGTCAACACAATCTCCTCCTTATATGTTTTTATGAAAGATCTCAACCAGAAGAGAGACAATTCAGAGTCTGTTTTAAGAAAAGTATTATTTACCTCATAATTTAAATTTATTTCATTGTTTATTCAATTTCATGGTAAAACAAGTAGTTATCCGTTTAAGAACATTGATAAGTGCTGGAAAAAGAATATTAAATTATAGATTAATCAGCACTTATCAATCATCGATGCCATCCCCAGCCATTCTATCCTCAACATCTCCACCATTGTCACAGTTAGCATCATTTGAAACACAAGATTGATGCACGTGAACAGATTCTCCATGTTGCACCCAAGTCTTGTAAGAAGGCGAGATTCCTTTCAACATCAAATGAATCTTGACAACTTGAATGTTTTGTTTTTTGTCATTCATGCACTCGACACAAGGACACCAAATATCATTTGCTGAGCCTAAATTTGCCACCGCAAATTCAATAAAGGACTTCACCCCTTCTCTATACTCTTTACTCTTCATTCTATTTTTTATTGTCATCCAACTCTTGTCCATTTTGACTGACCTACAAAGTACTTCATCAAGTTAGATTAATTAGTTTATAGATTTATTTTTGTATCCTGCAAAAAAAAGTTGTAGCAGAAAACCAGGGACGGCCCAATGCATTTGGGGGCCTAAGACAAATTCAGTGAATGAGGCCTTTTTTTTATATTATTATAATAATAATAAATTTTAATAAGTATAAAATAGTTAAAAAATGATATGAAAATAGATAGCTGTCAAGTATACTATTTCAACAAAGATGCATGAATCTAACAAAGATAGACAGGAAGCCTCTTCAGTTTAATATAATCCTTGAATAGAAGCATGGAAAAATAATTAATTTAAAAGAAGTCTCATCCCACCATCTCCCATCTCCCATCTCCCATCTTCCATCTTCCTTTCGATACCCAAGCTACATCACAGCACGGCAACCATTCAACCCAAACAGAAAGGAGAAGAAACAATTAAAAGAATCTCCACCCTCTAGGAAGTCCATCTCTAATCCCCCTATCTTTCTTCCCGATGGCCCAGCTGGATCAGGAGTAACGTGAGGGAAGGAAAACCAAGACCAAAACCAAAAAAGTGTCGGTCACCACCCTCTAAGAATCTCCACCCTCTAAGAAGTCCATCTCTAATCCCCCTATCTTTCTTCCCGATGGTTCATCTCTAATCCCCCTATCTTTCTTCTCTCCACCCAAAACAAAACTACTGTCCCCAAATCCCTCCTCGCTCTCTCTCCCTGCCGGCCCAAGAAAAGGCCTTCGCCCCAAATCCCCTTCGCCTCCTCGCTCTCTCTCCATGCCGGCCTGACCGGAATGGACCTGGCGAAGCCCTGTGGTGGCTGCGGCTGCGGCGACGGCGGCGGCGGCGAAGGAGGAGAAGCCCTGCGGTGGCTGCGGTGGAGAAGCCTTACGGCGGCTGCGGCGGCGGCGAAGGAGGCGGCGAAGAAGGAGAAGCTCTCCGCGGTGGCTGCGGCGGCGGCGAAGGAGGAGAAGCCCTCCCGCCTCGCCTCCAAATCTCCCGACAACCCGGCCCCGACGACCCCCACCTCTTCGCGGTGGCTGCGGCGGCGGTGAAGGAGGAGAAGCCCTCCTGGGTTTCTTCTTCTCCCGCCTCGCCTCCAAATCTCCCAACAACCCCCGACGACCACCACCTCTCCCTCTCCCTCTCCCTCTCCCTCTCCCTCCCGGCCTCTGCTAAATCAAATAACGGAGGACCCCCACCTCTCCCTCTCCCTTCCGGCCTCTGCTAAATCAAATAACGGAGGACACATACATTGGACGCCGACGCCGAAGAGCTGAGCGAACGGGTGAACGGGCGAGGGCGACGGGTGAAGGCAAAGCATTAAAGCAGAATATACCAAAAAAAAAAAAAAGAGTTAAAGTAGAATAGAGTAATAGGGAATTAGGGTTTGTTTGGTTTCTCACACGTCCCCTACATGCATACTTTTTTCGACTAAATTTTTTTTAGTCGCTGGAGATGAACCTTTAGGGATCAAAATTTAGTCGCCAAAAATTTAACTTGGTTTTGATTTTTCGCGACCAAATATACATTTAGTCGGTGTAGGACAATCATTCAGTAACTAACAAGGATGTTGGTCGCAAATAGCTTTATTTGCAGCGGCCACTATTCATTTAGTCGCCGAAAGTGGTCGCTGAAAGTGTATTTTCTTGTAGTGGTCTATCAGTCATGTTTTCTTTGGATGCCCTCATGTAGTTTAGATTTGGGATTGTGTTATGGCTTCACCGCAGGTTGTGACCTCAGCTAAGGACTTCCTATGCCAGTTGAAAGAGTCCCGGCGAAGGCTCAGTATTGTGGAGTGGGGTATCAGATGCACCAACTTGGCCTATCACATATGGCTGAACAGAAATGCCCATATCTTCAAGGATAGAAGAGTGCACCCAAAGACAGTGGTGGATAGAATTTTACTTCATGCAGTGAAGGCCACTAGTATTACTGTTGTGGCTTTACCTGGGTCAGTCAGGGATATCTAGAGTTCCCAATTAGCTTGTATAGCGACCAGGACTGTTCTTATCTTTTGGGAGTCCCCATCCGCTGTCTTTCTTAAGGTAAACTTTGACGACAGTATTTCTGAGGATGGACACAGAGGAGGAGCGAGCCTTGTGATTAGAGATCATAACTCCATATTTGTTGCAGCCGAGGGTCATTATATCTTTGATGAGTCTGTCTTCAGTGCAGAACCGAGAGCTGCATGGAAGGACATCATCCATGCCAGGTTAGTTTTGAGTACGGAAATATCTACCTTAAACGTGATTCGGCTACAGTGATCGACTGAATTCAAGACCAGCATAACTATGTTGACCGGCACCCATTGCTTCGGAATATGTGCAGGCTCATGGGAGGGTTTGTTTCTTTCTAGGCCATTTATATTTATTCAAAGGCGAGCAATGTTGATAATTGGATTGCTTTCTATGCTGTGCATCATTTAAAAGAGTTTCTTTGGAAGATATTAGCATTTTTTTTTTCTCTATGTCAACTTTTATTTATTTTTTCTGATGGTATTCATGCACTTTGGTGGGAGTCATCGTTGTATATATATATATATATATAAACTAGTTGTAATGCAAGCTTATCCCATGATACTGAAGTGATGGATAGTTTAGAGCACGCCGCACGGCGAACCGAGGGTATAGGATCTCGTGATCTTCGTGTTCCTCGCCTTCTTGGAAAGTCGCTGATCATGAGAAACGTGTCCAAAACGAAAGATGGAGTACCTTGAGCGCGGCCAACCGCGCCCAAGAATAAATTTATGATGACCATTGACCGCTCGGCGTTCCCTGCGTGCCCCTATAAGTTCAGCAGCTCTCCTTCACGTCCTCCCTCTCTCCCTCTTCCCCTCTTTTCACGAGACTAGCTTGGCCTCCCAAGTTCTCTTCCTCGGCTTCGCTGGCATGATGGAGTTTGGTGGCCTGAGATCATCCTTCGACTGCCTTCTCATCGGTAAATTTCCATTCTTTCTCCTCTTCGTACATCATAGAATTCTTCAAAGTACGAGGAATATCCTAATATTTCATCTCAAATTAATTACTCGCAGATCTCGACGACACCTTGTACTCATCCTCCCTCGGCATTGCACAGGCTTGCAAGCGAAACATCGAAGGTACGCAGAGCCCATCAGCACAAAAACTCTCAAAATCACCTATTACTAAATAATCTACAATATATTTTTTTCAGAGTTTTTGGCTGCAAAATGCGGGGTCTCAGCAGAGAAAGCCTGCTCCCTCCGCGTTGAGCTCTTCCGCTCCTACGGCAGCTCCCTCGCCGGCCTCATTGTAATCATTCTTCTTCTTGTAATAACAAGTTTACTTATTTAAATTATCTTAGAGAGATTAACTTGTCAATTTTAATGTAATTTTTCAGGCCCTCGGATACGATGTACACCCCGACGAGTATCACAGGTCCAAAAATAATCCCAGAATTTCAAACAAAATTACAAAGTAAAGTCCAAAATTTTGTTCTAATTTTTTCCTCTCTGCTTGCAGTTTCGTGCACGGGTTGTTGCCGTATGAGCGTATCTCACCGGATCCGCAGCTTCGTGAGCTCCTACTCAGCATTCCCCAGGCCAAAATCGTACGAATCCGTGTATCAGTTCAATTCGTTACTTGTCCTCCAATTCTAAATAAAAACATATTAAAGTTCTGGATTATTTGTTGGTAATATATTTCAGATGTTTACCAACTCGGATAGGAAGCATGTGAAGAGGGTCCTGGAGGGGCTGGGGATTGAGGAGGAATGCTTTGACCGAATCGTGTGCTTCGAGACTCTCAATCCCCACCTCTTTGATACGAAGGAAGAGTCCTCCACTCTGCCTCGGCCGCCGGCGACGCCGGAGGTGATCCTTAAGCCATCCATCACCGCCGTTGAGACCGCCGTCCGTCTTGCCGGTTTCGATCCTCGCCGCGCTGTATGATCCCCAAATGCAAGCGCCAGTTTAAGCTATTTTTCGTCTTATTTTAGTTTATTGTTTATTACTGTTGTTGCTGTTCTCTTTCAGCTATTTCTGGATGATAGCGAGAGGAACATCGCTGCAGGGAAAGCTGTGGGTCTTCGCACCGCGCTGGTAATCAATCAACCGCCGCCTGTTTACATTGTGTTGCCAGCTTCCATGTTCGTGATTTTTGATAAGATCATGTTATTGCTTAAATACTATTTATTTAATAAATACTATTTTTCAATATTTTTTTCAAGAAATAATTGATTGAAAATTTTGAATTTTGGAAATATAATGACTATTATCAAATAATAATTATTATAAAAATATTTGCCACTTTTGAGAAATATGGTGGAAGCTCCCTAATCTCCAATCATGCAATACTGAATACATCAATTCCACTGTTTTTTCTTTCTATAAAAATTTCCATTGTCTTTGTTTGCATTCTCTTGTTGAATTTTAGGATTCGTAGCAGATCTATGATGGTAATTTTAATACTGCAGCAAATTAACAGCCGACTAGCAAAATAGATTCGAAACATATTTCTCCTTTGTTTTCTGGTAATTCAGAGTTTTTCTAATTTTTTCTAACAAGTTTTCTCCACTGTTTCCAAGTGTCCTAATTGCGTGCGGTTTAGGTGCGAACGTATAACAACGCAAGATTGGACATAAAGGAATTCTTTTCAGCTCTGCTATATATTTCCTCAGAGTGCTTTTCTTTAATGGACTTTCCTGTTTTGAAGGTTGGGAAGAGAGTGAAGACCAAGGCAGCGGATTACTCGCTGGAGAGCATCATGAACTTGAGCCAAGCAATACCAGAAATATGGGGGGAGAAGGAGAAGAAGAAAGGAACTCTGGATGACGGGTTGGCTGTGAGGTCTGAATTGGATTCCGTGAGATCAACCACCCCAATCGAGGCTTAATCACCATCACATCAACATCAAGTCAGGCAAACCAAAGTGGGGTTGGGTCCCCATCTCCTTCACTGCCTTGTCGTTGCCTTGTACGCACATATTCCGCTTTATTGCTTTGTTGGCCTGTACATTTGTCTAGTTTCAATAAAGTTAAGTGCATGACTTCTCAAAGGAAATAAATAAAGCCAAGCATATCTGTAAGTTTGTGTTTGTGTGAGCAAAGCAATATAGAGAAGCTGATTGTGCCTTTGGAAAGATGTGGTTGAGGTGGTTTGTGGTGAGAATACCTTCAAAACAAGGCCACTTGCTTTGATATACTTTAAACAAATGGAATCGCTTTAATTAACATAATAATGAACCACCTCATCACCAGTTGATCTGATCTTTCGTCGGCACCATCCAGATTTGGCATGGCTGGCATATCTCGACACATTACCTAACAGGAATTGCCAATCAATACTGGTAAGTCTAGAGGTGCAGGACAAGCATGGGCACTCTGAACTGAAAAAGAAAATTGTAACAGCTTCGGCACTCCGAAAGTCCAAATGAAATCACCAGGAAAAAGGATTCAGACTTCAAACAAGATGAGGAATTCATAGAGAGTGGAAAATTACTAAGTGTATAAAATAATTTTTTTCTCATAAATATCCTTCTAAAAATTTAAATTTACGTAAATATTCTCTTGAAATTTATATTTATTTTTTGTACCCTCATAAAATACTATTTTTGCACAAATGTTCCTAAATAACGGTTATTCTAACACCATTAATAAAAACTATATTTATTTTAATTAAAAATAAAATAAAATTTTGAAATTACTTTTTTGTCCTCCATCACGATTGCTTTATAAATGTTTTTTTTTTGCACATCTACCCATTAAAGATATTTTAGTTATTTTAATTTAAAACCGACATTAGATGGCATGGATACATATGCAAAAATAAGAATAAAAAAATAGAATAGCAAAACAAGTGTTTTACGAGGGTATACATGCAAATATCAATTTTGGAAGGATATTCATGCAAAATTCAATATTTAGGAGGGTATTCATGTAAAAATTACAAAATAAAAGATAAAAAATTACCCGCCTATTTGGCTAGCACCTAGTGGGAGACCCAGAATCCAACAACATCCGCAACTAAAAGGTCATGAATATTTTTTTGGCCTTAATATGAGAATATGTAAATGAAATAAACAAACAAAATTGCAAACAAGGAAACAAGACATTTAAAGTTTTCCAGCCCCAAATAATGTTTTGGATTAAAAGAGATGGCATCTAATTAGCCTACATGTATTGCATAAGTTACTAGTGGTTGAAGTTTACCAACCCTTCCTAGCCGTTATTGCCACGTTCTTCCAACATAATTATATCGTCATGGACATGTCAATGACAACACAATTATATCGTCTGGTTCATATGCAACCTGAGAGGCATATAAAAGGCTAAAATCATTTAGCATTTGGGAGAGGGGATATTGGAACGTAAACCAAATCCTTCTGGAAGAGCTAGCAATGAATTAGTTTGGCTAACCAACAAAGCTCATGGTCAAACTGAATGTGTTATAAAGAAGACCATCTTAGTGTGAAAATTTGGGTTTAGCTAAACATAAAAAAAACATAATATGAACAATTACAAAAGATAAGAACAGTTGATACAGAATAATAATATGAATTGCCAATGTTCGATCTTTGCCATTAGATCTAGCTATGAAGAAAAGCAATAAATGGAAACAAAAAAGGCAATAAAAAGAAAATAGAAAAAATCGTTTCGAAAACCACTAGTGATGGGTAGGGCTGTCAACGGGCCGAGCTGCTCGGGCTCGGCTCGGGCCCGGCTCGGTAAAAGCCCGGCTCGAGCTCGGCTCGTTAGTCAAACGAGCCCGAGCCCGAGCCCGAGCCCAAAATGAGGCCCGTTTAAATCCGAGCCCGAGCCCGAGCCCGAGCTCGAGCATGAGCGGCTCACGAGCCCAAACGAGCCCAAATGAGGGTTCAATCCAATTAACAATTTAATTGGGTTCCAATCCGAGCCGGGCCCAAGTAGCTCGGCCCGCTGACAGCAGTAGCAGTGTGGAGTGATTTGATTAAAACCCCATTTGATTTTGATGAGCTCAAAGCATTTGAGTATATCTTGTGATTACTAATGAATTCAATTGAGTGTTTCAGTGAAAATCCTGTCCAAGTGTCTCTAGACTTGGTTCATAGTATTTTGGATAAGTTAAGAAGTCTGCATGAACCAAAGTCTGAGACTCGAGTCGACTCCCGAGTATCACGAGTCGACTCCAAGCGTATCAAGTTCACTGGCACGAGCTCGAGTCGACTCCAGACTAGTACGAGTCGACTCCGACTGAGAACAGAAAGAAGAACAGAAAGCCTCATCTCAGAACCTGTCAACGAGTCGACTCCTGAAGTGCGCGAGTCGACTCCAATGTTCAACGAGTCGACTCCAAGGTAGTAAGAGTCGACTCCAAGAGGTACACAAAGAAAAGTCAGAGAGCAGTTTTTTCGGGTCTGAGATTCGAGTCGACTCCAGTGGAACGCGAGTCGACTCCGATGGTTGGCAGGTCGACTCCAAAGAAAGCATGAGTCGACTCTCAGCGGAACACAAGGAAAAAGTCAGAGAGCATTTTTGGGACTCTGAGATTCGAGTCGACTCCCGCATTGCACGAGTCGACTCCGAGACTCCGCGACCATCGACAGACAGAAAACCATGTTACTGCCTCTGAGATTCGAGTCGACTCCCAGACAGCTCGAGTCGACTCCAAGACAAGCTTCACGTCAAAAGGCAGAAGACCAACTTTCGGAAACTGAGAGCCGAGTCGACTCCAAGGAAGTTCGAGTCGACTCCAAGACTGGATGAGCCAAAAGACAGAGGATCGGGAGTTCGGGCTCTGAGATTCGAGTCGACTCCAAGGACAGTCGAGTCGACTCGAGTGGACAAAATTCAAAATTGGATCCACGGACTTCTGTGGATGAGCCGACTCCAGAATTGCCAGGTCAGCTCCAGAAGTTGGCGAGTCGACTCCGGGTCAAGACGAGTCGACTCCCAGTCGTGACGGCAACTTTAATTCAAATTTGGAACAGTTGCCGAGTCGACTCCGGAAAAGCTTGAGTCGACTCCCGCTATAGCCGAGTCGACTCCTGATCGCGCGAGTAGACTCCAACCCACCAACGGTCATATTGTCAGGCTGCGCAGAGTGTGCAGAACGGACAGAAAAAGCAGTGTAACGGCTAGTTTCCGTGGGGGTTGGCTTAAATAGCCACAGAAGACTGTAGCAAGGCAGAGAACAACCATTCCACTCCAAGCATTCAAGCTTTCAAGCTCTGCAACGTGCTCTTCAACGAAAAAGGGGAAGATCAGCATTTACTGCAACCAACTACATCTTCCCAGCAATTAAAGCCTCCTCCTCCTGCATTCAAGTCGACTACTCATTCGAGAGGAGATCGGAGTTCAAGAAGCCATTTCTCTACTTCAGCTTAAAAGCGTTTGAGGGCTTCTAAACTCCTCTTTTGATTATATTGTTTTACATCTGCTTTTGAGAAGCTTATTTTCCTTTCTTTCTATAACTTATATTTACTTGGTTCAATCGGGGGATTGAATCAAGGGGACTAAGGTTGGTTGGTGAGCCAAGTTAAAAACCAACGTGTGTAAGGGTTTGATTGTGAGCTCGAAAAAACAATCGGGGTTGGTTCTAGTCGGTGAGCCTGGAAAAACCGACCGAGTTCGTTGTGAGCTCGTAAAACAACAAGTTTGGTTGTGAGCTTGCAAAACAACCGGCTGTAATCCAAGGGGGTTATAGTGAAATTTTCAAGTGAGACTTGGGGAGTGGACGTAGGAGCAAGGGTTAGCTCCGAACCACTATAAAACCTTGTGTTTGTGATTGATTGGCTCTTTTCTTCTTACTCTCACATCACTCACAGCACTTAGGATTAATTAAATAACTTGCAATAGTTTTTAATTAATCATCCATAACGTCTTAAATATCTAAATTAATTTTAAAACCCAATTCACCCCCCCTCTTGGGTTGTCTATCTGGGCAACAAGTGGTATCAGAGCCAAAAACTCTTCCACTCAAGAGTTAAAAGATCAAAATGACAACCCCATTTGGATCTTCTCATATTGAGGGTCAGTCCACCCAAAGACCCCCTTTCTTCAATGGATCTGACTACTCATACTGGAAGGCTAGGATGAGAATATTCATCCAAGCCCAAGACTATGAGATGTGGTCCATTGTAGTAAATGGGCCATACATCCCATCCATATACGTAGATGGTGTTAAGGTACCTAAACTAGAAATGGATTGGGATGAACATGACATGAGGAAGGCACAATTAAACTCTAAAGCTATGAATGTGTTTTATTGTGCCTTAGACCGTAATGAATTCAATAGGGTCTCTACTTGCAATTCTGCAAAAGAGATTTGGGACAGACTTGAAGTGACCCATGAGGGCACGAATCAAGTGAAAGAGTCCAAAATAAATATTTTGGTTCATAAATATGAACTATTTAAAATGGACTCTAACGAAACAATTACATGCATGTTCACTAGGTTTACTGATATTGTCAATGGCCTAAAAAGCCTTGGCAAGAACTATACTAACAGTGAACTTGTCAGAAAAATCCTTCGGTGTCTACCAAGGTCGTGGGAAGCTAAAGTGACGGCAATCCAAGAAGCTAAAGACTTGAACAAGCTTCCACTTGAAGAGCTCCTTGGATCCCTTATGACGCATGAGCTTACCATGAAACAACACAACGAGGAAGAGTCCTCCCATAAGAAAAAGGTAATAGCTTTAAAATCTACTTCTTCTAACAAGGACTTGTCTTGCAGCAGCAGCAGTGAAGAAGAAGAAGATGAGGAAGATGGTGGTGAGGCTCTTCTTGTGCGCAAGTTCAAGAAATTCATCAACCACAAGAAGTCCTATCATCAAAGGAGAGGCCCCTCAAATTCCTACCGCAAGGACAAAGGTAAGGAAAGGGAAAGTGAGGGGATCGGGTGCTATGAGTGCAAAAAGCCGGGACACATCCGAGCTGAGTGTCCCTTACTAAAGAAGAGCAGCAAGTACAAGAAGAAGAAGAAAGCCCTTGTCACCACCCTATCGGACTCCGACGCATCATCTTCATCATCGGATGAAGAACAAGAAGAGAAGGCCAATTTTTGTTTCATGGCCAACGAAAATGAGGTAACTTCCGATACGCACTATGATTTTTCATTTGATGAACTTTATGATGCGTTTAACGAACTAATGATTGAATATAAGGATGTTAATGTTAAAAACAGGGAACTAAAAGTAACTAACCAAACTTATATCCGTAAGTATGATTCTTTAATTAAGGATAAAGATGCTATTACCAAAGAAAATCTAAAACTTAAGACAAGCAACCAACTCTTAATTAAGAAAACTAATACCTTAACTAAAGATAATGAAAAACTAACTAAGGAACTTTCAGAACTCAAAAACCATAAACAAGTCTTAAACAAGGATCTAACAAAAGAACTAAATGATCTAAAAGCCGAAAATCAAACATTAACTAAAGAACTTAACAAATACAAATCCTTAGTTGAAAAATTCACATATAGTTCTGAAAAGTTAAACATGATACTTAACAGTCAACGAGCCGTATTCAATAAAGCGGGTTTAGGGTATAAACCGAAAAATAAACAAAAACTTCTTAGTAACTTCTTTGTCAAAGCTGGGGAAAATAAAACTAAGAAAATGACCTGTTTTTGTTGTGGAAATATAGGACATAAGGCAAATGCATGTGACTATAGGAAAAGGAAAACTAAAAGAAAAATTAAACGGGTATGGGTTCCAAAAGGAACCAACTTGACTAACCATGAAGGACCCAAGAAAACTTGGGTACCTAAGATGACATGATTTGCTTGTGTAGGAGTGTCTTGCAGCCAAGGTCAACAAGAACTGCTGGTATTTGGATAGTGGCTGCTCAAGGCACATGACGGGTGATAAAGACCAATTTTTCACCCTTGAAGCTAAGAAGGGAGGTGCTGTGACGTTTGGAGACAACAACCAAGGTCACATCATTGGTATTGGTAAAGTTCAAATCACCCCTTCTACTTTTATAGATAATGTTAGATATGTTGATGGTCTTAAACATAACTTGTTAAGCATTAGTCAATTATGTGATAAAGAATATGATGTTATGTTTAAACCATCACTATGTATTATAACAAATCCTAATGATAATAGTTTAGTTTTTAAAGGGATTAGACGTGGAAATGTATATGTTGTAGACCTAGAAGATCTTGCAAAACATAACCAATGTCTAGTTGTAAATGAAACTAAAGATAATGATGCTAGTTGGTTATGGCACCGTAAGTTAGGTCATGCAAGCATGGACACAATAACTAAATTAGTTAAAAGAGACTCCGTGATAGGTTTGCCAAAATTAAAATTTGAAAAGAACAAAATATGTGAGGCATGTCAATTTGGCAAACAATCTAGGAACTCTTTTAAATCCATAAAATGTGTCTCTACCTCTAGGCCTCTAGAATTATTACACATGGACCTATTTGGTCCAACTAGAACAACAAGCCTAGGTGGAAATAAATATGGCCTAGTTATTGTAGATGATTACTCTAGGTACACATGGGTCATGTTCCTAGCGCATAAGGACCAAGCATTTTCTATGTTTAAGAAGTTCCATAAGGAAGTAACAAATGCTAGAGAGTCTTCAGTCATAGCCATTAGAAGTGACCATGGTACCGAATTCGAAAATCAATTATTTGATGAATTTTGTAGTAAAAAGGGGATAACCCATAATTTTTCTGCACCTAGGACACCACAACAAAATGGAGTTGTGGAAAGGAAAAATAGAACTCTAGAGGAAATGGCTAGAACGATGTTATGTGAAAGTAACCTCCCTAAGTACTTTTGGGGAGAAGCCATTAATACTTCCTGCCATATATTAAATAGAGTTTTATTAAGACCCATTATAAAGAAAACACCATATGAACTGTGGAAAAACAGAAAACCAAAAGTTAATTACTTTCATGTTTTTGGATGTAGGTGTTTTGTCCATAATAATGGGAAAGATAATCTAGGAAAATTTGATCCTAAATCTGATGAAGGAATATTCTTAGGTTATTCTACAACTAGTAAAGCCTATAGAGTCTTTAATAAAAGAACCCTAGTTATAGAAGAATCTATACATGTTGTTTTTGATGACTCTAATGACATCTCATCTAGTAAGAAGGTTAATTGTGATGATGATATTGAAATACTTGAAGAAAAGATAGATGAGATGGGATTACAAGATGATAATCAAAAGTTGATTGAAGAAGCATCATCAAGCCAAGAGCCTATTGTGGATCATGGGTTAACAAAAGCTTGGAGGTATGCTCACGGGCATCCTAAGGAACTCATTCTAGATGATCCATCTCAACCGGTTAGGACTAGAGCATCCCTTAGAAATTTGAATAACCATCTAGCTTTTGTTTCACACTTTGAGCCCAAACATATAGAAGAAGCCGAAAATGATGTAAATTGGATAAATGCAATGCAAGAAGAACTAAACCAATTTACTAGAAACAAAGTGTGGGATCTAGTAGAGAGGCCTTCTGAATATCCAATTATAGGTACAAAATGGATATATAAAAATAAGCTAGATGAAAATGGAATTGTTATAAGGAATAAGGCTAGACTAGTGGCAAAGGGTTATAATCAAGAAGAAGGCATAGATTTTGATGAAACCTTTGCTCCCGTAGCTAGACTTGAGGCTATTAGACTATTATTAGCATATGCATGCTCTAAGGATTTCAAACTATTTCAAATGGATGTAAAAAGTGCATTTTTAAATGGGTATATTAATGAGGAAGTGTATGTAGAACAACCTCCTGGTTTTGAAAATCATCAATACCCTAATCATGTGTATAAACTGAACAAAGCACTTTATGGATTAAAACAAGCACCTAGAGCATGGTATGAGAGACTTAGTAAATTTCTATTAGAACATGAATTCTCTAGGGAAAATGTAGACACAACATTATTTCTGAAAAAGCAAAACAAAGATATGTTATTAGTACAGATTTATGTTGATGATATCATTTTCGGTGCTACTAACAATCGCCTCTGCGAAGAGTTTGCTGATTTGATGCAGAGTGAGTTTGAGATGAGCATGATGGGAGAGCTGAACTACTTCCTAGGGCTACAAATCAAACAATCTGAAGGAGGAATCTTCATCAATCAAGCAAAATATATTAAGGAGATGCTCAAGAAGTTTGATATGGAGGGAAACAAGTCAATCAGCACCCCCATGAGCTCATCATGCAAATTAGATCAAGATGAATCAGGTAAATCTGTAGATCAAAAACTTTATAGAGGTATGATAGGATCTTTACTGTATCTTACTGCAAGTAGACCTGATATTATGTTTAGTGTGTGCATGTGTGCTAGATATCAGGCTAATCCTAAAGAATCACACCTAGCTGCAGTTAAGAGAATTTTTAAATACTTAATAGGAACTAAGAACATAGGGCTATGGTACTCTAAAGAATCTAGCCTAAACTTAATAGGATACACAGATTCAGACTTCGCTGGATGTAAGCTTGATAGAAAAAGTACCAGCGGGTCTTGTCAATTTCTAGGAGAAAACCTTATCTCATGGTTTAGCAAGAAACAAAACTCGGTTGCATTATCCACTGCTGAAGCTGAATATGTGGCAGCCGGAAGTTGTTGTGCTCAAATCTTGTGGATTAAACAACAATTAGAAGATTATGGCATTAAACAAGATAAAATTTCCATTAATTGTGATAATACAAGTGCCATAAATCTAACTAAAAATCCAATTCAACATTCAAGAACTAAACACATTGAGATAAGACATCACTTCATAAGAGATCATGTATTGAATGGTGATGTGACACTCCAATTTGTTTGTACTGATAATCAATTAGCAGATATTTTTACAAAACCCCTAAGTGAAGAGAGGTTTAGTGTGCTTAGGAGGGGATTAGGAGTGATTGATCCATCCTAGTGGTGGTTTTCACTAGAATAATAGATTTTGATGATTACAATGTGGTTAAAATAGAGTTTCTTTTCAATGATCATCAAATCAGATCATAATTAGGTGTTTTTCCCTCATTTGGCACGATTATAGCATGAGTTTTAGGTGCGTGCCAAAGTTAGAGACGACTCGAGTAAGTTTCAGAGCCGGCTCCTAAGGGGGAGTCGACTCGCGCATTTGCGGGAGTCGACTCGCAAAGATGGCAGCTGAGGGGGAGTCGACTCGCACATTGTCGGGAGTCGACTCGAAGTCTACAGGCGTATAAGGAGAGTCGACTCGCGCATATTCTGGAGTCGACTCGAGGTCGAGTCGACTCGCGACTCAGGGGAGTCGACTCGCAGTCGGGATCCGACTTTTTAACCCTAGGTTTGTCGTTTCGCAAACACTTTTCTTTCAAGCCGCCACTGTTCAAAAAGCCCTAGAGCCGACTCCTAGGTCGTCCCCGATCGTCTCCAACCTCTGTTCGGACGATTTTTCACCGGTTCTTAGGGTTTTCGTCCGTTCCTAGGTCGTCTCCTGTCCGTCCCGAGTCTCCTCCGTCGACCTTTCTCCGTCCTTTAGGTGTTTCTTCCCGTTTAGGTCAAGATGCCTCGTAAGACCGTGGTTAGGAAGAGGTCCCGTCCCGAGGCCGGTCCCGAGCGGCGCTCCAAGGCGCGGCACGATCCCGCGAGGGAACCACCTCCGGCTCGTTCCCCGCCTAGGGCGGTTCCCGCAAGGCCGTTGGCGGGAAAGGCCGTCACCACCGGGAGGTATGTCGACTTTGACTATCTCTCCCGGAAAGGGTTCACCATAGGTGATAGGCTTAGAGCCCAGGGCCTAGAGTACTTCCTCACTTTGGACCTTCCCACTTACCCTGGCCTTGTTCAAGAGTTTTATAGTACCGTCCATCGGGGAGATGGAGGTATCGAGGGCACAGTAGTAGGTGTCCCTGTGCGTGTCACGGAGGATCTCATTGCCCACATCCTCCACCTTCCATTAGTAGGGGTGGCTCCCGCACACCCTGAGGATAGAGTTGAGGCCCTTACGGTCGTCTTAGGGCATCCACCTCAGTCCCCCCTAGACGAGGTATCTGCTAGCTCACTTCCTATTGAAGTGAGAATCCTTTTGAGTATTCTGTCCAGGTCCATCTTCCCTAAGACAGGAAGATTTGATTTTGTAAATGAGAGGGACCTAGCTATTATGTCTTACATTCTTCAGAACACCCCGGTCAACTTCCCCAAACTCATCTATAGGTATATGTGTGAGCCCCTAGATAGACCTAGGCTCAACCTCCCATACGGCATGATTTTTACTCTTCTCTTTAGGGAGTACGAGATTCCCATTCCTGAGAGGGAACCCTCTCGTGCATTGCGATGGACAGATCGCTTGTGTACGGGGACCATGCACAGGATGGGGTTTCGGAAGAGAGAGGGGGTATGGGTTAGGAAGTCTACCTTCACCGCTCAGACCACCAGACCTTCACCCAGTCCTGAGCCCGATTCAGACTACCCAGACCTTCCAGACCATCCAGACCTTCCATCCACTCCTCCTGCTCCTACCACCTCCGCCGGACCTTCCTCCTCGGCACCACCCTCTATGGCGGTCCGGATTGATCCTGAGCAGCTCCGGGAGCTGCGACAGGAGATAGTCAGAGAGGTGAGGGATGAGCTGCTTCGAGAGCTCCGAGGTGCGGTGCTTGCTCCCACTCCTGCACCCGTATCTTCTCAGTTGGTTCGTTCCTTGACAGCCGTGACTGACATGACGGCTCATGTACGGGAAGAGATCTACAATGTCCGGAGTTTGGTCCAGGCCCAGTTCCACAGCATGAGTGAGGTCACGAGCTCCACTCGACAGATGCGAGAGGAGATAGGTCGTGACATGCACACCACCACCGAGGGGGCCGAGCGCTTGTCAAATGTACTCATCGACAAGCTGGACGCACTTCAGACATCGGTGACTGGGCTTCAGGCGTCGGTGACAGAGCTCTCCACTACACATAGCAGAGCCACCACGTCTATCATCACACAGCTTGGCCATGTCACAGATGCAGTCACCCTCCTCATGGAGCAGAGCCGATTGAGAGGAGGAGCACCATCCTCGAGAGGAGGAGCCACATCCTCGAGAGGAGGAGCCACATCCTCCAGAGGAGGAGATGCATCCTCGAGAGGGGGAGCTTCATCCTCGAGGAGGACATAGATGTGTTTGAGTTTTGTTTTGTATTGTTTTACTTTACTTATTGTATGCTCAAATGTATTCACATTCATATCAATACAATGAGTAGACATCTTATCTTCACTTCTGTGCCATTTGATGATTGGTTGTGCCATTTGTGCCATTGATTGTGTGTGATTACCTCCTTTTTGATATGATGACAAAAGGGGGAGAAATATGTATAAAATATGTAAAAGGGGAGAAATATGAAAAAATATGTAAAAGAAATCAATGGAAATAAATAAAAAGATAAACTCTTAAAAACACACACAAATTTGTTCTAAGTGGATTCGGTACCTCGAGGCTCATTATCTCTCTTTCGGGGCTCCTAATGGAGTAATCTCCAGAATCTATTCAAGGGATATTCGGAGATTAGCTGAATCCTACTCAAGAACAAATTGACAGATTTTCCCTCTAAAAACAAAAAATTCAGGTCAAAAACTTCAAAGCATTAAAAGGAAATTCAGAGAATCAAAACATAGTTGAATGCATATGTTGAGGGGGAGAATCTAAATTTTAATCAAACTAAATCATTAATGACATATAAGCCACACAATTGATTGCATAATATGAAGGCTTATATAATTCCAAATGAAAGGGGGAGCTTTAACTCCGAAATTTAATGTTTCACTCCTTTCAAACTTGGATAAATTAAATTATCAGACATTTGAATTCATTTATGGATTTTATTTTATTATTTATTGAGCAAGTCATTTTACATATACTCAAAGTTTTGTCATTATCAAAAAGGGGGAGATTGTGGAGTGATTGATTAAAACCCCATTTGATTTTGATGAGCTCAAAGCATTTGAGTATATCTTGTGATTACTAATGAATTCAATTGAGTGTTTCAGTGAAAATCCTGTCCAAGTGTCTCTAGACTTGGTTCATAGTATTTTGGATAAGTTAAGAAGTCTGCATGAACCAAAGTCTGAGACTCGAGTCGACTCCCGAGTATCACGAGTCGACTCCAAGCGTATCAAGTTCACTGGCACGAGCTCGAGTCGACTCCAGACTAGTACGAGTCGACTCCGACTGAGAACAGAAAGAAGAACAGAAAGCCTCATCTCAGAACCTGTCAACGAGTCGACTCCTGAAGTGCGCGAGTCGACTCCAATGTTCAACGAGTCGACTCCAAGGTAGTAAGAGTCGACTCCAAGAGGTACACAAAGAAAAGTCAGAGAGCAGTTTTTTCGGGTCTGAGATTCGAGTCGACTCCAGTGGAACGCGAGTCGACTCCGATGGTTGGCAGGTCGACTCCAAAGAAAGCATGAGTCGACTCTCAGCGGAACACAAGGAAAAAGTCAGAGAGCATTTTTGGGACTCTAAGATTCGAGTCGACTCCCGCATTGCACGAGTCGACTCCGAGACTCCGCGACCATCGACAGACAGAAAACCATGTTACTGCCTCTGAGATTCGAGTCGACTCCCAGACAGCTCGAGTCGACTCCAAGACAAGCTTCACGTCAAAAGGCAGAAGACCAACTTTCGGAAACTGAGAGCCGAGTCGACTCCAAGGAAGTTCGAGTCGACTCCAAGACTGGATGAGCCAAAAGACAGAGGATCGGGAGTTCGGGCTCTGAGATTCGAGTCGACTCCAAGGACAGTCGAGTCGACTCGAGTGGACAAAATTCAAAATTGGATCCACGAACTTCTGTGGATGAGCCGACTCCAGAATTGCCAGGTCAGCTCCAGAAGTTGGCGAGTCGACTCCGGGTCAAGACGAGTCGACTCCCAGTCGTGACGGCAACTTTAATTCAAATTTGGAACAGTTGCCGAGTCGACTCCGGAAAAGCTTGAGTCGACTCCCGCTACAGCCGAGTCGACTCCTGATCGCGCGAGTAGACTCCAACCCACCAACGGTCATATTGTCAGGCTGCGCAGAGTGTGCAGAACGGACAGAAAAAGCAGTGTAACGGCTAGTTTCCGTGGGGGTTGGCTTAAATAGCCACAGAAGACTGTAGCAAGGCAGAGAACAACCATTCCACTCCAAGCATTCAAGCTTTCAAGCTCTGCAACGTGCTCTTCAACGAAAAAGGGGAAGATCAGCATTTACTGCAGCCAACTATATCTTCCCAGCAATTAAAGCCTCCTCCTCCTGCATTCAAGTCGACTACTCATTCGAGAGGAGATCGGAGTTCAAGAAGCCATTTCTCTACTTCAGCTTAAAAGCGTTTGAGGGCTTCTAAACTCCTCTTTTGATTATATTGTTTTACATCTGCTTTTGAGAAGCTTATTTTCCTTTCTTTCTATAACTTGTATTTACTTGGTTCAATCGGAGGATTGAATCAAGGGGACTAAGGTTGGTTGGTGAGCCAAGTTAAAAACCAACATGTGTAAGGGTTTGATTGTGAGCCCGGAAAAACAATCGGGGTTGGTTCTAGTCGGTGAGCCTGGGAAAACCGACCGAGTTCGTTGTGAGCTCGTAAAACAACAAGTTTGGTTGTGAGCTTGCAAAACAACTGGCTGTAATCCAAGGGGGTTATAGTGAAATTCCCAAGTGAGACTTGGGGAGTGGACGTAGGAGCAAGGGTTAGCTCCGAACCACTATAAAACCTTGTGTTTGTGATTGATTGGCTCTTTTCTTCTTACTCTCACATCACTCACAGCACTTAGGATTAATTAAATAACTTGCAATAGTTTTTAATTAATCATCCATAACGTCTTAAATATCTAAATTAATTTTAAAACCCAATTCACCCCCCCCCCCTCTTGGGTTGTCTATCTGGGCAACAAGCAGTAAGCCACGCAGAAACAGAGATGTCCTCCTCCTGCTCACCACGTGCTTCCCCCATTTCTTTAATAACACCTCGGTCCTCAGCGGAGGATCTCCCCACCCCAATTAAAACCCCTCACTTAAAGCCCTCACCTACTGTTCTCCACTATACTCGCTTTCCAGCGGAGATGCCGAGGGCGGTGGCATCAAACCCCTCTATCAACGGCCGTCCGAGATGACAACCTGCCGCCGTTTCCTCCTCGCCGCCGCCGCCGCCGGCGGCGGCCTCTTCCTCCTCTTCCGCCTCTCTCCGGTCTCGCCGGCGACGGCGGAGGAGAAGGAGCTCCTCCTCGAGTTCAAGGGCGACGTCACCGCCGACCCCGGCGGCGCCCTCGCCTCCTGGTCTGCCGCACCCGGCCGCGACCCCTGCGGCGACTTCGCCGGCGTCACCTGCGGCCCCTCCGACGCCGTCGAGAAGATCCTTGTCCAAAACGCCTCCCTCGCTGGCACCCTCTCTCATAAATTGAGTCCCTTCTTCTCTCTCTTTTTTTTTTCTTTTTTTCTTTCTTTCTTTCCTTCTTTCTTCTCTTCTTGTTCTTTACTTTCTCTCTTTCCTTCGTTCTTCTCTCCGACGACGAACCGCCGGAACCGAGCTCGGCTGCTCGTTCTTCTCTCCGATGGAGATGAGGATGGGGATGGCCAGATGGGGATGGGGCGGGCTCGGGCAAACGAGCTTTACGAGCCCGAGCCCGAGCCGGTTTTTCCCACTCGAGCTCGAGCCCGAGCCCAGTACAGGGCTCGGTACCGAGCCCGAGCCCGAGCCCGAGCCGGGGAAGTTGTGAAACGAGCCGAGCCGAGCCTGCAGAGGCTCGGGCTCGGCTCGGCTTGTTAACAGCCCTAGTGATGGGGACATCAGAACCTTTCATCTAGATGATCCTGAGCCCTCGTATTGAGTCAGACCTGGATTGGGTCCATTTGAGTCCAAGTCATTTTCTTTTATGCATTATTTGCTTTTGTTTTAGTCAAGTCAATTTGGTCAGTTGTTTTGTTATTAAACTAGTCAATTAGATTTATGTAATTAGGTCAATATGTAAGGTCTATATAAAGACCATCCCTCTCATATATGAGGCAATTGATGATTGAATAAAAGATTAAGAACTTTTCCCCCACGTCTCCCTCTTCTCTCTTCCTCCTCCTCTTTCTTCCTCCTCTCCTCTTCTCCCTCTTCTCTTCCTTTCTGTCTTACTTCCACTCTTCTTCCTTCCCTCCTCTTCCTCCTTCCCTTCTTTTCCGTTCCTCTGATTTCATGTCTTAGTAGCCCATCCCTATTCGGATCCGCGTCAACACCACTGCGGCAGCCTTCCCATGATCGGTCCGGCATCAACTTGGTATCAGAGCCAGTGGTTTTGCCTCCGTTGCCAAAACTACCTTCTTCTTTAAGCTGCAGTGAACCAGTCCTTCAAAAGAAAAAAAGAAGAAGGAGCTGTTCTTCGTTGGCTGGTTCTTCCCCCGTCGTCGCACGAGAGCCCACCGTTGCCATCAGTCACCGCCAGCACCACCGAACCACCTCACAGCGCCGCCGCACCATTGATTGCTGCTGGAGAACGTCGGCCCACAGAAGCGCCACCTCGGTGTATGGCGAAGCAGCGTCGGATTCCAGGATTCTGGTGGGCGCACGAGATCTATATTGTATACTGAGCAGCATGGACGCTGGAGCGTGTTGATGGGCCACGCACAACTCCCGTTGCCAAAAAGAGAAAGAGCATCGCCTCTCTTCTTTCGGCTCTATCTCTCGGACCTGCCGTAGCAGCCACCGGCCGCCGCACACAGGAAGGGGCCACCCACCGCTGTGATCGGCCGCCGCCTGTCGCCGCCGACCACAAAGCCGCGACCACAAGCTCCGTCACCGTCCTCTTCAGCCATTCCACCGCTGCTGCCGAGGAGACCGGTTCACCCTCCCGAATCGGTCGTGAGGTTGAAGACGAAGTTACGGTAACGGGTAAGTTCTAAACCCGTTACCCACAACCCGGTAGCCCGGGTCCAAAATCCAAAAAAAAAATGCATGTGATCTGCACGTGCTAGGTATAACGATTATCGAAGCGGGTTGCAATCGAAAGTCCGAATCCGATAACCCGAACCGTAAAGGTTAAAAAAAAATAAAAAAAATCCTAACCTCCTCCTCTTTTCCTGCACTTGTGCTACAACCAACGCCTGGGATCTAAGCTTCTCTTTCTCTCTCGGTTCTCACCAGAGGTAAAGGAAAAACCCTGTCTGCGGGTCCTTCCCACCAGCCGTCACCCCCCGTGAACACCTCTACCACCCGCCGCCTGACCACTGGTGGTTCTTCTGCGGTCTCCCAGAAGTTAAGCCGTAGCCGTCCGGGATCAAGCGTCACAGGCAAACAGCAAAAAAAAGAAAAAGAAAAAAAGAAGAAGAAATCTTCCCCACGGCCGAGAAGTTCCACCGTGTCCCTCACTGAGCCCGCTCCTTTCCGCCGCTGCCCCATCCCTTTCTTCCGCCGCCGCAAACCCTCGGAGGAAATCGCCGCCCGCGGAAGCCAGTGAACGGCCGCCACCACCGCCGCAGGTCACGGAGCCGCAGCCGTGACCGCCGCCGCGCCGCCGGAACCGCCGCCTGCCGCAGCCTGTGACCAGCCGTCCCGGCGATGCAGAGTCCCGCCGCAGCCCGCCCCGCCGCCGCCGCCGCGAGGAACGGCTCGCCCTCCCGAACCGTCGGGAGGTTGAAGAAGGAATCAGGGTAACGGGTAAGTTATCAACCCGTTAACCCACACCCGGTAACCCGGGTCCCAAAAAAAAAAGAAAAAGAGAGGCACGTGACTGCACGTGCCAGCTAAAAAAGAATAAAAAAGAAAAAAGGCACGTGACCACACGTGCCAGCAAAAAAAAAAAGGGGTACCTGCCTTCTTCCTGTTCATCTTCCCGTGGCCTCCCCGCCGCAATCGCCGCCGCACCGTGCAGCCACCGCCGCTCCGCCCCTCGGGTCCCCGCCGTCGCCGAGCCCGTTGTCGCTGCCGGAGTCGTTGTCGCTGAGCGCTGCTACCTCCGAGCGCCTCCTCCACGCGCCGCCTCCTCCGAGGGCCTCCGCCAAGCTCCTCCTCTCCTCCGTCGGCCGCCGCCCAAGACTCCCAACCGCCTCATCCGCCGTCGGTTCCCTCGCCGTGCCTCCCTTCGGCTGCATCCCAACCGAGGCACCCCGCCTCCCTCGCCCCGCCGAAGCACCACCGTACGCCCACTTCCGTCGCCGCCCACCGGCCGTCCGCCGCCGGCCGCCGAGTACCCCTTCTCCGCCGCCGGCCGCTGAGTACCCCTTCTCCCCCCCCACCGGCTGTCCGCCGTTCGCCGCCGCCGCCCGCCCCGGCTCTCTCTCACGAGCATCAACTTCTGCAGAAGCCTGAGCTAACTCACATCAACAGAGCCTCCATTCAAATCCTCCCTCGTCTCTTCACCACCGACACCAACACTACTGGACTCGGATAACCCATGCTCAAGGGGACTTGAGGCTTCTTCCAACCCAGTTTCCAAGTTCTCGTCTTTGTGATCTGAACCAAAGAAACCGACGGATTCAGCCACCGAAATCTCCATCCACGGCAAGTCTGATCGACCGCTCCACGACAGATAATAAGGTTTTTACTTTTGAGCTTGTTCATTTAGTTATGTTTTAGTTCTCTTGCATGATGGTTATATTCTTGAAACTTACTTTTACTGTCAAAATTCAAAATATTGAACCGTTCACTTCTGGACCTATCCTATTACCCATTAAATCTTGATATTAAATTAGCACGCCCTAGTAACATGACGTTTCTTAACATTATTCGATCAGATTACGTTAGGATCAGAACAACCATAATACTTGATTGCAATCTAATTTCTTAAATTGAATAATCTTAATCCTTAATTCCAAACAACTGAAATAAAAATCAGCAACATTTAAAATTTAAGTTATTCTTGTAAACTTGCTGATCTCTGAAATCATAATAAATTGCATTAGTAGGTTGTCCTGCATCAAATTTGGTCCTGCATCATATTTATTAGGGTTCCATTAGTGACATTGCATTTCACATCATCACCTAATGTTGTTATTGCATGTCAACCTATAGTGACAGGGAGTACTATTTTAATCAACCTAAAACCTCTGTAGCTACCATGAATTCCGACGTTTATAGATTTCTCATAGAATAGCTCGATGCCATGCGGGCTGGACACGAAGAATTCAAACAAGAGATCTGTGAGCTCATGCGAAATTCTAGGACCCCTAAACTGCCAATCCCTGTTGCAGCCCAACCTAAAATCGGTTTGGTCGCACCACCTGTAGTCCTTCCCCATTTTTCTAGGCACCAAACCCAATGCTCTAGATGTCAACAGTTCGGCTACATAGCATCCCAATGTTCCATTAAGACCTATCTGATTACTGAACTAGAAGTTAGGAACCAAGAGGCCGAATATGTCGAAGAAGTCTATAACCAAATATACAAGACTATGAAGAAGACTTTGAAGACGAACCTACAGAATTAGACCTTGTCCAAAATGATTCCCAAAGGGAGACTATTGATCTAAGTACAACCAAGCCACTTCACATCACTACTGTGGAAGAGGTAGTGAAAGATATTGAGAGCCAATCACCTGAATTGGCACTTGTAGCTAAAGATACCCATGCGGAGTCCAACCTTGAACATTCCCCTGTAGTAGTTCCCCTTCTAGAGGAGTTTCATGATTTAGTCCCTGATGATCTTCCGAATGCACTTTCTCCGATGCATGATATCTAACACGCAATTGATCTAGTTTCCGGAGCATCTCTGCCCAACCTTCCACATCACAGGCTCAACCCGAATGCATATGCTAGGATCTGGAATTTAATGTTACCGACAGTTGAGTTTGTATATAATAGTTCGGTTAATAAGTTCATAGGCATGAATTCATTTGAAGTGGTGCATGATTACAAACCTAGGCAATCCATAGACCTGTTTTTCATTTCTCATCAGTATAGAGTCTTTGAGTCTGCACAATCATTTGCATCACATCCACATTCATTGCATCAAGAAATCAGCAATTGTATTCCCTTTAATAACTTAAAATATAAAGAATGCATTTTACTCAAATGGTGAGTTCTTTCATGTCTGATATTGTGCTCATATTCTTAACTTAATTGTACAAGAGAAATTAAAGGAGATACATGAGCTTATCTTCAAGGTTTGTGAAAGTATTAAATATATGAAAGGTTCACAAGTTTGGAAATAAAAAATTTTGGATTGTCTTAGACAAATTTTTTTGGAAAGTAAAAAAAACTTAAGGCAAGATGTTCCTACAAGATGAAATTCAATTTTTTTGATGCTAGAGAGTGCCTTTCTTCATTTGAAGTTAAGTGACTTTAATTACAAGCATCGTCCATCTGAAGAGGAGTGGGGCAAAGTTAAGAAAATTAGCAAGTGGTTGAGTATGTTCTATAATGCTACTTTAGTATTCTCCAAAGTTAAATATACTATATCAAATTTTTGTTTTCCTCAAGTTTTATTGATTGAGATTACTTTAAGATGAGATGTAGAGTATAGATGCTTTCGGGCAAAGAATGACACGACGGATGTATGGAAAATTTGAAAAGTATTGGTTGGATTGTAGCTTAATCTTCCCCATGGTAGTCAATTTGGATCCTTGGTATAAATTTCAGTTTGTGGAGCATTGTTATAAGAAGTCGAATGGATATGGTTGTACTGAGAGCATGTGCATCTATGGTTGTATGTTTTCTCTCGTTAATCACTATATACTTACTTCTCTTAAAGCTCCAACTACTAGCACGTCAACTCATAGAGAGATGGAGAGGGATACTTCTTGTGAGACTTCTGAGCGATGCATAAAAGTGGATATTTTTAAGGTAATATAACACATTTTTCACTAGGATGGATGGTGATTTGAGGCATTGTAAAGTTTTAAAATGCATAAACATATCACAAATATCATTTCCAAGCAAGTTATCATAACCATAATTCATACCCATTTAAATATTCATGAAGGATGCAATTTAATCAGATTCAAAAATCACATGCAATCATATGCTTGATCCTACTTTTAAACAAATACATCATAACAAATATATAATTTTTATTTCATACTTACAATTAAATAGTGATTTGAAATTAATAAAATTTGTGCCAGGATTACTTACCTTGATTCGCTCACAAATCTCTAGACCTAGGTGATAATTTTACTGTACCTATCAATATCGTAGAGAACAGATTATTAGCCACTCACTCATCATTTTTCTTTTTATTTATATATTTATTTTTTTTCCTTTTCTTCTTTTCTTTTTCTTTTCTTTTCCTTCCTTTTCTTTTTCTTTTCTTTTTCTGTTCCTTCTCTTCTTCCTTCTTTTTCCCGAAGCTTCCCCTTCCTTCTCCATTCTTCTCCTCTCTTCTCCCGCGAGCAAGGAAGGGCAAACGGAGCTCTTGGGAGGAGGTGATCCTCGTCGGGGTGATCGGAAGAGGATCAGCCCGAGGCCGGCCAGCCCTCTCCTTCTTCCCGCGGAGGAGACAAGCGTACGGGATAAGCCTGCCGAGGCCGGCGGCGTCGCGGGATGCCCGCGGCCGAGCCTGCGGCCCCTCCCCGCGACGGCCGTGGAGCTCACGGCTGGGCTGCAGCTTCGCGGCGCCCGCGGCTGGGGCCAGTGGCGCTGGCATTGCTGGCATTGCTCCCGCGGTGAGTCTTCCCTTCTTCCCCTTTTTTCTTCTTCTTTATTTCTTTCTCTTAATTGATCTATCCTCCCGAGTGGATCGAGAGGAGGAAAAGCAGTGGAGAAAAGAAAGGAGAGCCAAGGTCCTTACCTTGCTCCGGGAATGAGCTGCGATGACCCTCTCCGGCGGCATCGACGTGGGTTCAGAAAACCCTATCACGGGAGGGTTCTGGAACAGTGAGCGAGGAACGGCTGGGCCACCGTACATCCTTCTCTCCCCTCCCTGCAGAAATTGGTAGTGCTCCAGATACAGAATAATAATATGAACTGCCAATGTTCGATCTTTACCATTAGACCTAGCTATGAAGAAAAGCAATAAATGGAAACAAAAAAGGCAATAAAAAGAAAATAGAAAAAATCGTTTCGAAAAACACTAGGTTTCGTCCAAAGCAGTAGACTTATATTTCACATTCAAAGAAATTCCCCCATTTGTTCGCTTCAATAAACTGTTATGGCAGTAGACAAGTAGTATAACTAGCAGTATTCAATGAAATTACTATGGTCATTCAGAAGGTGCTGCTTGTTCAATTAAAAATAATTCTGTCATAAAGAAAGATGATCAAGGATGGTAGGAGGATGATCAGAGCTGTTCCACACCAAATGTTCAACTTTCCAGTTAACTTCCCGCGGTTTTAGAATTGCTTTGTTTTCTATATTGTTAACTGTACATGGGTTGTCTCTGTTTATAAAACCGTGTGCAAGGAATTTTACACTGAATATTTCAAGGAATATATACGGAATATATATCGCAAGGAATATTACTCGTTGAACCTAGACATATACTGTGACTATTGGGCTGCCAGATGGGCCGGCCTGGACCAAAGTCGGAAGCCCATCTGGAGCCACTACCAATTTCGGGGGGGGGGGGGGGATGTACGATGGCCCAGCCGTTCCTCGCTCACTGTTCCAGAACCCACCAGAACCCTCCCGTGATAGGATTTTCTGAACCCACGTCGGTGTCGCCGGAGAGGGTCATCGCAGCTCATTCCCGGAGCAAGGTAAGAACCTCGGCTCTCGTTTCCTTTCTCCACTGCTTTTCCTCCTCCCGATCCACTCGGGAGGATAGATCAATTAAGAGAAAGAAATAAAGAAGAAGAAAAAGGGGAAGAAGGGAAGATTCACCGCGTGCGGCCGCGAGCGATACCGGCGCCACTGGCCTCGGCCGTGAGCGCCGCGAAGCTGCAGCCCAGCGTGAGCTCCGCGGCCGTCGCGGGGAGGGGCCGCAGGCTCGGCCGCGAGCATCCCGCGACGCCGCCGGCCTCGGCCGGCTTATCCCGTACGCCTGTCTCCTCCATGGGAAGAAGGAGAGGGCTGGCCGGCCGCCGGCGCTGCCGGCCTCAGGCTGATCCCCTTCCGATCACCCCGACGAGGATCACCTCCTCCCAAGAGCTCCGTTTGCCCTTGCTCGCGGGAGAAGAGAGGAGAAGAATGGAGAAGGAAGGGGAAGCTTCGGGAAAAAGAAGGAAGAAGAGAAGAAAAAGAAAAGAAAAAGAAAAGGAAAAGAAGAAAAAGAAAAAAAATATATAAATAAAAAAGAAAAATGATGAGTGAGTGGCTAATAATCTGTTCTCTACGATATTGATAGGTACAGTAAAATTATCACCTAGGTCTAGAGATTTGTGAGCGAATCAAGGTAAGTAATCCTGGCACAAATCTTATTAATTTCAAATCACTATTTAATTGTAAGTATGAAATAAAAATTATATATTTGTTATGATGTATTTGTTTAAAAGTAGGATCAAGCATATGATTGCATGTGATTTTTGAATTTGATTAAATTGCATCCTTCATGAATATTTAAATGGGTATGAATTATGGTTATGATAACTTGCTTGGAAATGATATTTGTGGTATATTTATGCATTTTAAAACTTTACAATGCCTCAAATCACCATCCATCCTAGTGAAAAATGTTTTATATTACCTTAAAAATATCCACTTTTATGCATGGCTCAGAAGTCTCACAAGAAGTATTCCTCTCCATCTCTCTGAGTTGACGTGCTAGTAGTTGGAGCTTTAAGAGAAGTAAGTATATAGTGATTAAAGAGAGAAAACATACAACCATGGATGCACATGCTCTCAGTACAACCATATCCATTCGACTTCTTATAACAATACTCCACAAACTGAAATTTATACCGAGGATCCAAATTGACTACCATGGGGAAGATTAAGCTACAATCCAACCAATACTTTTCAAATTTTCCATACATCCGTCATGTCATTCTTTGCACGAAAGCATCTATACTCTACATCTCATCTTAAAGTAATCTCAATCAATAAAACTTGAGGGAAACAAAATTTGATGTAGTATATTTAACTTTGGAGAATACTAAAGTAGCATTATAGAACATACTCAACCACTTGCTAATTTTCTTAACTTTGCCCCACTCCTCTTCAGATGGACGATGCTTGTAATTAAAGTCACTTAACTTCAAATAAAGAAAGGCACTCTCTAACATCAAAAAAGTTGAATTTCATCTTGTAGGAACATCTTGCCTTAAGTTTTTTTTACTTTCCAAAAAAAATTGTCTAACACAATCCAAAATTTTTTATTTCCAAACTTGTGAACCTTTCATATATTTAATACTTTCACAAACCTTGTAGATAAGCTCATGTATCTCCTTTAATTTCTCTTGTACAATTAAGTTAAGAATATGAGCACAACATCAGACATGAAAGAACTCACCATTTGAGTAAAATGCATTCTTTAAATTAAGTTGGATCTTTAGCATGTCAATAGAACCATCATTTACCGATGCATTATCCAAGGTCATGGAATACAATTTCTTTTTAATCCTCCAGTCAATCAACAAACCATAAATTATTTCACATAAAGATATGCCATTATATGGAGGCGGCATGAAACGAAAGTTGAGAAATTTCTTTTGTAACTCTCATTCTTCATCAATAAAATGGGCGGTTAAACACAAATACCCATCGGTAGTAATAGAGGTCCACAAATTCAAAATCAAACTTATCCTATAAGGAATTGAATGTAGCCACAATACTAAATTTTCCTTTTCTTTTTTATACTATTTCAACAAATTAACCTTTACAGTATTCTTTGATACTAACTTGGCATCCTCACAAACATAAACAAATAAAGATCTAATATCTTCATACTCAACAAATTGAAATGGTAGATCATGCTTAATAATTGCAAATATTAACAATTCATGGAATTTGTCGGGATCAAACTTACTAGAATGCATTGATCTAGACCCTTGAGATTGTGATAAGATCATCCGTCCTATGTCATGGTTCTTTCTACAACTCTCTAAATGTCGTTTCAAATATTTGGTCCCAACCTTATCACTAAATGGATATTCGCAGCATACTTTATGCACTTGCATTGAAGGGTTGCTTCATTTATATGAAAAAATTGATAAACAAGTGAAGTTAGCTTTTTTTTTTTTTTACGTTTGCCATGTGTGGAGCCACCTACTACAACTATATTAGCACCTAAGGACGTCAATTCATTTGTTCTATCATCATCACTCACCAACTCTATATTCACAACGAACTATTTATCCACATATAATTTAAAATTATATCAGAATACCAATCTAGAAAGAAAATTATTGGCTTTGAGAAGAAAAATTATATAATCCACTCCTCTATTAGAATCACAAAATGTTAGATCTAAAAAAATTAATCATGCTAAAGAAATTAAAGAAATATTTAAGAAACCAACATACATAAGCACTAAACATTTAGAAAAGAAAAGAAGGGAAGAGAAAGAGGAGGCTCAGATTCATCATTTAATCTATAGCTAAATCAAAATGGCTACAATCGGATGCCTGCAGAAGCAGGCCATCCAAGATTGGTTGCCATTAGAAATAGCTGATTCTTGCTTCATGATAATCTCATCCAAGAATCATTCTGACCTCTTCATACAAACCTAAAAGCAAATTCATTTATGGCCGAAGGCCAACCCTTATAACATGTTGACCCAAAAGATTTGATTTTGATGATACAAAATGTTTGGGTAAAATGTTTACTAATCAGTTGCTTGGAGTGTACTATAATGCATGTAAAAAGTTGAGAAGATATCATTCTTTAACTCGTAATGTGGAAGAATGGAACTTAACCATTTAAATCTCTACATGTCTATATTTTGATAGTGATATGTGTGGACGACATCTTGGCATCATGGACAAGTACATGTTATAGTCTAGAACTAACATACTGTTCTGAACTTCCCTGATGCTCAACTGGATCATTTACCAAGACTTTGGGAGGGAAGAGACGACTGATCATGCAATTAGCCGAAAACGATTCTATCGCTGAGGAGTATAAGGAAGTTGGATGTCTAATTGGTTATTTGATTCCTATTAATGCAAAGACTGTAGATTATTTCTCTAGATGCACTGATAATTCAAAATGCTTTTTCTTTCTCTCTAAAGAAATCATCATCATCATCAATACAGTTATGAACCAGAGTTGAAGTGGGCCAAAACTTAAGACCAAATATCCCAGTTGGTTGTGAATGGATTGGACCTAATCCTGGACCTAGAGCAGATCAACTCACTCTAAAAAAACATTTGTTCATGTCTGAGTCCAGATACTTATACACAGTCTGGAAGTAGTGAGTTTCACAAACCTAACATTTTGGGCTATGGATACCACCTTGCAGACTTCAACTTCACCTCCTTTCATAAATATGTAACCCCCTCCCTCCAACTAGGGTTTGAGATTTAGGTATTCTTTCAGATCTTCGAGGAAGTATGGCCAAGAAGAAGAGATCTCGAATTGTCATGCTGTCCAAAGTTGCTCCGGAAAAGTATGAATTCTCTCTCCTTTTTCTAATCCTCCATTCTTCTTCTCTTTCTTTCAATTTACAAGGATTTATTTTAATAAAAATATAAATTTTGACAAGGGCAAGTTCCGATTGTTATGAAGGCGACCGCCTCGATGGTCTTCTGTCAAAACTTGAGAGGTAATATCAAATCCCTTGATCTCTTGGAATATTGTGATTTTGTTTTTTAAAGAATTTGTTTTTGAAATAGGAGCATAGAAGCAGCAAAAATTTTGAAGGGAGATCTTCCTGAAAAGATTTGGATCAAGGTACAGTAATTTCTTGGTTTTGGTTCTTCGAAAACCCAAAAAGATTTATTTTCTAAGAATGTTTATGCATCTAGTGAATTCTAGGGGATTCTATAGTCATACCCTTTCAAGAATTTTATAAATAGTGCTTATATGTTTACATGTAGCACCAATTTGCTATTGGGGTCAATGACGTCTCCCGTGTGCTTGAGAGGATGCCTCTAGGTGAGATGCAGGTTCATTCAAAGGAAGATCCTGAGACAAAGAGTGGCCTTCGTAGAGCTCCTTTGGTTCCCCTTCAGGTTAAATCATATTTCTCATCTTGCATTGACCTACTTTGCCACCTTGCATTCCATGTAAAATTTTTCTTAGCTAGAAGTTGTTGCTTTTCTGTAGTGCGAGTGGAAAACAATAATCTTGCACACATTCAAGTCAGTTCCAATTCCCAAGTGCCTTTCACAAGCAATCAGTATAAAATGTCTAACATTTCTTTATAATGCAAAAACTTAATTCATAAGCACCTTTAGAGGGAAAAAAGCTAAAGGTCGCCACTCCAATCCCTGCTTCTGAAAGAGCATTTGACAAGCTGCTCTGTGAAGGGCTGAACACCTGACGAACCCTTGTGGACGTCTACCTACCCCCATATATTGCTCTCATCCAACTGGGCAGGAATTGGTAGCACTAGTCCTTTCAAAATTGTTAATAATTTATTTTTTTGCTGAATCCAAATAAATTAAACTTTTCCATGATGATCTAATCGGATGAATGTGCTCAATGGGAAGGAGCCTTTTCAGCTCACATCAGTTTTTAAAAGGAACACTATAGATTATCCTGAAATTATAGTGGAATATTAGTGACCGGTCGCAGCCTACTGCTGCTAATTGTGTATGCTAGATCATCCTTCTTTGTGTTAGGTGGTGCTTTTGTAAATTTCTTAAGAATGCTGAACACCCTATATGCACTCCAATGATTTGTGTATTGACAGATTTTCTCAAAAACACCAAGGACAGCCTTGAAGCCTGGTTCTTGTGTTTTTGAGCTATTAACGAAGGTCATCTTTTTTCTTGAATTCTCACCAATGGGCCTTTTTTAATTTAAGAATTTCTGCCTTGTTGAACTATATTTATGCACAGTTATCAACATATGCAGTAGAAAATTAGAATGTATCGATATAAACCCTGTCATTGTTTCCTGAAGTATTATTTTATGCCTTTGGATAATGAATGCATTGTTTTGGAGGAGTATTAAGTTATAGGCAGCATTTACAGTCAGACTGTTGATATATTTACATTTTCTTAGATGATTTACTACTACAAAGAGGAGCTCCAAATTTTCTTCTTTCTTTCTTTCTATCTCTCTCCTTTTCTTTGTATGCATTTTGTTATGTGGTGTGGGGTTCTTGATTTAAATAAATGTGAAGCAAAAGAAAGAAGGGGAGGAAAAAGAGCAAAATATATGAGATGTATTTATTGTGGGTGAGCCCATGCTTTGGGGGCTTTGTCTAGTTTGATGACCAAGTGGTACCCCGAAGAAATAGATAATATGTCTAGAAGAATGTGGAGGCATGAAGATAAAAGAAAGAAACAAGCATAATTGTATAAAATAGATATAATTGCATGTCTACGGAGATGAGGCTTATCTCCAGTTTGCTGGCCACTAAGAACTTAAAAGAAATAAGGGTTTCATCATTTTAAGTGTACTATACAAATGTATGGTAGCTAACCTAAGATGTTTTGAGGTCTCTCTGACATACCGTAATTTCAGGAATAATCTGATTTGGTTACTGCAATCATTTGAAACAAAGTAGTTTTCACCTTTTCTCCAAATTTGGATGCTTCATAATGCCTGTAAGATCAGTTATTGCTACCATGAACCTAGATAGTTCTTTTTTCTAATCAACAAATTTCTGCACCTCATTATTTTCCTTTGACCTATAACTTTGTTTTGTTTTTCCAACGATTAAAATGAAAAATGAAGAATGCTTATCTGCCATATTGTCATCTCCTGTTTGCACATCATCGTTTTTGTGTAATATTGTAGGCTGTGATTTTAGCTTCTGATTGTAATCCACGATGGTTAACTAAGCATATACCAAGCCTGGCATCCTCGAGGCAGGTCCCAGTGATCTTTGTCAAAGATAACAAAGGAGGTTCACTAAGGTTAGGTGAACTGGTAAAGGTCAAAACAGCACTGGCCATTGGAGTAAAGGTGATGCTCTAAACTTTGATATTTCGCATCCACTCTCTAATTTTGCTGCCTTATTTGCAGTAATTGTTGTTTGTCCTGTCTAGGCCAGAGAAAGCTGTATCAACAGAACAATTGATAAAGTTCTAGGTGGCAATGCAGTAGCAGACGGCGATCTCGAAATGGCCGTATAGATTCATTGCACTTCGTCATCTGTCTATATGAAGCTTCAGCGATGGAATCATAGAGTTGGTAGACAAGAGATTCTCCAGGAGAAAGGATGTTGTCCAACTTCCGAGTTAAAAAGATTTACGATGATAATTAATTGAAATGGCTACCGAGAGATCATTCACTCCATGTAAAAGACGCAGAAATATTAGGAATTTGAAGACTGGATTGACAGAGACCGTTGGTCATGGTTTTCATCGAGCTGCACGTATAATATTGGTGGACTGGTTGCATCTCTGGTGCCCCTTCTTTGGTTAGATATTTGGAGGCATTCAACCTGGTGTTTGGTTTGCTTAGCACATTCTACAGTACTGATGTTACCAAGCGTTGCGAATTTAGAAGCAATGCTGACGACCTATGTAACTTGACATAGCCCGGGGGCAGAAAAGGTACAGCCCGTATCTAATGATGCGGTTCCTCATATGACTCGTGGGCGCGTCAATCCCGCAGTGTGTTGCCCTGAAATTTTTGAGAAACCTGAAAGTGAACCAACAAGGAGCAATACTATTGAAACTTGTCAGTCGACATGGTACACCCTCATGTCTAATAACGGGAGTCCTCGGATGATTGGTACTTTGGTAGGCCTATGCGCCAACGAGCAATCCTATGCACACACATACATGTATGTATGTACCTACATATACATGCACTTGTGCATTGTGCAAATGCGCACGTGCCCGCATTAACATAGATGGGCATGTGTGCACGCATGCATCCATGCATATGTATATATGCCCAGCTGCCCGCACATGCACACAGGAATGCATGTACAGCATGCACACACATACATGTGATATATATATATATATATAAGCAGGGGCGGCCCAATATATTTGGGGGCCTAAGACGAATCCAATGAATGAGGTCTTTTTTTTTAATAATAATTTTTTAATAAATATAAAATATTTAAAAAAAAGGATATGAAAATGGATATATATCAAATACACTAGTTCAACAAAAATACATGAATCTAGCAAAGATAGGTAAGAAATCTTTTTAATTTAATATTATTTTTGAATGGAAGTGCAGAAAAGTAATTATCCTTAAAGAAGGCCAATGAAACTGATTAAATAACTGAGATAATGCTTGGCAATATTGTTTATCATGTCCAGCAAGAGCAGAATAGGAAAAGGTCATCCCATGGCACTTCATGGTCAAGATAAAGAAAAGAATTTGTCCAGAATGAAGCTTCTCTATAAGAGAAAGTAGGAGCATTATGGGAAATTAACTCTATCTAATTAATAAAAGTCCCATCCCACCATCTCCCCTTCAAGTGAGTACCCAAGCAGCAACCGCAACATCACAGCACAGCAGCCATTCAACCCCCTCCCTCCTTCTCTCTCTACCACCCAAGAGGGGAGAAGAAACGAGAGAAGAAAATTAAAAGAATCTCCACCCTCCAAGAAGTCCATTTCCAATCCCCCTTTCTTCCTGATGGCCCAGCTGGATCAGGAGTAATGTGAGGGAAGGAAAATCGAGACCAAAACCAAACAAGAGAAGGGATGAAAGATAAGAGTGGCTTCAGGCGTGTATCAAGCCAACCAAATCCCTCCTCTCCACCTCCCTTCCATCAAGGGGGAAGACGCGTAGCCAGCTCCTATTTCCGTTTTATATGAGGCCTTTGCTTCCTTTTGATCACGGTCAGACCCAAGAAACTTTCCTTCCTCCCTCCCTCCCCCCCCTCTCTCTCTCTCTTCACCTCCCGGGGGCCTTCCATTGGCTCGGGGCCTTAGGCGACCTCGGGCCGGCCCTGGATATAAGAAATGAGCAATGTATTTCAATAATGAATTATGGCCCTAAATTTTTCGGAACTCGAGTGCTCAAGCCTTTTACATTGCGCTTTGTTATCATATCTCATTTTCATTCTGTTGAGGAATATTTGGCTGGCGAAAAAAGTTTTGGAAAACTAGAATAATTTGAAAAGTTGAGGGCTTGTTTGGTAATTAATGTTTTTGTGTTTCTGCTTCTCCATAAATGATTGAAATACTGACTCGAGATTGAAATACTGAATTGAGATTGATGCTAAATATAGGAGTGGCAATTTCTAGCTCAACCCATTTATCCAATGGGATCGGCTACATGACTCGTGGGTCAAGTAAGGGTCAGCTAGTCCAGATCTGCCAGTGGGTTGGGTCAAGTTCGAGTCAAGGCCCCTAAACTAATTGGGTCATAGAGAGAGGCTTATAAAATGTAATATAATCTAAATTAAAATACTTATATTGATATTTATATATTTTAAAAATAATAATATTTGAGCTATTGTGCTATTAATTGTAAAAGGAGATATAAGTTGCAGTAAAAATGGTACAAAAACTATAAAAAATAAGCTCTAGACTAGATATGTTTGGATCTAAAATAGGTCAGCGGATTGCTTCAAGTTGGCAGGTCAACTACCTGTTGAGTTTGGATCAGGCATTGCGGTCGGGTGAGGTTTGGGTCAAGCCATATGGCCCTTTATGTATGAGGTCAACCCATTCCAAACCTGGCTTGATTTGTTGATTGCCACACCTAACTAAACATGATATCTTCAGAAAATTATATTTGAATGTAGAATTATCTACTACCCAAATTCTAGATATTTTGCAAAACAATTTCAAAACTAGGAGGGTTTCATCATACATTTGTAGTCTAGTTCTTTTTGCTTGGGTTATTGAAGGAAAAGGGGGAAAAAAACTGCACCACATGAATATGAGCTTTCCTATGTTTGGATGATAGGAAACTATGCGAGCGTAGATATGAGTTTTTCAATTTTAATTTTCCTTTTCATTGAAAAATTGTTTTCTAGATTCTTGTCCTTTTCCATTTTCACAGTTTTTCAAACAACCAAATATATCTATAGAGATAAAGTAGAGCTATTTCGTAGTTGCAGTGTAATTATAAATAGATTAAGAAAAATGCTAGATATTTATCATATCATTGCTTAAATCAGTTGAAGTTGGTAATTGGCTAACAGATACTTGACGCATGAATGACACCACCTATCCCTGTGTACCACGTCAACTCTTGATTGCAATGTCGGACTAGTGAAACAAGCATGTACTTCTAGATTATCATAGGAGTATCTGATCAAACCGGATGCAAATTTGGTTATCTACTTATAAATCTTGTCGGATATGAATTCGCAAATCTACTTAGATATCTACTAATACCATAGTTGATCCATAGCAGCACTGCTATTTTATCACCGAGTATTCAATTGGAACCGAATACCGATTGGGACATCTACTTCTTTATTGGATACCGATTCGGTATCTTCTTATAAATCTTGTCAAATACAAATTCGGCATCTACTTATAAAGTAGTTCATCCATGGTAGAACTGGGAGTATTTGGTCAAAGCTGGATACATACTTAGAAAAAAAACAACATAAATATATATTTTTAATTCTTTGTGATATTTTGCGAACTTTATTGTTAAAATATTGAAAATATTAATAATTTCTATATATTCCTACGATACATATTTTAAATCTCTCTGGAAATAAATAATTCAAGTTTTTTTTAAATTATTCTATAATTAAAGAATAATTGTGATATTTGATGCAAAAAATAGTAATATTTTCATATTATATGTTTTATTTGAAATAATTTTTAATTTTTAATATTTAATATAAACCCAATCAGACAAGTGACCTAGAACCTTAACCAACTCGCTGTCTGTGCAGGTTTAATAGCTAGTTCTTAGATCCTTATTACTTACATGTTGCATGTAATTTGGATGGTGGATTCTATTCCTATGGCTTATGATTATATAATTAATGTTAGTTTTCATTATTAAATTCTACTTAAAATTTGATTTAAATTTGAATATATTCCAGTTATATTTACGTTTGGCTGGAAAAATATGATGTGTGACTTGTATTTTTATTCAGTTAGGATAAATATTGATATGCTTAAAATCCAATTTGTATACTAATTTTTAGAACAAATATAGATACTAATGTTGTTATTCATTTAATATCCATATTTATGTTCTTATTTATTGAAAAGTATGAATATAAATATGGATACACATGTATCTAATCTGTATGCTATCCTTTTTCAACCCTATTTGCTAGTGATTGATGCGGGATAATTAAAAATATAGTGCTTTTTGCGAGTAATTGCCTATAAAGATGAGGCAAAGAGTGAGGTTGATAATTTGGCCCTGTTTGGATGTCGAAGGTTTTTATCGGCTAATAAGGTCTCTCTAACAAGATACTGATTTAAAAAAAAAATGCTAAAAGCAAAGTGTTTAAATTGGGTACCGCACTAGACAACAAAGCACTATTTTTAGAGAGAACTAAAATACTTCTCCTAGTTTATTTAGCTGAATTAGTTGTTTGGTGATTGCCTGATCTCTTTCAATTGCGTCACTTCTACATATGTTTAAGATAGAAATGTCATCTGGAAGATCATATTAGACTGATAAGATCTTCTAGCATCCAAAGAGGCCTTTTTTTTTCCGGTGAGAAAAGAAGCCTTCAAATCCTTGAAAATTGCTATATTTGATTACAGGGCAGAAGGAAATTATTAGCATTTGAAGCTTATGCTTTAGTGATGTTGAATATGTTTACTCCCAATTTGCATTCCTCTAGTTAAGCTCTAATATCATCATTAATACTCTTGACATCTTAGTTCCTTAAAAGCTTACAAAATCAATTACACTAGTAGTACTTTCAGGTCTTAATAGCTTAACAAACTAGTCATCGCTCACATTACCTTGCCACGCGCATACTGATAGCAACTATGTGATCTCCATCGAGGTTGCTAGATACATCTCCTTGAGGTATCACATCTCATCTATCTCACTTGAAAGATATACATATTTTTACAGAAATAGCTTTTTGCATATGAGCCCCTAAAAATATCTATATTTGAATAATAATATCTTCCTTTTCAATCCTCTACTTGCACAAATTGATCCTTCCACTAGTTTTTGTTGACCAAATTCATATTAAAGTTAACCAAAGCAATAGAAAGACAAAAATGGACTTGTTTTAAGGGCCAGCAAGGCTCCAAACTAGGTCTCTTCTCACTTTTTTCTCTCACCCGACAATTGGCCATGGAGAAGCACAAGCTATAAGGTCGGTTAAGTTTGAGAGCCAGGGACAAAATATCCACTAGATATGAAATTAATACTTTTAAGAGAATAAACAAATAGAATATTTCATTATTATCTAGTTATCTAAGCAATAAGTTAAAAAATTCCAGAGATTAAAGTTAAAAAAAGGAAAAAGACAAGGACTCATATGCAAATGAATGATTTGGATGTTGCTTTATGCTCCCTCATTCACCATTGAAGCATATACTGCAATCTAAACTGTTAATGAATGAATTCTAAAGGGAGAGCAGAAAATCATAGTCGTCCAATGCTTCTCAAAAAATGACAAATGCTATCTCCATCTTCGCAGGTTAAATCCGTGGTGTGAAAAGGATAAATCATAGTCGATGCGATCAGTATCTCCACTTCTTCGCAGGCTTTCCTGAAGCAAAGCAAAGAGTCTCTACAAATGAAATGACAACGTTCAGTATGACCAGAACCGTAAATCCACAGAGACCACAAATAAAATGTGGACAGCGAAATATAAGCAAACATTGCAGGCTTACAGAACAAAAATGCCCAAAGCATTGGAATTCTGGAAGGTGAATACATAATTTTGAGTGGCAAGCAGATTTAAAGTACAAAATCTATCAACCAAAATAATTATGTATATCAGACAGCACAACAAATTTGACATTCAAGAACACAAGTCATAAAATAACAATAAGTTGGGGAACCTATTCTCTTTTGTATGATACTTGTGTCTGTGTATGAACCAGGAACTTCCTGTTGGAAATAACCATATTGTGCATAATAGGCTGTAAGGGCTCGTGAAGGAAATGAGTAAATTTTGGCCAGTCAGATATTTTAGAAAGGAGGAAAAGAGGAATAAACTCAACCCAGGAGTCCAAAAGACCTGCTAATTGCCTGGCGGACCAGTTACTCGTATATTTTATACATGCATGTTATATATTGACTTCCTCCAAAATCAAATATGAAGACTTTTGTTGTTTGTTGCATTACTCATTCTTTGATCTTTCACACATATCCTTGAGATAAGCTAATTGCTGATGGTTAAACATTTCGAGCTCTTAACAAAAGAAACACATATGATCATACATACATACATAGCTACATATATACATAACCTACATAAACACATGCATACATACATTCATGCATACATACATACATGCATACCTAGATACATACATGCGTACATAGATAGAGAGACCTTTTTTGCACTATGATAAAGAAAAACAAGACCAAGGTCACTAATAATTCCATAAAAAAGGAACAGATGGCATACTTAGGTCTCTGCTTCACTTTACTGTTCCTCAGTCATCATTGATTTAACTCTCTTTCTTATAATTGATATCAATGACTGATATAGTGATAGCTCTCCAATCATCACGTGCATTTAAATGACTAGCTTGAAGAACTGTTAATGCTCTTGGGACTTAAATCTAACAACACTTGAACTGTTAATGCTCTCGTAGAGATACTCAAATCAACTCACTTTTTTCTCTCTCTAAGACCCTCTTGCACTAGGGTAATCTTCCACTCTTAATCTCTAAACAATCCCTCTACTCTATAACCATTTTCTATATCATTTTTCTCTAATTTTGGTTGGCTTTATTTTGTGTAGGGGTGTGACCTTCAAGGCAAGAAGATTAGCATATGGTTTCACACTTAGTACCCTAGCCTTCTTATTATTTAGTTTTGGTAAATAGATTGGGTTAGAGTTAGGTTGGGAAAACCTAGAGTTAAGGTTAGTTTTAAAGATAAAAAATTTTGAACTTAAAAATTTGAAAAAGAAAAGTAAATGATTGATTAGATTAGTTATGCATATGAGGTGGTTGATCATGTACAGGTGAGTTGGTTCCTAGATTTTACAATGGTAATTAGTTTTATAATTAACTAGATATGTTAGGTATACATTTTTATTGATGATAGAGGTAAGAATCCCCTTGCATGCTTAGTTGTATAGAAGTGCATATTTCTATCATGTGCATCGGTATCATAGTACAGATGTACATGATGTTAGGAATTATGTCCTGAAAGTCAATCGTCAGCCTATTGATGATTGAGTTGTATATGAATTAATAAATTAATAAAAATTATTTGGCATTATTCAACGTATATATTTTGTACATCTTCTTGAACTCTTGAAATGTGATGAAGTCTTTAGGACTCTTTTAAATGGATAAAGGAGGATTTGTCTATGATACCTTAAACCTGTTCGCGACTAAACGATATGCTATTACTAAGATAATAGCATTATCAAGTATAGGTCGTTGTGTGCCATATCGTTGGCTGTCCTCTTAACCAAGGAGTGTAGAGATACTGATATGCCACACATGTGAAGTATAGGAGTACATTTCACTGAACATAACTAGTTTCGGAACGCTCTGCTGTCAAGAGATGTTTCTATGGATATGGGTATATGTGTCCCTCCGACCTGAGATCACCACGGTAACTAGCAAGCAATTCACTGTACTTTAGTACTAGACTATCTGAGTTTCTAATTTAGTGACAGAAGATTACTTAGTGCAGTCAAGTACTTGCGAAGTCGGTGTGAGTCAAAATGAAATTGACCCCTCTTGGTGATAGGAGATAATGCTCTTGTGTTCAATTTTAGCAAAATCTTGACCAGGATAATCCTTGTGAGGAGTCACAGGATTTGTAAAGTTGAAATACATTATGGATGAACTGATTAAAGAGTTAACAGTGAACTCTGAAGTCGTCCTGAGCATTTGGTGTCATAGGAATGAATTATACGGTAACCATAGTCCAAGGGTTCTAGAATATTGCTTTGTAATCATTCAGCCTATCCGGACGTCGGGTACCATTGCTAGATGGTCACTTCGATTAGTACAGAAAGTTATTCTTGTGCTACCGGTTTAGGTTCGAACCTATGGGGTCATACACATAGAAGTTTCTAGGTTGATCAAATGGCTGATTGATGATTAAGAATCATTCAGGGATAATTTGGTTAATTCGATTAACAAATTACCTTAAGCAAAAGTTGCAATAAAATAATTATTAAATTATTGAAAGATTAATTAGCAATTAGATTGCTAATGAACTCGATTTGATTGAATGATTGGGCTTAGGTTGAGCCAAATTGAATAGGATTCAATTTGGGCTGCATCAAGGTTTAACCTAATTAGATTAGGTTCGACCCAAGTAGATTGAGCTTGACCCAATTGATGGAAATCACCAAATTGGATTGGGCTTGACCCAAGTCAATTAGAAAGTCCTTATTTGATAAGAAATATGAGTCCAAAAATTCAGAATTAGATAAGAAGAAGAATCCCTAAATTTTAGGAGTCTAGCTTTATCTCTTGGAGAAGATTGACACCTCATTCTTATCCCCTTGGTAATCATTCTTAGAGAAGGAGTTTTCCAAATTAAGAGGGATTATTCCCCTCTTATCTGTGGTATTTCTCAGAATTTTTGGGAATTTTATCAACCAAATAAGTTGGCAAAAATAGATGTGTGGTGTGGGGGGTCCAAGGATATAAAAGGACCTCCATACACTCCTGACCATCCAAAATTCTCAAAAGGGTGTTGAAGTACGGAGTTCCCGAATCAAAGGCTCCGTATGCTCCTTCATCCGGCTCATGAAATTCATCAAAGAGCCATAGGTCATAGTAATTGTTTGCCCCTATAAAGTCATTTCTCCTAGCACTTGCAAAATAAATTCTTGGCCCGACCCTTGGCTTGTTGGAAACACTTGGCACGCTCCTTCGAATGGCCGGGGAATCAAGACACGGGGAGGGTCTGCGGGTTGCAGCTGGCCAAGGCTTGGCCAAGGATACAAGACATGCTTCTTTGGGTTTTCAAAAGGGTTCTAAAAATTTTGAGATTAGGCCGTCCTCCTCTTCTCCTTCCTCTTTTTCATCTCCATCCTTCATCCTCTCGAAGAACGATTAAAGGTTGAGTGCTTCGAAAGAGAAAGGTTCAACAATTGCAGCACCTCTGTGCGAGCTAGCACTCCCGCGGAGGTAGATCTTCCTGGAGCTTCGCGTGGACGATCCATAGAGGCCGGATGCATGTGTGGCTACAAAACATGATTAAGGAGTTATCAAAGACCTCCAGCGAATCAGATATGAGATTTGATCTCATTAGAAATTAAGATTAGATCTTAAATATGGTTGCTGAAATTTTAGGGTTGCTGAAATTTCAGGATTGTATGTTAGACATACAATAATAGTTTCTTATTTGAGGTAAATGTTTAAATCCTAGGATCTGTTTTTATTGTAGAGATCTGATCTCTAGTATGCATAGAAATTAAATAGTTTAATTCATTCTTCCGTTGTAAAATTTTTAAAATTATATGCATGCGGCCACTAAGGTTCCCAACACATAATTGTGCATGGACTATAATAATATAGTTATACTTCAATATTAGCATGATACGTGTATTCAACTAATAAAATTGAGACTTGCATAACGGAATTATAGGATAATTTAGACTAGCCACATTTATCGATGCTAGGAATGGGCTGAAAATGTGACCGTTGCTAGTTTTACATCAAAAATAACTTAATATATTTAATATGCATTCTTGAAATAAACATGCGAGTGAAGACTCTAGATTCACCATGTTAATATGGTCCGCCTCATCATGGTCAAGAACATAATATTATTAATTGCCCCATCATACACGGGCAATGTGACACCATCGATTACCCCATCATGGATAGGAAACATGTCATTATCAATTGCCCCGCTAAGGGTAGAAAAGATGATACTATCGATTGTTCTGTTATAGGCAATAAATATAACACTAGTGATTACCCCGCCATAAGCAAAAAATATGATCATTACTAGTCGAAAGCTAAAAGATAATATGAACTGCTTATTTTGCACTCTTAGAGATATTTGCTGAATCCAACCGCTGCCAAATGATATGAAATGATCATAAATTATTGATATTAAACCACTATTGAAAGAAATCATCATCTTGTTTTGTGTGTGATGCATTGAGAGATCGTGGCCTATTGAGTAGTGGATATAAAATTCAAGTACTAGCTAATTGCTATGTGCAATTCATGATAATAGTATTTTAGTAATATTCAATGGTTATGTTTGTTGTAGATTAATTGTTATACCTAACAGTTAATTATTTATTTATAAGAAAAATTACTTAAAACACCTTTTCAACTTAGGACTAGTTTCACTAAAGACCTCTCGAGTTTAAAAAGTTTCAAAGTGGTCCTTCAAATTAGTTAAGTGGTTCAATGTGGTTCCACGATCCATCATTGTTTTTCTGGACTCGCGGGAGTCCATCATGTGATGGTCATATGAGACTTTTAGGAATAAGTTACCCTTGTGAAAGTAGGTGGGGGACGAGGATAGAGAAGGGATGAGGACAACAGTAGGGTTTAGAGAGGAGGAGGAGGTGTTGAAGAATAGAAGATGGTGAGAGTGGGTGGGGTTCAGGGCTAGGTTAGATGGAGAGGAGAGATGAGAATAGTTATGGGATTAGAGGGAGAAGGAGGTGTTGGAAGCGAAGGAGTTAGTGGAAGTAGATAGGGCTAGGACCAAGTTAGATGGAAATGAAGGATGACAAGAAGAGATTAAGATGGGGGTGGTATTTAGAGAGGAGGAGGATGTGTTGGAAGAGATAGTAGGAGTGGGTGGCGCTTGAGTGGGGCTCAAGACTAGGTTAAATGGTGAGGAGAATGAAGAGGATCAATGAGGATGTCAATGGAGTTTAAAGAAGAGGAGAAGGATACATTAGAAGAGGAGAAGGTGATGAGAGTGGATGGGGCTTGGGTGGGACTAGGTTAGATTGAGATGAGAGATAGAGAGAAGGGATGAGAATGGTGGCAGGGTTTAGAGAGGAGGAGGGAGAGTTGGAAGAGGAGGAGGTGGTGGGAGTGAGGAGAAATGAGAAGAGAAGAACAAAGGTCATTTTTCATAATAAGTTATTCGGATAAGGAAAAAATTATTTTTTACGATAGTTTTTTAACGACGTTAGACGTCGGTGGGGCTCGAGATTATATTAAACCATGTAACTAGCTTCAAGGGCTACTTTAAAATTTTTAAATTCGAGAGGTACTAATAAAACTAGCTCTAAGTTGAGGAAGTTGCTTAAGTAAATTTTTCTTATTTATATTGGAGTATTGGAGGATTTTTTCTGAGCTGTTAGTTTATGCCATATCTTTATCTTTCTTTTCAGAGCCACAAAATGCTTAGCATCTAGCTGAGGTTTAAGATTACTCATGAGAAGTGGGAAGGAATTAGAATGTCTTTGATACTGTTGGATGTTTGGAGATTGTAGTTGGACTATTTTGTTATTCGATAATGATGGAACTAATTTTAGTCTTGAGAATGATGATTATATTTTACATTCTTTTTTAGTATTTTTTTTGAGGTTTTGTTCAATCAATAGGCTTTGCATATTTCTTAAGTAGCGTTTGATGATCCAAATGGTATCACCGAGGTGATCTTAGATCATTAGCGATCCATATCCCAAGATAATATGATCCTTGATGATTTAAGATCGTTGTATTTGGTATGTTATATTTCAGTGATTAAAGATTCTCAGATATCTACGAGTAACCTATTTGGTATTTTATGGGAATCTAAAATCATTCACCATATAATACCAAGATTACCCTTAATATGTTTTATAATTTATTAATCATACAAAATATATTATAATAAAATATTAATATATTTATTTAAGTACTAATTATTAATATATTCTATAAAAATATATTTATTAGTCCTATAAATTATTAATATTACAAGATATATTAATTATTATTATAGAATTGATATTTTTATTTATAGTTATAATATATTTTTAATACTAATAATTATTTTGATTAGGAAAATAAAGCAAATAGAAGTAAAATATGACGTAGTTTCATTATATAAATATAAAGTACAATAATATTTCTACTATAATTTAAAATTATCATTAAACAATAAATGACAATAATATGAGTAATAATATATTATAACATAATATATATAATATCAATATATATAATATCATTTATTTAATATTAATATAATCTATTAATGTTATATTAATATACCAATTTTTTCTGCTAGATTGAGAGACATTTTTGTCCTCAATTTTTAGCCCAAGATCACTCCTCTGGGGTGATATTAGATTTCCGACCTCAAGGATGGGCATCTCATCAAAATAACTTATTTTATTTTTTTCAATAATGTAGGATTTTGATACATATGAAAGTTTTAATTTTGTGACTACTGCATAGAAGTCTCAATTGGAATTATATTTGGATAATCCTAGAATTGATAGAAAGTCAAATTTGGATAACCTTGCTTTTTGGTAAGCCAATCAATTTCGACATCATCAACTTTCTCTTATGGCACATGATATTCTAACTATTCCAATAACTACAGTCATTTCCAAATTTGCTTTTAGTCTCGGTAGGAGAGTATTTTATAAATACTGTAGTGCACTTAAGCCGGATATTGCTGAGGCTTTGATTTGCACTGGAGATTGGATGTGTGTGTGTGTGTGTGTATATATATATATTAAATTAATTATATTTCTATTATTTTTTTGAATGAATTTATTATGAATTATTGCAATATTTCAATGTAGATGTTTTGGAACTCGAGTTATATGAGATTGTAGAAGTTGTTATGAACTCAAGTTCCTACAATGAAGCCTAATCAACTCATTGCTCGGTCAATATTGAATCCATTCCATAGTGAGATGAATCATGGTCATGGATACTTTTTTGGACTTATGTTGCCTTTTACTTAGAACTTCGTTTTAGTTTTGGTTTTAATATGAATGTTGTCATAGTTTGGGGCACTTTTTTGTTTTGCTTTGACTATGGATATTGTCATTGGACTTATGGAGTTATGGTGATGGTTATTAATTATTAAGTGGTGATATTTGCAGTTTCTTTTGATATTTATAGCTATTTGATAGTTTCTTTTGGTAGGTTCTTTCTTTGGATAGGCTAGGCATTGGAACCATGATTAGAAATTTGGTTCTTGTTTTATGAGGGATTTCATTTCATCCTTTCAGGTATGTCCTAATTATAATTTCAGATCATAATTTCATACTGTATAGTTTGTCAGTGCTTCTTGTAATGTTTTCTATATCTAGTTTCATTGCTACTTCTTGAATCTTGATATATAAAGCCGGGAAGAATTTGACAGGTTACCAGCTCTTCTTTGGATTTCTCTTGCAAGCTGATTAAAAGGTTATAATTTCTGTCTCCTAAGTTGAGTTTTGGTCTGGACAGGAATATGAAATATATTATTTGTAGCCATTCTTCTCTAGCTCACATTACAGAAATAGCAACTTCATTATTATAGACAGTTAGACACCCTCTTGGAAGACGAAGCAGTGCAGCGACTTGCGTCGAAGATGTTATCTAGCTAGCTGTAGATTCTTGTGTCTTTATGTATGTTGTTTTTTTGGTAGAAAAAATAATGTTGATACATGGTATTTGGTTCTAGACAAGATTCTTAATTGTTGTGGAAGAATGTAAATGCTACCCAAAAATTTCTGTATCGAATGGTTGTTGGTGCTTCTTGTAAGATTTAGCCTTATTGCCATCCAAACAAGATTCTTATAATATATTCTACATTTAGCTTCTTGTAAAGATTGAATGTAAATGCTATACAGTCACAGACAAGATTCTTGCAATATTTTCTGTATTTAGCTTCTTGTAAAGATTGAACGTAAATGCTTTTTAAATGTCAATAGTATTCATACAACATTCTTGTAATATTTTCTACATTTAGCTTCTTTTTTTCTTTTGCTGTTTGATATTATAAACAGGTTGGGTCGGATTGGATTAACATATTATCTATTTATTAAACAGGTTAAACAAATATGGTCAGGTTATTTGTTTATTAAATATTATAAATTTAGGTTACAAATTCTGGCTTATTTATTAAATAGATCGTGTTCAGGTTTAGAATTTCTAATCTGACTTACATCTGTTCCGATCCGACTCAACCCGATTGCCACTCATGACCTCATATCGACACTTAGGATTGATCTAATGATACCTCTTGAGCTAAATTTCCTTTTAGGACGTGGTGTATGTGCATAATTCACCATTGGATCTTTAACTCATTCAACGATTTTCTCCACCACATGAAGTTGTTGGAGTGAGGGTCAAGATCTTACCAGTGAGAGTATAGTTCAAAATGAAGTTATTCTAAAACTCCGGGTTGTACTTGCAGTATAGTATCAAGGTGTCCATATCTATCTTCAGTCCAAGAAGCTCCAACTCCCGAATGCAGTCAATCATCTTGACCACATGATCAAATGAAAGACCCACTCTCGGCAACTTGGTATATTGTGATGAATCTGAACTTTTGAACTAGGCTTTGGATTTGACACAGACTGGTGAGGAAGACAAATGGGAGGATGAGGTAAAAAGGAGACCTAAAAGTAGGGGTGAGAATAAGAAATATAAAAGTGGAGCTAGGCTTTATCCGGGTCTCAATAGTTTAAAAAGGTGACCTAAAAATAGGGGTGAGAATAAGAGATACAAATGTGGAGCTAGGCTTTATCCGAGTCTCAATACTTTTCTTAGATTCGTTGGCTAAAGATCGGGCTGGATGGGCTCAGGCCGAACAATGTGATGTTGGGTTGGGCCCAACAAACCATATATGGAGTAAAACAAGAAAAACATCCAAGCTTTAGAACAAGGCTACGAGGGTGTAGCACTTTCCCGTCACACGAAGAAGCTTCTGGAACCGCCACGGCCAATATAATGATTCGAAATCTCAAACGAGCTTCGGCCATCCTGTCTTGTTCCTGCGGAGAGCGTCGCGCACGGAAGGGAAGGATTTCCATGGATTTGCTGAAGCGCGAGCTCCAGAAGAAGAGGCAGAGCCTGGAAAACGACTTCGGCGGCCGAAAACTCCTCAAGCGATCCGAAATCGAGCAGAAGATGATCCAAAAGCTCCGCGAGGAGGAGCAGCGCCAGCTCCAATCCAAAGCTCTCCGCTCCTCCTTCCCCTCCGCCCCAAACCCTAGCCACCAATCCTCCCTCCCTCCCTCCCTCTGCTCCAATAAGCCCCTCTCTGAGGAGCGGAGGATCGACGACCTCGACCTGCCCCGGCACGAAGTCATCCGCCGCCTTCGCATTCTCAAGCAGCCCGTCACCCTCTTCGGCGAGGACGACGAGGCCCGCCTCCGCCGCCTCAAGGTCACCCTTAACTCCGGTCCTCTCTAGATCGACGATACTGACATGACCGAGGGTCAGACCAACGACTTCCTCCGCGACATCTACGAGCTTCGGAGGCGCCAGAAGATAGGGATCCTCCACGACCGGGCCAAGCCCAAGATGGAGGATGGCGAGAGGACGGAGGGCAGCGGTACGGCCGACGGTGGCGCTGCTGATAATGAGGTCAGTGGGGATGGGGGTTCATCTGGGGTGGATGTCGACAAGGATTTGAAGAGAATGAAGGCTGATTTCTTGGATCTCTGCGACGAGGATAAGATTCTTGTGTTCTTCAAGAGGCTGCTCAATGAGTGGAACCAGGAGCTGGAGGAGATGCCGGAGGCCGAGAAGAGGACGGCCAAGGGGAAGTTCATGGTCGCTACGTTTAACCAGTGTGCGCGATATTTGAATCCACTTTTCAAGATGTGCAGGAAAAAGGTATGCCCTTTCGCAGTCTTTGTCTTCCTTTTCTAAGTCGATCAATTAATAAAAGTAAACCATCATCCAAGAACCAAATTGTGTCTGAAGAGGATTTTGTTTTTCAAGCTTGATTGTTGTGTTTATTCTGGAGTTTTTGGATTTAATCTTGTATCTAATCTTACTTTTATTTGAGTTTTTAGATGACTTGATTGATTGGTGATTATTTCTAAATTTTAGTTTTGAAGTGGGTATTTTGAGCCTTGAGTCTTGAATGCAGAAATGCGTTATGTGTCAAAAGGCCCACCTACTTATTTGAGCTATGCTTTTACCGATAAATGTACATAAAGTTGATTGTCATTTATGTTTGTTGTTATGATTTTGGAGAATGATTCTTGTTTTGCCTCAGGCATTTTTTTCAGAGTGATAGGTTTCTATAATTCCTGGCATTTAATTAAACCTAAGATATTTAGGGCTGCAAATGGGTCGGGTCGGGTCGGGTCCTAGGTGACCCCGATCCGACCTGGTTGCATGTTCGGGTCCTAATTTTGGACCCAGACCCGACCCGGTTGAAAAACGGATCGGGTCGGGTCGGGTCCATACCTACCCCGATGGGTCATTCGGGTCGGGTCGGGTCCGGATCTGGTCGGGTCCGGGTAAATGGCATCTATGACACGTGGCGAATATCATGTCGCCCTTAATGATGATGGGACGGCTAAAGATATGGGCGGCCCCCCCTCCCCTTTCCCATCCGAAATCGGGCAAAAAACTCAAATTAATTAATTAACATTTTCATAAATAGTAAGATTATTTTTTAAGAGAAAACGAACTAAAAAAAAAAAAGAGATAGTGGCTTAGCTTTTTCTTTTGGTTTTTTGGGCTGCAGGGCAGTGGAAATGGAAGGAGCCACAGTGGCTGCTGCAGCACCACTCTTACCAGTCTTTCTTCGCAGAGGGATCCACACCACACTGCAGTAGATCGAGCAAATCAAAACTATATTGAGAAAAAAAAAAGAGAGAGAAAAAATATAAAAAGATGAAAAATAAAAAAGAAGTTGATCTTACCGTGCATCTTCTTCTTCTCTTCCTTGGAGATTCTCTAGTTCTTGCTGAAAGGATGGAAAATCAAGAGACAGAGGAGAGAAATCGGAATAGAAAGGGTTTTAGTCTTTGAGATGAGGTATCTTGAAGAAGCTGATGGAGGTTTTAACTTTTGAGGGAGTTAGGGTTTGAGGAAGACTAGATCGTTGAGGAAAGAAGCTCGGAGTCTGTCGATCTAGAGGGATTTAGAGCCTTAGAGGTCAATCTTTCCCATGCAACAAGATTTCAGGCTCTCACCGCTTGGAGTTGGTTGATCAGTTGATGGAAGCGGCAAAGGTGTGAATGGGTAGGCTAGTAGTTTAGTCAATAGAAGAAAACCTGGAAACCCTAAGGAACGGGGGTCGGTGGATGGAAGAACTGAAGAACCTCAAAACCCTCAAAGACTAGATGGAATGTGGCGGAGAACCAGAGAAGAAGTTGCTAGAGAAGAGAATAGAGATGGACAGACTCATGGAGTACCTATAGTGATCGGTGGATGGAAGAACCGAAGAACCTCAAAACCCTCAAGGATGAAAGATCGGATGGTAAGTGGAACAGGGGAAGAGAACCAGCGTCCAGGGAAGAAGTCTCTAGAGAAGAGATCGAGAGAATGGAGACGGACAACGACGGACTGATGGAGAATGGACAGTGGACTGGAGAATGCAGTACGGCGCCTGAGTAGGACCACGTGGGCGGCCGAAGGCGAGAAGGCAGGATTTAGGCATTTAGCTTTATATAGTAACGGGTCGGGTCGGGTCCCGGATCAAGATTGGGTGGAACCGACCCGACCCGACCCGAAAAATAGATCGGGTCTAAATTTAGGACCCGACCCGGCCCCGCGGGTCCTAAAATTCGGGTCGGGTCGGATCTAAAGCGGGTCGGGTCGGGTCGGGTCCCGGGTCGACCCGACCCATTTGCAGCCTTAAAGATATTAGCTCATGCGGGTTTTTTTTTTTTTGGTTCTTTATCTTCTCCACATTTTGAAGGCCTATTTTAGAGGGTAAAAGCTATAAGTGAATGCCTACTCTAAGGTTCTACACGGCTCTCAAGGTTAAAATTTCGTTGCATGTTTTATGATGAGCCTTTAGATATAAGCATGAAGAATTTTTTAATATTTGTTGAGAAGACATGCCAATGTAAACATATGGTACTGTTATTCCTATGTATAACTCTGGAATGTGGTTTTTTTTTTTTTCTACATTAATTTCAAGATTCTGGGTTGGCCTGTTTAGCTTGGTTAAAGATATCATCATGGTACCTTTGAAGTTCAAAGTTGCTTATATGTATATGGTGACGGCAGTTCCATACATTTTATAACTTTGAAAAGAATTTAAGCTATTCAACTAACAGTTTATTTTTCCAAAAAGTTCATCAATATCTAATGTGTGTATTCTTGTATTCTTGGCTCTACGCTGCTTGTACTTTCTGTGATATTATAGTTTGATGGATTTCATTTGGCTATTTATAGGATGAAGATGTAATGTATTTGCAAAAAGTCAACTTGATGAGGAGGATTCCAGCTTCAATATACTTAGAGCCAGACTTCTGAAATTCTTATTTAATTGTCATTTTTCTGGTATTTTTTCATTGACCTTCTGTTTTATTTAGCTAGAATAATTGCATCTTTGCTTAAAGATAGCCATTTCAAGGCTTAACTCCTGTTACAGAATAAAAGTATATTCCAAAACAACTTATATTCATTATATTTGTGGATCTTGGAAAAAAATAAAAAAAGGCTGATGGTTGTGTCCACAATTGTGATTATGATTTTGTGCTAATTTTCATTCTTAGTAACTATAGGATTTCTTAGAATGTGTGGGTGAAACCTTAGCAAAATTTAATAGATTCCATGAACAAGCTGGAGAATGGTAGTTCTTCTAATTCCTCAGATTTTTTACTTTTGTAAATCTCAAACTGAAAAATTGAATCCATTCTTAGAAAAACATTAGAAGCATGGGCTTATTTCTTGTGTTTTACATAGTTCTTAGGATCAGAAATTATTGAACAACCTGGGGATGGGTTGAACATGGCTCTCAATGATATGATTTTCTGGCAATCCATGATAATATAAGTTTGAATATAATCTTTAGTACTGATTGCTGAGAAACTTTGCAATCTTAAACTAATTCTATGCTGATTTTTTATAACTTTTGTTAGATCACTATCTCTATGCAATTTTTTTGATGATGTCAATAGGGGCCTAGTTGGGCATTTCCTGGCCTAGCCAATGTTTCCTAGTGTAGCATTTGAGTTTAAAGTTAACCCATTTATGGAAAGTAGCACTTCTAATTACATATACTTCTGTAATTAATCAGTTGTTGTTAATGCATGCATTGTGGGGTGTTTGTAGACCTGCTTAAAGAGATGCTAGAGCTACTCGTGCATGTAGGTCTCTCCAACCTACACATGCAGTAGGCCCACCATGTGTCCCATTAACTAGGTGAATTGTTTAAGAAGGATGCTTCATCTATTATCATTTCTTTGCCTTCCTCGATGGGCATAGCGTTGGTCGATACATCTTACCATCGAGTACTTGGATTAACAATCTTGAACCTCATCATCTTCTTTCATCTCCAATATATGTAACTCCAACTAATGGTTGCATCATGGTAGTGGTTTGGCTTGTATAGTGGTGAGTCATGATGGAGAGGTGGATTAGATCGACGAGGGAGATGTTGTGATGTAGAACCAAGGCATGATTAAGGCCAATCACTTTGTGGCAGGATTTAATCTGGTCCAAGTCAAGTCAAAATTGTTGGGAATTGGTGGTGGCTAGAGCTGGCCTACAGTTGGTGGGGGCTAGGTAGGAGCCAACTTGAATGTGGCTGCCCCATGGTGGTGGTTTTAGATAATGCTTTCCACTCTCTCTCTCTCTCTCTCTCTCTCTTGCGTGGACTTTTGTTAACTTTGCTAATATGCATTTTTCAGTGGATATGTGTAGGTCTATAGCTTTTTCAATATAATCCAATCCATGGATTTGCATGATCCGATCTATGTGCCATCTTCTCGGCTAACCTCCTCTACTCTTCTTTTGTAATAATACCACCATCTACTACTTCCTCCTTTAGATCCTTCTGAAGCAAGGTTCTCTCGTTCCTCAGAAATACTATGCTCCTTTAAAGATCCGATCAGAGAAAAGAAAGAATTTTCTTAACCTGCTCAACTCGAATCTTTCAAAAAAAAGTGTGAAAAGGTAGAAAATTTGGCGAAATTAGGGTCTATGACTTTTCTTTCATTGATAATTAATAAACTAAGATACATAGTCTTTATTTGTAATAGTGAGGTCCATTGTTGCACAAATTGGGTTGAATTTCTCTTCTAGTTTGAACATGACTATTTTTTTTCAAAATAGACATGACTAGTTGAAACAAACATGGGAAAGCCGAAATCCGACAAAAGGTAGATGTTGACTTCTGTATTAACTTTGTCATTAATTGCTCTATTTAATTCTTCATGGAATAGAAGATGTGCTTGGTCAAAAAAAAAAATTGAACAGAAAAGTTTTGATTTGACCAATCTATTTGGAGATCCAAATGATGGAATTTGGGTCTGATCACTAGTTGCACTACTCCTTTCAAGAGGTGATGCTTGTTTTAAAAAAGATCATCTTAATTTGGCATCGTATGGCCAAGTTATGATGTTTGAAAGTTTGACTTGCAACTCGGGTTTCTCGATATTATACGTCTCGCTTCTGAACTATCTAGTCCTACACATGGTGGCAAAATGGTACACATCGAGCCTGATGTTCCTCCTGGATCAGGGCTTCTCTTGTTTAGAGCATTTAGCTCCTAAATCAGGATTGAAGATGGAAAAATATCTGCGTTTCCATCTCGTGACTGAACCACTTAGCTTTGCTTGTAAGTTGACTTTTCTGGCTATGCGACCTTCCTCTTGATGATATAGTCTAGCGGCCTTTCATTATCTCTCTCTCTCTCTCTTTTTTGGCTTTCGGCTCTTAGTAAACAACTCGCCCTAGTTTCAGCATTTGGACTCTGTGTAGAAATCGCTCCTTGCCATCCTTCATCGCTGACGGTGACAATGGCGACTCTCCCTCGATCTCGATTTTGGTTGATCAATCGATGGAACCAAGGGTCGAGAGCTTGATATCTCATGAGTCGTATTCGCTTCTCGTATCATCATTATAAACTTACTGTGAGCATTAACAAGTCACATCGCTTGAGTAGCAGCTGCAAGGTTTATGTTTTCTTGCACCGGAAACATTGATCATAAACTCCTTTCCATTTTTTACGAATTAATACTTCTTTTGCTGCCTGTAGAATATAGCATCTCGATCTCCAAGGTATAGGTTTCTAAGGATGATCTGACAAACATTCAAAGAAACTACTTCGCATACCATCTTATTGATGTACCTCTTAGTTGCCAATATGAAAGTACACTACTTGATGATTTTCAACTAAGAGGATAAGGTTGGGAGGCTTGGTTTGCAACCCTAGCTTTTGAATCAAATTTATAGATATCAGGTTCTTTTAGCTTTGAGGATCTTCAATGGCTTCAATGTTGCTTTGCATCATTTGGATTTTCATGTGGAAGGTTTTTCTTGCGTCTCTAGGTCTGCCTTGGTTGCTACCTCAGGTTTTTTCGTTATCAGACTCAGTTTTGAATCTGTTTGATCAAACTCAAGCAGCTCTTGAACCTTTATCACATTGAGGACTATCTTGCTTTTCTTCTTAGGATCCTCATCTTAGACTTCTTTCTCCTTGGCTGCAACTCAGGATGGAGCTTCCAACACTTTTTCTTGGTGTGTTTACTGATCATACGATGGCCACAATAATTTTTATGAGTTGTGTTGACTTCTTGCTTTGCTCTCCTTTTTGGCTTGATTTTCCGCCGTCTTTCTTGAGCTTATCGCCCTTCTTGCCTTCTCTAGGTTGATTCTTCTCCTCAATCTTTATAGCCTTTATAATAGCTTTGCTGATATATTCAACTTTGAAGAGCTTCAACTTCTTTCGGATGCTCTCATACAGCATGGAATGCGGAACCGTCCCTAACTGGACATTTCCACCCGTTCCGAAACGTACTGGTGGCTTACCGGTACGGTTTCGAATTTGAAAATGGTTCGCTGCTGGAGCGGGTGAAGAAGAAAGAGAGCGAACGGGGGAGGAAGGGAGGAAAGGCAACGGACGTTGGCGGGGGGCCGCGGGGGGCCGGCAGAGGAAAGAAACAGGGGATGCAGCTGCGGCATCGGCCTCCGCCCTCCTTCGTGGCCCTTCGTCGGCGTTCGCTGCCGCTCCTCCCTCCCTCCTCCGCTCACTCTCTCTCTCCTCTCCTCCGGCTTTGGCAGGTTTTCTCCTCCGTCGGGCAATCGGTACGATGCTCGGTACCGGCACAACAGACCTTGCCATAGAGTCCTCCGATATATTTTATGAAGACCACATAACATTGATGGAGATCCTGAGTGAGTTTATTTGTGAAACTCGGTGTAGATTGATTATACTTTTGCTATAAGTTTTGCCACTTGTTCCACCGATCCTCCTTGTGGCCAATTGGTAGAATGTTTCGTAATGAAGTTCTTGAATTTCCTCCATATCAGATTAGAGATATCGTTGCTTTTCATATACGTAAGGATATGGTTGGAAAGCTTGAGATAGGCGAAAGCTACCTATTGGATACTAGTGTGTCCATATATAGTGAAGTAGGTCTCCGATTGGTCTAGCTCGTTATTCAGCTTCTCTGCATCGACATCTCTTACATATACAAGGATCTTGATTCGAACTTTGACTTTAAAAGGCTGAAGAGGAGGATTCTAAGTGCTTGCAGGTTGCTCATCTTCCTCACTAGAGGATAGATCCTTGTCTTTAGACGTGGAAGACAATTTTGCTATAGAAGTTGCTGGTGCTTGGTCATCAATTATAATTGGTAACACATCTTTGTTTCAATTCTTACTCAATTATATTCCATATACCATCATTATTCTGCTAATCTTTAAGCTCGTATCCTCTATTGTTTTCCTTCATAAGTCTAATTTAGTATTCAAACTAGTTCTTTTGTCATCAATCAGCACTATACCATTCGCAGTAACCTACACCATGGTACATTTCTTGAATATTAGAAGTAAGTTTATCCATGGTTAATGCAAAATGGATTTAGTGCTGATCCTTGATGCAAATTTGTAATAACTAGTAATACACTTGTTGTATAGAAGCAACTTCTAACACTTGGTCAGTACCTCAGCATATATTTCTCAATTATTTCAATGTAATGTTTATGTACATCCTTATTAAAGCACACCAAATTACTTTATTTGCTACCTTATCACAAGGTTTATCTAAGTCAACGATCATTTATGGACTTTTCCTTTTTCTCTATATTTTTTTTATTGATTGCGTACATAAGAAAGATAGCTTCCATTGTTGATCTTTTAGGCGTGATTCTAATATTCATGCATAACGTTTGTAACACTATAGTTGGTCAATAATTGGTTGCGTTTGGGTCTAAAACAGCCTCCTATGGTGGTTATGGTTTAGTGTTGGTGGTTATGATGAGACAATGATATGCTGATAACTTTGAAATTCTAAATGTAATTATAATTGAATATCTCTGGCGTTTCAATAGGTGGGCTGAGTGTATACATAGCTTACATTCTGATGTCCTGTTTTATGTGCATGCATCATTCAGTAGACCCATAATGTGTTATTCAACTTGCACAACTAGTGCAATAAAAGAATTTGGTTTAGTGCATGGAATTGCGATATCTTACCTTTCCTATACATCTTTCTTCTGTTGTCTCTTGCCTGCTGTGGATTCATATCCACTGATGATATCTTACATGGATGTTTGTGGTTATTTGGAGAAATCCTAATTGTTTTTTCTATGGCAAAAGGTTAGGTTCCTTCGAGTTTCCTTGGCTTTATTACATTGTTGCTTGAACACCATTCTAACTTTCCTTCCTGATGTTCCATATTTTTCCCAAGTCTCTAATTTAGGGCTTGTTTGGTTCGCGGGAAGCATTTTTTCTCCTAAGAATATGATTCCTGAAAAGAAGATTCCTAGGAAGAGAATGCTTGGGAATGTACTTTTGGCATGTTTGGTTAAACTTGGGAAAGTGACAGATTTCTAGAGTGCTTATATTTGGTTGACCATCCACTTTCTTAGGAAAGTTGTGTAATTCCCATTATATCCTTAATAAAAATTAGGTCTTTAATGCCTCTTTAATGCTGAAGGGCTTTTTAAGAAAAAAATAAAGATGGAGTGATTCACACCTCATGGAAAAGTAACTTTTCCATGTTTTTCATGGGAAAAACTTTCCTATGAAATGTGGGAGTCATATTTCCATGGGAATATAACTTTCCCATCTCTCTTCTTTGAAAACTCCAACCAAACAAGAAGCATCTTATTACTTTTTCGTTGACCACATTTTCCCCCTTCTTTTCCCGCGAACCAAATGAGCCCTTAGAGTGATAAAGTACAATAGCAGCGTACACAAATTTTTGTTTGAAGCTCAACTAGTTCCTTTTTTTCAATACTATAAATCATGAATAGATTGTAAAAATTATATAGTATTATATTTTCATGACCAAGATGATACGATAATTATCCATGCAGACCCTTTCAGATGACATCCGTCGAGCATTGCTGGTGGTCGTTGAGTGTTGTATGAAACGAGATTATTTAGCTGCTATGGACCAATACATTAAGCTGGCCATTGGAAATGCGCCATGGCCTATTGGTGTGACCATGGTTGGCATTCATGAACGTTCAGCCCGAGAGAAGATTTACGCAAACAGTGTGGCTCACATCATGAATGATGAGACAACTCGGAAGTACCTGCAGTCAGTGAAAAGGCTTATGACATTTTGCCAGCGGCGTTATCCAGCAGATCCATCGAGATCAGTGGAATTCGATAGCTTGGCAAATAGGAGCGACCTACAATCATTCATGGCAGAGGAAAAGGCAGCTAAAAGCTCAGCTTCTGAAGAAAGACTGCGGTTAGTGTCAGCAGCACACTAGTTCTCATTTCAGGTGTCGAACTGCTGCTACTTGATGGTGTCCAAATGATACTTTAAATGTCACAAGCATGTCCTCTTGAGGTGTTCTTTCTTGCTGTGTGGTTGTGTCAGAGTGTTCAGGCTTGTTCTAATTTAGCTCTGGGTGATCGTAGCATCAGATTTGTCTGATTAAAGAGTAGATGCCCGTCCTCCTGTACCAAGGACAAGCATTTGATCGTAAAACATTATTCTTCCCACATCTCTAGCCATCTTGGTTGAGTGGAGCAATTCTTGGTATGGTTCTATATATTATATCGCTATTCTAATCAAAGAATCACGGAGAGCGTATATGCTTATGGTGGTCGGCCATTGTGGCCTCTGTGCATGCACTTTCTTCAGACAAATGCACCAGTATTGGCATGCTATTGCAGTTTTTTCTCACCGCCGCTGTGATTTCTCCTGCTCTTTTTTGGATCTTGGATCTTGTTCTTAGGAGGGAAAATTACATCTAAAATATGGTGGGTTGTTTTGGCTCAGTGCTAGGATTGATGCTAAATTCTGAGATCATGCTGTTAACGTACCCCGAGCTAGGCTGGATTAAGCTCGGGCTAGCATCTATGGCCTAGACGTTGGTGGGTAGCTGAATCTATTTTCTTCCCAGCTTAGGGTCTTTACGTCCCGGTTGTTACATTTTTGTCTCCGGTTACCAGTAGATGATAGATTTGGTCCAGGAACGAGGAAAAGTGAAAAAAGCAGTTACCACGTGCTATTTCTAGCTATAATTACTAGAATAACTCTAGGATGATGATTGTTGCTGCTGGGAACTAGTCTAAATTTCTAAGCTGATTGGGTTGTTCGAGTGCTTGGCTTGTCTTGTCTATCGTCTAGGTTGGGAAAGTTGGCAAAGGGTTGTATGCGCCTCCAAAATGGAAGTTCATAGTGGTGGGTGGTGGAAGCCACACTCGGATCATTGCTAAGATGCCGGATCCAAATCTAAAACAATAAAGTTAAGGAAGTCCTATTAGAGCATATTTGATGGAGGATCCTTCGATGCTTAAGCAGACACGACTTTCAAGAAACAAATGGAGGCTTGAGAGTGGCAAAGTGGCAGCATAGGAGAGTTGAAAGAGAGCTTACATGGAGGACCTCTGGAAGCACAATATATGGGTGAGGATCAGAGCCCATCACTAAGCAATTCGGGTGCTTGTGCTGGCTGTTATCGTAACAGCATGCGTATCTTGCCTATGAATCACGCCCGTGCTTCTCAGCTTTGCAGATTATTCGTGCATCATGCTTATTTTGAAATGGTTCGCGATCATAGCCGAGCTATTGCCAATTGGGGGGAGAGCTTAAAATATGAAGAACTCTCTGCACACCCTCTAGGTCGGCCACATGGCGATCTTTGAGTGGCCAGTGTATGGCTATGTGGTGAGCCTCCATTGATTGGTCTGTCATGTTGGTTGTGGTCAGTTCTAAGGTGTATCACTTGCCTTTCACTTTCAAGGCTGAGCTGACTTGATTGACTTGGGCAAAGAAAATAGTTGTCCTTTGGTCAGCCCGACCAGTTGAGGCGAGCCATGAAGCCGATCGGCCGAGATTCTTTTCTGCTTCGAAAATCTTCTGGAGATTGCATTTATGATTATATGCTGGTGTCTGCCCTTTCCAAAATGTTATCAGAGGCGAGACTTTTGGAGCGATGCTTGGACAATTTGCTGGTAGCAATCCAAGTGATGGTTTAAGATCGAACATCTAGTCAACCTGTGGTGGAGATCGAACCAAATATTCGAATGGTCGTGTCAATCTGAGCCACCCGAGGCTCTATATAATGCTAACGACCTGCGCACCATCTCCATTTTGAGATTTTTGTAGCCTATCGTTTGGGGAGAGAGATTGATAGTGGGCTAGCGCTTTGTCTCCGAAGTTCTTTTCTTTTGCTAGAGTCCCTTCTCGTTCTCGCCACCGGTGTTTGTCCTCCCATCTCTCTACCAAAGCTTCCTTACTTTAGGTCTCTAGTAGATCCTCTTGGAACCTTGCTTCGGTATGGTTGTTTTAGGATTTTTTCTCTTTATTCCTCTCTTTCCTTCTCTCCCATTTTTTTGTCTATTCTGGCCGGAGAAATGTAGAGAAAAATAGTGGAGTGGTTGTTGCACAACGAGCCTGTGGCTTGGTGTTCCCTTGATTAAGCCTTCAAGGCTTCGTAGGGATCCTCTTTGGCAACCAACTTCGCCCCTGCCATTAAGAAAAGCATTTTGAGAAAGACTGACTTGAAGAGGGTCCGCTCCAAATACCATATTCCTCAAAGCTTCTCCTTGGAGTTGCCTAGCCCTATATAGGTACCAACTTATCCCGAGTTAGCTCGTGCCCAATGCTTGGAGGATGATCCTTGGGTTCTCTTCCTTCATCATCTTTCACGACTTTACTCCTTCAGTGAGGTTGTTCCAAGTTTTCTTTTAGTTGAAAGGGCATCCCCAAAATAAGAGTCAGTGGCATCTCTCCAGTAGGAAGGGTTGTCACCTTCTTGCATCAAGCTCTTCCTCTATTCATTATTGGAAGGGTCAGTTCTTTTATGTGACCTTGGAAAGGGGTTGGGCCTTCCCAATGCAATGGACCATATTGAGAAAGAAGGCGATGAATCTATTCCCCATTCTGTAAGTTGAGGAGTAGAGGACAATCAATATGCTTCATGGTATGCGAGTGTCGTCCTTGGCCGAATTGCTTTTTGAGGCTGCCTTGGTGAGTGTTGGGCTTAGCTCGGCCTTTGCTAAGGGTAGCTTCTTGGCTTAACTAAACTTATTTTTCCTTCTGAGTATTAATACTTGGCTTTGTTGGCATACCTTCTCTTTTGCTTTTGCAGGAATGAAGTTCAATCTCAGCGAACTCATGTCCGAGGTCGCCAAAGAAGTAGCTAACAAAAGGAAATCAAGCAAGGTGAGGTCGACCCTTCGAAGAAGAAAGACATTTGCCACCCCGTCGGCCCCTAAAATCAAGCTTCTTATAACTCCAAGCTCGGTAGGCACTGCTTGGGCCGAGGGGCGGCCCAACAAAGCAAGATCACCTATGGTAGAGGTGATTGCCCTAATTTCTGTTCGTCATCTAGTCTTGGAGGCTCCTCAAGAAGTGATCCCCAAAAGAGCTTTCAAGGAAGCACTGACAGCTGTGTCTGAGGCTCCATTGGACTCTGCGGTTCTTCTAGAGGTTGCTCTACCTTTAGCGACTATTGAAATGGCTGCACTAGTTCCAGCACCCACTTCTATGTTAGCACTGGCTTTGGCTCCTATAGCCAAGGCTCCAACCACCCCCATCCTCACCTCAGGGGGATGAGCTAGGTATCTATTGACTTGGATGGTCGGTTAGAGCTCCTGACTCATTCATCGATGCCTCTAGTATTGTAGTTGATATGATCAAGGGGTTCATGCTCCCTGAGTACAAGAGGTATCTCTAGATGATGACGGTGAAGGAGCTAATCGATGCAGCTTACATCATGGTATTTGAGGTAATCGCTGAAGCTTCAACTTTTTAATTTATTATGTCCAGCTCTTTCCTTTGTCATTTGAACTGACTTTATCTTTTTGACTATAGAACGCCTATGTTGTCCGAGCTGTTACAACTGTCCTCCTAGCCTACCAGCAAAAGGTAGAGGAAGCCGAGTGTGAGATTCACAAGGGCGAGTATGGGAGAGCTTTAGTAGAGACAGAGTGGGCAACAACTCAGAATGCAAGGGAGCATGCTGAGGTGCAACCTCCTTTTGCTAAGGAGAGGGTTCACTTAGCTGAGACAACACTCTCCAAGGCGTAGAAGAGGCTGGAAGAGGAGAAAAAGAAATTGGAGGAGTAGGAGGCTCAGCTCAAGGAGGAGATTACTCAGCTCAAGGATGCCATGGTGGAGGTAGAAGGTAGAGTTTCTCGAGCTAAGAAGAAGTTCCGTTGGGCTAAGAACAAGGTGGCTCATGCCAAGGAGTAGGCCGTTGGGGCTAAGGAGTGAGCTACTCGAGCTGAAGAGAAGACTATCCAAGCTAAGAAGAAGGCTTAACATGCAATCGAGGACCTCAAGGACTCATAGGAGTTCCATCGTGAGATTGTGGAGGCAATCATGGACTCCTTTAAGAAGGGCTTTGAGGTGTGCCGAGCAATGATTGGTGGGATGCATCCTCAAATCGACCTCAATCGCATTATTCTTGAAGGACTAGGTGGCTCTTGCTGAAGAGGAGGGATCTTCCTTTAAAGGGGAAGAAGGAGAAGGGGAAGAGTAGAATAGATTTCTTTTTGCTGTTCCTTTTTATCTTCCTGAAACATTAAATAAATGAACTAATTGAACTAAATAAATGCATGCTCTAATACATTAAAAAAATGAACAAATTGGACCAAATAAATTCTTTGATTATCTCTTATTATGCCTTGATATCTGCTATGCCATACTTTAAAATTTTGATTTAACCGTACTTGCTTTGATACTTAATATATTAAGTGATATACTTGCTTTGATTCTGAATAGTCTCAATGATACTTAATATTCTTTGATACATGTCCTAATTGAACAATATCCATACTTATGCTCTAATACATGGTGTAAATTATTTTCCCCACATTTGCTCTAATACAAAATATACAACTTATTTTTACTTTGATACAAAACATAAAGTACCCTATTTCAAAAAATAAAATAAAGTTTCATTGTGATATTTTGAAATTAATATGCTCTGATATTTTGAATTAATGCTCTAAAATATGCATTTTTATGATTTTTTACATTAGTATATTATGATATTATGCTTTGAAACGTTGATATGCTTAGGCACTATCATTTAAATGCCTTGATATTTCAACTTGATGCTTTGATACTTTAAATTGCTGTGATACATTAACATCATCTCATTGCTCTGATAGTTCAAAGTTCTAATCCATGAAATAGTGAAACCTATAATCTCTAATATATGTTCTGATATATAATAATTTGGCTATGATACTATAACAATAAGTTTGTACGTGTTATGTTATGGTACATCACCTTTTTATACTTCATGGTTTATGTCCTTGATGTTTCTTATAAACAAATTAGTTATATATAAATCCTTGACAAATTAGTTTTGTCATCATCGAAAAGGAAAAAATTGTTGACCTAATGGATTGATTTTTATGAGTACAAAATGAGTATGTCACTAATGATTGAGTGCTCTTCGAGTAGTATATTTATTTTGCAGGAACGATAGATGTATTTGAAGGACTTAGGAAGCTTAGAGGAGTATTAAAGTCAAAATCTTAAAGTTGGAGGAGTATTCGGCAAGTTTTATGGAGCTTTGTAGTGGAGCCGACTCCAGAATGATAGTAGTCGACTCCTAGAAGACCACAAACTTAAACAATGAAGCAATAAAATTCAGGATCTCAAAAGTCAACCCCAGGCACAGAGGAGTTGACCCTGGCATGTAGGAATCAATTGACATAGATCAAAGGTGGACCCCAATCAAGTAGGAGCCGACTCTAGAACTGCAACAAGGTGAAATAAAATAGGGCACTCTAGGAGTTGACCCTATAAGTCAGGAGTCGACCCTAAGAAGCTAATAGTTAACCCCAGGATGGCCACAGGGTGAAGACAAAAAATTGAGATTTTCAATCATTTCAGGAGTCAACCCTAGCCAAGCAAAAGTTGACCTCCAATGACCAAGAGGTGGCTTCTGTATGCATGACAACTCCAACGGTTAGATTATTCTGTGCATACGGTTCATATTTAATGATCTCCAACAATTAGTTTTAGCCCTTCAACGGTCAAAAAAGGTCTTCAAACCTTTATTGAATATATAAATGCTTATAAATTCAATTGAAAAGGAGGAGGATCAAAGATATAAAAGAAAAAATAAAAGAACAAGTGCTCAATATTGATTAACCTTCAACCACTACTTCTTGTGCATTAAGTGGAGATTCCATCCAAAAGTGTGTAATCAAGAGCTTCCCCAATATTCAAGTATGCCAAAAAGGGTTTCAAATTATCTCAAACAAGGAGCAATCATTTGTATAAGCCTTCTTATTCCTTTTGATTGTATTTGGGGTTGTCTAATTTCAAGAGAAGTTGAAACTTGAGATAGGTAAATCCATGCCTTGAAATAGAGTGTAAACTAGCTTAGAGATAAGCTAAGGATGATTTGTCACTGATGAACTGATGGGGGAGTATTTGTCAGGTTAATGAATAATCGATTGAATTCCCAAGTAAGGAGCCTCAAGACAAGGATGTAGCACCTGAATTTTGCTCCAATTTTTTATAAAATTGTTGTGTCAGTTGTGCTTGTACATGTTCTCTTTGTTTGCGTTCTTTTATCTTTGATTTAGTTGCACATGCTTCTTTCACATTGCTCAAACACTTTACAAAAGTTGTTTTTTTGCTGCATATATTGAAATTTTTTTAAAGGAACCTAATTTACCCCCTTCTCTTAGGTTGCATATCTAGGCAACAAGCTTAAGCATCATTTGTCTTACCCCTTGGCAAACTCGGCCAATGGTCTTTAGTTAGAAGAGCTGCATTAAGTCCTTTAACATGCAGAGCTGATCAATATCCACTGAGAAATATGATTCTAGGAGAAACCTATAAATCAACATCCAAAGTTCTCTATGAAGGGTTAAAGGGACTGCAAAGTTATGAAGGACCTTCGAATTGAATTCGTGTAACATTACTATCTATATCGACCTACTAGCTGAAACCTTTTATGGAATTATAAACTAGATAATATACTACTATTTATTTATTGCAGTTTTAGACCAAATTCATTACTTCTTCAACCTTTCAACAGTTTTTGCAGAATAATGAGATCCATACTATCTATAATCCACATGAGGGTCCTTGATCACTCGAATGATTAAGCTCCATTCCTTGTAGGATCTCCAAAGGAAAATGAGGTGATAATGTGCTCTAATAAAATACTTCCATGTGCGTCATCAACGAGCAAGGTATCACTTCTCCCTTTGACGTGGTTGCCCCCCCAACCTTTGTAACCACATGACCACCATGCCACTATCTATCCACAAGAGGATGGTTGATTCAATTGACCAAAGCATGTACCACGGTCCAATGCAACATCTTTAAACATGATTTCTCCTCTACTCTTGAAACTGTAGGGCCATCATGCTATCATCTACCCATAGGAAAATGGCTAATCTTTTTGACCAAAGTATGTTTCTTGGTCTGTCGTGACCTCTTACACATAGTCTTTCTACCTTGGCCAAAGATTTTCGAGGACACAATATAACTCCTAGTCAAGATTCTTAGCATTTTGCTCTAAAAATAGATAGGCTGATTCACCACCTTTAGTCCTTTGATCAACCAAATCTACCATAGTCTGCATCACAGCATGTTTTGCTTGGGGACCCTGGTCTTCAATAACGAAATCAAGTTTCTCTACTTACTTTGTTATGAACTATATAGTCCTCCTATTCTACTTATCAAATAGCTTTAATATGGTAGCCACTTGACTAAAAAACATCTCTAATAGGCTGCGCCTATATACCTCTAGATAGGTCTGATGTCGCATGATCACTTCTTAAAAAGATCTATTGGTAGAGGAGTTATTATACAGCAAGCTTCCATCGTCGTCTTAGTGAAATAGTGCCTGCTCATAGTTGTCCTATTGAAAACAACATGATGATAACTATGTAGTATCCCACTAGAGATAATGTAATGTTAACTACGCAATATCCCACCACATATACCGGCGAGTTTATTGTTGTCCTTTTTGTCCCATTTCAGGCAAGCTAGAGAACTCAAAATCTTTAGGGAGGTTGGTTGGTTGAGAAAAAGGGCAACTTACCAAGTTTGACTAGGTGAGGCCTAGATTTGTGCAATGGGATACTATGGATATTATGCTAGCTAGAAAAATATGTATTGAAGGAAGGACAGAAAGTAGCATGGGTCCAGATATCTTGACCTTCAAGAAGTTTTGCCACCATCATACCATTGTTCAAAGAAAATGGAACTGGATGGAGTTTTAACACTGAGTTATGTAAACATGTAGTGCTAGGCTATGGTAAAAGTGTAGCACTAGGCTACGATAGAAAGGTAAGTTACACCTACTTCTAGAATAAAAGATAGTTTAAGCAAAAAAAAAAGATAAAAATTCATTAGATTAATTGTTGAAGGATCTTTTATAAAATACACTCTTCACTTATTTATACTAATAGATAATAACTGCACACTCTAATGGTTATTCTTATATCTAGCCTCTAGTCTTAGCAGTTCGGATAACTAGCAATAGTTGCCCTCCATGATGCACGTTCATCATCACAATTGCTCTACAACCATTAGACCAACAATCATTTCCTTTCAACCTAAGATGCAGTTCTATATTTGGGACTATCTTTGAGACCTTGGTCTATTTCTATGTATCATGTTAATCATAGCCACATTCTAAGCTTTTGGCTTGCTCTTGGCCGAACTCTGCTTCCTCGATCTATATCTCCTTACTTGGTGAAATTTGTTATGGCTAAAATTGTCCATTTCATCAACGATCACATTAGACTCGCCTACCCTAATTTCATCATACCAAATCCACATGATGCTTTTCCTCAACAGCTAGCTAGGTCGTTGGGATGTGGTGTAAACAAATATCATTAAGAGATTTTACAACTGAAGACACGACAAACAAACTTGACATGATTGATCCAATTACATAAATACAACATAATTTATATATAATAGGTGGTAACTATGAAGTCAAATAGTAATGCAATCATAATTGATTTCATATGGTTGCAGAATTTTATATGCACATAGATTCAAAATCATAATAATACTTTGCTCAATATTGGATATATATGATACCTTATAAATGATTTTGAATGAACATTACAAAGTATAAAATATTCCTTATCTTTTAGATGCCAACAACTAGATGACTAGGGCCAGCTCAACCCTTAGGAGACTGAGGCAATTGCCTAAGGCCTCAGCCCAAAAGCACAAAAGGCCTCAAAGACACAATAGAAAAGAAAAATACCCCTCTTAGTGAGTTCTTCTTAGACTGGTCTACTGCAGGGAAGGCCTCAAAGATAAAACAGAAAGAAAAAAATCCCCTCTTAGTGTGTTTGCCTTAGATCAGCTTACTGCAGGAAAGGCCTCAAAGATAAAATAAAAAGAAAAAAAGACTTCTTATAGTAAGTTCGTCTTAGGCCCCCAAATGCATTGCGCCACTCTTATAGATAACTAAACCACTTCACAATGATTCCTCGGGACCTCGTAACACCAAAAATCGTATATGTATCAATTAGTACCTTGCCAATATGTTAAAATTATTTCCAAAACTTTCTAAAAATTCTAAAATTTTAATTTCTAAAATAGCATCCATTATAACATGGGAGATGACTCATGTTCTACAGCTTGCCTACTAACCCTGCCTTGTTTTCCTCTCACGAGGCAAGAGATAGGAGGTGGCATAACGGTGGTCCCGCTAGGGCTTAGCTTAGAGAAAGAGAAGAGAGGAAATAACAAAGAGGATGAGAAAGTGAGAGGATGGAAGAGAGCTCATGGTTCCTCACCAACTACCTCACACCCACACCCACACCCACACCCACGGATGAAAGGAGGGAGTGGGATAGGGGAGAGAGCGAGAGATGGGAAGATAAGGTGGTGAAAGAAGGCCTCCTCTACATGAGAGAGAAAGATGGGATAGGAGTATCATTGTTGGGTGGATGCAAGAGAAGAGGAGGTGTTTGAGAGGGGAGAAAGCGGCGAAGAGAGGTGGTGGTGAGTAGGAGCGGCCCAATATATTTGGAGGCTTAAGACCGTTTTGTCTTTGAGGCCTTCCCTGTAGTGGGCCGGCTTAAAGCGAACTCACAGAAGGGCTTTTTTCTTTTTCATTTTGTCTTTGAGGCCTTTCTTGCGGTGGGCCTTCTTTGGGCCGGGGCCTTAGGCGACCATCTCAGTCACCTAAGGGTTGGGCTGGCCCAGGTGGTGAGGGAGGCTCACAAAAAGGGAGAAGGCACAAGCGGCAGGCAGTCGAGGAATGGTGGAGCGTGAAGTTAGGTCACGGCATGCGAATGGGGGAAGGAACTAGGGGATTCATCCTCTGTTTATTATTTTAGCAAGGGCACCACCTTTAAATGGTTACACCTTAGCCAAGTCCAAGTATTATATAACTAGAACCCAAAAGCTTAAGCTTATAAGAAAAAGGTCAACATTGTATATCAAGCTTAACACTCTCTTTCATGTGCCACCAAACTATTTAACTATTTACCTGGAAGTATAATTGAGTCCAGATAAACCATAATCAGAATAACTGAAGCTAATTAAATAACTTATTAAATTGAAGCAATTCAAACTCGTTATTTCTAGAAGACATGAGCTCTAATATCATGTTGACTAACCACCAGATCCCAAATGCTCGAGTTTATAGAGAAAAGTTAACGTATATCATGTGCTAAGATAGTAGGGTTCGTCTTCCAACAGTGTGACATTAAAGGATTTCAAATTAACCTTCCACCAAATTGGATCAAACACCGACCACTAGTCAGCCATTGGCCTTTTGTTACGATCATGGCCATGCATCTTTCATTGTCGAACTTAAATACGTTGAACCCATAAGTCATATTTGAACGGGACATCTTAGCATTCATAGGTGTGTTTGAATCTTCGTTCAACCGACTAGTCATGTTTGAATGCGGCATATCAAATTCGTATACATATATATTAATTTCAATTGATATTTAAAGAATAGTAATGGATAATCTGGACATACATCAATTATTGTATTTAGAATTAAACAAATTAGCGATGACCGATGATTTTCTTATACAAAAAAAAAAAAAAAAAAAACAAGAAAAATCATCACCAGAGGGGAACCATTTATTTATATAGCTAAAGTATCTAATCAAAACCATCACTCAAAGTGACGTCCCATGCATTTGACCCAAACGAGGATAACGGAAACAAACTCCAACAGCCATTTTCCAAAGCTAACGATCCTAGCAAATCCTAAACAAATTCTTCAGATGGAGACGCTGTTTGGAATCCCCCTCCCGGTGAGCCCGCCGACACCCGAGAAGTCGGACGTGCTCGGGTACAGCAACGTGTAAGGCATCTTCACCGGCCCATTCCGATTCTTCAACCTTTTGTCCTGGTTCATCCTCAGAATCCGGTTCTCGATCTCGACCAAGTGCTCCCCGAACCGCTTGAAAGCATCCAGAGCCTTCCGGTCCGTCGTCCACTCCGGCGTGTCCCTCTGGCCCAAGTACACCTCGTCCGAGGAGTGCCTCGATAGGATCTCTATGAGGGACACCCCAAGAATGGTCTGAAACTGGCTCGTGATGGTCTCCAGAAAGACCCCGTCCGGGTTATTCTCCAGCTTCTCGTAGGCCGGCGTTCCCGGTTCGGGCATGAACCGGCGGCTTATGGTGGGCCGGTTCGGGAGGTAGCCGGCGTAGGGGTACTGTCCGAAGTTGACGGCCGCGTGGAGGGCGGAGGCCACCCAGATGATGGTGCTGCATGTCTTGGTCAGCTCCCGGAAGGTCTGCATCTTCGGCCACCATGTCTCGTCCTTCTTGTCGCCGTGGCCGACCTCCCGAACCTCCTTCCACCATGCCTGGAGCTCGACGTCGGCCCGGACCGCCGCGTCGCTGGGGTAGTAAATGGAACAGTAGTCTGTGACCCACGTCTCGATCGCCCACCATATGACCAGCCCGTCGACTGCGTAAGGGTAGTCCTTGATCAGTAGCCGGACCTTGTATGGGCTGCTCGGGTCCCGGACAGCAACTCCTCTGTCATGAAATGAGCTAAGATTGAGCTCTTTGGAGTAGGACCAAGGGCATGTAACAAATGTTGGATGGCATTTAAATATTTGTACCTCTTGAGGAGATCATCTGGTAGTGCGTGGTCTGTGAGCTTCCAGTCCTTGTAAACCACCGCAGACATCTCCATCGCATATTTCCCGGGGAAGACGGTCGATTCAAGGACGCCGCCGGCATTGATGAGGATCTGGCGAGCCAGGGCATTTATGTTCATCGTGTCACGGTAGTGGGGGCTCAGAAGTTTGTAGACTGGGTGCATTGCGCTCAGCTGCCGGTTTGTCGCAATTACAAATGGTTCGATCGCTGCGTGTGTGTTTAGCCTGCAACCACGGCAAAGAATTCCATAGATTTCAATAGCTGTAAAATGGTCATGCTCTGCTTTAGCTTCAATAGATGCGTAATTTATTGTGATGTGTAGAGCATGATGACAGACAATACCAGTGGCTGATCAGTTGGTGAAAACCAGAATCGTCGACAGCAACATAGGCTTTAGCCAACTGCCAAATTGAAGCCTCGACGCCATCTTCAGCTGGAGTGAATACTTGGCTGACAGCGCCTTTTTGTTCCCCATCGGGATGCGGTAAGCTCAGCTCAATGGCCAGTGGCTTCAGAGTGCCATCATCCTTAAGGAATAGTATAGTTCTAGAGGCATATACCTTGTTGGATGTAGAGTTGACGCGGTTGAGGTAAGGGATCAAGGCATCATGGTGATCTAAAATGAATAACCTGTTACTCTTCAATGCCTGCAACAGAACTCAGTCTCTTAGAATCATCATGTCGCGGTTGACAATGCAGCATTCCTTAATAGTTCATTAATTCCCATACCTGATCCACTGTCAAGCCCTCTAAATTCTTTTCGATCTGAGCTGGTGTTATTGAGCTGGTGTGGTCGCCATAAGTTTTTGGATCGAGCTTACTGGTTGGAGGGAATTCCTGCAAGATTGGAGTTGCTTAGTTCATTTCGTCCGTGGCCTAATGATCAACTGCCAATAGATAAACCTCAATTTACCCCGAGGCGCCTAATCATAACAGGGTTCAAGCCGGCAAGCATTTCTCGGCCAAATTCTTCATCAGTCCTCCATGCATACTTATCCTCTGCAGTATGAAACTACCATCAGTATCACTTTGTCATGCTGATTACTAAAGGGCAACACTAAGCAATGTATACCTTTGATGACTTGAGGAAGTGGGAGCTTAAGCACCTGCTCCCCGTCGGACCGGATAAGTTCCTTGATCATCTCGAAAGGGATCCGATCTCTGATCTCATCGAGTTCAGGGCACTCGGGCAGCTTCAGCCCACCTTCATAGAGGTTCAGTACGTCTTGGAATGAATCGAACTCCATCGGGGTCTTGTCGAACAGAGTGTTGAGGATTGGTTGCAGCGACTGGGTTAATGACTTGAGAGCGTATCCAAGGAAGTCCGACATCTTGAGGTGCCCGAATCGCTCGTCCCGGGGGACGTAGATGTCGAGGCTCAGAAGTGGCAACCTGCTTTCAGTGTTTGGATCTGTGGAGGAATAAAAAGAGACGAGGGTAACATAAGTTTGAGCTTGTCTGGTGATTCCTATCCACATTGCAATGGGACAGATAGCTTTAGGGGGCAATTAAGTTACCAGTCTTGGTAGGGGGCCGACCGGTCCGGCCACGCCGAGGGTAGGGGTACTCGCTGGAGCCACCAAGAACTGGTCGAGCATACTCGGCACCCTTGTCGGGGTTACCAAGATCATTATAGTAAGCATAGGCATAGACCCGGTCATGCTCCTGAAGCTCGCCGCTGTCGTCGTCCCCTCTGAGATGGAGTAGTTCTTCTTGTCTGTATGGTCGCAGTGGCTCGGGCGTCTTGCTTGGAAGGTAAGTCTGCAAGATTCCAGGGCATCAACATTTAAATCTGAATGCTAGTTAGCCAATGGAACAGGACATTTGAAAATTTCCGGGCAGGAAGAGCCCTTTTCGTGTACCAATACCGGGATCAGGAGGCTAGACCACTTGTGATCAATATTGAGAACAAGATAAACAGATTAGGGATTTCAGAGTGGAAAATGGGATAGGATTTGTTCAACTAAGATCTTCTACGGTGCACGGGTCATACCACAGAGTATTGTACGTCATCAGGAGATGGACCACCATCAAACAATATACATCATGTATCACATGGTACATGTTATCCGTGCATCGCAGAGGATCCTTGCTTAGTTTTATTACTTAGAGAGAGAATTGGTGTCTAGGTTTTGCAATAAAATATGCTAGGCTACTCAAGGATGACTTAGATCCTTTTTGTGCTAGGTGTAGGCTTTGGATCCAGATATAGTCATTTGCTTAACTGCTAGCTTAACACCTATTTGAATTTTGTCATAATTATTGTAGATAATTTAGGCTGTTTAGGTCCAGAAAGAAGATCGCATGCAATCAAGATGCTACTATCCCTCCATGAACCAACATCTAATTACTATTCCAGATTGCCAATATATTTTTCCTTCTGATTTTTTTTTCTTTTTCTTGTTGGAAGTAATTGGCTTCCTAATTTTTGGGAGATGTGTAGGCAGTCAAAACTCAGAAGCCAGAATATAGTAGTTGATGCAAGAGGGCCGTACCCTTATGTTAAATATCAAGCAATCATGTCCAATACATGAGGTATCATAGTTTCTTATCCACAACCAGATCAGGAATCAGTTTCTTATCCTAGTTTCTAATGGATTATGGATATAAGTAGGGTAGCTCAGCACAGAGGCTGAGAACTATGTCATGTGTGAATCCTTTCTAGCTTGTTCGGGTTCAGACATGCTAAATAAGGCGCCACAACTATACAAATAATTCAGAACAACAAAAGAGTTTCCTCATGTATATTGTTCAATTTAGTTCATTTGTCTTCTTGGGCTTTTGAACATAAAAACAAAATATAGTTCCTAGAATTAGGTGCACCTGATCTTATGTTTGCCTGGCAAGTGATGGAAGGAATTCCAGTTGGCCAAGCTAAATATTTGATAAGAAAAGCCAAGCCACAACAATGTGGAGGTGTATGTAACATTTTGTGGTGCGCAGTGGAAAGTTTACAATAATTCATGATAATCAAGGATGAGATTATATCATGAAAGCAATGCATATGAAATTTCAAACTTCAAACCATAGTCTCCATCATAAATTAAAAGGTGCAAATCATTTGGCAGAAGCTATCATAGGTCATTGAAAGGGTTATGTAGAATTTTGGATGAGTACCTTTTGAATTCATTGTTGTAAAGGCAAATATTATTTAGCAACAAATTAATGACATTTTGGATTTTTATAAAATTAAAAAAGAAAAAGGTACAAGAAACAATAGCACTTGTTCAACAATAGCAGAATCAAATTGATCGCTATGCAATATCATTAACAGTAGTATCACTTGTTTAACAAGAGTTATTTGAAACAATTATTTGAGTGTATAATGTAAAAGACACTTTAAACATTCATAATACCAAATAGCCATGGTTTGACAGAGATCTCAATGTAAGTTCTGAATAGCATAATTTTGCTTTACTATTTGTGTATGTACTTGTTTTTTTTTTTTTTTGGCAGAGGCCTCTAAGTATAAAAGATGACATGCTCCAAAACCTTAATGCCTCTAAAGTTTCTGCAAATCCTTTTCATGCTCAGCAATGTCTGCACCCGCCAACTATAATCCTGCAAGTACTCTAGAAGAAGTGGATATTCTCTTTAGGAAAAAGTGCATAAGATTTATGACAGACAATAGATGACAACTCCCGTACCTCAACCAAAGCTTGATACATCCAAACACACACACACACACACAAAACATCATTAATCTTGGTGGGTGGAGAAATTATTGGTTGGATCAAATCCACCAGAGTTAGTGGACTAGCCCAATTAGAAAGCAACACGGCACAAAGAACATGGAAAAGAAAAAAAGAAAACTACAGCTGTGTTGCTTTCTAGTTGGATTCGTCCATCAGCTCAAAGGTGGACTTGGTCCCGCTAAAATTAAATTTGGCTAGCGGAAGGCTCTTTTAGAAGCAATCAAATGCGGGGACATGCATGCTTACCATTTTCCTTGTCAGAAGCCTATCCAATTTCTAATTCATAACGATGCAGCTCATTCATTCAAATTGGCCTTACTTGGCCTAGTCCAACCCCATATGGTTAAAATAATAGTAAATCCATGTCAAATAAAACTATCAGAGCCATAGGAAAAATTAAAAGTCATCCACTTTCGATCACCATGCAGTTCACAGCGAATGTGCAAGTCAGTGATTGGCTGAGCACAAACAGGACTCGACTGAGACCATCGATCTCATCGTGTTTGGCACCAATCTCCAACTATCAAATCCTGGGTGAACTAAGTGGTGATCATCAACAGGTGTCGGAGTAATCGAATCCATAACAATACTTACAGTATTGGCAAAGAAGATACGGTCGTATTTATACTTGTCGACTGGATAGACCCAGGAGTTGCAGACGAAGTGGATACTTCCCTTGCGAGGGACACCATCCAGGGTCAGTGACTTGAGGTAGAACTCGGAATGGTGGCTGTTCTTGACGATGACTGCCCCTGGAATGCCTTGGCTCTCATCCCAGTCGAAGGTCACGTTGAACCTGGACTCGCCAGCTGATAAGGACGTCAACGTCGTGATCCACTCCTCGAGGTATGCCGCTGGCCCCACCTTCCCTCTCTTCCCGTTATCTGTTCCATGGACCACCACGGTATTTATCAGCGTCCGCTTCCCTTCCTTGGCCGGGGAGCGCAGAGCATTGATTCAATTGGCGTCATTTTGTCATCATGTCACCGTACAAGAGGGAAAACATGATGTGTGGGACAAATATTACAGTTGGGTTGGGTTAGCCAAAATCCCATATGAGCAGCAATATTAGGCGGCCAGGGGTGGCAATTTGATCTCGCCGATATGAGCCAATTTGATCTAAATAGAGTGGATTTTACCATATCTTAAACAAATCTAAAATGATTATGAATAACAGTAAAACTTGATTCTAATCGGATCCAAATATATATTTATATTTAAAAATAATTATTTTTTTTAATTTTATTTTATTTTTTTATTCGATCCGTTTATTTTTTTTTTCTAAGATAAATGTATCATAGGAGTCCGGATGCAATAAAAAATAAAAAATAATATTTTTTTTTTTTTGGAGGGCAAAGCAACTCCAGCCAAATAGTATTTTTGGAGTGGTTGCACGATTTGTCTAATTCATCTTATTTAATTATATTAGTCTTATTTTATCCTAGACGATCCGTCCAATCTATTTTATTTAATTTTATCCATCTTATCATACTCCGACCCATCCCGCTCGGTATTCTCCGCCATATTTTCTCTCGTCCATTGTGGGACAGAGGATTGATTTGATCCACAGAGGTTGATAGGGTTAGGGGTAGAAGGGATTGATTTGATCCACAGAGGTTGATAGGGTTAGGTGTAGAAGGGATTGATTTGATCCACAGAGGTTGATAGGGTTAGGTGGTGATCAGGCCATGCATTTGGTGTGGCATCACTTTAATGCGACTTGGACAATTACTTCCGGTCCCCGTCCCATTATGAAGATTCCTTGATATTTTCTACCACGACCCCAACCCATTGCTTATTGTAGCAATCAGGAAAGGCCAAATCCAATCGTTCCCGATAACTTGGCAGGCAAGGAAGAAGCTATTCCCTCATGCTCGACCACTGGTCAAGTCAATCCTAACTACAAGTCAATGACTCGCACAAAGCGTCCCTAAGCAAAACCCAAGTCTCTGCCGTCCACATGAGCCTTCAATGCCATCCCATGGATGGGTTTCATGCGAACCACAGCAGACCAAGTCTTTGCATCCGATTGTCAGAAGAAACCAAGTCTTTGCAAAGCCAGAATATGATGAACAAAAGCTATTGGCTATTAGGAAAGGAGAGGAGAAATGGAAAGAGGGAGAACTCACTGGGATCGCCGACGGTGGCGCTGACAAGCTGGAAGGAGATCCCCTTCCCCAACACCTCATGCATGCGGTCGAGCAACGAGGCGTGTAAGTCGTTGAAATCCAACACGTTCTTCTTCATCAGCACCACCGTCCCTTTAATCTTCGTCCCCTTGCCCCCCTCCGGGTGCTTCCCCAGAATAGCATCAAAAAAGTTCTGCATCTCGCTTTACTTCCTTCCCAATCAACAACAAAGCAAGATCGAGATGGAGTTTGAGATGGAGATAGAGATGGGAAGACAAAGAAGACCTTGTGATTGGAATAGCTTGGGTTTTGAGGTGCAAGCAATGAGAGGAATAAGGGGTATTTATAGATCTCAGAGTCTAATAGGCATGCGTTAAAGTCGACGTGCCCGTCTGACTTGATCCATGACGTGGCATGCTCTATGTTGTTCATCAATTTGTAGGACTGGTAAGCTAAATTTACGATGTCTTTCGAGAAGGCTTTGGACATAAATGATGGTGCTAAGAAAAGTCACAGCTAGTTGGAGATAAGAAGCAAATGACCATGAGTTGGCGCTGGACCCAACACGTGTTGAACCATTCATGTGTTACTTTAGGAGCAATGACTTGGAAGGTATAATTTAAAAATAAGCAAGTGGGGGAGCCTTCAATTGAATTTATTCCAGCTGGTGCTTGGAACTTCCCTTTTGGCTTGCAGCATCAACTTAATTTTTGAATAATCTGTGAAACCAGGGACTGGGCCTGGTCCGCTTCACCAACCCAACTATTTTGGTTTTGAGCTGCACGTGCGATGCATGTAAGAGCAATTGAGAGGAAGACTTCGGCTAGAGTCTTTTTCCTCTCCGATCACGATAAAGATCGGAAGTTCATCGCGATCCAGAGACTGGCCGGACAACGTCGGGATCATTTATTTAAAGATCCCCTTCCTTCTTCGAGTTCACTCGAGATTAAGCCACCAATCCCAAGCTCCTCCTCCGATTTTCTTCCTCGATTTATCGCCGGAAGGAGCCATTGGACCACCTAGCCAGCCGAGGTATGTGCTCCACTTCTTCTTCTTCTCCTCTTTTCCTCCTCTATGATCGTTGGAATCTCGTTTTCAACCGGCAATCGCTAGATTATTGACGAAAAAGGGCGATACCCTGTTTCCTCTATTTTGATGACCGACCCTATTTTCTTCCAATTTCGGCTACCTCCATTGCCGATGCTTATCGTCGGAGGCTTTCATTAATTTCTCATGGTGGTTGGAAGCTGTGGCCAGAGCTCAAGCCACCGGAATGCATTGGTTTCATAATTTAAGAGGTTGGACTCCTATTTTTGTTGGTTTTGGTGCTGCAGGCTGCCAGTCACCGCCGGCTGTCGGACGTGTGTTGGTTGGCCATAGGTCCTTGACCCCGGGCATCACCTACAGCTACCCTCTTCCTTTCTCTTCCTTGCTTAAAGAGAGAAGCTTCTTTTTCTCTCTTTTCTATCTGTCCTCCACCCTTTCTCTCGCTGCAAAGTTTCTCTCTCTTGACTCATGGGCAAACATGTTGATTGATCTAGGTTGACCCATGCTATTGACAACCAAACCCAGACCATCGATTGAACTCGGACTGAGATTCTCTCTTTTGTCTTTTTATTTTTTCTCTCTTATTTTTTTCTCTCTACTAGACTTTCTCTCTATACTTTCTCTAGAGATGATAAACCCAGTAAGATACTTCTTTTCTTGATACTGGGTCAACCTTGGTGAAGGGCCGTGATCCATGTTTGACGGCTGGCATGCTAGCCCCTATCTTGGCCCTTTCCGAATACTATTAAATTTGGTCACATTCGATCTCTATTGAACCATCTATACTCTAGTTCGAATATGATCATATGAGTTTTGCCTTGATTAAAACATCCGGGGTGTTGGCCGTTCCCGCTTGATAAGTCCTATGAAGATATTAGAATTAGGGTTTCTACTTTTGGAATAATCATGATAAATTTTGATAATTTTTAAATAATAGAATTTTAGAAGAATTTTTGAAATTGATTGGACTGATGCTTTATATTCGCTTGCAAGGTAAGTATTGTAACTCTTTTTTCTAGATCTTTTGATAAATTATAGATATTTTCTTAATCGAATTATTCGTGATTTATAAAGTTTATGCATAGTATTTTACTTTTATATGTGCCTCTTTCTAGAATATTGTATAATTCTTAATTGAACGTATTAATTTTGATATGGATTATGTTCGATTTATTTCGACATGAGTTATGTTTGATTGATTTCAATGTCATATTAATTTATGTATCTTACAATTCGGAACACTGAATATAAGAAAACGAGTTTTTGCTTCGAAATAAATTTAGACTCGCAATCAGACTATGTATTGATACCATATTAGTGGGAGTTATTCATTGGTATATCGATACCCTACCGGTGGGAGTTATACGTTGTCATATCGTCACCTTGTCAGTGAGGATTATACGTTGGCATATCGATACTTTGCCAGCGAAAAATATACGTTGGCATATTGATATCCTGTTTGTGGGAACTATACATTCGCACTTTGATGTGCTCATATTCTGGCTTAGCCATATGGTATAAGTGTGGTCATAGCTCATGGGTGTAAAGATGAACTTGGTAATTTGAAAAATAATTGATTTATGAAACAAGATGTGAAATTCGAAATGACAAGATAGCGAAGCAATTTAGCTTTAAATCGATGTAGTTTGCATGCTGAATTTCAGTATATTATTATTATTTTATTGCTTAATTTATTTAACTAAATTGTTCATTGCTTGCTGGGTTGTTTAGCTCATTATAGATTTTTTATTATTTTTACAGATTCGAAGAAGTAGCTCGGCTTGGAGATCTATCATGAGAGGGCGATTGCAAAGAAGATTTTGATATGTTTATTTAGACTATATTTTGTTTTAGAGTTGCTGCAAAATTTTTGAATATTATTAGTTTTGTAAAACTTTTAATTTTATTATCTAATTAAAATTTTGAATGTTATTATTTAAAATATTTTTGCTGCTCGATTTTAAAATCATAATGAGATGTTTTGTATGCTCGAGAGTTCTTTAAGAGTGCGCGGTGCGACATAAATATTAACTTTATTTATAGGAAGAGACGTTGATCTTGCCACGTGATCCATATCGATTAATTTACTTCTAACGAGCTTTGTATACATTTGCTGCTAGCTGTTTACTCAGGGTTTTTATTATATTATATATATTCTACTCGCAGCTTTAGTTTAATTTTTTTTTTTTTTTAATCTGGGCACTGCTTTGGGACTTCCCCATAAATAATTTTCTTTCCTGTACTCTGTTATTTATGGTCCCCTTGGACCCCTCGTGTTAAGCCTGCTTACAAAACTGTGGGATGGTGGGTGGAAAAGTCTTAAGATTTCATTTTTGTTTATGTTATTTGGCTTGAAGGGAAGACGGAAGTGCGACGGCATGTGACAGGAACAGAAGGGGTCGCCTCCAACGAGGAAAGGAGCATCAAATGATGCGTTAAATAAATGCAGGAAACCTACTTTAGGTTAAACCTCGTTGTGGCAATAAACATTGTCGGAGGATATGTTAGGAAAGAGATATCCCGCAAAAAAAAGTAGAGAAAAAAACAGATCAGATCACATGCAACGCTAAAAATACGGGCCGGTCCCACATATATATTTGTTTGCTAGTTTTTAAACAAATCGTATTGCTAATAATAATTATTTGTAACCGGTGAATGGTGTGACATGATTTTGGCATGAAGGGTGTGGTTCAAGACTCAAGAGTCATGATTTGATATGAGGGGAAAAAAATATTACATGCATGGAAAATTTTGATATGTTAGAAAAAGAATTTAGGTGATGTCCTTTTTATTTGACACCAACCTCCAAGGTTTCTACAAGGAATGCAAAAGTTGCATGTCAATTAAAAAAAAAGGTTTTTTCATATTTTTTATCCTGGTACATGTTTCAAGTGAAAGGGAGAGTCACCACGGTTTCATTAAATTTAGAAAGAGAATAAGGTCAGAAGAAAAGGAACAAAGGAAGAGTGATTGGGATAGGGAAGAAGAGAAGAAGGGCTGGGTTGGTTTAGAATACCAAAAACAATAGCCTCACACGTTAAGGCAGCAAGCTACCGCAACCAATATCACACACACAAAACGAAAAAAAAAGAAAAGAAAGACCTTCCAGAAACAAAGTCAAAATACGGAAACCCTTCCGACTCACAGAAAACGAACCATATAGTAAGGTTTGAACATAGTCCTTAGTAAGAATTTCTACAAGTAGGATCGATGACATGACCATTTGGGGATGGTTACTAGTTGTGGTACGTCAGCAGAGTAAGCAATGCATGTGCATGAATGATATAATTTATCATAACATAAGGAGGTATAAGTCGCCATCTCTCGCTTCAAGCAATAGTGGTACATGCATAGGGTGGTCCAATGAAGACATCATCACAGTTGGGCAGACATCAAATTAAATGGAGCAGCTCCAACATCCCCTTTGAGAAAACTTGCTATGTTGTGGCAGGAAAGGCGTTGGAAGACCAAACAGAAAATGAGATCATGCACTCTCTTTAATTCCTATCAAAATGACCGATAAAGGCTATTATAATGATGTTTATCCGAACAAGCTGTTCTAATAACCATTTCTATAGTTAAAGTAAACACAATTTGGGACTAATTAAGTTGGGCAAATGGTGGTCATCACAACTTCCATTATAATGAAAAGTTCCTACTTCAAAGGGTGTATATTACCCAAGTAGCAGTTCTCGTCATCTCAAACCTTGCTTTGAAACTCATAGAGCTAATAAATAAGCTGCCACAAATCATCAAGTTTTCATGAGAAAGCTGAGTTATTTACATGAGAATCATTAATAAGTTTCACTTAAATTTTGAATAAAAGGGGAGATTAGAGGTTGATTTCAAACAATAATGTGTAATATATCTTCAGCAGAAGGAAATGGGAGGAGTAGATAAGGATGATTGAATAGTATAAACAAGAGATTGATGTGATGTAATTACGTCAGAGAAAATTAATGGTTTTTATAAAGGGATCATGGGGTTGGTTGAACTGGGAGGGTTTTTGAATGCATGAGATAAAGAGAGGGCAAGCTTTATGGTCCTGGACGTAGTAGGTTGACCTAAAACTTGAGAACCAAGGATAATTAGGACTGGAAATCTAGTATATGGTTTCACAATTAATTTGACAGAATATTTGGGATGAGTTCATTATAGTTAACTTTCTACTAATATAAGATTTAGAAAATGAAGCAGTAGAACTGATCTGTCTCCCCAAAAAGTCATAAGGTGGTGTCAGATATCACTCCATCAGAATCAAAAGAAAAATTCCACTCCCCAAAAACACACCTCCAACCTTCTAAATTGAATCTCACCCTTGCATTTACTTATCCATTAATCTTTTTTTTTCTTATTTGTTTTGTTTGCATGGTTATTTGTCTCAGCACTCAATTGATGTGCATTGATTAAAGTGGTAATCATTAGTATGATTAGATTTTTTTTCCTTCTTCTTTTTTTGACTAGTTTATTTCATGTACTTCAGTCATCCACAAAATAAATAAGATGATAAAGTTTGCTTAGAAAGAGAACCAACAGAAAGTAGAAAGGAAAATGCCAAATATTTTCGCTCTATTCTTCTCTATTGATGTCGCAATGCCCACCTACCCTCCGTGTACTGCGTCAATGCGTGCCACATAGAACCGAACGCTAAGCAAGAAATGAGCAGGGAATTACCCTCATATTAACAGCAAAGCATTCTTCTCACACGAAAGTTAAGAAGATCGAGGATATCTAAGCATGTGATGTGTCCAGATTTAAGATTCCAGAAAATGGCGTCACCTTCTCTGTACTTCTGTTTGTTTATCATATTTAGCATGCTTTTGGAACAAGTTGTCCAAGTCTTTGCGTTACAAAGCTTGGAATTGGCAGTGGTCAAGCTTGGCGTCACATAATAATATATTACAATGAGATGCAAGTACGTATACGTTATTAATGTCAAGTTCTTCACCATCTTCTCCACGCTAGTTTCCGATCCTGTAGCAGTTCTTTCCGTTCTGGAATTAATAAAACCACGTTTTCGAATTGCAAGTCCCACGCTTTCGGTTTTGACATGGGATTTGGTGTCCATCGCCTTCAAAATCCAATCATTAATACTCTATAGGCTGTAGGCCAAACCATCCTATCCATCAGTATCTTATTTGGAAATTAAGGATACAAGGTGGGAAGGAAGGAGGGGGATTGGTTGGATGCCCAACTCTTGTAGCGGACGTGATTCATGTTGGCGGCTTGATTCTTAACCCTGCTGCAGAGTAATATGCAACCATGGATGACTGCGATAAAAAATGGACAGCCATCAAATATGGTAGTCCACGAGCGCATACCATATCATACACGACGCATATTGTTTGATGATTGTTCATTTGCTGATGGCAGCCATTCAGAGATGCACTGCACTCTGTAGTACACAAGCGGCACAGCAGAGTATTCTAATTGATAGATAACTCTCCAGCACTAACAACTCATATGGGTTATTTTTTTGAGACACATCCGCCTCCAAGTATCCATTTTATTGAGACAATGTATGAATAAAAATTATATTAATTTCCGTGGGATTGCTATTACTTGGGCCTATTGGATGGCTAGGTACTTCGCAAACATCGCTGGTGCAAAATGTATTACAATATGGGATCAATAAGCTATGGGTCATGCATACCTAAGAAAGGCACTTCTTTTTAGCATTTCTTTATTGTTTGTTTATTTCTGTGACTAAGAAAGACAAAAGTTTGCCATGGGTGGTGCCTAAAGGTTACTGAAGGTTCGAATATAATTGGCAAGCTCAAAATTGCTACGCGTTGACGATGACAGTAGCCAGGCCAGCCCAACACGCTTTATTCAAGAAAACTAGTAATGGTGTGCAACCTTCCCCCCCATATGTGAACATTTTACTAGGTTGGTATTATAAACATGCTTGCCGCTGGTTTGCTCAAACATAAAAGCTTATTTGTGCAAGAGGAGCTTTTATTTATGTGTTAGGTAGAAGCAAGAGAAGGAATTTGATTCGGTTAGGTTAATTACTAAGAATACTATGTGCTCTTATGGGGTGTTGTCAGGTGGCTACATGTGCTAATGTTTTACGAGGTATTATAAGAACACTTGCAGGTTTCCTCTAAATGCTTATTTTCGAAAGGAGTTTGATTGTCTAGGTTAGTAAGGATGTTGATGACTCCATAATTTTTGTATTTGATAGTATAATTAGTACATCAAGTGGCTGCAGCATGACAAACCCTGTGAACCGCATTCATAGATGATGATGGGCAATCAACCTTGGTGGATCAAGCCATGGTCTTTGGGTGGAGACATAGGCCATACAGGGTTCAAGAGGCTGTTGAAGGATTGTATAAGACCAGTCCAATACCTGATGTATTTTGGATCTAATCCATACTTGGTTTGGAATCCCAGGATGAAGGTTATGGACTTTAATTTGATCCAAGACCCAGCAAGTGATGGATTAGATTTATAAATTTATTGGTCCAGGAAGTCGGTATAGCAAGTAGATGGATCTACTCTAGTTTAAGCTTAATCATGAAAAGATCCGAAAAGTCACTAGGTCTAAGATTCAAACTTACGTTCAGCCCTTTCACTTGGGGGTCGGGGATGTATCTTTTGCACGGAAGGACTTACCTTCCTTCATGTGAATTCACTGTTGGATGATGCAATATTGGTGGATTCATGTGAAGAAAGGGGACCATTCGTGTGAAAGATATAACACCAATCCTTCACTTGGTGGGTTGAAGGAAGGTAAGTATATGGATAACTTGTTGGCTGATAGAAAGGGTGCCAAGTCAAATGGCAATTGGATAGATAGATGTACGGGCATGCAATTGGCATTAGAGCAATTGAAAAAATAATGAACAAAAAGTAAATACGAAAGTAGTATGGGTCTAGGTGCCTTGACTTTAAAGGACTTTTGTCATAATTATACCATCATTCGAAGAAAATAAATTTGGATAAGAACAAGAGTGTAGAAATCTAAGTGAACACTACTCCTGAGGTAGTAATCTACTGGTAACATAAGCTAAGATAAAATAAGATTCTTGATAAGTTGGTCTTGCCTAGCTATGCAGACCAAGAGGAGAGAAGAATTGGGCTTTTTAAAAATTTATGAACTATAAATGCAATAAAAAAATAACTTTCTAATATGTATGTAATGCACAATAGCTAAAATAAATAGTAAGTAAAGTAATAAATGAAATGCATAATGTAATCGGTCAAAACACCACAGACACGAGAGGTTTATAATGGTTCGGTGCCAAACCTAACACCTACATCCAGTCCCTAAGTTCTCTAATTGGGAATTCTATTCCATTAATCATCCGCAAATGATTATAACATCAGATACCTCCGACCAAAATAACCCTCGCTCTTCTGATGCTAGTCATTCGTTTCTCAAGCACGAGCAAGCCTTACACACTCTGTTTCAAGATCAGCCTTTCACCAAGTTGCAGCACAACTGAAACTTGTCCCCACAAATATAAAGAGATACAATTATAAAACAATGAATATATAAAAGCTCCTTAATAAATAGAAATAAAACCAATTAAAGCTCTTTAGAATTGTCAGAAGAAGCTTTTATTGATGTGCACTTTAGTTGGAAATCTTCAACAAATGCTCTTGAAGTAGTTGTTGAAATTGTATTGAATGCTTCTCACTCAATGAATGCTCTTTTGCTTTGAATACTTTCTCTCTTAATTCTTCTACATGTTTACATCTTTTGGAAAACCATTTATAAAGAATAGTTGTTGGAGAGTGAATACTAGCTGTTATTGACCGTTAGAGAGTGGTTGGAGTCCATTAAATGTACCTCTCTCATGCTGAAAAACTAGCCATTACGGCCTTTTAGAATAAAGGAATTGACCTGCAAGTCGACTCCTGAAGAAACTAGAAAGAGTTGCCTTCTATTTCTCCCCTATGGCATGTCGGGGGCCGACCTGCAGGTCGACTCCTGCTCTAAAGGGTTAACCTACAAGTTGACTTGTAGTTTGTGCCAAGCGTGCTACTTGACTCCAAGGTACTGGAGTCGATCTGGAGGTCAACCCTTAGGCCCCTAAGGTCAACTCCTAATGCGCAAAGTGCTGAATCTTCATCATTTCATCGGATGGACACCTCAAAGTCGACTCTTGGCCAACTAGATCCGCTTTCATGCTTCAAAATCCTCCAAACTTCTTTGAACTTGTCTCCAAATTGAAAATTTGATCCCTTGAGCTTCTCTATGCTTTTTTTAAAGTTCAAGCTTCTAAGGCTTTCTTAAAAAAACAACTTAAATTGTTCCAAATCATATAATCATTAGTAACTTACTCAATTATTTTGTAATCATCACAATCGATCCCTAAGTCAACAATCTTTCACTTTTTGATGACGATAAAACATTGAGTATAAACAGAATAAACCATGCAATATATTATAGTAGAATAATATCTATGTAATATGCCATTTCTAACAAACATTCAAGCATCCCAAATCAGGCATATATTATACAAGAACATTGTATCAAATACCTAATAATCATTTCATAGATCTTCAAGTCAAAGTATCAAAGCATAAATGTGGATCATTTAAATGCACAATAGACGGTTTACATATCAAAGCAAATAGTATGAGCCTCTAACCATTTTTCTTCATGTCAAGGTAGTGGTGTCGATATCAAAAACAATAAATAGTATCACAACATGTAGAATTGGGAACGTACTGTAGTATTAAAGCATTATCATTCTTGTACAATGGTGTTAGAGAAAATAATTTTACATGACATGAATGCATATATAACACATTAGTCAATGGTATCAAAGTGGATGTGCATGTTGGTCTATAGTATCAAAGCAAAACTATGAAAAATATGTACAAATCAATAATATCAAAGTATCAAAGTATCATAACATCATAGTAGTGTTAGCAATATCAGAGCAGTATTAACAATCGCTAGTATCATTTTAGCTATTTATAATATTTCAAGCATTTAATAGGATCATTTCAGGTATGTATATCATTTGAAACATTTAATAGTAACATCATCACCCATCTTATGCATTTATCCCTGGTTATATTATATATATTTACTCCCTCTTTTTGGCATCATCAACAAAAAAAGCCATACATAGTATAAAAAGATGGCCATGAGATAAATAAAATAAGGTACATAGTATATACCACAAAGCTGAACATAGAATAATGCACGAGTAATTATTCCAAAGCATGAGAACAAAATCACATAAGTACCTGAGTATATATACCATAAATAACACACATAAGTCCAAGATACATAAAGACTGATCCTAGAAACAAAAGAAGCTCTAATCCTCAACAGATGAAGAAGATATCATATGATGAAGACATGACCTAGATGAGGTACAGGCTCTTCGACTTTTAGTCCTGCTAGAAGATCCAATGCTAGTGAAGGGATGAGAAGGTCCAGAAAATGATGGAGGATGGAAAGGATGAAAAATAGGCTGACTAGGAGGTCTAATATTGGGAGTGGAAGTTTTGGAAATGTAGAAGCCTTGGCTAAAGCATTAAGGGTCTCAAGTTGTCTAATCAACCTACCAATGGACTGAAGAAAAGAAACAATGCTAGATGTAACAAGTCACCCATGCCTCTCATCTCCTCTTCTAGCTTCCAAATAATGAACCCAAGTTGGCATCTGAGTCTCCTAGCCTCTACGATTAGCTCTAACAATTGTATACTCTCATCCTGATTAGACTGAGCTAGACAAATCTATCCTCTCACCTCTCTCTCCAAATTCACTACTCTTCCACACAGTCTGGAGACTAACATTTGAAAATATGCTAGCTCAGTACTCTGCTCGGTTAGCATCTTAGTGACAGTAGAAATGTGAGGCACTAAAGACATATCCGACAAAAGAGCTATATATGGAACCTCTACACTCTCCTACATCAGAGCCCTAGCTACTAGCAGAATAGCAGCCACATGCTTAGAGATAGTCTTGAGTTGATCATTGTCCGGCCTGAACGATGTAGGTCGTGAACTACTCTAGCTAGTGAGTCTGTGACTCAAACTAGAAAGCCTCCATATAGTCTCTCCTAAAAGAGTCAAAAGTGTACTGCTCAGGTGCCGTCAGCTGTTCTGCCTCATCTTGAACTATAGAAGGTCTGGCTCCATGCTCTTAAGAAAAGTAGAACTCAGGACTATGTCTACTAGGTTTGGCCTCCATAAGAGAAAATGATGTGCCTTTGCCTCCGCTCTGTCCTCCTTCTCATCCCCGTCATCTCTCCCATCTCCTCTGCTTTTGACTCCATGACCATTTATCTTATTGTATCCTATAATATATAGGGTACGATTGTTGTAAGTATCTAAATACGTCAACTTACGAGTGGTCTCTCTCTTAAGATCAACTTCATACTATTTAAATACTAGGTGAGGACCATACCATAAGGCAATAAGGCTTTTGACCAAGTCATAGCCTCGTGCATCTACTGGAGAATCAGAATAGGTAGATTTAGAGGAATCACCCTCATAATATGGAACTCAGATACAAACTCAAATCTTCTCGATTATAGGAAGAAGATCTTCCTTACAATATGGTGGAGAAATCTCATCTCAACACTCAATTGATTTGATTAAAGGTGGGTTAGTACTATGCTCAACAGACATATGGCGATACTCAAACGATGGACTTGTATGTGAATAAGAAGCTACTAGTTTTATCCTACTCATCAAGAGGTCCAATAATGCATTATGAGCTTCATATTCCAATTTTGGACCATATAGCTGATGTGTGACTAAGCAAATCCAAAGAAAAAAAATCTTTGTTGAGTAGAAACCTAAGTTAATCTATCCTAGTAATACACATAGCATGTATCATTTGTCTCTTATTAGACCAAGATCCAGATTGCATGGGACAAGCAATTGGGTTATATATAGAACTGGACACCTAGATTTAACTAGGTTAGGTTAACAAAAACCGAACCCAATAGCCAACTAGCCACTTGGGTTGGACTCACGAGGGAGCGACCATCAACGCTGATGTCATTGCTATATAAAGAATCCCAAGTGGGGCATGAATCTAGACAGAAGGGGGCGGCCATCTTGTAGGCCATCACCCCTGTCCCACTTAGAGTCCATGTTGGACTCCTAAAATGGGCAAAAAATAGAATATCACCTCCTCTCCTTTCCTTTTAGGGATGTTGGGTAACTTTGGGACTCAATAAAGAGGGGTGCACTCTCCTCTATAAAAGAGGATGTGTTCCCTTATCTTGGGCAAAAAATGCAAGGAGAGAGAACGAGAGGAAGATAGAAAGAGAGATGCATTAGGGAGAAAGAGAGAGGCACAAAGGGGGGTGGGAGGCGGGGAGAGATAGAGAGATAGAGATAGAGAGAGAGAGAGAGAGAGAGAGCTTATTGGAAAAGCCTTTCTAGTAATGATTTATATTGGCCAGCGGTTCTTGGAAAGTCAAAGTCTACCAGAGCTTTAGAAGATAGGCGTATGGATTGAAGTAGTTGTGGATAGTAATTCTTAAAGGTTCATATGCTTTTGCAGCCTAAGTGTCTTCTAAGATGATAGACATCTGCATCAGATTCATCACCATGGGCTGGTCTAAACTTTTTTAACCCTCATACATGCTTCTTTATGTGGTAATGTCATGCATAAAGATCCTTATCTTTTATCTATTAAAAAAAAAGATCGTTATCTTTCATTGCAAGTACTCTAATAATTCCCAAGATTCCATCAAATAACAAAGTGTAGTAGTAAAATGAAAGTTTTATTCGGCAATCAAAATCGAGAATACGAGAAAGATGTTTATAGACCTTGGATCACTTACAAAACTAGGGATGTTGAATTGGCCTTAATGTTCTTAAAGAATTAGAGAAACAACTACTAAACTAACTAAACTAAGTTATATTTCCATTCTTGGCCTTCTAGAAGACAATTCGTTCTAATAGTGACTCTTCTACTATTGGCTACCTACTAACTCTAAAAGTTAGGGCACCGTCGAATGACCTAACGATGTCAAGGGTTGCCATCAATTGTCCTTGACTTAGAGTCCATCTCAAAATAAGTCTCTAAGCCTTTAGATAGTAGATAGTTATGATTGATACCATCTAACAATGGATAGTGCATAATTGATTGGATTTTGATGGTGCACTATTCATTGTCAATACATTCTTGGGCCCTGATGATTTATTTTTGGGCCTAGCTTGATCTAGTCCCACATCAGCTCCCTAGCTTGGAGTTCAACTCCAATGAAAAATGAAAAAGGTATTCATTGTAAAGGTTTAGATTCGGTCACTATATTTCCTTGAAAGTGATCCATGATCTTTTTGAATGGTTAACCATATGATTAAGTTTCACTTTTCAGTGGCCAAACTTACACACGCGCGCGCATTCACGCACGCACACATGCGAGCGTGCGCGCGCGCGCACACACACATATATATATATTCAGAATGGTTAGCATGTGCCAATTTAAAGCTAATGAAAAAAACAATAAAAATAAAAAAATAATGGTTTTCTTGAAATATTACTCCATAGGAGGTGTTGCTCTAGTTTTTTTTAAAAAAAATGTAAAAGTTGAGTGAACTATTCAACCTTTTCATTAAGATAAGTGGGGATCCATCAAGGACATCGCCATTATTTAGATGGCAGATCTGATTTAATCCTCCAACTCCTAATGTGTAGTTTAACATATGACTATGAAACAGTCTAGCAACAAGCACTGATTTAAACCAAACCCCTTATGTGACTGTTATAGTGGCATATAAGAGCCAATAAACATCAAGAATATTTAATGTTCAACTAAAAAATAATTTACATATGAAAAAGAATTATCTCAAACTCAAAATAGAAGAGAAGATACAATGCAAAGATCTTATTATGTGACTGTGTCAACCACTGGTTATGACTACCTGCACACTAACTCCTAGATTGGGTCATCTAGACTGCAGTCTAAGCAGAGATTAAGCCATTCCTGATAATTGCCATTGATAATGTGTATGTGAGTCAAAACATATTAGAATTTAGGGTCCATAGATGCCGAAGTTTACAGACCACACAAAAAGATTATATATTATAGGAAAAGGCATATACAACAGTATCAAGACAAACAAATAATAGACGGACTTCAAATGGACCATCTTACAAATTAGTCTTTCTTATAAAGAAACATCCTTAGAACAATCATTTGATCTACTTAACATGAGAATACTTCAAAATGGTTGCACACCTAGACTCCAACGTTCCCACTTAAGACAGTTACATAAGACCCAACGAATAAGTATATAAAACTAAAAGCCAAATATATATTGGCAATATGTATATCAGAATTCAGGAGCATCCCCTCCCTGCTTTACCATGCCGCTGATTTCAGAAATAGCTAAGAAGAGCATGTGCCTGCAAAACAAAATGCAAGACTCACATCTCAATGTCTTCATCAACCAATTTAATCAATTAATTAGACTTAATGAGGATGGAAGGAATAAATAAATAAACAACTAAAAATAGAAATTATTTTCACACCCTTTCTTTAATTTGGGAACATTTCCCATGCAAAGCTCTTTTATTGCTTTTAGAAAATATACATGCTTTTACAGATACTTGCTTTCTTTCTTTTTAATCTCTATAGTATATTTTTTTGTGAATTGATTTTCTTTTCTGTAATTTATGTTGTTATTTAGCAAATTATTTTTACTAATGTCTCATTCTAAAATGGGTGAAAATAAGACCGTTGAAGATATAAGGGATGAGGATGATAAAAATGAAGATAATATTGAAAATGATTATAACAAAGGTTCTAAAACAAGATCTTGGGTATGTAATCACTTTATTAAGGAGAGAAAATTTGATGGATCAATAGCTACGTGCAAACATTGTAAAAATGTATTAAGTAGTAGTACTAAAGGAAGAACAAGTCATCTAAAACACCATCTTAAAAATGTTTGCAATAAGTATCAAAAGAATCCGGTAAATCAAATGTTTATAGTAGCCAGTTCAAAAGATTCGATGAAGTCTTTTAAATTCAATCAAGAAGAGAGTAGAAAATTTCTTGCAAAATTTATTATATGTGCTGAACTTCCATTTTATATTGTTGAGCATCCTATTTTTTTGGATCTTATAAGATCTTTTTATCCATTGTTTGATATTATGGGTCTTGAGTCTGTCAAAAATGATTTTGTGGCATTGTATCAAGAAGAGAGAAAAATATTGCATAGTGTATTTAGGAAATTAAATCCTTGGATTAGTTTGACTAGTGATATTTGGACATCAAATCAGAAAATTGGTTACATTTCGCTCGCAACACATTATGCTGATTCTGATTTTATTTTGCATAAGAAGTTAATTAGTTTCAACAAACTACCTTACCCTCACACAAGCTTTGCAATTGAAGATGCTATTTAGAAAGCATATTCTTAATAGGGAACTAGATTCTAAAATATATGCCATTACATTGGATAATTGTACCACAAATGATGCTATAATTAGAAGGGTCCAAGATCACTTTTGTTATAGAATGTTGTTTGGTAGGGAGTACAATTATATTAGATGTTGTGCACATATATTAAATATTATGGTTCAGAAAAAAATGAAAATAATTCATGAAACTATTGAATGCATAAGAGAGATTGTTAGATATGTGTCTACAACCTCATCTTGAATGCGAGCATTTAATGAAATTACACAGCATATGAGACTTCTTGTTAGAAAAGGACTCACTTTGGACGTTGCTAAGAGGTGAAATTCCACTTATGAAATGTTGCATGATGAACTTAGCTATAAAGATGTTTTTATTAGATATGCAATTGAGAATTCATGTGTATGCCCCACCAATGATGAATGGGAAAAGGATGATGTAATTCTTAAATGCTTAGATGTCTTTTTTGATGCCATTAAAGTATTTTCTGGTTGTAAGTATCCCACATCTAATTTGTACCTAAAGGAAGTTTGGGGATTAGGGCTTTGTTGATGGATGAGAATGTTGATACAAATGAAACAATAAAAAAATTGACAAATGAGATCCAAAAGAAGTTCAACAAATATTGGTCTCAGTGCAATAATTTGTAAGTAATTGCTTCTATTTCGTATCTTAGATTAAAGTTGATGTTTATAGAATATTGTTATGAAAGGGCATTTGATGTAGAGGATAGAAAAAAAAGATTAATAATATTCGTGCTTGCCTTTAAATATTATAATGAGTATGCAGATGCAGCAAGAGTGCAGCCCTTTGTAGGTTCAAGTGAGCTAACAACTAATTTTGGTGGTCAAGGTGATAAAGTTCAGTTTATTATCTTAACTTGGGTTAAAAAAAAACTTGGCATAGATTTTGCTTAATTTAGAAGTCGAAGTTTTTTGAAACATCCAAAGAGATCAGAGCTAGATAATTATTTGGATGACGATATACTTTGTGATTTTGGATATAAGGAGTTTGATATCTTGGTATGGTGAAAGAGCAATGCAGCAGTCTATCTTATACTTTCAAGAATGGCTAGCTATTCTAGTCTCCACTGTTTTATCAAAGTCGGCATTCAACATTGGTGGTAGCATTGTGGATCAGTATCGGAGTTCTTTGAGCCCATCTATTGTAGAGGGCTTAGTTTGTACTTAAGATTGGCCTCATGAAGAATATGATGAAGATATATAAATATTTTAAATTTATGTAATATTTTTTCATTTGCATATTGTGGTTATATTTTAGAGATTTATGATTGATATGTGTGTTAACAGTTGCAAGATGCTCGAGTTTTTTAAAGTTAAATGAGGATAATAGCACTCTGGAGTGGGCCAAGCAATGTATATGGGATATGGATATTTAGTAATCATCCTTAGAAATTCTTTATCCATATCAAGTTATAATTAGTTTCCTTATTTAACTTTCTTCATGTTCTAATTATTTACTTTATTCAAAATGTAGGCTTTCACAACATTGGATGAATGAAGATAGAGGAAAAATATTTGCTGAAAAATATTTTGTTTAACTATTGCATTTAGTTATTTTATATATGTTGCAGTTGCATAGAGGGTTGATGAAAGTCTTGTACAACTATTTTGTTTGGCTGAAAGATATTTTATGGTTCATGCAAGTTTGGCCATCATACTTTATATTTATTTAGTTATATGTTGGATGTGTTTACTCGATAATTTTTGAATTTCTTCTTTTCCCTTGTTAATCTATCATGAAATTTTATTTCAATGTTGTGATTAATAGTGGCAATTGTCTTGAAGTTGAATACATAGCACAAGGTTTGTTTTGTTTGAATGTATCCTTCCATATTTGATTTGTCTAATGTATCTTTCCATTTCATTGGTTTCTTAATTTGCTGATTATTCTGAATTAGTATGAAAATATGAACTGATTCGTGTATGTGTTATATCCTCACATTCACTTTGTTGCTCATCAAAGAACTGTACCTGTTAAACATGCAAATGGATTGATTGGTGTGCTTAATCTTGTAGGTCTTTTGAGCATTATCCACATTTACTAAGCTATATATGTCATAAGCAGTAGAACTACTCGCCTAGATTCCTCCTATAGTTGCTTTTGAAAATCCTTATTGACTAAATTACTTTACTTTCCAGAATCTTATGCCTTGTAGGAGGTTACATTCTGGTTGGCACCATTTATAGGTTTTTCTTCCGCGGAATTCATGGTGCAGAAGTATGGTTTTTTCTATCAATTCAAATAGTGAGCTCTACTTACCACAGCTTAAACTTTTACTCAGACTATTTATATATAGAAACTGTTATAGAAAAGTACATTCTGAGCATGGCTTTTGCTAAGATAACTCGCCTATATAAATGCCTTCTAATTTGATTTATCTGTGCAATTTGTCAATTTTCCCTATACACACTGTTCATATGTTTATAGTTTGAAGTCAAGTGCTACATAGTGACATGGTTATTTGGGCATGTACACATCCATATCATTAGTTGCAAATGTGCTAGTTTTATGACTAGACAAGAGAGCAAATTATGCCATTTCAGTTGAAGGGCAAGAAAGAATTCAAGAACTTCTAATTCTTATAAACATTGATAACATTTATTTAAAATATTAGGTATTGATGTTCGCTGTGAAGAAGATTTTTTTTTCTTTAGTTGGGATTTTGGCACAAATAAGTCCAGTCATACTTGGGTCTTATTGTAGATGGACGCATATGCTATCATCATATTGAAAAGTGGTTCATGCTGGTTTTCCTTCACCCACTTTAAAGTTTGAATAAGGATGTACAGTGAGAATGCCACATTGTAACTAATAGACACATGTTAGTTCAGTTCAAGAAAACAAGGACCTTGTACCTTCACTCTCTTGATCTCGCTAATCCACCTTGCTACTATTCTGCAGGTTGTCAAACTAGACGCACAAAAATATGTGCAAATACAAACAGGACAGTTATTGTCATAGAATCATTATGCTATTGCATCTTCCTATCTACCATGAATTTCATAAAGAAATATTCTTCATGCTGTAGTTCAATTTTCATTTTCCATGATTAAGTTTGCCTTCTAACTTTTGGGGTTTGAAGTTCTAAAATCACGACACTGCCTTTGTTTTTTGAAAAAAGGGAAAAAATAAGAGCAGAGTTTCTGAAAAGGAAGTTCCAAATTGAAAATCTATGAGATGATGGGAAGGAAAAACTCATGGAACTTAAACTAGAAGTTTTAAATCCCTTTCAACATCATAAAATTTCATGATTTCATGGTATATTTGGGCACAGCATAAGATTTTGATAGCTTTCAAGCATCAATATTATGAAAAGACAACTTGAAAGGTCTCCAATGCTATGCTCCAGACCAAATTCTATTTTGCTGTAACTACCTGGTTCCTAATTTGCTTTCTCCAGCATTGCTCTTCTAAAATGGCTTGTTTAGGGGCTGAGTGGGTTTGGGACTTCATATTGCATTGTTCTTTAAGCCTCTATTTTGGACTTGCAGGAACCTGTAAAAAATTATCTGCTTTTTTTCCCTTAATCTTCCTACTTAACTCTGCAGTGATGGTAGTAATTTGCTTTCTTATGTGCTTCTGTGCTTTAAAAACCTGCTTTTAATGCAAGCTGTTTGGATTTGATGTGTACTCTAACACCATCCATGAGTTACCTTTTCCTCTTAAACATATTAGCATTTTTTGTCAACTGAAATTATTCATTTATGTAATCATGTGCAACATATCTTTAATTTGGTTCGGGCCAGTCCAATTTTTAGCCCAAACAGATTTAAATTGGGCTGGCCCAATTGGGTTCGGGCCATGCTTGGGCTTAGGTTTTTAGAAAATTTTAGACCTAAGCCCAGCTCAAAACCTAAAAAGAAAAATTCGAGCAAGACCCGAGTAGGGTGTGCCTGGCCCAGCCCAACCCATTTTCAGCCCAACCTGCTAGTAGAGGTTATACATTGATACATTGATACCCTACCTGTGAGGGTTATATATTGGCAACTTGATACCTTGCGAGTGGGGGCTATATGCTGCCACTTTGATAACTTGCCAGTAGGGGTCATATGTTGGTGCTTTGATAGTCTGCCAGTAAGGATCATATATTGGCACCTTAGTACCTTGTTAGTAAAGATTACATGTTGGCATTTTGGGACCTTGCCATTAGGGATTATGCATTGGCGATATAACTAATCTTGAGCTTATTATTTTAGCCCAGTCACATCGTATAAGTATAGTTATATAAAGGCTGTTGAATTGAATTATTATATTTTTGAATTATTTTATAGATATGAATATGAGTATGGACATGATATTTTAAATTTTATTTATGAATATGAACTAAGTATTTGAAAAAATGATGGATATTTTAATTTTGTCTTATCTAAATGTGTTGCCACTGAATTCGGGCTGAGGTTGAAGAGCAGCTCGGATGACTATGAGGTCAGCTGGAGACGAGCTGAGCAAGTTGGTTGAGGTGTGCTGAAGCTGGCTTTCTTCAAGGATGGCTTGCAAGAAGTCTATTTGTTGGAGAGTTTTCGATGGAGGACCCTCTGTGCCCAGTTCAGAAAAAAGAAGTAACAGTATGGAAAAAAGAGAATTTCAACAGAGTGTGGTCGCTATGAATAGTATTGTATGTATACTTGAGGTCTCTCAGACTGTCCCTTTATGTAGGGGTGCCCATTTTATCGTTACTTGACTTGATGTAGCATGCAATGATTACCAGATAATGGCCGGTAGTACGACCGCGATGTGGAATCAGTCTGCGTGGGAGGCGTACAACGCTGGTTGGGTGCAGGCTGTGGTTCAGCCACGACGACAGGCTGTTAGAGCTATCAGTTGTTAGGACTATCAATCCTTGTCGACATGTGCCGATTTTTTTCCTCGGTTGATTGGCTTCTCGGTCGGTGGCTCCTCGGCTGATCAGCTCTTCGTGTGGGGTCAAACTCATTCTCCTCAGTTTATGTCCGAGGTCAAGAAGGTCGATCTGGCTCAAGATCAGGGTGCCCAATATTTTTCTCATCACTTGCCTCCCACTTCTGAGGTCGAACTGCATTGTAGTTCAAACATGGAAGTTGAGTCATCACCTCAATCGATGGTGAAACCCTTAACAATTAGCTCTAGGGGCGGCAGATCGGAGGTCAAAGCTGGCACTTCTGAGTCTTGTCGAGTACGCATGTATCGGTTGAGCCCTCCACGTCGAATGAGTGCTTCAATTTTATCCTTGAGTTGGATGCACTATTCAGTGTTATGGTTGCGGTTCGGTAGAAACGACAGTACTTTTTTTGTCTCTATTGGTCGCCGGAACCTTCATCTAATGCTGAGGGTATAGGTAGCTTCGGCCTTCGATCTCCACGAGAATTTGGATCCTTATGGTGGTGAGAGGAGTGTACCTCTCGAACTTTTGAGATGGGCTTCTATGTCATTACAACCCCCTCTCATGCTGAAGTGATGCATCCCTCAGCTCTCTTCGCTCCTCGCACCCTCTCTTGCCTCCTCGGAAAGTTTTTCTACTAGCAGACTCGCAATGGGAGGCCATAGCCTCCTCTGCGTTGGCATACTTATTTGCACCCACCAGTATCTCGGCGAAGTCCGTCCGAAAGCGCTTCTCTAGAGAGAACAGGAACCACGACGGCCGCAGGCCACTCTTCATAACTGATATTACGAGCGACTGGTCTAGGTCACGAACTTCTAGCATTGCCTATTAAAGCACGTGAAGAGCGGCCTGGAATCGGGGCTTGGAGTACATAGTCTCCCATCCCAGCGGGGACTACTCCATCGGGTATGCCAGCACTGGCAGGATCGCTTTAAATCTTGGTGTTGGGAGTAGTGACTAACTAGGTGCATATGGTACATTGGTGACTAAGAGTGGTAGCTGGGTTGGCTAATTCTTCCTAGATTGGCTCTGGTCTTGTCGCTGCTTGCTACATGCCTTGAAACGCCATGGTCAGTGCTTGTACCTATTGAATGAGTTGGTCGAACTACTCACTGCCCAGAGGCGCAGCGGGTTGTTCTGGAGAAATAGGTTTCGGGCTCTGCAACGATTCTCAGGAGGTTGAAGCATGGTATTGCAAGGTGCGCGATGCACCATAGGCTCCTTGTGTCCTCGTGCTAGTTGTCTCTCCCTTCGTTAGATGTCGATGTAGCTGGGGCAGTCCCTTTCTCTAGTGTCAATTTGTTGCCACCGAATTTGGGTCGAGGTCAGAGAACAGCTTAGACAACCCTGAGGTCGGTTGAAGACGAGCTGAGCAGGCTGGTTGAGGTGTGCTGGAGCTAGCTTCCTTCGGAGAAGGCCTGCAAGAAGTCCGTTTGCCGGAGAGTTTTCGATAGGAGACCCTTCGATGCCTAAGTCAGAAAAAGAAGATAACAATGTGGAAGAGAGAGAATTTCAGCAGAATATGATCTCTATGAGTAGTATTGTATGCATATTTGAAGTCCCTCGGACTATCCCTTTATGTAGAAAAGCCTATTTTGTCGTTATCTGACCTGACGTGGCATACAATGATGGCTAGATAACGGTCAGTAGTTCAGCCATAGTGTAGAGTTAGTCCACGTGGGTTGCGTGTAGCGCTGGTCGGGTGTAAGCTATAGTGCGACCACGATGGGGAGCTGCTAGAGCTGTCGGTTATTATGACTATTAGTCCTTGTTGACATGTGTCGATTGTTCTTCTCGGTTGATTGGCTTCTCGGCGGTGACTCCACGGCTGCTGGCTCCTTGGCTGATCGATTCTTCGCGTGGGGCCGAAGTCATTCTCCTTGGTTTATGTATGAGGTCAACAAGGTCGGTCTGGCTCGAGGTTGAGGTGACCAATATTTTTCCATCAAAATATATATTTACTTTGTCAATATTCTTATTGTTAAAATAAAATTTATTGAATTATCTAGTTGAGATGCTCATTACTTAATAGGCTATTGAGTTCACTATCCGATCTCTTCTGTCTTTATAGATTCAGAGTATTAATCGCGGATGTAGATACTACTATAGGAGTGGGGATTGAAGTGAGATTCGACCTTCTAGACTTGGTTAGATTTGGTATTAACATTAGAGACTTTTTATAGTTCTATTATAAAAAAGAATAGTACTGATGTAAAACTCAGGGATATTGTATGATAGTTTGAATTTGTTAATTATTGAATTTGTATTTTGATTATTCAAACTTATTCTATGCATTATGTATGATATCATAATGAAATGCCTTGTATATTTGTAAGAAGATTTTCACAAGTCTGCGGTGATTGCCACATTGCTGGTTCGCGATTTCGAGTAAAGGGCATGAGAATAATTATTCACTTAGGAGACCCCAGAGTGCTTTTGGTGTAGCTCTATCTTCAAATTATGTTAGTCTACAAACTCCTTGGAGACTACATTCATGCTATATTGCGGTGGAAGATATTATTTCAGCTTCAGTCTTTCTTCTTCTTTTGGGGTAATGATTAGGGCAAGATTAAGCTCCCTTACTTCTTCATCAAAGGCTAGTTGATTAGTGGAGGTTATAGGTTTGGTAGAATCTTCCCTGGGTTCCCCTTATGGAAAGTCAACTGGAACCTCATAAATAGGTTCCTCTATGCTGCAGTAGTACAGTCCATGAGTAACATCTACTTGCAAAGTGGCCCTACTCGAGACATCTAAAACATCGAACTTGATCCATATCTTTCTTGAATAATACTACCCTGGGCCTCTTTATTTTCTTTGTCTGTGTTTAGGCTAGTGCTGTTGGGGAAGGATGAGCAGGCGGTTGGGCAGTATTGCTGGGATGACGAGCAAAATACATTTGCAAGCCTTAGGATGATAAGATATCCCTTCACGATCCCTTGCGCCGATCCAAGTCCTATTAAACAAAAGTTTCCATGCCTTTACCAACAGTGAAACAAGGCCTGAACTTTCACCACCTTCTATGGCACATACTGAAAACTATACATGACTATCTCGAGGAAATATTAACCCAGTCGTCCCCTAAGTATAGGGACAACATACATAATTGAAGGCAAAAGATAATGCCTCAAGTTGCAAGAGGAAGTGAATGAAGCCAAAGTTTTCTACAACGGAATATCTACATTCCACTTTTTTACAAAGTGGCTGAGGTAATAGCCCACTTTTTTGGTACACATCCACATTGTCCTATGCTAGCAAGAACTTGGTGGACTTGGCCATAGCTGCAATGGCTTCAACAATTTTACCAACAATGGGCACAATCATAGTTGACTAGGTAGTGCTTGATGTCATCGAACTCTTGTTGATGCTCCAGCTTCCAACAAGAATCTTGCTCTCTTCCAAGTTTTAGCAAAAGAGAGAAGGCTCTCGTCTTACCTGCAAAATCAGCAATAAAGCATTTAAGAAAGTTCATTTCATAAGGAAGTGCTGCAATTCCTTTTTGCATTTAAGTGACCAAGACTCTATTGTTGCTCTAGCCCTGTTTTTACCTACCTCGATCCCCATCCAGTGAAAGAGGAAACTTGAGAAATTCTAGAGGTTACTATTGCAAATGTGCACTTAAATAGGTTCATCTTAGTTGATGAGCTCTCATTCGTCAGAAAACCTTTCTTAAGTTGGCCAAATGGTATGCTTTAGCCATTCAACTTGACAATGAAGTAATCAATGCAAACCTCTATTTCATGGCTGATCAAGTCATGCAAGATGGTATTAATTGCACGCTATCACTTCTTGAAGCCGAAGGGCATCACAACCCGTTTTAAAGGTGCCCACTGACTCTGGATATTGAAAGTTTATATTGTAGACGTCCTCTTCAGCTACATAAATTTGATTATATCCAACTTAACCATCCACGAAAAATAAAAGTTTATAGCCTACTACACTGGGGACAAACAAGTCTACCACAAGCATAGTGTACTCATCCTCATGAGTCATGACATTTAATTTTTTGAAAACTATACAGATCCTCAAATTACCATTTTTCATGACCGTTAGAACTCTGTTACCCAACTATTGTACATACTTGGCTATACAATCGTTCTTGCTGATAGGTAGCTTGTGCTCAATAGGTTCTTGGATGGAACTGACATTTCACTATAGTTCTATGCAAAACAGTCTCATTATTCCTTTAGTACGGGAGATCAACTCCTTTTGTATCCATCTTGAGAACTATGCTGATCTATGCGACTGTGATTCTCTTGGGTCTCTGAGGTTGACCTCTTATAGTGGGTCCTGGCATCAGCCTTCCCATAACAGATTTTCTTTTATTAAAACTAAATCAAATTGAATTAAATAAGTAGAAGTTTGACATTAAGTAATTTTTGATTAGAACTAAAATGAAATCAGATTGAGAATAAGGAAAGAGGTTTTAAACCAGATCTGCAAGGGATTTGTTGGGGGAGCGGGGAGAAAGATATGTAGGAGCTGGAGGCGGAAGGACACAATGGGAAGAGGGGAAGCCCTTGTAGTTCCACGCCCCACCCTTGCAACACACCAACACTATATACTAGTTTTTTTTTTTTGATTTTTCAAACATCAATCATTCATTCATTCCAATATTATAAGTTTTTTGGTTATTCTTATCCTTATGTAATTATTCATTACGTTTATATTTTTAATAATTTTTTTGTTACATTTACCGTTTCTTGTTATAAGAATTTTTTGATTATTGCTCTACACTTCCATTTTCATACTTTTTTTGAATTTGTATCTTAAGATGGAACCCATGCATATTTATGTAAGGTAGATGGGTAAGAAATGATTAAGAATTCTAATCCCCATTATCGCTACAATCAATTAGAAAGGATAGTGACGCAGAATGGGAGTGGGTGCTGCTAAATTTTTGGTGGACGATGGCTGAAATTGATTGGACCCAAAGCTAATTTGGGTTAGGATATGGGAGGAAGGGATTAAGCCTACGATTTAGATCTAAAACCTAAAGGACTTTGTGATGATTGGGCGTTTAAGGGATTAGAGCTATGGTATGATGAAGATTGGCAGGGTGGAAGAAAGAACAATGGAAAATACTGCAGTTTTGATAGTAACAAGATAACTATGGGCTGAATAGAAGAGTCTCACCTCTATCCTTAATCCAAAGATTTTTTGGTGTCTCACCGAGGAAGAAAGAAACCTTTGAAGTCTCACCAAAGGAGGAAAAAAAGCCTCTCGCCTCTGGATCACAAAAGTAATTGAAAACCAAAATTAATTCTGAAATTTATTCTTCAACCTCCTCTTTATAAAGAGTAAGGGGTTGGAAAAATAAATACTCTTATAACCAGAATTTTAGGACTCCAACTAAATATGGATTCTTTTAAATCAAATCAATCATTTGACAAAATCAACTGACGAAATTAATTGACAAAATCAGCTGACGAATCAACTAACGAAATCCACTAAAATAACTAATACTCTTAAATAACTAAGACTCTTTAAAGACACATAGACTAAGAGTCCAAATCAGTTACGACTCTTTCAAACGATACGTGGACTTAATAAACAAGACTCCAAACAATCTAGATCGCTTGGACTCCAAATAAACTAGGACTCTTCAACCCTTTAGGACTTAATTAAATTACGTGTTGGAACACTTGAACCCAATGTAACTAGATGCAGAAAATATTGGACCCATTGTGTTTTGTGCACTACCAAGCGACGATTCAAATACGACGTACATTTAAGATGACTCGGGCTCCTACTCCTGCATCAATTCTTTCTGGTTGAGAAGAACTCGACTTCGTTAAGTTGGGGCTGAAGAGCTCGTGCAAATTTGAATTCTGGTGCAGGATCTCCTCTATCTTCAGCCACAATTATCTGAAAGGGGTCGGTTCTTCCACTTCATCAAGAATTTCTAATATCCTTCTTGGCATGATGTAATTCTCTGATCGCCTTGATCTGAATTTATAAATTCTAGGAAGGGATCTTGAAAATCAGCAAAGAAATACCATTTTAGACTTACATAAAACTCCTCCGATAGAAGAACCTGAAAATCTTGTTGAAGGTGCTGCTTGTGCTCCTCTCAGCTTTAACTAACAATTCGATTATTCATCTTAAAATCTGATGGCATTTCTTCTAAAATTTCAGAACTATCCAATGCGAACATGGTTTCATCTTCATGTTTGATCTCTATTAAATTTTCTGAACTGTCTTTCTTAAACAATTCTTCTGATGTTACATCAAAAAAATTAACTAAAATAGGCTCAGATTCAGATAGTATCACATCTGAAATTTGTTCTTCAACGTTGTCTTTTCCTTGTCCTGAACCTCAGCGGGCTTAGGAGAGACTTCAGGGGAAGGGAAAGGGATCTTAGTGGCAGGGAACTTTTGAATTTTCAAGACTAGCGCCAAGATCTTCTTCGAAATTCTGCTGATCTTTAGTGGGACAAATGTCAGCGAGGTACTCTCAGCCACCGCACCTGGAGCAGTCAGATTTGCCTCTTTTTTGCGGCATAGGACTTATTGTTTTTTTGCTAAATTTTGTTGTTCATTGTTTCAGATATGTATCTCTATTTGCAGAAATTTTTGATCTTATGGATGGAGAAATATCTCGAGTAGAAGGGGTGCATTTGTTGCTGTGTTCTGAAGGTCGTCGCCTAACTTGTGGTTTGACACGGCTACGATGTCGTAGTTCTGCCTCGATAACATCCATCTTTCATGCTAGAACAATCATTTGATTTTAAACTTAATCCATCATCTTGTTGCCGTTCGATATTGTAGGGACAGTATTGATTGTCATAATAAAGATCACGAGATTTAATCGCTAAGATGGGATTCGACCAACCAGGCCTAACATAGGTTTACGGTAGACGTGGTTCAATATGGCGTCGGCCACCTTATCGTGCTATCCATCCAACAATTTTGGGATAATAGGTAAGGGGCGGGCGTCACGCTTTCTTATGCGGCATAGCTACCCGTGCACGAAATTTTATACATGTCTTGCCACCTCTGCTCTCCTTATCGCGCGTGTAAGTCTTCTCTTTTCTGCTTCGAAAGCGATTGAAGCTCTTCAACACGTGCGTCGGTGAAATTTTGAGCGATCTGAGTTCCAGAAAAAAACCTAGAAAAACCACTCCTCCTCCGTCTTCGGCCCGATCGATCTCCGTCCTTGTTCCCCTGACCGAAGTTCTATCCAATCCCAATCCGCTGGGAATCAGTAAAATTTCTAGGGTTCGCGGCTCCTCCGCCGTAGCCGGTGAAGATGGGTTCCGGGCAAGCGGCGGCGAATCCTCAATCATCAGAAGACTTGAAGACATCGATCTCAGGTGAGCGGCTCTGTTTTCTCGTCTAAAGCCATTTACAAGAGTTTCGGAATCTACTTTCCCTTGCTCGTTTTGTTCCTTTCTCTCTGAAAGCAAACCCTTTGCTATTAATTTTCTTTTACTAGATCCTTGTGCGATTTTATATTTGATATCTTGAGATATAACAATCACGACATGGAAGAATTAGCTCACAAATTGATTGCCTGTTTGTTAGATCTCGTATTTTGGCAATTCAATTATATAAGTAGCTAGTTTGGTATTAGTCTGTTGCTGCGATTTGGTACTGCTAATATGTTTGGTCTCTTCTTGGATTGAAGAATTCCTCTCTAAACGCCTCCAAATTTAGTTGTGGATGATGGATCCAAATTTTGGCCTTATAATAACTCTTTCAAAAATATCCAATTGATTTTTTTGGATTGGGTGCGTAAAGTTATTATTGTTCTGGGTAAAAAGGAGTGCACGTTATACAGAGTGGTAAAGATAGAGGATACCAAAGTACATGCATACATATGCTGTGTTGCAGGGAAGCGGAAATTGCCTAGGGATAACTCTGATATAGTAACATTTTTGTCCATCTGTTGATCTGATGCATGCTTGTGCTTTTTATCCGACATTTCAAGGATGCGACATTAAGAGCTGAGATTATAACATCTCTTGTACAGGCCTCTACTTAGTTGAACTAGTCTGGTAGGACCATGACCTTTTATTCATCAAAACTGCAAGAATCAGTTATCTTGGAGAATATCTCAGGGGTATTCTAGTGACAATTCTTCGCCTATGCTCTCATCACCACCACATGTTTGCATCAGATATAAGAAGCCAGAGCCTTGGAACCAAAAAAGCAATAGTTTTCATACTATTCTACGTGGATATTCATTCCAGTGGAAGGCTTTATCCATGTACTATATTTAGGAAGATGCTAGGGCTAGTATATGTAGGCTTGTGAAGTTAGTTAATGTATCATTAATCTGCACTGATTTCCTTCTAGTTCTCTGATTATTCCAAAGAAGATCAATGTTCATAAATGTCCTTAGCCCCTGCACAATGCTTATAAATGTCCTTTGCTCCTTTCCAAATTTGGTTAGATAGACAAACTTTGTTCTCAATTTAAAAATGAACATAAATTAACTAGAGAGTTTCCCCTCCCTGTACTAGGAGCTACTGTTAGCACTTGCAATAATATAACTATGGAGAAACATCTTTATTGCTTGAATTAGTTCAATTTTTTGCTTATTTTTTGTATATTCTTTTTTCCCCAAAACAACTGAGCCTTTAGCTAGGAGTTTGTTCGTTTGAAATGTGCATCCGAGCAAGGAAGGATTATGAAGAGTGAGGAGCAAAAGTGTCAATTACTAACTGGTGTACCCCATGGTATTCTTTTCAATGTTCTGTTTGTACTTGGGGAGGGGCCTTGATAATTTAAGGGTTGGCAAGAACATGGGCTGGTGCGTAGGTAGTTTATTGTTGCCAACACAAGGGCAATGGCTTATATTGAATATAACATAAGAATAATATTAAATTAAGGATGTTGCCTTGGGTGCCCGCCTAGGCCCCTGCCTTGATTTTTTGTATCAAATCTGAATATGGAGGATGAGATTGATTTGTAAATTTATAGTATCTGAGTTATTGTTTTTCATGGATTTACTACATCACAGCTAATGTTTTCCTTTTAAGGATTATTCCTATTTCTTAAGATTTCTCCGAATGATTAAAAAAGATAATCCATAAAAGGCACCTCATATCTATGCTGGATCAAGGTACTAGCCAATTTTGTATGGATTTGACCTTTATGAGGTTGTCTTTGTTATTATCTACCAGAATCATATGCCCCAAGAAATTTAAACCATTAAACATGTACTTCTTGAGGTTCCCATATAACTTGCTGTGCCTCATGGTATATATGTACTAATTGCTTCAAATGTATCAAATGATTTTCACTAGTATTGTAGACAAGCACATCAAATTACATGACTATTTTTTCATATAAGTTCATAGGACTTGGTTCCTCACACTCATGGAGGTGCTAGGCACATTAAACGAAATGGAATGACTAACCATTCATTTTGACCCTCAAGTTCTGAATGTGGTCTTTAACTCATCTTGATTATCTCCTAAGTCATAATTTTATGATATCCACTTTTGCGGCAATCACCACATACTATATCCAGTTCATATTCTAGCCCAGGTATTGAAAATGCTTGATAACAATTTTGTTGATGGTGCTATTATAAATGCACATTGCCCATCTCCTAGCTTTTTTTGGAAGTCAGGATTTTAGAGATGGCATGTTGAATTGTACATTGACTAGTATATCCTATTTGCAATAGGAATAGAATCTTACAGAGCAAATTCATACTCAGGGTTTATATGATAATTTAGAAGATGTGTCAGTTTCTGTGTATAACTCGAGAGACAAGATATATAGTGCTGCATGCCTTTGAGAGGAGGTAGGCAAATAGCTATTGTAGCAGTCCGTAATTCCCTTAAGTAGTGATCACATCTTAGGAACAATGAAAGGTCTTTGACATCTTCTTTAACAAGGGTCAAGAAACTAAACATTTTTCTCTGAAAGAACATTTAAACGAGGCTTGGCATGGTAAAACAATATCCATGTCATACCCATTGCAGTATCTGCTAGGGTCTTGGGTTCACCTTTTGGCTTAAATGGTCCTGATTGTGAGCAAGGTTTATTCATATCTCAATCTTGACATATTGTGGATAGTCTTGCAATCATAATTCCAAGGTATAACAACATGTACTCAATCAGAGAAAAAATATGTTGATGGAATGATTGTTTAGATGAACAAAAAATTGCAGAGTCCTTTGAGATGTCGCATGAGTTTGTTGACTCCAAACTGCCAAAATTATGATCATGTAAAATATCAAGGTATACAATAATTAATATTGTAATTCCTATTATATTAAAGGCAGCTCTTAACACATCAAAACCAATAGATATTTCAATTCAATGATTAGATACTAATAGAAATACTAAAGGAAAACTGGAATAAAATAGTACTGAACATAAATAGAATGATGTAAAGAGCAAAATTAGTATACATAAAAGGAGAAAAAGAAAGAGGAGAGAATTATGGGAGATAAGTGAGAGGATATTGCCAGCTCACGGCCTTCTTTTTTTCATAAAATTTTCCAGTGTACAAGAGCTTTCAATGTCCAAAAGCAGGCCACGTATAAAACTTATTAATTCCTCCATCATTTCTTATCTAATTAGGATTCAATTACATCAATAAACAAAATCAAATAAAGTTCCCTTAACTAACCAATTAATGGTTACTTACTGAGACTCTTATTCAGTCCTTATACCATAGCAAACACTATTCATGCTACAGTTACATGCTTAACTTCAAGACTATTCCGAAAACACCATTCTAAAATAAAAGTCAGAAGCTAATCAATAAGTGAAAATCTGGGGTTGTTGGATAATATCTGCTTGTGAACTGTTTAATGGTTGTTCATTGCAGCTGGATGGGGCCCTAAGATGCCTTGATTGTTGTGAAACCTCATGATCTCAACTCTTAAATGGTCCAAACAGAAATCTGAGCACTTTCGGGGCCAATTATTGTAGCCATGGCGTCCTCCCTAGAATATTAGTAGTTGATCTTCAATGATTGCTGCATCAATATCCCCACTTTTGCATACTTGACTCTGTCAAGTTGGGTTAGGAATCTAAGAAACCACTCCACCTAAGCTAAGATGTTGCACAATAAAAAAAAGCCCAGCCACCCTCTTTAACTTCATTGATTAATGGTCTTTGGTAGGTATATATATTATGGTGAGGCCTCTATGCTAAAGGGAATATGTATTCACATGGCCATTATTTTGTATCTTCTTATTAAAAAGCCACAGTTTCCCAAGAAGAATGTGACATGCTCTAACTGGCAGCAAATCAAATTGCATGGTGTCCACGAGCCTACTTATCAAATAAGTGACCGAACACCTCTCACAAACCTTGAGATTAGTGTTGTTAACCCATGCTATCTTGTAAGGATTGGGGTATAGCTCAGCTTTCAGCACCAACTTATGAATGTCTTCAGAGAGGACATTAGTACAGCTCCTAGAGTCAATCACCATGGTGCATAGCTGTCCATTGTATGCTGCTCTTATCAAGAAAATATTGCTCGGCCTCCAATCTTCTCAGTCATCTTCTTGATGTGTAGAGAAAAGAGGTCGGACAATGACATCATGATGTAATTCATCTTCATTGTTGGCACTCTCTTCGACATCACTTTCTTTAGTTTCGAGGTAGACAACCTCTTTGGCCTTTTGCTCAATGCTAGCATTAGCAATCACATGGGCCTTATTAGCAAATATCACTAGTTGATCAGGGCATTGTGCAGAGAAGTGGCCATATCCTTTGCATGTCAAGTATTGAATTTAGTCTTATATTTGAAACTTGTGCCCAATATTGTAAAGATTTGGGGTGGCATTCTAGGTTAGTTAGATACAAGTGATCAAAAATTTGTCAACCCAAACCCTTTTGTTTATTAAGCAGGTCAAAATACTAGATCCAAACCTGAACATTTTAATAAATAGGTAATCTAACTTGAGCTACAACGGGTTGAATAAGTTAAACGGGCTAAACACGTTAAGCATTGCCACAACTTGTTAAGATCGGATTAGATCATAAATTATAGAGGGGGTAGGGTTGGATGGGATTGTGGATTGGATCATGGATAGTAAGCTTTCAGATTTTTCTGAAAAATATGAAATAAAAAAATATAAAAAAGGGAATAAGCAATATGAGAATTGTCATCTAAAATGTTATTATTGAGGTTTTAAATATCATAGGACGAGACCATTACGGTTTTTTCAGGGAACAGGATGCCTTGTGTCTTGACACTTGGGATGAGGGATATCCTGTCCTTTCCCTATCCATTTCCTGATTCATCTCATCTTGACACTCGGGACAGTGGGACAAATCCAACTGGTATTTAAAACCTTGATTATTGTACATAATTAAACTTTAGGTTCTAAAGTCTCTTATTTCAGTTGGTGTGGTGGCCAAAAGCCAAAGGTCGTGGGTTTGAATCCCACCAGGTCTACAAAATCTGGAGCACCTCTATCAGAAAGGGTAGAAATTACTTATGTCACTAAAAAATAATTATTAATTAACTTACTTATGTTATCCTAACAATCCTTGGATTGATCTTGATTCAGCTTATGACTTTATTTGGAAAAAAAACTCAAGTTTCTAATGTTATCTTTTCCACAAACAGATCCATTCCTTGATGTCGACTTTTATCTCATGTGCTTGCCTCGTCCAGTTAATGAGATTGATCAGGAACTTAGGATTGGTTTATGGTTTGGATGGATGAGGAATAATGAAAGCTAGTTGGTTTCCAGGACTGGGTGATGATGAGAATTCATTAGTTTGTATGGCTGTTTGAATAAACTTTGAGATAGGATATTTGTTAGAGGTAAATGTTGCTGGATCAGTTGAAAAATAGATTATCTAGAGAGTTAGTTATGATAGGGATAAGGTGGAGGGACGTTAGAGAGTCCTAGCGATGTCGAACTTCATGAGTTCTGCCATCAGATTTTCTCAGAAAACAAAAAAGGTGTTCCACAATCAGATTTGGGTGCCTATTACCTCCTCATGCGAAGATAGGGATGCCTATCTTGTTTTGTTGTGCAAATAGCATCCAAAAGGCTGTTTGAAGGGATGGGATGATTCACGATTTTGGATTGCGCGATCCAACATTGGATTGTCCAATCCAAATCCATTGATTCGATCTGGATCGATTCCATGCATTTTGATCTAGATTGTATGATCTGAATTGTGGATCAGATGATCTTAACAACATTGCTTGTGCCTGCCTCACTCTGTGCACTCGATGTGCATGTTGGTGTTGCGAGCGGCTATATAGGCTATCAATGTCATTGACGGACTCAATTCTGTTGTTGGAGTTCAGATTTGAAAATATTGGAGAGGATGTCTTCAAGGCTGATCACTTCTTTGTTTCTTCCTCGATCTGATAAGCAACTTGCACAACATCTGCTAATGTGTAAAGTGTACTGTTAGCTGACCAAAGGAGGTTTGGGGTCCCCACCCTTTGAAATTTAGATTGAGTTACCAAGCTATAGAGCTTGGAAGTATACTCTTCAATTGTTAAATTCCCTTGCATGAAATGCATGAACTGTAACCAGAGCCACTGCTTGTTGTTAGGAGACACGAATCATGAGTCATGGGCTCATGGCTGCCTTCATATTATCCCAAGTACAGATGGTGGTATGGTGAAATTTTTGATGTTTGGTCTACTAAATCCATGTCTCCTTCAGCTTTGCTTCAATAAATATCCTTCATTTTCGCTTCAGTAAATAAAAGTAGATGCTCCTCAGCAAGCTGTTACCACTCGAAGTAGCTTTCAAGGGCATGGGTCCAATCTAACAGGACATGTGGATTGTGTCCAGCACAAAAGTTAACCAGTGCAAGTTTTGCACCATAATCAACTTCAACAAGTTGTTGATCGTCATGCATATGAACATACATTTTTGGAGGGAATGTCTAGATATTAATCTGTGCAAGTTGAGGAACAGAAGAAGTGGATTCTATTTTGATATGTCTTTCAGCTCTATAGTTCTGATTTTGAAGAAACAAAGGTGCCAAGTTTTGTTTTGCTTATCAAAGTTTTGATAGAAACCATCTCTTTAAGATGAAAAAAATCTTTTCTTTGGTGCCTCCATAGTCTTGGGTGAAAGCCTCAAGCCTATTGTTTAATTCAACATTTGAGAGCATAGTGGGGAAAAGAGAGAAGAGGTCAAAGAAAGAAAGGGAAGGATGGTGAAGGAGTAGGAAGTTTGGCTTCGTTACCAAACTGATGTAGGATCAAACAGGTATGACCTATATATACTATTGTGAGAATGCCCCATTAAAAGGGTTCAATAAGGTTTATATGTAAATTAGTTATTTGCTGTCCAAGATCTGAGAACATAACAGCAAAAAACTATGATTAGTTTTCTAGGCAAATGAAGGATCAAATGACTCTGCACTAGGGCTTTATGTGTGAAGAAGGATAGAAGAAATCAAAGTCTACGGCTTTGAGGCTTAATTGAAGAGATTGCTATAAGCTTATAATCAAATTTCAGCAATTAGTTGACGTAGATTTAAACAGGCAACATAATTTCCAGTCTGAACAATCAAAGAACAGGGAAATTAATACTAAAATCCCTATTGATATTAAAGGAAGATCTTAATACATCAAAACCAACAGGTATTTCAAATCAGTGTTCAAATACTAAGAAAAATATCAAAGGAAAACTGGAATCTGATATTCTAGGCAATAATATCAGTGAACAGAAACAGAATATGATATAGTGGGCGGAATTAGTAGAGAAAGGAAAAGAGAATAAGAAATTGGAGAGAAATATGGGAGAAAGGTGAGGGGAAACAGCTGGCTTGCAGCCTCTGTTCGTTATAAAATTTTCCAGTTTACAAGTCTTAGATGTCCAAAACCAGGCCACATATAAGGCCGGTTGTTTCCTGTAGCTTTCCTAATTTGAGTCTAATTACAACGTAATTACATCAGGAAATAAAATTTAATAACATCCTCTTATCTATCCAAATAATGGTTGATTATTATAATTTGATTATGTGCGAGTTCCTTTCTAGTCTTGTTTCAGAGAAGACAGCCTTAGGGCAGAGCATCTAATAAAGTGTGGATGGTATCCTTACCAAGTTTCTTCGTAATATTCATGATTTGTATCTCAATTGGGCTCATCAGAGCAAGACTGACTAGCATTTGATTGCTCTGCATTAGGGCTCGACGTTGATACTTGACAAGCCCAATTTTTTCCTCATCACATCTATTTCCAATCGCTTTGTAATCTAGTAACTGAACTTTTGAAGCCTAAACTGACAAATTTGACTCATGAAACACATCTTCTACATAAACTTCGAAGATAAGTGGTAAATATTGTTGGCACAATAAAATGGTGCTTCTGCAATAAATTTTATCATCACGTGTCACGATAAGTATGTTTGAGTCATTTAGAGCATTGAGTAAATTACTAGCTCATACCTAAGTTGATATCAGCTCCATGAACATGATAGTACATTATCATAATAGCCCTTATTTTTAAACTTAAAAAGACTCCTCTCATTCATGGTGCATATTCAAACACTAGATACAGGAAGTTCATATGTTTCTCTGGATATTTCTTAACTTTATTACATGTTTGCTTTTGCAGAACTTCGTGAGAAGCATCGAATGGATCTAGAAAATCTGACATTGACAACCCAGCCCTTAAAGACATTACAGCTTTTTATTTTTGCTACTATGCAATATCTTAGGCAATCACTTCTATATATTATGGCAAAAAGTGTTTGGATTATGATCTTCATTGTCCTGGTAGCAGCACTTGGGATTCTACTTGTGACTGTTGACGGGCCTCATGAAAAGGTATTTATCCTTTCAATTACTATATCCTTTTGTGGCAGATTTTTTTATAGAGTTCTTTCATAAACACATCATTGTTTCATTTTTGGATCATGTCCGCTCTTAAGTCTATATATTTTGTGAATGACTTTTTTCACGCTTAATGGTGGATGTTTTGGTTGAAACCAGAAATATTCTATGGATAACATGTTATAACTGGGACAGATGGTAAATGTCTTGTCAGTTGGAATTGTAGTCAAGGTGTTCTGAAGTGATATCAAGCTATTGCTTATTTCACTTGAGCTTGCCAACTTCTAATGTTTTCCAAGTAAATTCGTAAATCAACTTGTTGATTTTGTTCGATGCCATGCTTGCAGCACATTCAGGAGTTCCTTTCCTATTCCAGATTTGTATTGTGGTGGGTGGCTCTTGGGGTGGCGTCATCAATTGGGTTGGGTAAGTTTAATTTCCATTTTGAAGTCTGCTGAAGTGAACTTCTCAACCTATTCTAAGCAATAATTTCTGCAATTTCTATGGGCATTATTTTCCAACTACTTACTCCTTAAGAACATCATTTATGTTCTTCTGGCTTCGTGGTATGTCAACTTAATTACTTTATTTTCAGGTAGTTTTTTTATCTTTTCTCCTTTTATATTGGTGCTGCAAACATTACATAACATTCATTCACAAGTTATTCAGTTAATCTGGAAGGTGAATATACGCCTGGGATTATCACATAACCAACCAAACCAACATAGCTTGTTGACATTCATAAATATTCTTATGATTAAGCTATTTATGGTCAAGCAGAAGACTAAAATCCTGGTTTTATGTCTCTATAGTTCATTACCTTCCTTTTGTCTAACGTGAGGTAAAAATATTTCATTTTCATATTCATGTTGCTGTTTACAGGATTAATTGATGAACGCATAGATTCTCCCTAATTCTATGCCAGATGAATGTGAAACAAATAGCCTGCTATATGTTGCAAAATGATTTATGAGCATGTGGCTCTATTATCAAGAAGGCTAATATAACATTTACATCAATCTGGAAGAGATAAATGGACTTCAAAATTTCAATTAATGAGGTATAAAAAGGGTGCGCACCTATATAACTGTAATAGACATATATGGATTTTTGTGGGATTTATAAATTCAAACCCAGAAATTGCTAATGGTCATCAATTATTGTTATGGTAATTGTAGGCATTTTTCACCAATGCTTATAGGTTCCATAATTTGTCATTTATTCACTTAAATTCTTCAAAACTCACATACTTGTAACTTTATTTTGTATTAGTATTTGTATTTATGATATAATAATTTTGTTTGTCTATTTACTATTTACTATTTATTTATCTAGTCAATCCTTGTGTTTTACTTGATGCTCTCTCTCTCTCTCTCTCTCTCTCTCTCTCTCTGTGACTATCTATATTCTACAAGTGTAAACATGCTGATATGTTGAAGTAGCATGATAGAAATTTTAGATAGGACTTAATTTTGAAATAAGTTAAATAGAGTTATCAGATTCCTCTAAATATATATCATGTTCGTATATTAGTTTACTGTATCTATATTTGTTCCTAGATATCTATCTTTTTAAATTGGAAATCTCACTGGACTTGCATATATATATATATATATATATATATGTATGTATGTATATGTATGTATGCATGTATCTTTGTGTGTGTGTAATTATCCACTTAATGCCAATCAGCTTATATTGCTTTGATACAGGATCTGGCTTGCACACATTTGTTCTGTATTTGGGGCCTCATATTGCTTTTTTTACCATAAAAGCAATGAAGTGTGGTCGAGTTGATCTGAAGACTGCTCCATATGATACCATACAGTTGAAAAGTGGACCTTCATGGCTTGAAAAAGATTGTTCAGAGTTTGGACCTTCATTATATCATTCACTACCTGGTTCACTAGTCAGGGTTCCTATCAGCAGCATACTCCCTCAGGTTCAGCTAGAGGCCTTTCTCTGGGGCCTGGGAACTGCACTTGGAGAGCTTCCTCCTTATTTTATCTCAAGAGCAGGTACATTTCCTTGTTATATTGGCTTTTGCACATTGTAATTTCAAATTTCAAGCAGCATGTGTCCCCCCATGGCATTTCATCCGCAATAACAATAACTGTCATAACCATGACACATCCTTAATGAGACCTTTATTATTTTCTCTCATTTATTTTCTTTTATCAAGGATTTGATAGCATGATCAAATGCTTTCTCAGAACTTCCATCCATATTGCCTTTCCCGTTTTCTAATTTGAAGTAGTTTGATCCAAGGTTCGCCGTCTCAGTACCGAACTCCATATTGGTGCCACACTAGCACAATATCGGTACGGTACAGTACGATATTTTTTTGCATACCGAATATCGGTACGCCATCCGTACCGGATACCAGTATCGATTCGGTACGGTACAATACGTCCTGTACTGTCTGATTTAGGTCGGTACGACATACCTTGGTTTGACCCTATCTTTCTTTCTTTCTTTTCTTTTCTCTCTTTTTTTTAAATGTTTAGAACATACCACGTTATCCTTTGGTTGGTATCAAGGATTGCCGAACCGGACTGACTGCTCGGTTCGGGCCAAATCGAGCCGGCCGAGTCTCTGACTGGGTCGGTTTGCTTATAAAAAACGATTCTGGCATAGGGGCCAGAACCACAGTAACACCAGCCAGACCCGACCAATACTAGACAGAACTGGACGGAACCGGGCGATTCCGTTCGGTTCGACCATGACCGGTTCGCACCAAGTTGGAGCTATTTTGGGCCTTTGCCCAAAGCCACAACGCCTGCTGTGGCCTGAGCGTCCAGCTTTAAAAGCCGAACGACACTGAAAGGGAAGGCCGAAGAAGGCCTTCCCAAAATTTAGGCCCTGCTCTCTTACCAAAAAATCCACAAATAATATTGATTTAGACTATCAGAAGGAAGAGCTAAAGCTAATTAAGGTGTGCTTTCTTTTTTTATCTTCCTTTTTTTAAGAACTTTGAAAAAATAACTCAAAAATTATAAAATAAGAGATTATGCCAAATTTTTTAGTTTGGGCTTGATTTTTGTAGATGTTGTAGATCTATGGATGATGTATATGCTGACATTTTTTTTTAAATTTTTAGATTATATATAATTTTTATAAATTGTAAATATATTTTTGAATTATAAAAAGATATTTTTCTAAAAATAAAAAGTAAAAAAAATTATAACATTAGAAATGTAGTTACGGGCATGCAAGCTACTCTATATAAAAATTTGGTATTCACTCATTTAAGTTTGGATGCGATCATGTACATAATAGCCTAGGTCTAGATTCGGAAAAAAATGACAAATAAGTAATAATTCATGCATGCCCAAGGTAGAAGTTTTTTTTAATTTATGATAAAAAATAAGAAAAAATAGGGTTATGTATTAGATAAATTAGATGTATTTTTTGAGATAAAAAATATCGTTCTCGTATTAATAATTTGCTAATTTTAAATAATTGATAAATTGGTGTACTTGATCAACTCGATGTAGGAATAGAACCGTTAAGAAAAAAATAACTCAGAGCGTGATATTGGCTGCAAGCATGGGCGAATGCTCTCGGGCCGGTATTAGTGGTAGTGCAACTGGTGCAACTAGCAGTTCAGGGAAAGAGGGGTAACCAGGTTGAAGCGACACTTAGCTGGTAATCATTCCGATGTAGCTATGTGCCCCAAATGCCCACACTAGGTTCGGCAGCTGATGAAGAACCTTGCTGATTTCAAAGAAGCGAAGGAGAGGGCTGCTAGAAAGAAAGCAGAGGTGGAACGCTGAGGGCAAAGCCACCTTCCTATCACTCCAGGGAGTCAGAGGATGTGTTCGCTTGAGATGATGATGAGACACATTCAAGCTGCCATGCAAGCGAGCCTGGATGATTAGTAGCAGCAGGAGGTGGCCAGACATAGGGCTTAATTTGGGCCCTCGTTCTACGAGTCGAGCTTCGATTCTACGAGCAGCAGGGCATATTTAAAGTTCAAGAGGACCTCCTCAGTAAGGAAGGGCGTCAGCAGAGGTGATGACCGGATTGCATCTATGCTGGAGGTTTTTGGTAGCAAAAAGAAGTCATTCAGAGAGATTCCATCAGAAGTAGTAATCCAAGATTTAGATTCACATGCCTTCTCCAGCAAAGATTCGAAGCAGCAGAGGGTTGACTCAATGCTGAAGAAGGATAAGAAGAAGGATATGTGGCAAGCTATTAGATTCTGGTTCCACTTTAGCGATATCCCAGCGAATGTAGTAGACAATACGTACTATTGGTCTGCCATTTCCGTCGTAGACGCTGCCGGTCCCGGTGTAGATCCTTTAGGCCCGAAGGATATTTACGGTAAGCTTTTTGACAGCAATAAGGAGCTAGAAAATGGATTGCCTCCTACAAGAGCAAGTGACCCACATATGGACTGATTGTGATGTGTGATGGTTGGAGCGGTCCTACCAGATAGAGCATCAACTTTTTGACATACTATGATACGAAGATTTTTATCTACAAGTTGGTTGATGTTTCGGATCAGGTGCACGACTCCACGTACAACCTCAAACTTATGGAGGAGGTGATTGATTAGGTAGGAAAAGAGAACATCGTGTAGGTCGTCACTAATAATAGGTCACAACATAAGGCCACTAGGGGGATCTTGATGGAGCGGCGATCACATTTTCTGGACCCCATGTGCTGCACATTGTATTAACCTCATATTGATGGACATTGCGAAGGTCTATAGAGTGCATCATACGGTGGACACAACCCAGAGCATCACCAGGTATTTATAACCATAGTTGGGTCCTTTCACTAATGAGGAGGGTTGCAGAGGAGAGATTTTTAGGCCAGGAGTCATACGCTTTGCTGCCAACTACGTTGATAGCCTTCTTGAGAAAAAAAAAGTCCTATATTAGATGTTTGTCAATCCGGAGTGGCAAAAAAGTAGATATGTCCGGTATGACACTAAAGAGAGCAAGGTCGAAGACTTGGTGATGTGATAGATATTCTGGCAGCGGGCCACTGTGATAGTGAAGACTATCAAACCATTATATAAAGTGCTTCGGATCGTAAATAACGAGAGGTATCCTCAGATGGGCTTCCTGTATCACATAATGGAGAGGGTAAAGGCTCAGATCAACGAGGTAGATACAACCTATGCCCAGGAGTACATTGACATCATTGAGTGGCAGTGAGACTGCTAATTTGTAGGAACTTACATCTAGCAGGTAAGCAAGAATATTGAAAATTAGAATGCTCCTGTACTTATATAATTTTACTTAGACGATCTCTATGTGCAGCATACTATCTGAACCTCCGGTTCCAATATAACATAGCTGGAATTGGTATGGATGACAAACTTCTGGCAGCTCTACGTAATATCATTTACAAGATCGAGCCTGATCTAGAAGTCGCATCCCTATGTCTAGAAGAGGTAACTTAACTTTAGTGGCATATGCAAGGTACGCGGAACCGACCAAACCGACGTACCTGTGAAGACTGGTACCGGGTCGGTACCGATTGGAACCGGTACCGAATCGATTCCGCTTTTTAAAAAAAAACGCGCGGACGCGCGCGCGTCCATGTTTGGCCACAGAGAGCCCGCCAGGGGAACCGCGCGCGAGCGCGGGGAATCGCGCACATGCGATTCTCTGCGCGTGGTCCGCTGTTCGCACCTCGTGGAACGCGCGCAGGCGCGAGTCGGGGACGCGTTTCCTCACTCGCGCCTGCGCCCCCGCGCGCGGGCGCGCTGCCCTGCGCGCGGGCCTCCTTTTTTTTGCGCCTGGGCCTCCTTTTTTTTCCCTTCTGTTCTTCTCGACCCTTCTCCTCTCCTTTCTTCCCCTCTCTTCTCTTCTCCTTTCTTTTCCCCTTCTCTTGCTAGCAAAGAAGGGGCCAGAATCGCACTGGAGAATGGGCGATTCTCGTCGGCCCGAGGGAGGAGGTCGACTTCTTCTTCTCTCTCTTCTTCCTCTTCTTTCTTTCTCTTTCTTCCTCTTCTTTCCTCTTCTTCCTCTTCTTCCCCGGTGCCAGATTATGGCTTGTACCGGTGCAAATCGGACCGGTTTGTACCGGTACTAGGCTTGAACCGGTGCGAACTGCACTGGTTCGCACCGGTACTGGCAAGGAGCTGTTTGGTTCCATCCCCTTTAGGGTCGGAACCGAATTTTATGGTTGTACCGTATCGGTGCTGGCCGGCACTGGTACGGTACAGGCTGAACCGGGTCGGCAAACCTTGGGCATATGTAAGTTAACCGGTATCTCTATTATTAATATAGTACAACATAGTTTTTTTGCACAGACCAAATTATTTAGAGAGGGCAGCAACAGTTTTGGACAGTAGGCAACTGTCGTAAGACAACTATGAGTACAGATATGTTACTAACTTATATTTATTTTAAATCAATCTTTTTATAGCTAAATGGTGGATTCATTTTGGGCTCTCTACGAAAAATCTTAAGCGGCTAGCATCCGGATTCTTTTCTAGACGGTCTCCTCGAGTGCCTATGAGCGCAATCGGTCCACCTTCACCCTTATCCACAGCAAGCAGAGGAATCGTTTGATACAGAAGTGCCTCAACGATCTTTTATATGTCCACTATAATCTGAGGTTGAAGCTAAAGTGCATTCAAGAGGAAATGAAGCTCAAGTATGCAGATCCGATCCATAATGCTTTTGTTGATGATGATGATCCAATGATTGGACGGCTTGTGGGTCAGCAGGAGGAGTTGGAACTTGATGAGCTTGGATCGCCTCCACGATCGGTCAGGTTCGTAGCCAGTGAGGCTAGGGTCGATGCAGGGCAATGGGCTGAGTGCAATATTCCCTGCCTGGTTATAGCTGATTAGCCACAGCCGCAGGGGAGCCAGCCACCAAGAACTGATTTTCTAACTTATAAATTTTCAATTTTTTTTTCTACGGCCGCGTCCCCTGTTTCTTTAAAAACTGGGACATGGCCTCGGCCTCCACCCCCCTCCTTGGGGCCCTTTGCAGGCGTCTGCGGCCGCTCCTCCCTCTCCCCTGCTCGCTTTTTCTTTTTCTTCTCCTTCTCCGACTCTATCTAGTTTTCTCTCTCGGTATAGGCCCGGCATGGCCCGTACCGACTCGTACCGTCGGACAACCGGTACAGTGCCTAGTACTGGCACAGTAGATCTTGAAGAAAAGTGTTGGAAGTCTGCGTCAATACATGGTGTGGACCGTACCAAACCAACAATGTACCGATGCAGCTTCCATTACCAATTTTGTGAACCTTATGTAGAGGGCTCACAATTTGTTGACATATGTTCCAAACATTAGTTTATCTTACTCAACTCCACAAGATAGGGCTCATATTGACGGGATAGGGCTTGTTGGTTGGTCAGTTGGCATCGGAGATCGCACTCTTGGTACAATTTTACTAAGTTAAAATGAGAAATAGTGTCAGCAACATTTTGATTTAGATAATATTGTTGTTCTCATGTGTAAGGATAACCAAAGTCAAAAAGTTACGGGACTAAAGTAGATATTCTTTTATTAAGTGATGGCAATGGTGCTTAAGGAATTATATGCATAATATTTAGGAAAACTGTTATGGAGTACGAGATTGTTTAGCATCCATGTATTATTGTTTGCTATATGGAGGAGTTTCACAATAGATAGATAATATAAGTTCATTGGCATCAAGAACTTTTTATTGAACACTGCTGGGGGCTTTGATATGCAAGCTTTTTAACTACAAGTGCTACAAGTGCACAGGTGCTTCAACATGGAAAATGGAAAAATTATTTGGAAAGGTATCATTTCTACAGGACATTTCGCTTGGTATGCTTGATTGCATCTGCACCTCAGGCACAGCAGTAAATGAAATGTCATTTGGGGGACCATTCAAAAACTGGTTTTTGGGGCTACAAAATGTACTCATGCTCATCTAGAATTTATTAGTCTAAAGAAAAAATATAAATACATCCATTTTTCTTTGCTTCCTTAATTCATAATTTTACCTTAGATGATATATAGAGCAGGGATTTAAATGCTTCAGGCTTGGAGCACGAAAACCACTGACCATGCATCCTACTGTGTCATGCCAAATAATAATAATAATGGTGATAAATGATAATGATGATGGTGATGGTGAAGGTGATAAATGAATGTCTAAACAAGCCTTGTTAGCTTGGTTCTAACCGGCTTGCCTATCATCTGGTACCAACCAAGTGCCAGTTGCCAGTACAGTCCAGCATGGTACCTGCGGGTTGACATGGACACTCACAATCTGATACTTGAAACCATGGATGCCGAATCGGTGCGTACGGGCCGGTATGAATTGGTCCGGCCAGCTACCGGTACGCCGGAGCTGTGGAAATTGGTACAGGCTGGTTCTGTGTCGGAGACGAAGAAGACGAAGAGAAGGAGAGAGTGCGGGGAAGAGAGGGAGGGAGGAGACCTGTGGCCGCTATCGGAGAGCCGCGGAGGGGCGGCAAAGGCCGGGGTGGGGACGGGGGAACTCGCGGGGGTGCGGCGGAGGCCGCGGTCCCCGCCCCTTGCCAGGCTCCGCCGCCCCTCCACGGCTTTCCGATGTCAACCACAGATCTCCTCCCTCCCTCTCTTTCCCACGCTCTCTCTCGTTCTCTTCTTCTTCCCCGGCTCCGGCGGGGAAGGACTGGCCGGTTTGTACTGCCCGGTTCCGGTACGAACCGGAATTGTACCGGTCCGGTTGGCGACTGGTACATCTACCGGATCCGGTATGGCGGACCTTGCTTGAAACCATGATAAACAGACATGGATTTTTTAAAAAAACTATGAACTTTCTTGGTCTATACAGGGTTTAGGGAGTTAGGAGACAAATCTTTCTGTTGACATCATTTAGAGGCTACAAGAATTGTGTAAGAGGAGTAAACAAGGTTGTAGAATAGGAGTATCTCAGGGTCACATGTACTTTGTCCCCAACTTGCAAACTTTTCGATCTTGTGGTTTAATTATACTAAAGGCCTTTAGGGAAGCCAAGTTGAAATCTGCATTCAAACAAGACACCTCAACAGTAGGATGATTTAGTTGCTCAAAATCCCTGCACATGCACATGCAAGGATAGGTTATACAAGTAGCGTGGAACTGAATCTCTGATCCCATACATCATTTTCCTTTCTATTGTAGCATTAATATCCTTCTTTGATCAATTATTGCACTGTAATTGTATATTCATTTCGCATAGATTCTGTGACATGAATCATTAATGATTCAGATGACATTTAGCATGACTAGCTTTCTCAGTTCAAGTTTCCGCTAATCATTTTACATTTAAACTTGGTTTATATACTAACCCAGAAATGCATTGCAGCTCGCTTGTCAGGAAGTAAAGTGGATGCTATGGATGAATTGGATGCTTCTTCTTCAAAGGACGATAGATTTATATCAGCTTCCCTGAAACAAATAAAACAGTGGCTCCTTTCACACTCACAGCATCTTAACTTTTTTACAATATTAATACTTGCTTCGGTTAGTCTTCTTTCTTCCATGTTCATTCTCTGTGGTGTAACATAAATGCCTCTAACAGATCAAGGTTAAAGTCGATCACTTTGTAACTTAACATCAAGGATAGCAAAATTTCTGCAATGCTGCCTGTTTAACTTCCAGATAGTTTAAAAGTAGAACTTATATGAATAGAGAGGTGTTTCTAGGGTAATTATGTGATCAAGAGACACCTTAGTGACTTACTAGAGAAACTAACAGAACAGCAGTAAGTTTTATGATGCTTTATGACTTGGAATGTTGGGCAGTAAAGCCAGAAAAATTAAATGTAACTGAAATAAGAATGTTGAAATGGATGTATGGTGAAAATAATAATATTAGACTGAGAAATAAGTATATTATAGGAGCTTAGGACTTGCACAAATTGAGGGTAAAGTAATGGAGAATTGATTCAGATGCTATGGGCATGTTTAACAAAGATTTAGGGGTGGGACTCTAGTAAGAAGGTATGCTTTAATCTTTGTTGAAGGATGCAAAAAGAGGAGGGGAATATCAAAGATGACATAGAATGAAGTTGTGAAAAGGATATGGAAAAGCTTGAATCAACATTGGTGGTAGCCCTAGATAGGAATGCTTGGTAAACGATGATACATAAAGCTGAACCACAATAGTTGAAGCAAGGCTTGATGGTTATGGTTGTTGTTATTAGCTTATCATAGCAATACTACTGTAAGAGAAAGTGATTTCATGATTTGTTTGATCTTCTTATTTTTCATCTTTTTAGCTTGTTATCATGTCTTAATCAGGATTAATTGTTGGCTGTTCTCTGTTTTGCTAGTTCTGTGCTAACTCTGTTATATGGCTTAATCAGGATTAATTGTTGGCTGTCCTCTATTTTGCTAGTTGTGTGTGCTAGCTCTGTTATGAGTTCTCACTTTTCTTTTTCCCTTTTCAACACAAATGAGTATTTTTTTGTTGTTCGAGTCCTTTTGCTCAGATTGAGAAGTATGCTTGCTTTCTAGTTGTCTGACCATGTATGATTTCTGTTATAGGGTTCTTTAACAATGAGTTTGCTGCCCTATGATTTGGCATTGATTTCCTAGTGTATATATAGTTGAAAAGAAAAAGGCGTTAATTACTAATTTTGTACATAGAAGTAAAATATCTAGACAACAAAGAGTTTAAAGGTCATTTGGAACATCTAGAGCATGAAGAATTCTTTGACTGGGATCTAAGTGCTCATAAGTTCTTTGAACAACTTCTTAGCAAAAAGAAAATTCAGTTAATGGGAATCAAGCTTGACGGTCATGCTTGTGGTGGAAGAGTCCAGCACGAGAGGGAAGCAAGCATAAGGAAGAAGACATAATCCTAGGTCAAACTGATGGAGCCAAAATGGAAGTTCAGTCAAACGACTATCAACTTGTTGGAATTTTCTCTCCCTAGAATCCTAACATTATGAAGTTATAACATAATCTGCGTCAGCCTTCTCTCTTAAAACGTTGAAAAGGAGAACATTATTGAGAAAGGTGTATGCAGTGATAGTGTTCCGCCTAAGGTTTGCTGAACAGGCCCGTACCAGCCGGTTTAGTCTGTACCGTACTGGTACCACCCGTAACCGATACGGTACAACCTTTGAAAACGGTTCACACCGGTAGGAAAGAAGAGAAAAAAAAGAGGAAGAAGAAGAGGAAAAAGAAGAAGAGAAGAAGAGTACCGGTTCGTAGTTCGCACCTAACCTCGGGCCGACCCCCTCCCGAGCACCCCGACGACGGCGACGAGGATCACCCCCCTCCTAGTCAGTTCCTTACTTCCTTCCTCGCGGGAGAAGGGGGAAAGAGAGGAGAAGAGAGAAGAAAGGCTAGAAGGAGAGAAGGCTCGAGAAAGAGGAAGAGAAAAAGAAAAAAAGAAAAGAAAAAAAAGTCCGCGTGCGGTACCCCGCGCTCGCGTGCAGTTCCCCGCCCTGGGAACCGCGTCTGTGTGATTCCCCGTGCGGGGCAGTGCGCCCACGTGGGATGCCCCGGATGGGCCATTTAAGGCCACAGAGTGGCGTTAAATGCGACAATTAATGCCACTCTGTGGCATTTAACGCAGACGTCCGCGCGCGCGTCCGCATGTTGGCTTTTTTTTTTCTTTCTTGGCCGCGCGTCCGCTCCGTGGATTTTCCTTGGCCGGTTCGGCACCGGTACATCGACATGGTCGGTACAGCGGATCTTGGTTCCACCAAATGTACTTTTTAGATGCTGCTCCTTTTAGCCAATTTAGTTATTTTCCATTCAAGTGTTTGTTTTAGATTACTAATCTGTATGTCTTAATGGCTAGGATAGAGAAGTGAGGTCTCAATGGAAGTCATTTATCTTAATGTTCCTCATCGAGATGCAAAAGAATGTTTGCTTTTTGTTAAGATATTAAAGCAGAAATATGAGAAGAGTTAAACAAGGTAAAAACTAGAAGTGACGCTAATATAATTCAGAATTAGCTTAGGTCTAACTTGATTATTCTGGATTTTTTTGGTTTTATTTTCAGTTAATTTTCTGTGTCGTTGAGTATATGGATTTTTTTATCTATTGTAGGGGAGATAATAGGTATTTTTCTATATTTTTGTAGTTTCTGTCTTCAATTTGTGGTTATGTTTGCAGGTTTTTGAATCCTAATATGAATAGGATTGGTGTCTGCAAATTATACTTTAAACCAAGGTTCACTTCGGAGAGGTTTAAGTCATTATAATTTTGCTTTCAATTGATTTTGATTGTTTTCTGTTTTGGGTCTTATAAAGATACTTACTTTGCTATTTTGAGGTAGTTTGATCGTGTCCTATTTTTATAAACCGAAAGGAGTGGCTTATTTGTTTTCTTCTCATTTCTTTCTTGGAGAATAAATCTAGAGGTCTTCTAATTAACTGAATTGTATTTGGTAAGTCTTATTATGCATTTAGCAATAAAATGTGGAGAGCAGATGGTGTAAGATCAGTTTGGTGTTGAAAAAGAAATACTCCTTTTCTAGTTTTCCTCTCTCCCTCGTCTTATTTACTTTGGTTTTTAGATTTTCCTGATCAGGAACAAAAACCACCTCAGGAACATATATTTGTTCCTTCACAGGATTTTTCTGCAATAATCCGAATAAATTTCAAAATTTTTAACATTATGTCCAATTTAAAATATTTTTACAATCGTACAAATATTTATATTTCATCAATCTTATTGTCTTTTTACCCAATGAAGGGTTAGTATACTTGGATGGTAGCAACATTGACAAAGTGGAATGGAAGAAAAATTTAATATCTCATGTTTTAAGGGTTAAAGAGATGATGCAAACATCAATAATTTATAGAAGTATTAAAGTAATCATTATGCAGTCCTCTTAGTTTAGACTCCTGTTGCCTATATTCAATGTGATAAAATGGGGATCTAGGGTCAATTAGATTGAAGGGTCAATCCAAATTGGAAGTAATCCATTTTCAACAATCTTCCATGATGCATTTCTCTTATGATTTAGAAATTCTATTTCGTTGGCCTTGGTTAAATATGGGAAGTTTATTGGTTGAAAATTGATTGAAAAGTTGCATATCCTTTTGGCGGATAATCAAAATGAAATGTAAAAAAGTAGATAATAGCGATCTTCCAGATGATGTAAGATAACTAAAATCCACGAAACCATCATATTACAATAAAAGAGAGGAGCACAGCATTGGTACATTACGATTAATCCTCTTAGGAGTAACTTTTAGATCACTTAGATTCAATCATGCTTCCAGTTACAAGAATATGAGATAGTCACAATACTCACAACAAGAAAAAGGCCTATGTATGAGAGACAGGACTAGATAAAGGAACCTTGCGAAGCCCATCCTTAATACTGTTTTGGTGAAGCTTTGCACTTTCACTCAGATGTGGCAACAAGGATGCCCCCTTGTGTCCCACCTCTAAGAACAAAATAAGGAGATGAAGAAAGTGAGAGGAGAGGAGACACTAGAAAAATAGAATTTCAGGAAATTTAGCTATTATATAATAGTTTATAACTAATAATATTAATTTCTTGATTTCATCGCGCCTGGCAATTTTCAAGTGAGCTTTCTGACCTGATATTTGATTATTTGAATTCTTGTTCTGGCCTGCCCTAATGGGCTAGAAATGCATGCCTAGGCTCACCCAAAAGACTAGGTTGGACAGCCCATGCCTAGTTGCAGTGATGTTCCAGCAGAGAGGAGACACTAGAAAAATAGAATTTCAGGAAATTTGGCTATTAAATAATAGTTTATTGCTGGATTTCATCGGGATTCACAATTTTCAAGGGAGCTTGAATTGACTTGATATTTGATTGTTTTTAAAATCTCATTCTGGCCTGGCCTAACGCGCTAGAAATGCAAGTCCAGGCCCCCACCCAAAAACCAAGTTGGACAGCCCATGCCTAGGTGAGTGATGTTCCTACTATGCTTGGTTTGTTTTCTTTGCATCTTCTAATCATTGTAATCTGCTGAGATTATGTTGATCAAAGAGCTTTACAAGCTTGTTTAGTAAAGTCTAATTGAAATTCAGGAGTTCAGATCTCCTTTATATTCTTCCAATATAGGTGTTTATTATACGAGACCATGAGACCTCAACTTTTTGTGGATAATTTCCATAGTTATAAAAAAAAATTGGAGTGTTCTGACAATTATATCTTGTTGCATGTTGGAATCAACTTTGTGGCCCTACTGCAGATTGAGCACCATTCATCCATGAAAATGTGCTAGTCTTTTGACCATAGATATGACCACATGAAGCATTTCTTTTTGGAAAAAAAATGTCAATGCATTTGTAGGAGCCTTCCAAACTAAATCACATGGTTAATATAAAATTACAAAGAATATGGGAATTCAAACCTAGAGTTCCATCTCGAGCTATCGTTCATTATCTGTTTTCTTCAAGAATAATAAAATAATAACTTGATGACGAGGCCCCAATCAATTTATGTACCTTCATTCGGTCATTTTGTGATTTAAGTTCATAAGCCCAATTGTTTTTCTTTTCTCATGGTTACACCTACAAACTACTTCAAGTCAATATTGCTACATTTATGATCTAAATTAATAAATTTTTATGAATGATGAGAACTTTTGGAATAAGAATCACAACTTAAATGGAGTCACCTTTGTTTTAGAAGCATCCTATTTTCAAATCTGGTCTTACATCTGAAACTTGCTTCCCTTCCTCATGTTGGACACATGCAAGAACTCTCAGTTCTTTTAGCTATTGTTATTGTAAATTTATCATAAGCAATATTTTCCCATACTATCCATTTGTTTCTGGGAAAATGGTTGAGTGGAGCATCAAGCAAGTAGTTTGTTGAAGTGTATTATTTTCAGTACTGTTTGGTGCAAGTAATCTTAGGCATATCACTTATTCCTAGAATTTCTGCTTTCCCTCCTCGTACCTTTTAAAACTTATTACAACGTGATGCTCAAGAGAAGCTATATAAAACCTACATATTTTCGTGGAAACTTGTAGCATGTCTTTTCACAATTCAAATCCGAAATCACATGGATTAAATAAAAGACACTAACCTGTTTCATTCAAGTAATGAGCCAACATCAAATGCCCACCAAAAAGGAACTTAAGAAATTCCAAACTTATTATAGAGAATATTTGAAAGTATATATAAATCCATTCATCCTTACAGAATCTTCATACTTAGAATATGCCTTGTCTGTATCCATTATGAAGCTACAAATTCATGGTTTTTTGATCTACAGGCTCAATATTTTATAGGAATATCAACATTTCTGGTGAGTTTGTCATATGAGATTAATGTCCACCATAATCACAAGAGAAATAGAGGATAGAAAGTCAGGAAGTACAATGACAGTGCAGAGCACTGAAGTTACTCTTATGTCACCCAGCCTCCTTGATTAAGATGTACCTACAACTATTATGAATCCAAGAGGTTTAAATTGCTAATGTCCACTGGAAAATTATTATTATTATCTTTTGATTTCTGAAGTAATAAGAAAACAGCAAAATTAGTTAATTTATACCTGAGAAACTATGGGCACTGTGAGACGGAAATGAAAGTGTTGATGAAATCAGATTTTGCAAACAACAAATGTACATTAGAAATTTTTTTAATCTTGGACAATTGATCACAATATGATTTTCTAAAAGTATAGCCCCTTAAGTTGCATGCTTTAATTGAATCTATATCTCGAACATACCTGTAATCAAGGCTGGAGGTTTAATGCCTAAATATGAAAATTAAAGAATGTATTGAATTCCCTTTTGTGAATTGATAGTAGTCATTCTCTACATGATGGATTCATGTCGTGACAGTAGGTGGGTCCTACTGGTGCTGTCCCATTCTGACGAGAAAATGGTACCGGAGACTGGTGCATGGTATTAGTATTCTTGAACATGGATATCCATCCTAACCAATTGGTATTGGTTAGGATGGATCGAGATGGTTGCATATCAAACTTAGGATAGCCTGATGTGTTGAGACAATTTTTTTTTTATTCTTGTTAATGATCGTTTCGGCCTACCTCACTCCATCCTTAGCTGTCTCGGAACCACACCGACCTAGGATTAAACCTAGGAAGCCTCGGTATCCAGAGTTAAACCGTTGCCGAGCATTGGCTGGACAAAATGTAACATATCATGTTGTTTTTCTATTGTGGAAGAGTTAGTGGCTTGATAACATTCATGAACATATCATGAAGTTTTCAATTATTTCGTTTCTTATATAATTAATTGTTTCCCGATTTGTTGCCTTAAATGCCATGATCAACATGCTGGTGCTATATTATAGGTACCAAACCCACTATTTGATCTTGCTGGTATTATGTGTGGACAATTTGGAGTCCCGTTTTGGAGGTTCTTTCTTGCAACCTTTACTGGAAAGGCAATAATTAAGACTCACATACAGGTGACTTGGTTCTCCATTATTTTCAGTTCTGTTGTATTCCCGTGTGGATATTGCTACTTCTGCAAGTTGTGTAGGTGCTCTCCTATCTCTTGGGTATTGTTATTATGCTGCCTTAGTTGCTGGCAACATGAAAAACATGAATAATATGTAATATGCTGCTTTAGTTGCTGGCAACTTGAAAAACAAAATTACTAAAAGGAGAGTTCTAACTCCTGAGAACTAGATGGTGTATGATTGAATTCTTACTTAGCATTGGCCAGGAGTACTGGATATATTTTTTTGCTCCTGTATGTAACTGTTCTTTAAGCCTCTGTCTTGCTAATGGCATAATCCTTTTTCTGTGTTGTTGCAGACAACTTTTATTATTGCTATGTGCAATAATCAACTTTTGGAATTGGTGGAAAATGAGTTAATTTGGGTGCTTGGTCTCATTCCTGGCTTGTCTTCTGTGCTGCCTAACATAGTTGCAAAATTGCACATGATTCAGGGCAAGTATTTATCACCTCCAGTTCCTTCCCCAGCTATGTCAGATAAAATGGTAGGCCACCTCAAGACTCTGCTCATCGTTTTTTCGAACTCATTCATCTTGACAAGAACCCTTGGTTTCATGAGTGCATTCTTTTCTTGTCCAAGTAGTGTACTTTGCACATGAATTTCCATTTTTCTGTTGTAATAGCATTATTTAACTTTGAATTTGTCTCTTCTTCTTCAGGCAAAGCGGTGGAACCTATCCTTTACTTTGATCTGGAATACTCTGATATGGCTTATGCTCATCAACTTCTTTGTTAAGATAGTGACAGCCACGGCACAGGCATATCTCAAGAAACAGCAAGACTTAGAATTGACTGAGAATCTGTGGGCATCAAAGTCCAAAACAGAGTCAAGCATGTGATTATTCGTTGCTGTTTCCTTCCTAGTTGAGAAACTTTGGATTGAAGCAATTAGCTTCAGTTGCTAGTTGCTTGTCCTCAAAAGCTGAATTGTCTACAGGAATTCCCCCATATTGTGTATAGTGAGCAGACGGGAACTGAAAATGATTGTTATGGTGGAGGCAGGTTCTATTTGTTCTCTTGCCTAAGGGAAGAATGTTGTGCAGTCCCGTAGTTACTGTTGGAACAGGTGAACCTAGTTCTTCAAAGAAATTCTCAACTTATTGTTGAATTGATTTAAAGAAATTATTAAGATTTATTTAATTTGTGGCTCACCTACTATTCAGACAGCCCCAGTTATTCTCTGTAACGTCCGTAATAAAAAAATGATTAAAGAGGGAAATACATGTAACATATTTTTCCTATGTTGAAAAATCAGAATATATGTAGTTTCAGGACTGTTGTCCTGGAAGAGAAATGTTACTGTGAAGAGATCTCCTGAGCATGTGATTTCTTATTGTTATTTAGAGTTTGCTGATGTTTGCTGTTTCCTTTGATTTGTCATTGAGCTGTATAACAAATCTCTCTGGTGGAATCCTTCTCTTAGCATGTGCATGAGTCTGGAAATTCAATAAGCTAAATCTGCTAATTTGGCCAGGCCCTTCTTTTTGTTACATGTCCCATGCACTTTTCGTAGGCCACAAAATATTTAAAAATGCTGATCTCTGCATCATCCAAGCTACTTTCTCATCTCACCTCAAGATTAACCATGATGCCTTGAGCCACTTGACCATTCATGATGCTCCACGTCGGCTATTGTGGGTAGAACTGCTAACAATATGTCTTCTGGGGAGACTATAAAGGTTATAGTAATCATGTTAACATTTGACCAAGATCTGTTGCAGAGTTGAAACAGGAGAATATGTTTGTATAGCAGAGTGGTTCTTATATTCTCAAGCAATGCCCAAGGTGAAGTGCATTGCGCATGGACAGATCGAGCGAGAGTTAATTAGATGGTGAAGTTGCGTAAAGGGACTTGTAAGAATGAATTTTAAAATTTATTTGTGCTTCATTCATAGGGAGATTATTGTTCCCCGTCTGCGTCAGTTCCTATCTTAGATGAATTGGAGAGGCTGGTCTATCAGTTAGTATCAAGATGTTCATTATGGCTGAGTAGGAGAATTTAATTAGCATCCTAATTGGTATGTATCTCTAACCAGTCAAGTTGGACTCTTACTAATCACACACACAATGCTCATTTCATGTGATACTGAGTAGGTAGAAGGGGTGAAAGTGGATCGAATAATATGCGTTGAGATCCGTTTTCGTATTCGAATCTATCTAGATATAGATAGAAATTTGAGCATTCGACTATATTTATATTCATCAAAGAAAATGAATATGGATATAGATATGGATAGACAACTATTCAATCTATATCCAAATATCCAATTTTATTTATAATCCTATTTAATTTTATATAGCATTCATAAATTTTTTTAAAAAATAAATGACCATATTAACATGGTATTAACTTGATTTATTAATCATTTAGTAATATCTTGGATTCTGTGGTTATAAAGTTTAATTATCCGATTTATATCCGTATTTTATATCGATACTTTCGGTATTCGATTTGTACCTACATCTATTTAAAACAAATACAGATATAAATTTTTTTATCCAATAAATATCAACATCCATATCTATATTTATCAAACAAAATAAATATGGATATGGTTATGCTAGTATTTGATCTAATTTTTGCCCTACTGCGCATAGAATCATATAATAGATGCATGGGAAATAGTGAAAGTTTATAGATGATAAAGGAAAATATGAGTTTTCAAGGGATAGATGGGCAGTAAGGCCTGTCATGAACCACTTACCCTCGTGTATGGCACATAGAAACCCACATTGGTGCTCCTTCGAGTATACCAAAGGGGAGGTACATGGAGTGATGAATATTTTATCGATTAAAAGAGTATATTTATCCTCGTTAATAAAAAGATAGAAGCCGTCTTCTTTCAAAAATTCAATTTATTTCTCTATCCTTAAATGTCTACTTGGTGGCACCTGTTGAATTACAAAAAAAAACAAAGAGACCAGGATCATCTTGGCAAGGCAGACAGGAATTAAAGCAGAATGACTACTCCTTACTGGTTGTTTGTCAGCAGGCCTCCCATCATTGTTTATTGCCATTTTTTACGAAATTATGAGAACTCTTGCTGTGATAAGAAATTATGTGACAGAAGTTCATATCCACAAGGTGAATGAAGCGTCCCTATTCAGAAGGGGAAACGAGAATGTTGGATAGAGGGGGAAGGAAAAAAATAAGAATAAAATCTTAATAAAAGCGTGCACTATCATGTTCCTTAAAAAAGATGATTGGGCAAATCAAATATCATAATTAAGAAATACACCTATGGCTCTAACATGGATGGCATACCAAGGATGGTAAAAAAAAAAAAATCCAACTCTTTAAAGTTGAAAGGATACAATGAAAAATTAAAAAAAATTATAGCAAAGACTCTACAAAATGAGTTGGGAGTCCAACAATTTGAAAAGAAAAATTACGTTACCGAAAGACTAAAACCATATATGATGAAGGAAAAAAAAGGGAATGCAATGGAAAAAAGAAAACAAATAGAAATCACATGCAACATAGGCCAAGATAGAGTTCTCTTATAGGATTAAGAACTGGAGTATAACTATGAAAAAATATTTATCAAAATATAAAAAATCAAATGGTTATGATCCTATATCATGCTCTTCTTTTTTCATATTTTTTCTGAAATACAAATATTTTTTTTTTCGTGCATTGAAGTTTTTCATGAGATTAAGAAGGATGTGGATCTCAAAGCAAATAAAACTCTGTTAAACCCCTCATTTGCCTCGATCTATGATAGTGAGAAGGAAAGAATATATTCTAATCAAGAGACGTGCCTCTCTCGCATTCTATGCTGCCTCTCTCCCGTTCTATGCTACCTCTCTCCCTCCTCCCTTCTTTCTCTGCTTGCTCTCCCCTTTTTCCTTCTCTTCTGCTACTTTCTTCTCTTTACCACTCTCTCCATATCATTTTAAAGATCCATGCCTCTCTTTTCTCCTCATTCATTCCATTCTTTGCTCCATATCTAATCTAGCCAAAAGCTCTCCCTTCTCTACTCCACTCCCCTCACTTTGTTCCCCTATCTCTAATCCACCTTCTCTCTCTTCTTGCTATAATCAAGAGAGATGCATCACCCTCCTTCTCCACACAACCTCCCCCCTTCTCTCCCCCTTTTTCCTTATATCTTTTGTTTCTATCTCTCTCATCTCTTTGATCCCCTCTTCTCTTGCTCCACCTCCCTCAGTCCACCTCTTTCTCCCATTATTTACTCAACGTCCCTCTCTTCTTCTTAGGTCCCTCCAAAACCAATCATGTTTTGAATTCCCTCTCACATATTCCCCTCTCTTCCATCCTCATGTTTGATCCACCATGTATTTTCTACCTTGAACTCTTTAAGGGATGTGAAGTACTAATTAACAATGCCATCAAACTAAGATGAATGGACTAGCTAATTGGAATATTTCAGCAATACCTTAACTTTTTTTTGGAATAGGGAAGGACTATAAACTATAGGGATAGGGAAGGAAGTTTCTCCGACACAACTCCGATCGGAGAAACTTCGGAACAAACTAATCCCCCCGAGGGGGACGAGGCCACAGGCCGAAGGGGGGTAACGACTAATTCCCAGGTGACAGGTTCATTTATGGACCGGATATCTCCCCGAGGGGGACGAAGCCAAAGGCCGAAGGGGGGGGTATAATACCATAACATTGAATCTATAGATTGAGGATATTTTAAAAAAAGGAGGGTACCCCCACAAAAAAACCCTCAATATTCTAATAAAAAACGAGCTTTAAGATAGGTTAAAGCTCGTTTGCGGTAGATTATTTGTTGGAGTGATGAAATCGCGTTATAGCGCGATTTCGTCTAACAAGTTAAGCCTTAAAATGACACCTTGCGTCATTACAGCGCGCATGTGTGCGCGAATAAGTAAATTAAATCCCCCTAAATCCCCTCGAGGGGGTAGGGGGTAACGTCCATCTAATCTGGAAGTAGGTGTTTGAGCGAGGTGTCCGAGCGAGTCAGGGAAGAAAATTACTTTTTGTTTATATACGATAAAAGTGGTCTTCCTCGGGGTGAGAAAGAGAGGGATTTCGACCTTTGTTTTTCGGGAGAATGAAATAGGGGATCTTTGACTTTCCGGTAAGGAAAGATATGGGAACTCATTCATTCTTCATTAACCCTCACGCGGAAGAGAGTGAGCTAGGTTAGTTAGCGAGCTCCTAACTAACCTAGCGAACGGAACGCGGAATTCTGAAATTCCGTGTTCTAGAGGAGTGAAAGAGGTAACGGAGTTACCACTTTCACGTAGGAGTGTTATAAGGGACGAGGGATAAGAAACCCGGAGGGTTTCTTTTTCCGAAGCCGAAGATTAGAAACTCGAAGGGTTTCAAATCTGAGGACTCTGTAGGTATAACACCGAAGGGGATGAGCCTAAGGTTATATCCCCTTCAGGGGGATATAACTACTTATGGCGAACTCCCCCCCCACTCCTACGTGAAAGTGGTAACGTAGTTACCTCTTTCACTCTGGAGTTACCCCCCCTCACAGGGGGAATAAATTGAAGAATAAAGTGCTTCCCACGCACCTGCGCAGAAAGCACTTCCCCCCTTCTAGGTAGACTTATTCACCGGATACCCCCCCGAGGGGGACGAGGCCACAGGCCGAAGGGGGGTAACGGACTATAAACTATAGGGATAGGGAAGGAAGTTTCTCCGACACAACTCTGATCGGAGAAACTTCGGAACAAACTAATCCCCCCGAGGGGGACGAGGCCACAGGCCGAAGGGGGGTAACGACCAATTTCTAGGTGACAGGTCCATTTATGGACCAGATATCCCCCCGAGGGGGACGAGGCCAGAGGCCGAAGGGGGGTATAATACCATAACATTGAATCTATAGATTGAGGATATTTTTGAAGGGGGGGTACCCCCACCAAAAAAAACCCTCAATATTCTAATAAAAAACGAGCTTTAAGATAGGTTAAAGCTCGTTTGCGGTAGATTATTTGTTGGAGTGATGAAATCGCATTATAGCGCGATTTCGTCTAACAAGTTAAGCCTTAAAATGACACATTACAGCACGCATGTGTGCGTGAATAAGTAAATTAAATCCCCCTAAATCCCCTCGAGGGGGCAGGGGGTAACATCCATCTAATCTGGAAGTAGGTGTTTGAGCGAGGTGTCCGAGCGAGTCAGGAAAGAAAATTACTTTTTGTTTATATACGATAAAAGTGGTCTTCCTCGGGGTGAGAAAGAGAGGGATTTCGACCTTCGTTTTTTGGGAGAATGAAATAGGAGATCTTTGACTTTCCGGTAAGGAAAGATATGGGAACTCATTCATTCTTCATTAACCCTCACGCGGAAGAGAGTGAGCTAGGTTAGTTAGCGAGCTCCTAACTAACCTAGCGAACGGAACACGAAATTCTGAAATTCCGTGTTCTAGAGGAGTGAAAGAGGTAATGGAGTTACCACTTTCACGTAGGAGTGTTATAAGGGACGAGGGATAAGAAACCCGGAGGGTTTCTTTTTTCGAAGCCGAAGATTAGAAATCCGAAGGGTTTCAAATCTGAGGGCCCCGTAGGTATAACACTGAAGGGGATGAGCCTAAGGTTATATCCCCTTCAGTGGGATATAACTACTTAGGCGAACTCCCCCCCCCCACTCCTACGTGAAAGTGGTAACGTAGTTACCTCTTTCACTCCGGAGTTACCCCCCTCACAGGGGGAATAAATTGAAGAATGAAGTGCTTCCCATGCACCCGCACAGAAAGCACTTCCCCCCTTCTAGGTAGACTTATTCACCGGATATCCCCCTGAGGGGGACGAGGCCACAGGCCGAAGGGGGGTAACGGACTATAAACTATAGTCCCTCGGGGGGATATCCGGTCCATAAATGGACCTGTCACCTGGAAATTGGTCGTTACCCCCCTTCGGCCTGTGGCCTCGTCCCCCTCGGGGGGATTAGTTTGTTCCGAAGTTTCTCCGATCGGAGTTGTGTCGGAGAAACTTCCTTCCCTATCCCTATAGTTGATTCAACTGCCTCACCGACATCATCGTAAATTTGAATGTTGGGGAATCAACCAAATCCATCGATGTCCTTGGCATTACTGTCAGACATGATGAAGGAATCTGGAGATTGATGGTTTATTTACAATGGGCTGCATGCTGAAAATTAAAAATTTTTCTTAAAAAACCGTGGCTACACCTGATCGGGTTGCCTACGTACCCCTTCGAAAGGAGGATCAAGCCACACGTAGTTCTTAATATTTAAATTACAATGGAAAGATAGAATTAAATATTTTAATTCTAGCATACAGAATAGATCATAAATACCAAGACCATTTAAACGATTATGCATAAAACCAACTATGCATGATTATCATTAGATCTGAAAATAAGAGCATTAGTAAAGTTCTAAACTCGACTAATTTTGGATCCAATCTATCTCTGAATGCTCATTGAATGAGATCTGGAGATCACTCCGTGAGGAGCCCCAAAAGAGGTATGAATCCTCGACGGATTGAACCCGATCAAAAAAAAAAAAAAAACTTAGCACAAAATTATATCTCTAGATTTATACCTTTATGAATCACAGAGACAAATGAATATGATGCTCGAGCTTCATAGCCACACAACCGTCTGGCCTCCACGGGTGATCCACACGAAGCTCTTGGATGATCGACGTCTCCGGGATTGCTAGCCCGCGAGGATGTGCTGAAATCTTGAAACAATCAACCCTTGATCGTTCCTTTGAAGGCGACGAAGGAGGAGATGGAGGAGATCAAAGAGAACTTGTGACCTTCACGTGTTCTCTCCTTTTTTCAGAACTTAGGCTATCCAGAAATTTACACACCCATGAAGGAGATGGCATGGAGGGCCTCTTATTGCCAAAAATCCACACCTTCCTTCCTTCTTTGCACCAATTAATTGCCATCAAATGGCAATTGAAATCCCCATCAAATAGGGATCATGTGTGGTGGAATAAAAGAGGAAGTGTGGCCATTGAATGCTGCATTTGAATCCCTAAGGAATAGGAATTCATTTCTTCCAAAAGAAAACAGCCGCACACCCCCTAATTTTGCGTCCCCTGCTAGGATCTCGCCACATGTTACTTGGCACCATCAAATAAAGGAATTAAAATCCTAATCAAATCAGGATAAATTTTCTTCATGGCGCCACACCATGGATCCTTGCCATGTGTCATCATGCGCCATCAACTAAAAGGAAAAAATTCCATCTATGGCGCCATTGATGTGAGGGTGACATGTGTCATCTAATTTCCAAACCTGGGTTCCTAATTTTCAGAAATTGATCTCGAATTCAAATTTCAAATATTTGAATTCAAAATCTTCATCAGATGAGGACCTTGGATCATGCCCAATCCAATTAGGTCCAGTCCCATTAATTAGGTCAAGCCCAATCTTCTTGATTTAAACCTAATCTAATTAGGTCAAACCCTAATATAGCCCAAATTGAATCTAATTCAATTTGGCTCAACCCAAGCTCTATTACTCAATCAAATTGAGTCAATTAACAACCTAATTGCTTATTAATCCTCCAATAATTCATTAATTATTTTATAGCAATATTTTACTAAGGATAATTTATCAATCGAATTGCCCAAATTATCCCTGGATGATTCTTAATCGTCCATCAGTCTTTATGATCAACCTAGAAAACTTCTATGCGTGTGACCCCATAGGTTCGAACCATACTAATCAATGTGACCATCTAGCAATGGTAACCGACGTCCGGATAGGCCGAATAATTACGAACCAATATTCTGGAATTCTGGACTATAGTTACCGTATAATTTATCCCTATGACTCCTAATGCCAAGATGACATCAAAGTTCTGTCAACTCTGTAATAGTACATCCACTCCGTGATTCAATTTTTACAAATCTTCTGACTCCTCACAAGGATTATCCTGGCCAAGGTTTTGCTAAATTGAACACAAGGGCATTATCTTCTGTCACCAAGAGAGGTCAATTTCATCTTGACTCACACACCGACTTCGCAAGTATTTGACTGCACTCAGTGACCTTCCGTCCCTGAATTAGAAATTCAGTTAGTCCAGTACTAAAGTATAGTGAGTTGCTTGCTAATCATCATAGTGATCTCAGGTTTGAGGGACACATATACCCATATCCACTTGGAACATCTCTTGACAGCAGAGCATTCCGAAATTGGACACGTTCAGTAAAATGTACTCCTACACTTCACCTGTATGACATATCAGTGTCTCCATACTCCTTGGTTAAGAGGACAAACAACGTATATGGCACACAACAACCTAATCTTGATAATGTTGTTGTCCTAGTAACAACACATCATTTGGTTGCGAACTATTTTAAGGACTCGTAGATAAATCCTCCTTTATCATAAAGGAGTCATAAGGACTTCATCTCATAACAAGAGTTCATTTGAAGATGTATATAAAATAATGAATAATGCCAAATAATATTTTATTAATTAATCAATTTATATACAAATTCAATCATCAACTAGCCGACGATTGACTTTTAGGATACAATTTTCAACAACTCCCACTTAGACTAAAGCCAATTGGTACAGTACCGTATACCCATCTTCGACTTGTAGTCGTTGAACTCTTTGATGCCGAGGACTTTAGTAAATGGATCAGCCAAATTTTCTTTTGTATCAATCTTCTGAAGATCAATATCACCTCGTTCGACGATCTCTCGAACCAGATAATAGCGACGTAGAATATGCTTGGTTCGCTGATGTGCTTTGGATTCTCTTGCTTGAGCTATGGCTCCAGTGTTGTCACAAAATACAAGCACTGGACCATCAATGGAGGGTGTCACTCCAAGCTCGGTGATGAACTTCCGCAACCATACAGCTTTCTTGGCAGCATTAGATGCTACGATGTATTCTGCTTCACATTTGAAATCTGCCACTGTATGCTGCTTGAAACTCTTCCAGCAGATGACCCCACCCTTAAGAGTAAAGATATATCCCGACACACTCTTGTTATCATCTTGATCTGACTGAAAATTTGAATCGGTATATCCCTCAAGTTTTAAGTTAGAATTATCGTAGACAAGCCACTGGTCTTTAGTATTTCTCAAATACTTAAGGATGGTTTTTACAACCTTCCAGTGGTTGCTATCTAGATCAGACTGGTATCTGCTCACTACTCCTAGTGAGTATGCCACGTCAGGTCTAGTACATGTCATGGCATATATTATAGATCCCACTGCCGAAGCATATGGATTCTATCCATACTCTCTCTTTCTTGAGGGGTTGTTGGACAATCCCTCTTAGAAAGGTTAATTCTATGGCCCATCGGAAGATAGCCTTTCTTGGAATTAATCATACTGAACCTCTTCAGTATAATATCAATGTATGTGGTTGGGATAATCCAAGCAATTTTTTAGATCTATCTCTATAGATTTTCATCTCTAGGATGTAAGATGCTTCTCCCAAATCCTTCATGGCAAATTGAGATGATAGCCAAACCTTTATTCCTTGTAATGTAGGAATGTCATTCCCGATTAAAAGAATGTCATCCACATACAAAATAAGAAATATAATAATTGAACCATTTGCCCATTTATAAACGCAAGGTTTCTTTTTATTCTTAATGAAGCCATACGATTTGATCACCTTATCAAATTGTATGTTCCAACTCCGTGAAGCTTGCTTTAATCCATAAATGAATTTTTGAAACTTGCACACCTTAGACTCATCTGCAAATGTAAAACCTTCAGGTTGCATCATATACACCTCCTCTTCTAAATCTTCATTTAGAAAAGCGGTCTTTACATCTATTTGCCAGATTTCATAATCTAAATATGCTGCTATCGCAAGCACAATCCGAATGGACTTGAGCATTGCCACGGAAGAAAACGTCTCGTCATAGTCAATACCATAACGTTGACGATATCTCTTCGCAACCAGACGGGCTTTATAGGTCTCAACCTGACCGTCTGCTCTCCATTTTCTTTTGAAAATCTACTTACACCCTATGGGTTTAATTCCTTCGGATGGGTCAACTAATGTCCATACATCATTGACCTTCATGGATTACATTTCGGATGCATGGCTCCAAGCCATTTATCAGAGTCATACCTCTGCATTGCATCCATATAGGTGATCGGATCCTCATCGTTTTCATCAAGTTCGACAAGATCCCCGTCCCGGACTAAGAAACCATAGTATCTGTCCGACTGACATGGTACTCTACCTGATTGCCTTAATGGTGCATCTAAAATAGGTTCTGAATTTGATCTAATCAATTTAGACTCAACTGGTTCAGTGGATGGTGTCGAGTCATCTACATGTTGAACTTTCTTAAGCTCAACATTAGAACTTCTACTTTCTTCTCCAAGGAATTCTTTCTCTAAGAATATAGCTCTATTGCTTACGAACAATTTTTGTTCTTCAGCAAGGTAAAAATAATATCCTTTAGTTCTTTAGGATAACCAACAAAGAAATATTTGTCAGACTTGGGTTCAAGTTTGTCTGTCTTCAAATGTTTGACGTACGCCGGACACCCCCAAATCCTAAGGTGAGAGAGCATCGGCTTTCGTCCAGTCCATATCTCATGTGGTGTTTTATTTACAGACTTACTTGAAACCTTATTAAGAATGTAACAAGCTGACTCAAGTGCATATCCCCAAAAGGATATGAGCAGACTCACAAATCCCATCATGGATCGAACCATATCTAATAGGGTTCAATTTCTTCTTTCTGATACACCGTTATACTGCGGTGTACCAGGAGGAGTCCATTAGCAAAGAATTCTATTATCTCGTAGATATGTCAAAAACTCATTGAAAAGGTATTCGCTTCCTCGATCTGATCAAAGAGTTTTAATACTTTTTTCAGTTTGTTTTTCTACTTCATTACGATACAATTTGAACATTTCAAATGCTTCAGATTTATGTCTCATTAAATAGACATAACCATACCTCGCAAGGTTGTCTGTGAAAGTAATGAAATATGCATATCCGCTTCTAGCATTTGTGCTCATTGGCCCACATATATCAGAATGTACTAGGGTCAATAAGTCATTGGCTTGTTCATCTTTTCCAGTAAAAGGTGACTTAGTCATCTTACCAAGAAGACATAATTCACAGGTTGTTAATGATTCACAATCATTAACATTGAGGATTTTCTCTTTATTTAACCTGCTCATCCTGTTCTTATTAATATGACCTAGCCTATGATGCCAAAGGTAGACATCTATGACATTATCTATTCTAGGGCGCTTATTGGACTTGTACATTATATGAACAGGCTGTGACAAAATGTAAATGTCATTACTTAGAATTCCATTCATTACAGCAACACCATTCTAAATGATATTGCAATAATCCCTTTTTATTGATATTTGATAACCATTTTTGGCCAAAAGGCCTACAGAAATGACATTCAATAAAAAACTTGGACAATAGTGACAATTACTAAGGACATTTACATGAGAGCTGAATACAAGTTTAAGAATTTCTAAAGCTAGAACTGGAACAGGTCTTCCATCTCCAACATTCAGAAATCTTTCTCCTTCTTCAAACCTCTCACCGACTTGTAGTTCCTGCAACGAATTGCAAATGTTGAAAGGACTATCGGTATCCAATACCCAAGTTAAATTATCACAAATAGAAAAATTACAAGGCGTTATCATATAAGTACCTTGATTTGCAACAGATTGCACATTTCTCCTAGGCCTGTTTGGGTCAAGTGTAGCAATACATTAAGGACAATTCTTCTTCTAATGCCCCTGCTTCCTACAATAGTGCCTGACTCTGGTCAGCCTTAATCTTTTTGGTCTGACTTTGCTGCGTTTTCAGCTTTCTAAGCCAGTTACTAAAATTGAATCTTGTCAGCTTATCACTATCCAATAGCGATCGGTTAGTGGCCATTTCTGCATATAGAAAAATCGGTTTATTAGTGTATGAATTGACTAAACCCTAAAAACTTGGACTTTAGTCTAAAGATCCTCCCACTATTTTATACAAATTTGTAGCCTCTACCTCAAATTTGAAGAATTATACTTAAATCTTTAGGGAGCACTAGAACCCAATTGACCGCGTATAGGTTCGAGTATGGCTCGACCAACCCATATACACCTATTGGTAGGTTCTGAAACAATTGTTTCACCAAATAATTTCTAGTGATAATTTTGCCCCAGTCATTTCGGCAGGCGTGTGGCGCTTCCACCGAAGATCCTGGTTAGGTCCAACCATTAAATAATAGGGTTTCGTGTAATCAACTAATAGATGACCAAGCCCGAGTGTGGCTCGGCCCACCTGATCACCTATTGAAGGTACACTCGACTCATCATATATCAAATGACAATTCCAATGTCCGATAAGCACCACGCGTATGGCACCTCCAATGATTATCGAAACATTGGACTCATTATCATCTAACTTAATAGGAGGCTATGATCCAGTTATCCCTATAAGTATTTCATTTTAGGGACCTAATAATGTTAGAGGATTTAATTAGGATAGATAAGAAGATCCGGTTAACCTAAATTCTCCCACTAACTTCATAAAGTCAGATTATAAAGAATTAGATTCAAACCGGTTAAGGAGGCGCCTAAATTAGTCAAACTGATTTTTCTTACAGACATGGGTTAGCTCGAATCATTAAATGATCCAATCAAAAATGACTGACCAAATCGGCCAGGTAAGTGAGATCGGTGGAAGGGATATGACATTAACTCGACAAAGACGTATCAGTACGAGTAGCTTCCAATTAAAAACCACCGGTCGAGTCTGCCAAACTTACCTTAGACACCGACTGGTTAATCAATTTTGATTTTGACCATCCTAATGACTCGGGCTCAACCACGGTGCCTAAATCAAGTTCTATCTTGGTCTAATCGAAGACATGAAACCGATCAATCTATAACTATTGTAAATTGAATTGAGTTATCTTGATTTGATCTAATTACTACTTAGTTAGATTTAATCAATTAACTCAATCATTCCATGATTTGATTCTAACCTTAGGTCTAACCCAATTAGAGAACTTGACTTGAGCTAACTCAAACTTCCAAGACTTATGCAATTTGTCATTGAAATTCAATTCACAATTCTAGGTCACTTAATTCTCAATTTAATCTAGTTTTATGAAATTTTTTTAGATCATTGTATAAGTCTTAAATTAGATGTTAATTACAAACCTTTAGTTCTTAAAATCAGATCTAAATTTGTGAATTAAACATTCTGATTTCAGATTTAATTTATGTTTAAATCATTAACGATTTATGTTCATATATCACATATATAAACTAATATGAATTAACTTAAATAACATGCATCATAAGTATTTATTTTCAGATCTGATATGTCTTACAAAATCAAAGATTAAAAGGATCATAAATTGCATTTAGATCTAACCTAAATAAGTTTATTATTTCAAATTTTGCATGTTCAATATATCACATATGTTAATCATAAAACATGCATCACATGCATCCAAATTTCAGATCTAGTTAATCATGCATAAACATCAATTAAATTAATCATAAATTTATTTGAATCTAATCTAAATACATTCATAATTTCAAATTTAATTGCATTGATTAAAATAATTTTAATCAGTCTTTTGAGGTTCATCTTCAAAGATCGCACACAATGGCACCCCTACACGCTATAGGAGATCCCATCGAATGGAAGATGAGGGAGATGAACCCTTCTTTCTCCTATGACCGGATGGCATGGTGATTGATTTATCAGGTTACTTTACAAAAGAATAAACAAATTTTATAACATAAAAATTTAAACATCCAATCTGGCTCTGATACCACTGATGGTTTATTTACAACGGGCTGCATGCTGAAAATTAAAAAATTTACTTAAAAAATCGTGGCTGCACCTGATCGGGTTGCCTACGTACCCCTTCGAAAGGAGGATCAAGCCACACGTAGTTCTTAATATTTAAATCACAGTGGAAAGATAGAATTAAATATTTTAATTCTAGCATACAGAATAGATCATAAATACCAAGACCATTTAAACGATTATGCATAAAACCAACTATGCATGATTATCATTAGATCTGAAAATAAGAGCATTAGTAAAGTTCTAAACTCGACTAATTTTGGATCCAATCTATCTCTGAATGCTCATTGAATGAGATCTGGAGATCACTCCGTGAGGAGCCCCAAAAGAGGTATGAATCCTCGACGGATTGAACCCGATCAAAAAAAAAAAAACTTAGCACAAAATTATATCTCTAGATTTATACCTTTATGAATCACAGAGACAAATGAATATGATGCTCGAGCTTCATAGCCACACAACCGTCTGGACTCCACGGGTGATCCACACGAAGCTCTTGGATGATCGACGTCTCCGGGATTGCTAGCCCGCGAGGATGTGTTGAAATCTTGAAACAATCAACCCTTGATCGTTCCTTTGAAGGCGACGAAGGAGGAGATGGAGGAGATCAAAGAGAACTTGTGACCTTCACGTGTTCTCTCCTTTTTTCAGAACTTAGGCTATCCAGAAATTTACACACCCATGAAGGAGATGGCATGGAGGGCCTCTTATTGCCAAAAATCCACACCTTCCTTCCTTCTTTGCACCAATTAATTGCCATCAAATGGCAATTGAAATCCCCATCAAATAGGGATCATGTGCGGTGGAATAAAAGAGGAAGTGTGGCCATTGAATGCTGCATTTGAATCCCTAAGGATAGGAATTCATTTCTTCCAAAAGAAAACAGCCGCACACCCCCTAATTTTGCGTCCCCTGCTAGGATCTCGCCACGTGTTACTTGGCACCATCAAATAAAGGAATTAAAATCCTAATCAAATCAGGATAAATTCTCTTCATGGCGCCACACCATGGATCCTTGCCATGTGTCATCATGCGCCATCAACAAAAAGGAAAAAAATCCCATCTATGGCGCTATTGATGTGAGGGTGACATGTGTCATTTGATTTCCAAACCTGGGTTCCTAATTTTCAGAAATTGATCTCGAATTTAAATTTCAAATATTTGAATTCAGAATCTTCATAGATGAGGACCTTGGATCGTGCCCAATCCAATTGGATCCAGTTCCATTAATTAGGTCAAGCCCAATCTTCTTGGTTTAAACCCAATCTAATTAGGTCAAACCCTAATGTAGCCCAAGTTGAATCTAATTCAATTTGGCTCAACCCAAGCTATATTACTCAATCAAATTAAGTCAGTTAACAATCTAATTGCTTATTAATCCTTCAATAATTCATTAATTATTTTATAGCAATATTTTACTTAGGATAATTTGTCAATCAAATTGACCAATTACCCCTGGATGATTCTTAATCGTCCATCAGCCTTTATAATCAATCTAGAAAACTTCTATGCGTGTGACCCCATAGGTTCGAACCTAAGCCAGTAGCACAAGAACGATTTTCTGTACTAATCGATGTGACCATCTACAATGGTACCCGACGTCCGGATAGGCCGAATAATTGCGAAGCAATATTCTGAAATCCTGGACTATGGTTACTGATAATTTATCCCTATGACTCCTAATGCCAGGATGACATCAGAGTTCTGTCAACTCTATAATAGTACGTCCACTCTATGATTCAATTTTTATAAATCTTGTAACTCCTCACAAGAATTATCCTAGCCAAGGTTTTGCTAAATTGAATACAAGGGCATTATCTCCTGTCACCAGGAGGGATCGATTCCATCTTGATTCACACACCGACTTCGCAAGTACTTGACTGCACCCAGTGATCTTCCGTTTCTGAATTAGAAATTCAGTTAGTCTGGTACCAAAGTACAGTGAGTTGCTTGCTAATCACCATGGTGATCTTAGGTCTGAGGGACACATATACCCATATCTACTCGGAACATCTCTTAACAGCAGAGCATTCCGAAATTGAACACGTTCAGTAAAATATACTCTTACACCACCTGTGTGACATATCAGTATATCCACACTCCTTAGTTAAGAGGACAACCAACGTATATAGGACACAACTACCTAATCTTGATAATGCTGTTGTCTTAGTAACAGCACATCATTTGGTTGCAAACTATTTTAAGGACTCGTAGATAAATCCTCCTTTATCATAAGGAGTCCTAAGAACTTCATCTCATAACCAGAGTTCATTTGAAAATGTATATAAAATGATGAATAATACCAAATAACATTTTATTAATTAATCAATTCATATACAAATTCAATCATCAACTGGCTGACGATTGACTTTTAGGATACAATTCCCAATAGAGATGGCAGAGAAGGGAGTAGAATTATTCTCCTAAACTTCTTGAAGAATTTTGTTCTACTAGTTTTAAGGTTTCATTCAAGGTCATAGATCTAACCAAAAGAAATCAATTATGAGAGAAGTAAGAACATATTTCCTTAACATATATAAAAAGAAGAAAAGAAATGAAGAAATAAGAGAAATAGAAATATTCGGGGCAAATAATGAAAGAAAAAGTTAGTAAAAAATTTTGGGCAGTCTATTTTCTCCATTTTTTTTTCTCCTTTCGAGAAGTTTGTAATTTAGAAAAAAGTTTTAAGAAAAAAAGTTTTCTTTTCAAATCATAGTTCTTTTTGGTATTCTTCAAAATTTCTCACCATTATCATTTGTTGCAAGACTATGATTGTTTCTAGCAAAGGCTTGAGGATCTTGGTTAGGAAAAGAGTGAGAGGAGGGGTGAAGTAGGGAATGAAAGCATAGAGAGTGAGGAGCAGAGAAGAGAGAGGAGATGGAGTAGAGATAGGAAATGGGAGAGAGGGGGAAGTGAGTGAGTGACAGAGAGAGAGAGAGAGAGAGAGTTGTCTGCCAAATTAGATGTGGTGCAAAGATAGAAGGCGAGAGAAGGAGAAAGGGAGATGTAGATTTCTAAGAAGAGATGGAAAGAATGGTAGAGAGAATAGAGTAGCAGAAGAGAAGAAAAAGAGGGAGAGAGAGCAAAGAAAAGCAGGAAGGGGGAGAGAGAGGTAGCATGGAGAGAGAGAGGAGCATCTCTCTTAACTTGATGAACTTTTTTTTTTTAATTTCCTTCTTATATTAGCAGATCGAGGTAGCCATGAGGTTTAATAAGGTGTTATTTACTTTAAGATCTTCGCCTATCATATGGCTTGGGAGATAGCTAGATTCAACCCTATATTGGGTCAATTATAGCCAAGTTTCTCTCTCTCCATATATAATGGATAATCTCTACTTGACTCTACTAAGAGATACGTTAAATAATTATTTTTTTTAATTATTATGTTTCTTTGTACTTCTTTTGAAAAATACGAGAAAAATAAGAAAAACAAAAAAAACATAGAAGGATCATTTAAAATTGGCACACTTGCTCTGATCTAGAAACTCTCTGATCTCACCTAGAGGATTCAGTGACTGCATCTTCTTTTTCATACTCATGGTCATGAAAAATCATTCCTATTTGAAATGTATATCATCAGATGTGTCAAAGTCTGGTATGATTGCCCCTTGATGTGTGTGTAGTGGTGCCTTGTAGATGTATGATCCCCTAATCATGACCTATCCTCATTTGATGTTGATAGCACCATTCTTGGTCATCTCCCTCTTTGTCCTTGTGCAAAACTTGAGATAGTTTTCTTCTCAATGGCATTGGAGTGACTTGATGGTCAAATAGCAATTTGAGTGGCTATTCTCTTTCTGGCCATTGTGGCAAGTGAAGTGGGTAGCAATCATACCCACTTCATAACTAACTAACTAGGTAGGCAATGAGGGAAGATCTTGTAATAGTCTAAAATCCATAACTAACTGACCTTAATAGCTGTGGTGGTCACTTCATTACCTCTGATGCATGACCTTTTTGAATAGTAATTGCATGAGGCTAGGCGACCTGATGGGACAACTTTCTCTTCTTGTATTCAAATCAACAAAGAGATCTTCCTTGACTGATTAAGAGTAGTATCCTGTAGAACAAGCCTACCAGCTTTTCAAAATGGCAAAAGTGATCCCCACATGAGTGAAATGAGTTAAACACACTTTGCCATCCTCATGTGACATTCTTCATAGCCTAATCCTGATGGTGTAGGAGTTGAGGTAGGCATATGGGCTGATGCATTGTCTGTTGGAGTGTCGGATGGTCATTTGATAAAAGAAAGGAGGTGAGGTCATGCCACTCACAAAGATGAGGAGGATAAAAGACTCGCTTTGGGGGTTTGGCTAGAGAAGCCAGCAGAATGTTATAGGATGGTTAGAAAGTTAATGACGATGATAGTTTTGATTGTGTGTTTATTCGCCAAGGGGATCCAAAAAGCCCCATACTATTTTGTAATGACTTAATGGCATGTCCAAAGATGTGGCTTTTCCTAGTCAATTAATTCTGTTTTGAATCATAAACCAAAAAAAAAATGGGAATTACAGATGGTGCTGCTTGAAATGATTCCTTTCATGCCTAGTTAGAGGTTGAAAAAGAGAACGAAAATAAGGCCCTCTAAAAGACCTCTATGTTTATACTAATATTTATACCATATGATCTAGTTGCTATTGCAATAGTTCTCCCCGTCCTAGCTTCAAGATCTACTCCTGAATATGTATGTATGTATATGATAGGAGAAATATTGGTCACCCCGACCTCAAGCCAGACCAATCTCTCCAATCTTGGACATAAACCAAGGAGAACAACTTCAGCCTTAGCCGAGCAGCCACCCAACCGAGGTGAGCGACTTCAGCCCCGGCCGAGAAAACATTAGCCCAGGAGAACAATCAGTACATGTCGACAAGGACTGACAGTCTTAACAACCAACAACTTTAGTAACCCACAATCATGGCAATACCACGTCTTGCGCCACACGAGCGTTGCATGCCGCCCATGTAGACTAAACCCTACAGCATGGCCATAGTACCAACCATTATCTCACCATCATTGCATGCCACTTTAGGTTAGATAACGACAAAATAGGCTCTCCCATATAAAAGGGCAGCACATGGACCTCACGTATGCAAACAATACTACTCACATAGACCACATTTTGCTGAAATTCTCTCTCTTCCATACTGTTTCCATCTTTTTCTAACTTAGGCATTGGAGGGTCTTCCGTTGGAAACTCTTTAGTAAGCAGACTTTTTACAGGTCATCTCCGGAGGAAACTAGCTCCAACACACCTCTACTAGCCTACTCAGCTTATCTCCAGCCTACCTTAGGGTCGTCCGAGCTTTGTTCCGACCTTGGCCCAAATTCGGTGGCAATAGATTGGGCTTAGAGGAAAGGCCCACCCACTAGCTATATCGACTTCAATCGAAGGAAGAGACGACCAACATGAGATCACATGCAATGCATCGCATGCATTGCAACACCATACTGCGACGTCCCGAGGGTTATTGTAGATCCCGAAACCTGCTCCGTTGAAACAACCCGCCGTGCTTGTGAACAATAAGCACTTCAACTTGCTTATCCAATAGGTGCAAGCGTTGAGCATGGCGATCTAGGGCCTGCAGCAAGCAACGACAAAGCCGGAGCTAGTTTAGCCGAAATCCACCTAGCCCAGCCATCATTCTTAGTCGTCAACGCACCGCATGAACCTAGTCAGCCACCACTCTCAAGACCAGAATCTCAGGTGGTCGCGTTAAAGTTGATGCACCTACCGAAGCAAGCATGGCAGGGATGAAAAACAACATACTCTAAGCCCCCATCCTGGTTAGGACTCTGCTCCAAGCCTGTTGCCCCTTCACTGCGAGGAGCCCCTGTCTAGCGGGATATCGACCTCGATCGGAGAATTGAGAAAATTAATCGATAGATTTAGGCCCTCAAAGGCCAGACTCTAAGGGTTGAGGGCGAAAAATGGCCTCAACTTCTCCTCAGAGTACCCCATTACTAGGCAGATCATGGAGGAACCAATCCCACCTCGGTTCAATATGCCCCAAGTGGAGCCATACAATGACACATCGGATTTCCACTGAAGAGATATCCTTCAATCTTGCCTTCGGAATGAAGGCGGTGATCACACTGGAGATCAAACTTCCCTCACTCTGGGTGGAGAGCTTCAACCACCAGATAAACTCAGATTGGCTTCGGGCCAACCTTGATTTGCTGGAAGAAACTAGAGAGCAAGCTCAAGTTTGTTTGGCAGCATACCAGAGGAAAGCAGCTCGATGCTACAACTCTAGGGTCCAGGCAAGCTCTTCCGACCTAGCGACCTCGTTTTAAGAAAGACCGAATTGTCACAATCAGAAGAATTCAGAAAGTTGAGCCCGAACAAGGAAGGCCCGTACTGGTTTACTAAAGCAGTGCGACCAAGGACATACATACTAGAGCACCTCGACGATGCTCTGATCCTGCAAACTTAAAACTTGGCAACCTCCATGTGTATTATCAGGAAGGCCCATTATAGTCTGACTTGTTTTTAATAATAGAAAACCTCTTATTGTATTTGTCTTTCAAATTGGATGACGAAAGAAATCGTATTCGACTTGAGGCATCCCAGAGACGCTTGGGCCCTAATAAGAGAGACACCCTGGGGATGCTTGGGGCTTCCCTAAATTAAGACCACTAGGGATTCCTCTGGGTCCATAGACCAGAGATGCCTCTGGAACCATAGTCTAGAGATGAGAAAATCGGCTACCACAACGAAGGTTTGGTATGCCAACTGACCTCCTCAAGTTAAAAATGATCCGAGTAGAAGACCGGCCCTTGTGCCGAAGGCTTCGTGTGCCAAACTGACCTTCCTACATCAGAAACGACCTAAGCAGAAGATCAAGCCCACTCAAGATTTCTCCAAGTCCATAGACCAGAGATGCCTCTAGGACTATAGTTTAGAGATGAGAAGATCGGCCACCATGCTAAAGGCTTGGCGTGCCAGCTAATCTTTCCAGGTCAAGAATGACCTGAGTAGAAGACCATCCCTCATGTCGAAGGCTTGGCATGCCAACCAACCTCTCCAAGTTGAAAAAGACCCGAGCAAAAGATCGAGTCTTCTCAAAATTTTTCTGGATTCATTGACTAGAGATGCCTTTGAAACCATAGTCTAGAGATGAGAAAATCGGTCTTCATATGGAAGGCTTGGCGTACCAACTGATCTTTCCAAGTCAAAAGTAGTCCGAGCAGAAGACCAACCCCCATGCCGAAGGCTTGGTACGCCAACCGATCTTTTTAGGTTTGAAATGACCTGAGCAGAAGACCGACCCCCATGTCATGTCGAAGGCTTGGCATGCCAACCGACCTTCCCAGGTTAGAAATGGACCAAGCAAAAGGACGAGCCCACTCAAAATTCCTCTAAGACCTCTGTCTAGAGATCTCTCTGAGACTATAGTTTAGAGATGAAGGAAGACACCCAAGCCGACCTGGGACCTCCTCAAGTGAAGCTCATGGGAGACACCCCAATCCTTGTTGGTCCGCTGATTGGCCTTATTGGCCCGCTGCTCGGCCTAGGATAGCCTCGCAAAAAGCTATGCTGCCCTCTGATCGGCAACTTTGAAGGCCTCCCTAGCCACGGACAGTTGGGCCTCCTTTATTTCCGCCCAGATTTGCATAGTCGAGGTGCAGTCTTTTGCTGACGTGATCTCGTCCTCAACTGAGTTAGCCTTCGCTTTGGCTAGCTCGGCCCTCTTTTTGGCGGCTCCTCACTTCCTCTCTCCAAGCAGTGCTACAAGAACATCATGGCCATCAGATGCACCTTGCAGATCGCATGGACATGCTGGAAAGGAGAACATGAGTCAGTAAATGAAGTAAAGGACTTAATGAATGTTTGCAAGTCAGAGGCCTACCTGGATGACTGTAGTGAAAGCCTTATCGAATAACTCAGTGATGCAATAGAGTGCATCATCTCCTAGTCGGCTAGGAGCTGCATGCCATGGACCAACTCTATTGCCACCTTGGGGTTTGCTAGAGCTGAGTCTAATTCTCAAAAGAACTAGTTCAAAGAGTAAACCCTAGGGGTGAGGCCTGGAGCTGAAGGATGCTCCTTGTGGGCCGACGACCTTAGACCGAACCGAGCCAAGCCACAAGCCTCTGAGGATGACCGGAGTGGATACATGATGGCAACAGAGGGTTGTGCTAGGCCAAATCCCTCTGGAGGGGATGACTTGACGGGCGACACGACATTGGCCTCGACGTTGAGCCTCGCGGTTTCCACCTGAGGTGTGGGCGGCTCAGGGGATACCTTAGGGGCCGGAGCCTTAGTGTTGACCATGGTGGCAGCCTTGATGGCAGCGGCCGAGGAGGACTCCCCTCTCGGCCTTTCTCCTAGGGGACCTCAACCTCGATAGTCGTGGCTGACCTCTTTTTCATTTTTCTCCTCTGATGAATCAGCGCGAGGACAGTCTTCATGGTGCCGAAAACCGCAAAAATAGGAACAAGATCAGAAAAGAATGCAACAAGACAAAAATACAGAGGAAGAGATCAGGAGGAGCTTACCTAGGGGGTCGGTCGAGATCAGACTGATGTTAATCAGCGTCTCCTTGGACAACAGCTCTTGTAGGATAAGAATCTTGGATCGAGATTCTAGAAGCTTGTCCAAGGCTCCTTGATTATCGTCAGACAACTTGGGAGGCCTATTTAGGTTCTCCGAGGCGCTCTCCATGCAGTCTCAAACTACCATGGCTGCTCGGAGGAGATGAAGAAAAACCTCCTTTTCTATCTATAGATGGAAGAGAGAGTACCTCAGAGCAACTAGTGGTCTTTTCGAGGAGAAAAGTACCATTAGTTGCTATCTCAAAGATGCTTCTTTAGAGTGAAGCACCCCCATAAAAGAGGAACCAAGGCCTAGATGCCCCAGAGAAAATAACAAGAAAGCAAGCCGACACCAGGAGTTTGGGACTAGTTGGGTTGGGATGAGGCTATAGGACCTCAACAACTCAACAAAGATAAAGTGGACAGGTAGATTTAGTCCGATGTTCAGAGTCTCCTTGTACAATCTGAGCCGAGGAGGAGATTGGGTAGCCCGGTCGCTGGGACCAGCAAGCTCGAAGATGAACTTAGGAAGAATAAACTGTTGGGCTCATATGAGGTCTATCTCCTCTTGTGTGAGGATGGAAACCTCATGGTACAGGCCCGATTGGACCTCGAACTTAGCCTCACTTGTAGGTGACGGCCCCTCGAGCTTGGGGAGAATGGTTCGGTGACCCACTCCCCTTCGATGCATCAACCTCACTACCGCTCATAGCAGCAAGAAAAAGATGAAGGAAAAGATCGAGAAAAGAATAAGGATGGGACATAGGAGAAGACATAAGTAGCAAAGAAGAGGAAAAGGGGAAGAGGCCGAGAAGCCAACAAGCAAAAACCTACCGGAAAACAAAGGAGCATAGACTGTGTTGGAGCCGGAGGAATGGAGATTCGCTAGGGCACCGAACGAAGGCCTGGACGCTTGTGCATGTGGGCGAAACGACAGATGAAGCAAGAAGTGTAAACTGAAGAGTGCAACAATCCTTATATAGAGGCTTAGATGACCTTGATCAAAGCGTTGTTTCGGTTACAAGGGCAAATCAAGCCACGTGTTAGCTCCCGATACGGCATGATAGTTCGCAAGGATCCTACAGTAATGATGCCTCAAAGAAGACCCTACAATGATGACGCCTTAGGACACTCTGGATACAGCGACGCTTCAAAAAGACTAACTGACGCATTAAATGTTCCTGACGAAGGACTCACCCTCGATCAAAGTGGCGATTCGGCTTCCATCGCCGGAGCCAAAATACAATTCAGCATCGAAAGTGGGGGACAAGTGATGGGTGAAATATTAATCATCTCAGCCTCGGGCCAGACCAATTTTTCTGACCTCCCACATAAATCAAGGAGAATAACTTCGGCCTCAGCCGAGCAACGACCCAATCGAGATGAGCGACTTCAGCCCCGACCGAGAAGCCGAACAATCAGCACGTATCGACAAGGATTGACAATCTTAACAATCGACAGTTCTGACAACACACAGTCATGATAGAACCACGATTTGCGCCTCATCAACACTGCACGCCGCCCACGCAGACTGATCCCCACGCTGTGGCCATACTACCGACTGTTATCTAGCCATCATTGCACGTCACTTCAGATCAGATAACAACTAAATGGGCTCCCTTATATAAAGGGACAGGCCGAAGGACCTCAAGTACGCATACGATACTACACACAGAGACCACACTTTATTGAAATTTTCTCCATTCCACACTATTGCCTCCTTTTTTCTGATTTAGGCATTAAAGATCCCCCACCGAAAACTTTCTGCCAAGCGGACTTTTTGTAAGCTATCCCTGAAGGAAACCAATACCGGCAGCTGACCTTAGGGTCGCTCAAGTTGCATTCCGATCTCGGCCCAAATTCAGCGGCAACAGTACGTATGGTAGATGACTATCCTGGAATATTGGACTCCCTCTAAAATGTACAGCATAAAGTCAAATCAAGGGGCATGAAAATGGCTTTCAGGGTATAGCGAAACCAGCCATAGAAAACATGACATCAAATTAAATAAGTGGCTTCAAATCGGAAGTTTTGAATACATAAACACTCGATAGTATTCTACAATGGCACCTGTCTTTTGTTTAGAGTTGTGGATCACAATTACATACATAAAGGATTGTGTGCACACATGTAAACTATGGAATAACAGAGCCAAATCATGATGGATTTGGGAACAGTGCTGTTTAGACGTATGACCATCTTTACAGACAATTTATTGTCTTCAATGAAACTAAGGGCCACTCATCTGCTGTTCCCACCTCAGATCCTCAGAGAATTGCAACATAGCAGCCCTTGGATCACCATCTGAAACAGACAAATAGTATTCTGCAGTTCCATCATCTACTTGCATACTTCGCTTCACTGAGTCGAGTATTTTCCTTCTGGCTCTGTCTGTAATAGCCCGGTTCACCAGAGTACCAGCTTTCTGGTCAGGACCACCCTCCAAATACAATACTGCAACTTCTCTTTTTGAATGCACATCCAACTCGATGTAGCAGGTGCTGCCGTGAAGAAGCTCTGGCTTGCTAATGGGGACAAGAAGCCTCTCTCTGGAGTATATTCCATGGTCACTCATCATATTGTTCAAACGCTTGATGTCCATTACCTACAAACACAAGCATATCTATCATTTCAATCAAAATTTATAGTCACAAGCACAAAAAGACGAACTAACAAATCCTGTAAGAATCTTTGAAAACTTCAAAAATTTTGGGGCTTGGACTGCCAAATTAGAAAATGGGGGATATAATGCAAGGCAGGAATTCAAGGAAAGAATCTCCTAAGAACATTTATTGAACTAAGAGAACAGAATCTTGTGACTGAACCATATTGTAGATCAAATTTGGTTGTACAAAAGGTTAAGGGTTACAAAATGCCTGTTGTAGAAAAAGGGAAAGTAATGTACTCAATTTTGTTTTTTCAAATTACATTACAGTGTCATATTTTACAAGGCTAATGAATTATAATCGGATATAGAGCAGCTCATACTGATAAACTAGACCTAGTAACCTATTGAACACCGGGAATTTTCCATGTGTGTGTTTATATATATATATATATATATATATATATATATATATATATATATATATATATATATATATATATATATATATATATATATATATATATATATATATCTTGAGTGAGGTGATTGGAATCGTAATAAAATTTTTCACAAAGATTTGATACATCACCAAGTAAGATTAGGTAATTCCAGGAGTAGCACCAAAGATAAATGAAAGGACCAGTAATTTGATTAAAATCCACATCAGCATTATATCAGTCAGTCATATAAGAATTTTCTTATGAACAAGCTCCAGCTGCAATTAGGGTACTTGATGCAATCATCACGCATAAAGTTTCTCATTTCAGCATCCAACAATATCACAACCCACCAAGATATTTCTACACAGCTAATTCTGTGTGGAGCAATACTTTTCCCTTTGTGATCAAGAAATTCGATAAATGAATAAAACAAAGTCATCTACTTACAACAGTTAAGGCCAAACATCACTTCTGTATATAATCTTGGCAATGTGTTCTACCTTTTGCTCCATGTCTCAAAATCTCCTAGTTTTTTTCCTCCAAGAATCCCATACAACTTTGAAGGCAAGCTCCATAATTTTAGGACCACAAAAATAATCCATGAAACACCCATAACCAACATAAAATTAAAAGGCTAAATTCAATGTTCTTGTTTACACACTTGAAGTCAACTTTAGATGTTGGACATTCCATGTCAGTCTCAACACAACCTAGTTCCATTCACTTTCCTCCACAAAGCTGCTCCCTTGAAACCACCATCCTCTTCAAAATCAGTGAAAAATTCACCAAAAATTCCATGGAGAGCTTGGTCCATCTTTGTATATCTTTTTAGACAAAGGACCACTGCAGTTTATTTCTACATGAGATATTGACCTTGTAACTCACAAACAATGTGACCTTAATTATGCTAGATAAGGTACCATATCACTGGAGAGACTCCTACCTCACAACAAGCAACAAATTATCAACAACTTCTATATCATGAAATTATTGTGCACTTGATTTTTCTTTTTTCAAGCAAAACAGATAATACTGTTTTCTAGGATAATTTCTTCCATTTTTTACATGCCATACATACATATATACATGTATATATGTATATATATATATATACACACGTGTGTGTGTGTGTCTGCGTGTGTGTATATGTATATATATATGTGTGTGTGTGTCTGTGTGTGTATATATATGTATATGTATATGTATATGTATATATACTCATTGGTCTTTTCCTTCCATCATACTGCTATATTTCTTCCCCCACTTTCCACATAACTAAACAATGTAGAAGATTCAATTGTTAGCTCCCATATTGGCGGGCCCATCGTAGAATGGTATGTTGACATTTTGAAGTGCCCCCATGATCTGAAAATGCTTTGCTTGGCCATTGATCCAACATCTTTTTGATATGTTCAAACTCAGCTCTTTTGAGGCCAAAAGGAGAGACAAGTTCACACGATGAGAAAAAGGATCCTGCATAAACAACTATCATTTTCCACAAGTTTCAAACCTATAAGAGAACTATATATCCAACATTCTATTATTTGGTTTTTGTAGCAACATGTAATGTGAGAGTGAGCAAGGTCTACCAGACTTCTGCTTGTACAAAATTTAAATTAATCAAGTTCTCCCTAAATTTCCTCCATTCAAAACTTACATGCTTTAAGCTCTACTTACATTTGATAAAAAGTGAATTCAATTGTGCAAAAATGCTTTCTAGATGCTTAATGAACAGCTCATGACAAATACAGCCTAAAATAGCAAAAGTTAACCTGAAATATGTTATAGTCTTATATATGTTACTTTTGGCCAAAACTAGTCAGTTCTGATTGAAAGTGGCCAAAAAATAACAAAACATAGGCAGTTAGAAACAGATTTTAGTCATAACTTTTTGGATTCAAATCTAAGGCCTTTATAAAGCCTGTTCTTAGCATTGGCAATTAAATGGAAGGGAAGGAATAGGATAGCAATATATTTTCATGAAGTCAAATATGAACTCAGCATGTGAACTGAAATTTGAACATGGGTGCTATGATACATCATGATGCATTTTAAGCTTAACAAAAATATCACAATAAAATTGAATCGAACTAGCACATATTTTAATATGGTACATCCAAGTTTTATGAATTTTATCATCCCTAACATTCAATAAAAACAACCAAGTCCAGATGGAACAATTATATCTTTTATATTACTTTATTCATATAATTTCCATTGCAGTCTAGGTTTCCATAATGGAAGCTCGAAACATGAAACCTCAATATTATTGTTTGCGGTTTTCTCCTAGCCCCATAGATAGTCTCAATGCCTCGCCATGCCTCCATCTTTTCAGAGGTTAGTTGAAAATTTAGGGCATACTAAAATTACAATTAGCCATTTGAAAACAATTTACTTAATGGGAACTTTAGGATCCTTGTTGTGCTTGAATTGAAAAGCATTCTACATTACTCAAGTAATTAGGATAGGAAGGCATAATTAAAAAAAAAAAAAAAAAAACTCTCCTCTATCTACATGGTAAACTATCTTCATTTTCCTAAAAGGAAAGGCCTAACCTTCAAGAATCACTGATAACTGACTATCAAAATCCATATCCTCAACCCATTCCCTTGCCAAGACCAAAAAGCCATCTTCTATCAAAATTTCTGCATCCACCAAGGATACTCTCCCTTGCCCCTCTCCCTCTTGTCTAATGAATACAAGTCTTTGACAAGTTCATACCCAATAAACATCAATGTTGTTTAAAATTTCCTAATCCTAGAGATTAGGCCTACAAAAAGTAGTATTCTATAATGTACAATTCCCCCTCTAAAAGTTCACTCCACTCTCACACACCTTCTCTATGGGTACCTCGGTCAAGCATGTCTTTTGATAGCATAATCTTAATTTCCATAACAAACTTATCTCACACACAAAAAAAAAATTGTAACAACTTTGTTTTTTTTTTCTTTTTCGAATGAATAAAAAGACTGAAATAAGAATTTTCCAGAACACAAATATTAAAAAACATAATTATAATAAATGATCAACAAAATGTTTAGAACATGCTCCTGCTTCCCTTTTTTTTCTGAAATCGCATGCCATTGAATCTACATGAGAGAGAAAAATCATCATCATATAAATTCAGGGAGCTGAACAACTCCATCTGAGTATGTAGCATTTAACAATTAACCAACTCAACTCATCCCATCGGAATCTCTCTCGTGAAAGGAATTTTTTCAGTCATGATCTAGAAATTTAGTGGAGAAGTCGACCCCATAGACCAAAGGGGATACCTGGACAGAGTACTTTAGAGCGAGGCGGGCGACGGTGTCGCCGCGGCGGAGGCGGTGGGAGATGGCGAAGCGATCGAGAGCGGGGTGGCGCCAGAAGGCCGGGGAGGAGGGCTCCCCGATCACCTGCTTCACCTTCCACGGCGCCCGGAAGGCCCCCTCCAGCATCTCCCGCTCCGACGCCACCGCTCTCCACAGCCGGCAGACGCACGCCGTGCGGGCAAGGTCCGCCGGCGGCAGGAGTTCCAGGATCGCCCGGAGGAGGTCCCGGGAGACGAGGGCGGAGAAGTTGGAATTCATAGGGGAGAGCACCTCATCGGAGGAGGAGCCGGCGGCGACATCGGCGGTAGAAATCTCTAGGATTTCCGGGTTAGGGTTAGGGATTGGGGAGACGAGGTTCTTGAGGAGGTCGCCCTCGTCTTCTCCGCAGCATCCCATGGTGGGCGACAAAGGGAAAGACCTGTGTCGGAACCCAGCATGTTGAAGAATTCCGGGATAAGTTATTGTTATAGTGGAGTCTTTTGGAGGGTGGGGAATTAATTTCCCCTTAATAATATGGTGGTAAGTCAGGTCGTTGGCTTTTCCGGCTCCGCCCATTTAAATCTGTAATAAAGAATTTTACGAGTAACTCCGTACAGATTATGTTGATTTCTTCAACTAAATTAATTTACAAATTTACATTGTAGGTTTGCAGCCAATGTTCTAAAATCCGATATCTTTATTGGCTCAATTTGGTGTATAAAGAAAATAATTATTTTAAATTAATAAATATTTTAAAAATCTGAAAATTTGATAAGTATGAAAATTTTTTGATATTGGTTTCATTATATATATTAATATCTATGTCCAAAAAAATCATAATCAATTTTAAGGAAAGTTTATATATATCTTCTGATATTTTGCTCAAAAAAAATTTTGCAGCCAAAATATTCTATGAATAATTTGGGTATGATTACAGGACATTTAACATCCAAGGATCACCTTACACATGGTGGTTCTAAAGAAAAATCAAATAGAGATATGATGGTATTGAGCTAAGGTAGATGGCCGATAGGAGGCATAGACTGAAACGAATGAATCAAGTCTCCAAAAACTTTCTAAGTGTTAAAAATAATATTTTAGGTTGAATAAAGAAAGGGCCAACACGAGTATGTTGAATAAGTTAAAATAAATAAGATATGATTATCAGTCTAATAATTGATGTTGAGCAATCGTGCTAATAAACATGTGCAGTAAAGATACAAAAACCGATAGAAAGAGAGTCTAAACATAGATAATAACTATCAGAGTGAATGGTTATTATATCTAGTATAAATAAGTGTAATTATGCTCTGTAGAGACCTTTCAACAAGTAAATTTATGAATAGATTTTGTCTTTATCTTAGCTTATATTAGTAGTTTCTTTACCCTAGGAGTAGAATTAACTTATATTTATACTACTACAACCCAAACTATACCCTTATCCCTTTCTGGATATATCTTATTCGAATGATGGTGTAATAGTTGTGAAAGATTTTGAAGGACGAGGCACTTGGACTCATGCTACTCTCGGATTCTTTGTTTGACTACCATTTTTTTGACAGCTCTAACACCAGTGGCATACTCGTGCACCTATCTACTCCCTACTTTTTGACTTGTTATCACTCTTTTCTTGACACACCCCTAACGTGATGGAAAAGAGCGACAACAAGTTTGTTGGCATATTCAGTTTGACAAAGCATAACTACTGTAACACTTTTGATGAGACAATAGATGCCAACTAGATGATGTCTATTAATCTCTCGGTAGATCTTCCTCAGAAAGTGATCATGTAACTTCAAACTTATTTTGAGAAAAGTAGGCAAACTTATTAGAGTTATTCTCATGCCAAGTGGCTGTTGTATTGAAGTTGTTTGTGGAGCGGAATAGGATACCTCTGAAGATAATAATAGAAAACATGGAAAAACTTGATTCTATTATTGTAGATCAAAGCTTCCCGGCTACAATATGCTATGATGGCAACTTTGGTCTTCTTGGTCAATCAGAAAGCTAATTATGCCATTAAAAAGTGGTGGTTTGGTTGTAGACTATCCCTCGGTAAGAGAGGTTTCAATTGGGACTGCTATAAATCCTTGACACTTCGACAGTTAGGTCAATAAGATGCTTAAGTACCAGGCACTGATACCACTTGTTGTTCAACAATGCAGCCCAAGAGGAGGGTGATTTGGGCTTCTCGAAAATTTAAATATAATGCAGCAAAATAAAAACTTAGTAGGTGAATATTAATTAGAACAACTAACTAATAAGCGAATATGCAGAAAATCAATGCAGACAAATTAAGCAACACAAACACAAAATTTATAATGGTTCAATGTCAACCCTACACCTATATCTACTCCCTAGGACACCCTTCTTAGAAATTTCTACTATAATTTTTCTGGAATTATATTCTAATTGTTGTATCCAGGCTCATAGTCAACCCAATTTATTTTCACAGGTAATCAACTAAAACCAACACCGAGCCTATCCCCAGGCTCAACACAATAAAATTTATGATTTAGATGGATCTTTTCTCAAGTTTCATTATCTAAAACTTGTCACAACAGAGTATAGAAAGTAATATGTAAACACAATAAAGTATAACTCCCGAATAATAAATATAAAATAATAAATGGATCTTGACTTAGTTGGTTGGCTTTGATTGATCTTGACTACACTTCACCAACTTTCAGTTGAAGAAGATATGATCTTTCAGCTCTCAGTCTCTGAACCTCTCTTCTTTTTGTTTTCTCTTTCTTGCTCTTGTTTTCGTTGATTTCTTTTTGCACTTCTCATTTTTTTCGCTTTCGGTGTTCCAGGCATTTATGCCATTTGGAAGTGGTTGGAACAGTTTTTTCTAGCCATTAGACAGGTTGAAAGAGCTATTGTGAAATGAAAATATCCATTCTGATTTACAGAAAAAATAGCAATTACTTTTGTCAGGAGCAGAGGGGTCGACTCAATATTTTCAAAGGTCAACTCGTAATCTCTAGGAGTCGACTCGTGATCTTCAGGGATCGACTTGAACTTGCTATTATTTTTATTGTGCTTTGTCTTGCCAATATGATGAATTTCATAACTTTCTGTCTATCTTCTAAGACTGTTCTTAGGTGGACTTGTAATCTACTGGAGTCGACTCGTAAAAACATATCAGTCAGTGACGGTGTGCCAAGGTTGACTCATTGCAAATTGAGAATTGACTCTTGAGATGGCTTAGAACAAAATTCTCTATATTTGCATATGAGCTTCCAAGGATTGCTTCAAGGCTTTTTTGGAGTTATATTTTTTGGTATAGAGCTTCAGATAAATGATTTTTATTGAAAAGTTACTGAAGACTTTCTTCTTGGCTTTCTGAAATTAATTAAGCATGCTCCAGGCAATAGATTAGTGATCATTTTACTCAATTATTTTGCATCATCAAAATTATTTTTTTAGGATTAACAGAATAATCCAAGACTGAAAAGATTTAACTATCAGACAGTTAGAGCAACCATACTGATGAACATGAATAGTGGAGGATAAATTGTGTCAGTTATCAAAACTACTAGAAGTAGTGACCAAATATGGTGGCAACCATCAAAGCGTGCAGTTATTACCTGTTAATATAAATTAAGTAAAAATTATACTTTGTGGACACTTCAACAATCAATACAATGCATTTTATATTATATTAGTCTACCATAATTTGTACTTTAAGAGTAGAAGTAACCTAGCTTTCTCTACACTAGCTCAGCGCTACACTGCTTATCCATCTCCTTCGAATGATGGTGTGATGATAGTGAAAGTTCTTAAAGGTTAAAGCATCTAGACTGATACTACTCTCTATCCTCTCTTTGATCACTTTCTGGTTGATCTGATGTTGATGGCACACCCATGTGCACCAACCCTTACCATTTGGCTAGTCACAACCCTCTCTGTTGCATCCGTACAACACTTCCTAAATGATCGTTGTGACATGTCAGATGGGACGAAAGAGCAATGATAGATACTAATATTGATATCCATTTAATATCCATATCCGTATTTGTATCCACTAAAAAATATGGATATGGATACGGATATACCAATCTCCAATCCATACCTAATCCGTTTTTCAGCCCTATATGATAGTGACGTAGGTGAGAAGAGTTGTGGATGGATGTATTTTTATAATAAATATTTTTGATTATTATACTACCTATATTTTAGAGCTTGGAAGGTGCATATACCATATAACAACAACAACACCAATAAAATTAAATAATATTAATTTATTAATGATAAGATAAATTTAGTTTTTAGAAGATATTTTTTCATATACATTCAAATGTATGAAGACAAACTCAAATGCTTAAACATTATATAATGTTTAGAGATAAAATTAGAAGGAAAAGAAATAAAGATTTGACAATGTATTTTAATGTTCTATATGCTAAGATATAACTAACTCAGCTCAACTAATCTTTAATACCAAACTAGTTGGATTTGGCTACATAATTCCTTTTCCTCCTATCTGCTTGGTTCAAGGCAATACTTTCTAAGACTTGCTGAGATAACATGCTAAGATATTATTGCTCATATTTAATTAAATTATTTTCCACTTTTTAACAATGATATATCTATACAGTTATATGTCAACCATAAAATCCTTGAGCATCCAATTAATTATTCTATTATTATTTTAATAATGAGATCATAGAGTTTCTAGTCATTTCATAACAATTAGAGAGTTACATAAAATGATAAAAAATTTGAATATGGATAAGGGAGAACAATGATAATTTTATAAATGATCAACATAACTCTCACATAATGATGGCTTTATTTCAAGGAAAGTATTTTTGGTTATGTCATTAATTAAATCAATATTATCAAAATGTCACATAGAAGTAACAAGAAAAGAAATAAATGGTATGATAACTTGTGCAATCGACTTTTTTGGGTAATTAATTTTTTATTTTTATGTTTGATTTCCTCCAATATTGTAGGAAAGCATGATAAAATCATTGATCAAGTCGAAAAATGGGTTAAGAAAGCTTCCCTTCTGGTATAAAATATCAAAACTATGAAAAATTTATTAAACCAAGAAATGCATGAGTGATTTTTGATGCCATTTTTAAATTTTTTAGGGACTGGTAGTATCACCCAGTCCAAATATATATATATAAAAAAATCAATTTTTTTTTTTTTTTGATATGTGAGATCAATAATGGTCAATAATAATATATACAATATCATACATCTTGACTCATTCACACAAACAGTATGTCCAAGCTGATTACCAATAATTTTTTTTGATATGGATAAACTACAAGATATATGTGAAATGACTTGTGAGGCTTCAAAGTACCAGGACATTCTGGGATGAGTGAAGCCCATGTAGCTGCCCTAGTTTCCTTGCGTAAAAGCAAACCATAGCATAGAATTGGTCCTTAATGATTTTATTAGATGGCTAATATTTGGACACAGGTTCTGTCCTAAATGAAACTGACAATTAATTCCAACGCATAGGAAGAACTGTTTAAGGCAAAATTTCAACTTCAACTTGTAGGGGTATTATGTGAGCAGCATCTTTATCTTTAAGCAATGCTTGTTAAGTAATTTCAGCACCATGTACTTTTAGTAAATGAGAAAAACAAGCTTTAGAGGAGTTCCAACCCAAGCTACCAACACGTGACAGTGATAAGGTTAGCCTAAGGAACAGTTTAAAACCTCCAACAAAATCTTGTTAGATTGATCACATTTTTTATTTTTAAAGGGAAAGATTGATTACATTCAAATCCAAAAGAAAGAAGGTGTTTCTATTATTTTATTTTATTTTGAGAATTATAATTGCGAGATTACATCTTATTAAAAGAGGTAGTTGATTGCAGATAGGGCTAGAAATAGGTCGAGCCCGAGGGGGCCATATCCCTAATTGAGCTCAGCCTGAAATTTTTTTCAGTCTTCAGGCTAAGCCTAGGTCCAAAAAATTTTCAAAAACACCGGCCCGAGCCCAACCCAAGCCCAATTGCACCAGCTCGAAGGACTAAGGATTATCCAAGCCCGAGCCCTACCCAGCCTCTCCCGATCAGCCCCGTCTAAACCGGGCTGGGTTCGGGCCTCATTCGGGCTCGGGCTTGGGCTAGGCCAACGATATACCCGAGCCTGGCCTGAAAGAAAAATGGGCTCTATAATTTAACCCAAACCCAACGTAAAATTGGTCCGGCCTAGCCCTTAGCCCATCCCGAGTTTGGCCAGGCTCGAGCCCATTTCCAGCCCTAATTATAAACTTGGTTAGGCTTGTTGATCTCTAACAAACAAACAAAATTGCTTAAACATTTAGGACACCTTGGGTTTTTTTCTTTTTCTTTTCCTTTGGGTGGACACCTAGTTGAAAATTCATGGTACATCCTATATAGTTCAATGTTTCTAGAAAAGGCAACAAAGTTAAGAAAGTGCAAAAAATTCCTATTTCATGTTTATTGAAACTTGAAATTAGCTACAAGTTTATTCAAACTTCATAATTATATCTGAACCAAACTTTGTACAAGTTTATTTGAGCAATGCTTGATTTGAAGTTGCATTGCATAATCCAATTGACAGCCTCACTTCAAACTTTATGAATACTATAATTTGGACTGTCCAAAATGATTTTACCATTAGTTACAAATAAAAATATAATAACTTTAATTGCAGTAGGGGCTGCCAAGTAGGTTGGCTTTGTTTGGAATTTAGCACAAACCAGATCTAGTTCCATTCTAATCGGTTGAATCCAGCTTAGGGCATGTCTGGTTGGGGGGTTGGGCTATGGAATAAAAATGGAATGAGTGATTCCTACTTTAGTCATTTGGTTAGACGGAGTTTCATTTTCATTCCTATTTCATCCAGAACGAAAATACCCCAATCTTCGAAAATCTAAATCTAACTCTCTCTCCCTAATATTCAAATCCCATTCTTCTAGATTTACTTAAAAAAATAATTGTCCAAAAATACATCTCTGTTTAATTGATTTTCTAAAATTTGACTTAAAAACATTTTAATTCTGATTCTAAGTTTGATTCCAGTCGCAAACCAAAATGCGTCGAAGAATACAGCCATTCCAATTCTCATTTCAATTTATTTTGATTTCGGTCGCGAACCAAACACACCCTTAATCTTTCTTTATTAATCTATTAAATACTTTATGTTAAATAAGCAAATGATAAGTAAAATATATACTAACAAAATATTTACTAATTAATTATTTGATTATGTCTCAAGCATATCATGCAAAATGGGAAAATTTAATCACAGATATACATTCCAATAATAGATTGACCACCATCTGTAAGTTGTCCTCAACAAGAGCGACTGCATGAAAATTATTTTTAGAAGCTAATTGGACTTCTTAATTTCAAGAATGGCTGTGAAAAATATAATGTTTGAATTTAAGATCATTTTCACAGAATGATAGGTTGTGTCAAGCAAAAAAAAAAAGCAAAAAAAGCAAAAAAAATGTCAGGTTGTGAGCTACGCAAAATTCAAATAAAATACCTAGAGTTTGGATTGATTTTCATGTTCGCTCAGGAACAAATGTTGATAACTCCAGTCCACTTGAGACCCATTTTTATCATCATAGTGTCTGTAGTCACATGAAAAATAATACTAAACAAAATAGGGGATTGAGGGGGTAGAAAATATTATTTAATTATGGTTAGGGTTGCAAGTTGATTGGATTGAGTCAGGGATTCGCACATATTAAGGGGTAGAAAAATAATCACGATGAAGATGTCCTTGTATGCTTTTAACTTCTAACCAGATATCCCCATATTTAGAGAGAAGCTTATGGTTGCAAAGGGTTGACCAGTCATTAAACAAGCGAAGACCTTCCGTAGCAAAAAATGCTATGGAAGATGATTTGTTGAGAAAGATCCTTGAATTTCTCTCTCTCCAACATCCCCATGCCATCCTTGCAAGTTACATCAGAACCATTGGTTGTGAAGGCTTTGAGAAATCTCTCCTTCTCCAGTCAAAAGAGGTGCTCAAGGTTTGATTGAGGATGCAGAAATTCTAAAGATGAGCAAATTGCCTTCCAGATGGTAGAGAAGAACTGACAATTGGAGAAAAGATGATTCATTCAGGAGCTTGCTGACAAAGTGGAAGAGTGGGCAACCAATGAAAGGAAGGTTCTTTTACTACAAAGTGAGAAGCGTACGTATGATACTCTTCGGAAGTTAGGCTTTCCGAAGAGAGGCTTTGCAGAAAGGAGAAAGGCTAACTTAGCCTGCGTTGAGAGAGTCCAGATGCCGGACAAGCTTTAGACAAAGCAAAATCCATAAGTTGGTGAAATAACTCTCTTAACTCCTCTCTTTAGGTTCTCTTCCTCGATTCCTGGTTCGAGAGAGTTGAATTATGGTTTGTCTTTTGCTGAGGCTCTCAAGAGAGATCCTCCTCAAGCACCTCAGAATAGAGTTATCTCTAGGTTTTTCTCCTCTCCTAATAGGATTCAAGATATTCAGGTCAGATTCAGAAATCTGGAGAGATTCTTCTATTCAGGCAGTTATTTCTTCTCGGTGTCCTTCAAGGAATTTGACCACTCAGAGTTTTGGCTGTAGAGACTTACATTTAGAATTTATTTCATGGCGGACTTCCAAGCCCGGCGGCCGTGCTCGTCCATGCGGCGGGAGATTTGCACTCATGCACCGACGGTGCTAGCTACGGTCAAATGGGAGGTTGGGGACGGGCGATCCGTAGAGTCCTAGAGGATAGGTGGGTTCTTGAGCAGGCACTTTGCCGGGTGCCTACCTTAGTCGACTCAACAAGGTTGGAGGGTTGTAGGGTGAGCAATCTAATGGTCCTCGGTCGGAGCAGGTGGCATGAGTCCCTGGTTAGGGAGGCCTTCAGGGAGCACCTGGCGGAGAGGATCTTGGCCACTCCGTTGCCGATTGAGGGTACGCGAGACAGGCTGGTGTGGGCAGCCATAGGTAGGTCTAGGGTGCGGGCTGTCGACTTACAGGTGGTGATGGGAGGAGAGGCTACTAGGTAGTTGGACGGTAGATGGATTTGGAGGATGTGGATATATCTCCTGGTGGCCCTGTTCCTTTGGAAAGTGGCATGGGGGTATCTCCCAACCAGAAGTGTGTTAGCGAGGAGGAGTGTTAGGATTACGCCGAGTTGTGGATGGTATCCGAATGAAGAGGAGTCAATTAGCCATATTTTACTTGGATGTCTGAGGGCGGTGCAGACCTAGAGTAGGGCTGCCTTGGCCTAGCCCAGACTACTCGATCAGCTGAGGACCTTCTCCATTAGATGAGAGAGGCTATGCAGAGCCCAAGGAGGGCAACATGGGGGGTGACAAGTGCTTACTTGGCGTATCATATATGGATGGATAGGAACGCTCGGATATTTGATGACAGCCAGGAGGCACCGAGGCATATTGTAGAGAAGGCTTTTATCCAGGCTGCTGAGATCATCAAAGCTATGAAGACAGTTTCATCTAGGACGGTCAAGGACATCTGGAACTATCACCTTGCTGACTCAGCACCCAAGTTGGTCCTTATTTTTTGGGAGCCCCACCTCCTGGTCATCTCAAGGTGAACTTTGATAGTAAGGCGACTAGCGATGGAGATAGAGGAGGAGTGGATTTTGTGATCAGGAGTCACGACGCACAGGTCATTGCTGCGAGTGGGCAAAGTAGACTGTCAACTTTAGGAGCAGAGCTCAGGGCAGCATGGGAAGGTATCTTTTACGCAAGACGATGGCTGAAGGCAGAGCATATCATCATTGAGGGCGACTCGACCATGGTGATCAATTGGTTATGCGAGGAGGGGCAAAGGGGAGATGTAAGTCCTCTACTCAGTGGCATCCGGCGGATGGTGAGAGACCATAGTGACTTTCAGGCACTGCATGTATATAGGAAGGCGAATAGGGCTGTCTATTGGGTTGCATCCTATGCAGCATAGCACTCCGGAGGGGTTCTATGGACCGACCAAAATATCCCTCCTTTACAGTTTTGTCGGATTGCTGCTCTTGATTTCGTTGGCTGTACTTATACTAGAATAGGGTGAGCAGCCGTTGTATTAAAAAAAAAAGAATTTATTTCGTGCAAAAGTATTTACTCCTAAGAATTTCTAGTTTGTGTTTGTTTTAGATGTAGGTATCCATCACTATAAGGACCTATTTAGATATTCCTATAGGATTGGACTGCAAATTCTGCAGGAATCGGACCTGTTGGCCATCTAGCTTGCATTGTCTAAGATCCTATGGAAATCCAGCTTAGATTCTAGCCTTTGGACTTCTTTTTTCCCAGGATTCATATTAGATGGAATTTGGTCGATACGAAACTGTGCCTTAGTGGATGGTCCAATCTATGAATCCTAAAGAATTTTAAGCCCAATCCTGTAGGAATAGCCAAATATACCCTAAATCAGTATGTAGAATTGAGATCATTGCTTCACTTGCTAAAAAAAACAAATCATTCCAGCAGAGTTTTGTAAGCTTTGCCCTGGTATCCTACAGATATGGACAAAAAGTGGAAGTCTAAAAGCTTTCCTTCCCTTTTACCCGAACATGGAAGAGGTCTCTCTAACTATGTGAGACCCAGAGACTGGGCCTGGTCCATTTGACCGGCCTAGCCACTCAGCTTGGCCTCATGTGCATTGCACATGAGGGCGATGGTGAGGAAGACTCCGGCAGGAGTCTTTTTTTCTCCCCGATCGCAATGAGGATGAGGTTCATCGCGATTAGGAGAGACCTCCTCCTCCGAGTTCATCCAAGGTCGAGCCACCGAATTCCAACTTCTCTTAAGTTTGGGTCTTCTTCTTCCTCAGTTTGTCACTAGAGAGAGAGCCACCGGATCCTTACTAGATCGAGGTAATTGTTCCTTGTCTTCTTCTCTTCCTCGCTTAGTATTTTGGTCGTGAATCACCATGGATTTGAGTCGGCAAATAGCTCGGGATTTGATTCGAAATAGGGTGCTATGTTTCGGCCCGTGTTCTTTCATCGCTACCTTGTTTGCCATCGATGGCCAAGGGGTTGGCCAAGCTTGCCTCATCGCCTCCTGCCGCCGGGGTTGGCCAAGCCTGCCTCACCACCCCCTACCGCCATTGGGGCTAGCCACCGCAGCCTCCCTTGGGTCCGATCGAAAAAAAAAGGAGAGGGGTGTATCCCCTATATCGAGAAGAGGAAGAGAGTCTCTCTCTTTTTTCTCTCTTCTCTCTCCTCCCTTCTCTCTCTTTCTTTTTTATCTCTTTTGTTGGACTTTCTCTCTCTTCACTCATGCCAGACATGTTGATTGATCGATGTTGACCCGTGACCCCTGATTAAACACGGACTGAAATTCTCTCTCATCTCTATCCTTTCTCTTTTGATAAAGTTTCTCTCTCTATTTGAACTTTCTCTCTCTACTCACTCTAGAGTTGTTGGATCTAGTAGAGACTCTTCATAGAAATTTTGGATTGACCCTCATGAATGGCCCTAATCTATAGTTGTCGGGTGGCGTGTCAGCCCCCACCATGGTCCTTACCCAACACTATTAGATTTGATCACCCCCGCTCTCTGGTGAACCATCTGTGCTCTAATTTGAGCATGATTTGATGAAATCGTCTTCATCAAACCGACCCGGATGTCAAATACTTCTGTTTAGTTAGCCCTATAAGAGTGTTGGAATTTAGAAGTTTTATTTTTAAAATAGTTATGATGAAATTCTGATGAAAAGTAAAATTTTGGAATATTAGGCATTAAGTAATGATTTGCCTTTTCTAGATTCTTCATTTATATAGTATTATTTTTTATCGAATAAATTGTTCATGGATTTATATGTCATTTATGAATTTTACAAGATGGTGATTTGACTAAAAAAATAGATATGTAAATTGGAGTAATATTTTTTGGGCTATTATTATATTTACTATTCTTGTTTTATATATGCATATTTTGATCGAATTATAATATTTTTATTATTTTACAAAAAAAACATTGATATGCATCAGATTTGGAACTCTTCACCTGACTATATTCTGAAACTGCCAATTTGAAATTTTGCATAAGCAATTTTGGCGCCACCACAAGTTATAAATGTGATATTCTGGCCCACTCTGAAAGGTATAAGTACGGTATTTTATCCCACTTGACAGGATATAAGTGCAGCATTCTGACTCACTCCATAGGTTCTAAGTTAGGTATTCTAACCCACTTAATAAGGTATAAGTGTAATTTTATTTCTGACCTATCCACAGGATATAAGTATGGCCATAGTTAAAGGTTATTGAATTGAATGTGACTTGTTTTGAATTAGATTTAAGATTATGTATGCGGATATTTGAAAGATATGGATTTTAATGGATTTATTTTTGAAACGAAATTGATTATGTCTTTATACTGATTCATCATAGTTTGCATTTATATTTTATTATATAATTTGTCTTGTTATGGTATTCATTACTTACTAGGTTGTCTAGCTCTTTATACGATTTCTTTCTACTTTTACAGATCCAAAGAATTAGCTCGACCGAAGTTTTTAAATTCTGAAGAGCGACTAGAAGAACTGTGGCACAAGTTATCTTAGATTAGAGTTTATTTAAATTAATGTATTACCTTAGACTAATATTAGAATTGTGAGACATTGTAAGTTGAGTTAGTTAATAAAATAAAAATTGCCTATTATTAGTTTAAATTGTTTCGCTGCATATTGATGATATCATGTGGAGATGCTTTTCATGTTCATGGGAAGAGTTTTCCTATAAGTGGGTGGCAGTTGCCACGACCCCTAGCTCGCGATCTTAGGTTAAGGGTATGACAATTAATATGGTATGAGATCATAAGTAGATAAAATCTAAGACAAAAAAATCTAACATAGGATAATGGTAGGTGGATAGACACTAGGGATATTAAAATGTACATCTTTATCCATTGCATTGTAAGCTACTTTAAAGATTTTCTATTAAGCCTTGTAATTATATGAGATAAGGTTACTAAAAAATTATGATAAAATTTATTTATGAGGTTTGATACATGATGGAAGGTTGGGCAATTTATGAATCAAGTTATAATTAGTTAGATTTAGATCAAAATTAAGTGCAAGAGGATTGACCATGGAATATTATCATGCATTGTGGTTATTTGTTATTTAACTGAACTTAGAATCTCATAAATTGACATGGAGATATGCTGTGATATTGCTTAATTTTAAAGATAATTTTTAGAGGCAAATTAAGATCCATTTATACGAAGTTGTTTAAGATTTAGGCTGTGAAAGATTTTTATACTATTCGATTGGAATATTCTTTGAGGTTTGAATTTGTATGTGGATTAAGAATGAAACTAGTACGTAGAAAAAAACATGCTGGGTGATACTGCAAAAAGATTATTTTCTTATTGAAGAATTATTTTTATTTTTAAGATCATAAAGTATTCATCTTGGTATAATTGTTAATAATTTCTAACACCATCTTTGGATCCAAATAAAGACTTATTTATGTCTATCAGAGATTATGTGGTGTGTAATAAACTTCAATGCAAATTTTGGGCTTATAGGTTGATCTAGAGATCTTTTGCCAATATTGTTGAGGTTACTGTTGAAATCTAGTTTTGCGTAAATAATTTGAATTTTTGAAGCATGCATGATATTTTCTTAATCATAAAGTATTCATCTTGGTGGAATCATTAATAACTTTTAACATCATATTTGGATCGAAATAAAAGATCTTATTTATGTCTATCGGAGAATATGTAGTGTGTAATAAACTTTAATTCAAATTTTGGGCTTATAGGTTGATCTAGAGATCTTTTGCTAATGATGTTGAGGTTTTTGATGAAATCTAGTTTTGCATAAAGAATTTGAATTTTTGAGGCAGGATGATTATCATAGAAGATTTTTGATAAATCCTAAAGATCTCGATGAATATAACTCTAGGAGGGATGATTTAGTCGATTTTACTCATATCTATTGATTTAAAGTCTGCTAAATTGGTGGAGCATTGAGAAATTTTTTTTGGTTGTTTTTACTTGTAGGAGTTTGACTTGGAATCGTCTAGTTGAGTTGATAAGAGAATTAAGATTCAATTCAATTTCAATTATAGTAACTAGCCTATATGATGGTTTTGGAAAGGATCAATTGACTCGAGGGTTAATCTAAATGGATGTGCTCGAGGTAAATTAGGTGAAAAGAATGAAAGGTTCCTTTTTAGGCTTTACCTGAAAATTAAAATTTTGGATCTTTTAAATTCATAATACAAGATACTATTTTGATCAAAAATTATTAGCAAATCTAAAAGATTTTGATGGTTTGAATCAGAGTGCATAGCAAAAGCATAATAGTCTAAATAATTTTTCTAAGTTGGTTAGAAGTATCATCTCTTTGATTCGGCAAGTTTTAATAACAAAAGACTTGATTTATCTTCATAGAAGGATGTTCTATCTCTGATAACGTCCTCATCACCCACGAGTTTATATCTGATCTTCAGAGGGCACCCAGGCGCAGGTGCTTGATGGGTGTTAAACTTGACATGGTGTGAGCTTATGACAGGATGAGGTGGGACATCGTGGTAGCTGCCTGAAAGGATTTGGCTTCTATCCATAGTGGATCAGATGGATACAGGGTTGCATTCTGACACCATCCTTTGCTCTACTAATCAATGGCTCGCCGTCTCACTTTTTCGAGTCATCGATGGGACTTTGATAGGGTTATCTCATATCACCCCCTCTGTTCATCATATGTGTAGACACTCTGTCCCGATTGCTGCAGCAGGCGACAGCGACGCAAGAGATGGAGGCCTACAGCCTGGCGCAAGGGACGACCCCGATCTCACACCTATTATTCGCAGATGATTGTATGCTATTGGCTCGTGCGACGAGGAGGTTGGCACTAGCCATCAGAAGGATCTTGAGGGTATACTATCGGATATCTGGTCAGCAGGTCAACTTATCCAAGTCAGCCATCTGCTTTAGCCCAAAGACTGAGCCTGGGGTGAAGGCATCTGGCATGAGCATCCTGGGGATTGGTGAGCAGGAGGGGACCCTCAGGTACCTCGAGATTCCGATCACAGGATGCCGACCGCGTAGGGGGGAGTGTACGAGCATGGAGCAAAGTATCAGACATAGACTGGAGAGTTGGCAGGTGGGTGCACTATCGATGATGGGTAGAGTTACCCTGGTTCGGTTGGTCCTGAGTTCCATCCCCATCTACTTGCTTTCTAATACAATGGTCCCACTTGCAACTTTATGAGGTTTGGAGAGGCTATTCAGAAATTTCATCTGGGGGCGACAGGGTGACAGAGGGGGTGTCCACCTTATGGCTTGGGAAACCATCTGTCTACTGACGAGCCAGAGTGGTTTGGGTGTTCACTCTCTGATCAAACGCAGGGAGATACTATCGACCAGGCTGGCAGCTAGGTTTCTTATAGATTTGGCGAGTTTATGGGGTGCTCTGATAAGGGCGAAGTATGGTGACCCAGCAACTCAAGACGCCATGCACGCTAGACAAGGAGCATCTTTCATATGGCGGAAGATTTGTGCGCATGTCCCAAGGGCATTACTGGAGGCTAGATGGGAGATCGGGAATGGCCAGATAGTCAGGATTCTAGAGGATAGGTGGCTAGCTAAGGGCACATTGCAGGATTGGCCTACCACGGTCGATCATAGCTGGCTGGAGTGTCGGAGGGTATGCGAGCTCATCGTCAGAGGAGAGCGGAGGTGGGACATGGATCTTGTTGGGCGTGTGTTCGGAGAGCAGCTAGCTGAGCAGGTTCTAGTTGTGCCCATCCCAGAGAGGAAGACAGCTGACAAAGAGTATGGAACATATCTGGGTTGCCAATGGTGAGGTCCTAAGACCTCTCGGGGCTGGTCCCGAAACCTCTCGACTTGACAAATGGAGAGCAGATGAATCTGGAGTGTGTGCATTCATCCTCGGGTCGCCTTATTCATCTGAAAGGTGGCCTAGGGATACTTGCCTACTAGAGCTATATTGGAGAGACGGGGTATAAGGGTCCTTGTAGACTGTGTGACTTATCCAAAGGTGGAGGAGACCATTTTCCACGCCCTCATAGACTGCCCACGGACCAGACAAATATGGTGCTATGCTTTGGGCCAGCCAGATCAGTGGCAGAGGTGGTTTTCTATCGAGGAGTTTCTATGATTCCTAAAGGACTCGGCATGGGGATCTATGTTTGAGGAGAGGGGGACACGTGCTGCTTATCTGGCCTACCAATGTTGTCTGGATAGGAATGTCCGAGTCTTCGAGAGAGTCAGACATCACCCGAGGGTGATAGTGGCTAGAGCCCTTATGCAGGCGGTTGAGATCACCGGCATTACAGAGGTATCACTTGAGTTAGCTAAGGACATCTGGGGGCCCCATTCTGCTCACATAGCATCCAAGACAGTACTCGTCTCCTAGATGCCTCCACTCTCTAGTTTTCTCAAGATAATCTTTGACGGTAGTGTGGATGATGAGGAGAGATATAGTGGCATGGGGTTCGCTATCCGAGATTATGATGCCAGATTAGTTGTGGTGGGAGGCCGGCGGATTTTTGACTCATCAATGGTATGTGCTGAGCTTAGAGCAGTCTGGGAGGGCATCTTCTATGCGAGGTGGATACTGGGTGCGGACTGTATTATTCTTGAGGGTAACTCGGCCATAATGGTTGAGTGGATCCGACGACAGAGACGCATTGTTGAGGATCAGCCGCTGATCCTTGAGATTCGCAGGTTGATGGAGTGCGACTCCCACCATGCTTCACACGTATTTAGAAAAGCCAACGAGGCAGCCGACTGGGTGGCTTCCGATGCGGCCCACCATTCCGGTGGTTTTGTTTGGATTGAGAGTGGGTCTGTTCCAGGACTATTACGTAGTGTTTTATTTTTTGATTTTGTTGGCCGCATTCATACCCGTAGTGTGTGAGCCACCGTTGCAAAAGAAAAAAAAAAGACTTGATGTATTTTCTTGTGCAGTAAGATTTTCTTGATAAACGAGAGAAAACTATTCTGATTTTTGAATGTTGCTGCACTATCTTAGGTTCTTCAATTTTATGTCATGCTAAAAAAATTCTTAGCATCTTGAGGCTAGAATTAATGGATCATTAATTTTGATCTCTTGGATCTCGAATATTTTAATGTAAACCTCTTTTCTCCTAAATTTGAAGCTTGTACTTCAATTATTTTTAACCCTCTATTGGATTGAAAGAGATTGAGGTTATCAATCGAATATTCTACTCGGGGTGGATTAGAGTTGTTTATGATCTAATCTTGTGATAGATTGGTTAATCAAGAGTTGTTGATATTTTTGACAAAGATACTTGATATTCTTATTAAGAATTAAGATATTGATTTCCATTTATAAAAGAGAAGCTTGATCTTAAAAAAAAAAGAATCAAGTCTGGTGGTATTGGACCTTATTTTTCTAATAAGATCTAATGATGAAGATGCATTGATAAATAGAATCATTAAAAACTTAAGGGTGAGTTTAGAACTATGTATCTCTATCCTTTTGAAAGCGCAAGGTAAGAAAATTTTGAGGACATTTTTTTTTTTTTTTTGGGGGGGGGGTGGGGGGAGGGGGGATGTGAGACCCAGAGACTGTGGCTCGTCCATTTTACCAGCGCAGCCCATTGGCTTGGGCCTCACATGCATTGCACGTGTGGGCGATGGGGAGGAAGACTACGGCTAGAGTCTTTTTTCTCTCCAATCGTGATGAGGATGAGGTTCATCACGATCCGGAGACCGACCGGATAAGGTTGCTAATGTATTTAAAAGTTCATCATAAGAAAATTCTTCTTGAAAATCATTTGATGTAAAAGTAAATTCAGATTTTATCTTATCTTCTTGTGCCATAAAGCAAAAGTTAGTTACCTCTTGTAGTTCTTTGAAGCTAATATCATCATTGTTGCTTCTAACTTTCATTTTTTTGCTTGACTCTTCCTTGGTCAAGGCTTTCTTGCTTTTTATCTCTTTCTTCCTTTCTTCTTGCTTCCTCTTCTTCTTTGTCTTTAGGAAGCTTTTGAATCTTTCGGTGTTTGGGAATGGATCCTTGTTTTCATCACCGAATTCTTTATTTTTGAACTGATCTGCCTCGGAGTCAACTCGGGCCTTGTTGGAGTCGGCTCGGCTAACTTGGGGGTCGACTCTGAAATACTTGGAGTCGACTCGTTCACAGGATCTTTAAAACTGAGTCTCTGCCTTTCAGACTGCTTTCCTCTAGGAGTCGATTCGGACAAACTGGGAGTCGACTCGACTAAGATGGGAGATTCAACACCTTTTTCTGCAGTCTCATTGTTAGTATGTAATTGAAGCACATGTGAGCTAATCTGAGATTTATCATAAATATTTTTTAAAGTATCCCAAATCTCCTTAGCAGATAAGCATGCAGAAATTTCAATAAATTTCGTTTCATGAATAGCACAATATAATATGTTCATAGCATTAGCATTCAATTGTGCTAAGTCTTTTTCATTAACAGCTTGAGAAAGTGTGTGAGGGCCATTTATAATGATATTCCATATTTTATAGTTTTGTGATTGAACAAAAATTTTCATTCTAGCTTTCCATTGAATATAGTAAGTTCCATCAAACAGTGGAGGTCTGTTTATGGAAAGTCCCTCGGCAAATAATATGTTATGTGGGGTTGTCATAATCTTTAGCTCTAGTCGGTTAAGACTATAATTAATAGAAGAGCACCTGCTCTGATACCACTTGTTGCCCAAGGTGACAACCCAAGAGGGGGGGTGAATTGGGTCTTTTAAAACTTTTCAACTACTTCTAATCTTTTAGAGTTAATTAAGCTAAGTTGTATGGATGCATAGTGGAATTTAAACTTAGCAAGAGTATGATTCTAATCTAATCAACTATTAAGCAGCGGACTCAATAAAAGATTAGTCTAAGTTTGCCCAAGTATGCAATTCAATACAATGAGTCTTAATGCAGTTATATTGAATGAGACTTGATTAAGTAAATTGAATATGCTTGCAACTAAAGGATACAGGGAGAAGAGTTAAGCAAGCAATTTATCTAAGTAAGTAAGTGAGTGAGGAAGTGAGATAACAAAGAGCATCACAGACACAACAAAAGTATAGTGGTTCGGTGCATCCCAGCACCTACATCTACTCCCCAAGATCTCTTGGAAATTTTACTATAATCCCTCAGATTACAGCCGGTTGTTTTACAAGCTCACAACCCAACTTGTTGTTTTTGCGAGATCACAACGAACTCGGTTGGTTTTCACAGGCTCACCGACTAGAACCAATCCGATTGTTTTCACGGGCTCACAATCCAACCCAGTTGGTTTTTTCCGGTTCACCAACCACAACCTTACACCGTTGGTTTTTCCTTTAGCTCACCAACAAACCTTAACACCGTTGGTTTTTTCTTTGGCTCACCAACAAACCTTAACACCATTAGTTTTTTCTTTGGCTCACCAACAAACCTTAACCCCTTGATTCAATCCCTTGATTGAATCAAGTTACAAGATATTAGACTAAGAACTTAAAGCAACTACAAGCTTCTTAAATAAGCAAATATAGCAAATATAAACAAGTAGAGTAAAGAGAAGAAGCCCTCAAACAAATTTGTAGATGAAGGGACTCGGCTTCTTCTTTACTTGACCCTCTTCTAATTTGGCACGAGGTAGAGGATCACTGAGGCAGCACACAGTTGGAGAGGAAGCTTTGGGATTCACTCGGATGCTCTTCTTCTCTCTCTTTTGCTTTGAATGGCCCTTTTGTCCTTTTGGAAGATTTTTCTTTGAGATTTCTTTCCTAAGTATTCTCTCCCACTTCCATAACTTCTCCCCTAGCTCTCCCCTTGATTTTATAGCTTTGGAGGGAGTGGGAACAAAAATCTAGCCGTTAGAGCCATTGGAGTTGAGAAAAAACTAGCTGTTATGCCTTCCAGCGTGCTCGAGTCGACTCGGCTCAAGTAGGAGTCGACTCGGCTGAAGTAGGAGTCGACTCGGCTGAAACAGGAGTCGACTCGTGAATAGGAGTCTACCGGCACTGTAGCTGGGAGTCGACTCGAGCACTGTAGCACTGAAGTTGGAGTCAACTCGAGCACTGTAGCGCTGAAAATCAACTCTCTATCTTTTTGTCTGTTCTCAGTCGGAGTCGACTCGCAAAGTCTCGGAGTCGACTCGAGCACTGTTCCTTGAAACTCCAGAGTGCCAGAGTCGACTCTGAACTTCCAAGAGTCGACTCGAGGACTATTCTTTTGAATCTTTCTTTGAATTTGCTCCTCCAACTTGAACCCTTTGAACTTACAACTTGGGCCAATGAAGTATAACTTTCTTTCAACTTTTTGAGAGCTTTTGAGGCCTTCATGTATTTTTCCAACTTGCTATGTTCCTTGCAAAACAAATTATCTTTCTTCTTGCAACACAAACATTAGTAATTATACTTCAAGGTTTTGTGATCATCAAAATCAATCTTTAACTCAATCTTTGGGTCATCAAACCTAAATAGATAGGAGACCATATCCTAGATTGTAGAGGATAGAGTTGGAATTAGAGTAGGATTTTCTATATCAGTAAATATTAGGGTCGGTAATAGTCATGAGCAATAGTGAAGCCTAGAGAGGCAGAAGCAGACGCTTGATGGATGAAGCCAAACCGATACGACAGATGGGCAAAGTGAGCGAGACCAAACCGAACCAAACTTGGAGTGTCTAAAGGGCCCTGCTATACTATTCATGAGTAGTAAGCAGTGAAAGGCATCAAACGGAAGAAAAAAAGTTCATGTGGATGACTTGTGTATGCTACAAGCACGGTTCCAGGCATTGAGAAACAAGGAATAGGCCTCCAAAACTGAAGGATCCTACCTCCAAATAATGTGCGAAAGGTATGGAAGAAAATCATACAAGGCCTCAAGGATCCAATATAAAACCTAAAGACCTTCTCCAATTAGAACTCTAATTTTCTCACACCTAAGCTTCTTAAAACTCATCATATGAGTTTAGGTGTGACTCCTAGACATACAGAGGATTCAATATCTACCCTACAAGCGCAAGATATAAGTAAAACAAACCAAAAAGCATCAATAGAAGGGATTTAACTAGATTAAATCAAATTGATTAACACACACCTATCGTATTCCCGATAGGACCTTGGGGATATGCAAGATGGATCTTCTTACTTCATCCATTGAAAAAAAAAATTCAAGAAATCAGATCTTAAATTTATCTACGGTGGATATAGCCATGCAAAGGTAATGAATAAATTATCGAAACAAACTACATGATCCCGAGCATTTGTTCATGCAGTTCAAATCTTCATCTCTCATATCATGAGAGGAATACCTTCAGACTTACTGAATTAAAATCAGATCTGAGCCCTTCTTTGGGAATTAAAAACAAATCCATGGGCTTCGGCCGGGTTTCCTTTCTCATCCAATAGGATCTATGCCATGTAAATTCCACCAATGCATTATACAGTGCAACATTATGCATGATTAATAAACTCTTGTTGTATATCAGCATAAATCAGATCTGGAAAAATTATGCAATCATGTTTTTTATGATCATCTCACCTCATGATGTTTTACAATTAACGCACCACATCTCATGCCATCCACACGATGCAAGCATGAATCTATACCAATCTAGCAAGAAATATAGGTGTATTGTTATAGCAAGTGTCAAAACTCATCTAGATTAAAACCATGTCCTCTGATGCCAACTTGAAGGACAAGGTGGGCCATCCAGCATAGTTTTATGTAATGGATAAAATATAAAGTGCAAAACAAGATCACTCTTTTTGACAAATTACCACGAATACATAGAATACATGTTTAATGGTAGAGATATATACTTGCTAGGAGACACCAAGGCTGCGAAAGCACATAGCCTTTGAGAATTAGTATCCTCAACCATTTCAGCCCATGCTGAGTCTCCAGTAACGGTAGGATCATGAGATTCTCTACAACAAAAGTTAGTCTCATAAGCCTTCTTTCTTCCACTTACTTTCTTTCTTTTGGAGAAGAAAGACCCTGGATAGTGCTTCTATATTTCTTTATGTAGCATGTGAATTCCTTTAGAAAAACTTTAGGGTGTTAACTCTATTTATAGAGAGGTGGCGATATAAAAAGTTACTCCAAAGCTATTTATCATCTAAATTTTTTTTGGATCAAATCATATAAAAAGTAATCCAAAAATGAACCATAAATAAATATAAATAATTTGACTATCTAATTATACTACAAATAGATTGTGCAATAAAATAATAATAAACAACTTGGAGACATTACCAACAATCTACTACATATAATTTGATTGATAACCACATAAATTATCGACAGAACAAACTAATGACTAACTATATTATTTTTATAACTAATAAATAATTAGGTTCATATATTCATGGGAAACGTTGAATTATATATACTTTAGTTTGCGCCAAAAAGTGTATGTAGTTTTGGGCAGGCTTGGGTTTGGATTAATTCAGGTTCAATTTCGAAACTTCAAGATCACGGTCCAATGCACACTCAAAATAGGTCATGTTTTTCAATTTAAATTTAATCCAAATAACTTCAGTTTATATTGCATCAAATTAATTTTCAATCAATTCTAGAAGGGAAGCCTGCCAATAAAATCCACCACCACCTCTAACCGTCGTGCCTGGATTTTTGTCTCATAAACAGGGCGCCTGGTATTTTGCCTATAACTCGCACGGAACATGCCATGTAATGCTTTTATACACATCCATGCCTATATTAACATTGTACTTAAGTTATAATAATCAGGCTTTAACAACAGAAGATACAGAAAATTATATAAAGTTCCACGTTAATGGAATCATTTTAGGTTCTAGTTAACAATGCTTGTTCTTTTTTGGCACTTGATCCCTCGAAAAATTTTGATAACGCCGGAGGCATTTGTTTTCCTGGTCCACATATTCTACCCATGCAAGCTAACCAGTGTGTCAACAAGAAGCATTAGCCATGTTCCACTAGATGGCTTTGATTCTACAATAAAAGCCGACAGGCAGCTCAAACTGGTTCATCGATGCCAACAATTTTCTGTTGCATGATTTAATAAGCACGCATGTTTTTGACTGCAATGAATAAAGCAACTTTTAATGTCTTTAAGAAAGGATGATTACAAAGAACTAGCAATGCCAAAAAAAAAAAAAACTTCTTTCAAAGGATACAATCAAACACAAGCTGCCTCTCAAGCAGACGGATAAGTGCCACTTTAAAAAGCTGCACACAACATAAAACGTTCTTGCTGGGCCAATCCTATCCTTTTGGTAAGAGGCTGCGTAAAAGCATGCTGATATAAGCAACAACCTCAGAAGAAAATTATCACAAGGATATGCAAGGAAACCATCCTGCGATGAACCTTTTCTGGAATATCCTTTTTAAGCACCACATCAACAAGGAATATCAAACCCCCCACCCCTGACCAAGACCATACATATCAAAATAACCTGTTGCATGTTCTTGACCATGACCATGATGGTGATGGTGGTGGTGACCCTCACTTGCTTCGTCAAACATCATCTGGATGTGCTCTGGCAGAGGCTCTTCCTTTTTCTGCTTGACAGATTTCGGCAGTGATGATACAAACTGAACAATCATTTCACTTATTTCTTCCGCTGCATCCTCCTGAAGCCACCAGCAACTTAAGAACATCAACCAAATATTTTATAAATTTGATACTTTGCCCTACACAAAAATATTCATTTATTGAATACCAACGTTAAAATTTGAAAGAATTTGGAAAAATGGAAATTTTCTGCCTACATTGTCTGCAAGTGTCAAGAGTTAAATTATGTCATTGATGCATGGTTTGAATTTCACCAATGTTTCAGATATTTGGGCAGGTTGTCCAACATTGCAGATGAGATCATGTGATGCTCAGATCTTTCTGGCCTGAAATTTGTCCAATTTTACTTGTTCAGGTTGAAACAAGTAGTTTTGCCATTTCAGCAAAAAGAGAACCATGCTTAATTTTATGTTTATTACCATAAGATATGGTAAGTCAAAAATAGCAAAATAATAATAAAAATAAAATTGGATAAATCAGAAGACCGAAAAAATAAATACCATAAAATGAACCAAGAGAAATCTAAAAATCTTCTACATTTAACAAAACCATAATGTACATAACAACTATTCCTATAGAAGGCCGAACCATGTCCATTACCAAAAACAAATCCCTTTTGAATCCCTCTCTAATGAAAAAAGGGAATCATGCATAAACAACTTGAATGACTATATGTAGCTGCCATGACGTGACATCCATGTCAAAATTGAATAAGCTAGTAAAGGCAATTTGTTTAGCTTTCTTCACAAGAGTATTTGAAAGAATAAACATTATACTTCATAGTTAAAAGAAAAGAAAGAAAAGAAAAAGGGAAAATGTCAAATGGAAATAAATATATAGAAGAAGAAACTCTAAGAATTCATTATTGCATGTTGCATCAATTTTCTTCTAAATCATAAGTTTACTGTATGCCTGTTGATAGATTAAATTTTTGCAATAATCATATAAAGAAATTCTTTATTTCATCAAATAGGAAAAATTCTGACCATGACATGTTAACTTAAAAATGCTTCACTTAGCCATAAGAGTACTTATGAAAAATCTTCTTTTGTATATAATGAAAACTCCTAGAGTTGGCCATGCAAAGCTGGACTTCAGAAGTGAAGCCCCACAGGAACCACATATGAAATATGCATGGTCTTAAAAATATGACATTTTTCTTTCAAACTAGCCCCAGTTGAACCCATGTCTCTCTCTCTCTCTCTCTCTCTCTCTCTCTCTCAAATACAGCATATTTTACTTCTCTCAAAAAAATCCTAACCCTCTCTGTCTCACCCTCTCTGCCTCTCTCAAAAACACTCTCCCAGCACTCCTCCCCCTCCCCAGCCTTTTTTAGTACTTGCAAAAAAATAGTGCTTATAAGTCATGTATCTAATGGTTTGTTTTACCATTTAATTGCTAGGTACATTCATTGCGTAGAATATATGAAAAGAAGGTTACCCAGTAAAACCCCTAAATATCCAAGACTGAATCACTGCATTACCAATATTAAATTGTTGCAAGAGATTCAACTATCCATGTATATTAGAAGCATTACTGCGTTACAACTTCAATTCTTATAGGATCAAGGTTCAAGGATTTTGTTTTGGTTTCAATTTCATTTGGACAAAACTGAGTTTTAGTTTCAGCAGCTTCAACAGTTTTGGATTTAATACTGCCATTTTGGTCAACAATAATGAAGACACAAACAAAATGGCAACAAAAGTAAAACAACTGTAACTATCCAGCCTTTTCTCAACTACAGGAGATTGGCTTTATAGGTCCTTATTTGCCAATATTCTTATTTGGAGCTACCACTGTTGTTATTTCAAGCTTCTCCATAACCTTCCTCACAACCTCCAATCATGTTATCTTTAGGGCTTCCCCTCCCTTTTTTACAACCTTTCACACAAACTAAAGTACCTATCTTTACTAGAGCTTCCTCAAATTTTCATTGTACATCTCAATCAATTTTCAAGCACTTTGTCCTTATTTTCTGCAACTCTTATAATTACTGTAATATTCATTTCTCAATCTATCCTTCCTAGTGTTACCATACGTCGATCTTAACATTCTTATTTCTGTCACACTCAACCTAATTTCATGAACTCTTGATTAGCTTGCACTTGGAACTTGTCTATAGAATATTCTTTTAAGTCTCCAGGGTATGCATTGATCGCATGATACTCTAGATGCATCTCTTTCAATACATATTTCTTTATCTATTTCCTATTATTTTATGAGACAGATCTTAAATAATGAAACTGATCATTCTACGATATCTCTTTTCCCTAAATCTTAATCAATGTCTCATATTGATTTCCCTTCTCAATAAATTTACATTCCATACATTCTATCTTTATTCAATTGATTTTTAACCATCTATCTTCTAAAGAGCTTCCTTCTGTAACTTTAGTTTAGTATTTAATCTAATTCTTTTTTCAGCAATCAACACTATATCATCTACACGTAATATACATCATGGTACATCTCATCTTAATTAGTGCAAAAAGATATGGGCTTCATGCTGATCCGTGATACAAACCTAGGATGACCTAAAATATACTTGTAACACAGCAATTCCTAATACTTGTCGCTGCTCCAACATAAACTTCCTCAATTATTCCAAGAGAATAATCAAAAAGAGAATATAACATAAGCCAAAAAATAGATTATAATTAGCATATTTTATATTTTTGAGACTTTAGGATGCATCACCTCAACAGTCTCATATTGAAAAATCATTTTTAATTGAAAAAATAATGTTAAAATTGCAATATATCATTTTAATATTTGATGGTAAAAAAATATATGCTATCAAAATAATTGTGAGATTTAAATTTTAGCACCCAAATTTATGTCAAGAAAATCACTCTCCTTTATGTTCTTTGAAACCTAAAGTATATTGCTTCTAACTCTTCTGAAAACGAATCAATATAAGTGTCATCCCGGTACAAGGCTTCTCAAGATAAAGAACTAAAGAAATACCAAAAGAAGTAACATAAATAGCCCACATATAATCTGATTTGACCCCACAAGTTTTTTCAGCCAAATCCCCAATACCAACCTTGGTTGCAGATTGGTTCTGGTTGAAACTGAAACGTCTGGTTCAGTAACAGAGTTTCAAGTAGAACCCAAACTATCTATAGGATCAAGGTCTAGCCGTCTAACTCACTGGAAATGAGCTACCAGTTCAAATGTGGAATCAATAGTCATGTGTTTGATGTACATTTTTTTCCCTTTTTGAAATAAAGGGCTAATTAACGATTTTAAAATCATTATAGATTTGACATGACAACATATAAAAACAAATATGCTAGTATAAAATTAACTAATAGAGAACCAACAATCACGAAATGGAAAAGGGAAAAAAACTGAGTTTTGAATCTTTCTAGTTTCCATGTCTTTGTAGGAAGACTCTTTGATCTCCTAATGAAAAGAACTAGGAAAGGACATTAAAAGACTCCCCAACATAAAGGGAGGACATCCTGTTGACCAAAACAAGTTTTTCTTGAGAAGCTTCTACCTGAGAATTGACAACAACAATAAGACTAAAAAGGCCGTAAGTGCATATAGTTAAAAGAAACACAGGAAGAAAAGAAATAAAAAATTGGAGAATGGATAAGGAAGAAGAGGAAGCACAAAAAAACCATTCAAAAGATCTCTCCCATTCCCACTTATTGGGTAAGCTGTTAGGTTGCAAATATTGGGTTGAATAAAGGATCACAATCATTATAGCTTACATGGATAAGACCTGTTGGTTCATATTTACTAGTCCGATAAGTGTAGGCTGAATGACTGATAAAATGTCTGGATAAGGATTTGAAAAATGAGAGCAACTTTGAATAAATAGATACACCAACAGATGCCTTCGTAACTCATAATTATTTAGAGATAAGGAGGTTAGCTAAGGCCTGGCATAATTCAAATTCCAAAGCAATTTACAAACACTTTCAAACTTTCAATCTTTTTTCTGTGTTCTTCTCCTTTTATTTGGTAATGAGAATGTAATCATGGATTTTGAATTATTAGACATAATATCTGGATATAAGTTTTCCAAGTAAATTTGCATCTAATAGTGAAAAACAAGATCCGCAATCTCGATGCCAGGTGCCATACCGGCATATTACCAGTTTAGTACAGTACGGTCAGTATAGTACGATACGCACCCCATACCAAAACAGCCATCAAACATTTTTTTACTTTTTATCTCGGTACACCTCGATATGAGTTAGTACATCTCGGTACGAGTCGATATATTTTAGTACAGAGTTTAGACTCATGTACTCATATTATTTGATAAGTAATTTAAGTTCAATATAATAGCATACCTACTAAGAAAATTGAAAAAGAAAAAAACAATAAAACTGATAAGAAGTTAAATAATTATATACAACTAATAGGGACTTGCAGAAAAATAAATTTGATTATCAGATTTGTGGTGAAGGGCCTTTTTTTGTAAAAATGATCTATTTGACTTCTACTGGACCATTTCAATCCTCCCTCTATAACTTCTCATAAACCATTTTTAGTGCGAACTAACATTTTATAAATGCATTCAATTACCAATATTAATGCATCCACTAAAAGAAATATTTGCATTCATTCAAATGTAAGGGCAAAATGGTTTGATGAAGTCCAAAATGAAGAACCAATTTTGAAAAAAAAAATGACACATGTTTTTGCAAATATGAAGGCAACGTAAGTTTCTTTTTTGCAAAACCCCACAACTAATAATTAATGATATCCCCTTTAATCTTAAACAAAAACTTAACTACCAAACCTGTTATACTGAGAAAGCATTAATCAACTTGTGGTATCCATTCTCTCATTAATCATCTAAGCACTGAGTGAATAGATGCTACACAACTCACTTTTACATATTTTAGATAATGAAACAAAGCATACATATTGTTGCTTTCAAACAAGTAGCGTAAGTGAAACATTGATTTAACTTAATCAATGACTTTGTTGTCCTATTTTACCATATATGGACAATTAGAAGTTTCAAATATGTAGGTGCTTGCTAGCCTACTAGCCGTTGTACCGAAAATCTGGGATCACATCCCAACTTCATCAAGATTGGGGAAGGGGTCTAGGGGTACTGGTAGAGGGTTACTTTTAGTATGTGCCAACTTGTATAGTATCTCATATTGCCTATGAGCATCAACTACATATATAACTATACATATGATGCAGAATTATCACATGCGTAACAAAATCAACATTTTAGAATTATAAGAAAATAATACTAGTAAAAAATTACATACCTTGGTTGTGAGTTCTAAATTCATTTTAACTTAAGAAAAATTTTCTTTACTTGATCAACTTTGAGATAATTTTTAAGTAGGAAGGTAGAATATAACTTGTATTGATTATCCTGACTTGTTAGACCATTTCAGTAATAATACACTTTGTCATACTCAACAGAGTAAAGTTTATCCTCTAAAGCTAGCCAAGTAACATTAAGTTTTGACTCGGTAACCTTGGAAAATAGCTCATCTCAATCCACTCAAGGTCACTCTCTCATCTATTTGTTTAGTTTTGTAGCATGCATCAAAAACTCTATTCTCATTATCTCCACATTTATTTCTCTTTGCACTCCGACCAATGTCACATCAATGTAGACAGCTACCTAGTACTTACTAATCTGTAACTATTAAAAAAACCTACCCTGAGCAATACTAGCAGCTTGGTCCAGAATTTGCAATTCACTTACCAGTTCACAACCCATTTGCGATAATTAGTCTTGACCTCAATTTTTTATAGGTCTGTGTCCGTGCTGGCTTTACTTCATGGAGCACTCTATTTTAAATCTACCAATCCTCTCATCAGTAGTCCACCATGTTGTTTAGGCATGCACATTATATTTCCAGTCCACCAAACGAATGCCTCGAAAACTATTAATTCATCTTTCTTTTCCACAAAATGTCTTCTTGATTGCTGTCAGGTTTCTTAAGCATGGAAAAGTAATATGATGACTGAGAGAACAATAGAGAGCAGCAAACTGATTTTGGCCTGATGACTCGTCCAACTTGGAAACTAAACCAATAGTTCATATTCAGCAAAAGACCTTCATATATAAAATGTGTGCAGACAAATAAGACAGGTATACATGACTATTTGACATCACATAATCATTACAATCCCATTAAAGTCATTGAATTATTTGTTATGTGCTGAATCCATCATGTTGATCAAAATGACATGGTGACTGGAATGTCTCACTTTAAGAGGCGATTGTCTCTTGAATAAGTTCAAAAGTAGATAGGTGACCAGACGAAGAAATAATACAAACCTTCCTGGAGTACGGCATTTTAAGCATATGAAGAAATGAAAACTTTCGACTAACTGAAATATTAGGTTGACAAGAAATAAGAAAATATTAATAATGACATAACTGCAACCAGAGAATAATTTTTAGTTAAAGTTACGTATATTATATATCCAGAAGGCCCACCAAATTGGTGAGCTTAGGTTTCATAAATAATATTTCAGTCTCACCTGAGGCCATCGCCCACCAGAATGGGAAGCAAATTTTGCCCTTGGGATGGCAGAAGCAGCTCGCTTTCCTTCATCAATCCATCTATCCGACCAAGAATTGGACCAGAGAACCTGAAATGCCATGTCCTTCACCACCTCTGTACCTGCCCATTCTCCCAAATCAAAGCTATAATTCAGCGCCTTCCCAGCCGCAACCACCGACTTCCTCCCATCCCTCCCCTTCAATAGAAGCCTATAAGCCTCAGCCACCAACCCATCCATGGACCTCGAGCAGCACAATCTGAGTAACCTAGAAAATGCAAACCGAGATGCAAGAAGGAGCTCCCCAAGAACTGGAGGTCCGAGCATCCATGAAGGAAATGCCACAGATTCTGCAGCAGGATCGATCAGTGTCACACTTTGCACCAGCCCTGGATTCATGGAAACCCAATTTGCTCCGGTCCCCAATGCCGAATCATGGAGCACCAAATGGGCAGGCGTCAACGCCATTGAATCAATAACCTGCCCTACTACTCGCCCCATCTCCGCTGACCCGTATCCCGAGCTCTCAGCACCATATCTCCTGGAATCCCTAGTAACAATCTCCTCATAAGGGACCTGCCCTGTCTCAACCAGCTGATCAAATCCCCAAAACAAACCTTTCTCTTTGATCTCATTATAAACATCCCAAATTCGACCAAGAATCCCTTCCCATCTCCCATGCTCCCTCAAATCCAGCTTATCCGAGAAGCCTGAGCCCGGAAGATCGATGGCGACGGCGTGGAGACCGCTGGAACCGAGCAAGCGGAGTACATGGCGGAAAGAGAAGGAGCTGCAGCCCAACCCATGGACCAGAACCACAGGTTCCCCGTCTCTAGGGCCATGTTCGACAGCGAAGACTTGGATGGGGGAGCGGCTAGGGTTTATATGAACCTTGATGAGCTTTCCCTTGTAGTAATGATGGCGGAGATCGTCGGGGAGGCTGAGGAACCAGGAGCGGTGATCCGGGGGGCGGAGGGAAGGGAGGGAAGCGAGGAGGAAGGTGAGGAGGGAGACGGAGATGGTGAAGTAAGCCCAAAAGGCGAGGGCCCTAGCGGGGGAGCTGGGTTTGGTCGGGGTTGGGAGGGAGGGTTGCTTGCTGGGTTCTTGGGACAGAAGAGGCTCCTTGGCCTTCTCTTCTTGTTTCTTCGACGTTTCCGCCATTAATGGAGAGTGGAACAGCGGAGGCTGAGAAGATGGGAGTGCGTGCTTTACTTTTAGGCTAGAAAGGAAAGGGTCCTTTAGCCAAAAAAAAAAAAAAGGAAAGGGTCAAAAAGCAGTAGGGAATGTACCCAAAAAAAAAAAGCAGTAGGGAATTTTAGCAAAAAAAAAAATCCTAGTAGTTGCAGGCTTCAGCTGCTAGAATTTTTTTTTTAACTTAATGATAGTACCATACATATCGCATACAAATACAATCAAGAAAGTTAAAAAGCAAAACATCACGGAAAGCATTCGGCAACTCCGCTTCTCCCACCCAGATACATACTTCACGTGAAGCACTATCCCATCACTAACTATGGCCCGAATATCTCTCAGAAGTGGGTGGTAATCGCCGATCTCCCCTGAAACCTGCAGAATCCATTTGATGACTGTCGCAGAATCGCCCTCCAAAAAGACCTCTCTCCCCTGCAAGGCACGCCGAGCGTAGCACAATCCAAGTCAGGCCACTCTCAACTCTGCCTCTAGCACCGAGGTGTCGAACAACTAGCAGCCCCTAGCTGCGATCACCCTGAAATCCAAGCCCCTAACAACGAAGCCCGCACCTCTCCTCCTGCCACCCAGCAGGACACATCCATCGAAGTTGACCTTGAGAAAGCTTGAAGGTGGGGGTTTCCAGGTGAAAACACCAAGTGAGATGCTCCACGAGTAGATGAGGAGCCCTAGATATTCCGAGCTGTCAAAGGTCTATCCGACCGGATGGCTTGAGAAGCCTCCATCGCCAACAACCACGCCCTCTCCACCAGCACCCCCGGTGGGGGGCATCTCTCCCCAAAAGTCTACGCATTTCTAGCAAGCCAGATCTGATAGGCAGTATAGGTCGCCAGCACTACCTCCGATCTGGACTGCAAGGCCCCCACCAGTCGGCGAATAATTTGGAGAAAGGCCGCCACATGGCACCAAAGCACCGTGGGAAACCCCGACTGCCTCCAAACCCTCCTAGCCTGGCGGCACTGGAAGATAGCATGGTTTAGCGACTCATCACACTGACACTCAGGGCATTAGGGAGATACCCATGCCCCTCCCGAACAGTAGTAGTCTAGTCAGTAGCCTCTCCCAAGCAACCTTTCAGAGAAATAAAGCCACTCTGGGGTGCAAGCCGAATCGCCAGATCCATCCGAGGTCCACCCCCAACTGCCCCTCATCTTGGACAACACTGCAGACGTCGACTACTCTGACCCTAAGGCTACCGGAAGAGCTCCATACCCTGACATCAAGGCAAGGGTGCCCCGGAACTGGGAGCGACCGAATTCGCTCCGCAAGTGACTCCCTGAACAACTGATCGATCCGGTGGGTGTCCCACCCGCCACCTCTGGGTAGAAAAAGGTCGCAAACCCAAACTCCGTCCCCAGCCTCCAAGCTAACTAGAGTTGGCCAACGCAGCATCGGGAGCTCATCCACCCAAGCATCACCCACCACATCCACCCTCTGACCATCACCGATCAACCACCTGCAGCTCGAAATGACCATAGGCATATACCTGTTGATCTCGCACCACACTAGAGAATTCCTCCGACCCCCAGATAGGGTCCCACTGCTCCCAACGGGGCCATACTGAGCAGTGATCATCTGACTCCAAAGAGACTGACTCCAAAAAAGTCCTGGCGGCATGCCGAGCAATCAAAGTCTCCCTCCTGGTCAACAAGGACTAGATGCCCAACCCTAGTCGGTTGGCATACCGACTCCCAATCCACCAGGTGCACCCCCCCGGCCGCCCTGCGACCCCCAAATGAAGGCCCGAACCAGCCTCTCGATCCTCGACAACACCGCCTTGAAGACTGTGGTGTTCGACATGAGGTATAAAGGCATGGAACAGAGCACAGGCTTGACTAGGGTGACCCTCCCCATCATAGAAAGCTAGGCCGCTCTCTAACCCTCCAACCTCTGCTGCATCCGGAGCACCACATTCAGGCAGTCCGAGATCCACAACCTCATACCAGTGATAGGGACACCCAGATAACTCCACAGACCCTCCTGCTCCCTCATACCAAGAAGACCACTGATCTTCTATCGCACCCTGCACCTCAATCTTCGGGCTAAAAGCAATAGATGATTTCCTGTCACAAACGTTTTTCACGCTCCAGCAACCAGCATGAGATGAGGATATAAACAGGGAGGTTAGCCCACCAAAGGATATAATGGGCCGGGCCGGAGGTTTTAGGTTTGCAAAAATTGCCACAAGATTGGCCCGAAACCCTAGCTCCTAGTAATGCATGAATTGGGTCGCGGACCAGCCTATTGGCCCATCGCCTGCGGCACGTGGTTGTAAGGCTCGTTTGGAGAAGCTGTTGACAGTAGAGCTTGAAAATAGTGCTTTTATAAAAATCTATTTGTTGTTTGATAACTATATTTGTAAAGTATTGTAGAACTTTAATATGTGTTTGGTAAACAAACTGAGAAAGTACTTTTGGTATGATAAAATGACCATAAAGAATATTGCATAGTATTATATAAGAGAGCATAATAAAATATAATATGTATTAATACATAAATATATGATATAGTATAATATTAATATGTATTAATATATAATATTATTATAATATAGTAATATAATATTGTATACTATAGCATAGTAATTTAATATAATATTAAATTATTTAACATAACATATATATTATGATATAATATAATATAATATTATATTTATAGTATAATACAATAATAAAGGTATAAAATATTATAATTATTAGAGTAAATTAATTTTTCAAACTTATAAAGGGACATTTTGTGTAATTATTATATTTTATTATAGGTATTTTGTTCCAGAAAGAAAAAATATTATAAGTTGGCCGGCTCTCTTCACATCCCCCTCTTACCCGCCTCAGTAGCATCAGCGTTGTGCTCCACTTGATCACACTGTATTCATCTCCTCTTCCCTATGGAGCTCCAACACCATCACCTCACCACTGGTAGCGAGGCCTTGAGAATCTTGAATACAAAAGTTTGATTAGTAATTTTACATTTTAAAAAACTAGACGATTTTTTTTAAAATAAAATTTTAAAGTATTTTACACTTATTAATTTTTTTTTACATTAAAAAAAAGTCTTTCATAGCGAGTTCGCCTCAGGCCCCCATATGCATTGGGCCGCCCCAGAATGAGGAGCACGGAGTGCCCATATTTTCTGTTTTAGTTTGTCCATATATGGAAAAGGAGCCTTTGCCCTTTCACTTTCTCTAGCCGTTTGCTCGCATGGTATGCTATTGACTCGACAGCTTAGTGGACAATTAATCTGCGTCAAACATTTGTAACCTCATCCAAAGTGGCGTATGCATTGCTCATTATCTTCTATCTTATCCATGTTGTTGTTGCTATGAAGTCAAAGCTTTTTACTCTTATAAGTTTGCTCTGGAAGCACTTGTGGGTCAACTATTGTCTTGAATTAATTGCCTTTTTCACCGTACGTTGAGTGCATGAGCAGTTAACTCAAACACTTTTGGTGCATCAAAACTGTATTGCTTCATTCTCAGATCTAGTATAGATTCTTTATCCATCAAGAGAATTTCTTAGACTAAATCATCTTCGATGCCTTGAAAATGCAGCAACCAATCAGATCGGACCTCAACAAAGCCAAGAACTATTAGAATACTACATTGGCATCTTATTTCTATGGACTTGCCGTTCGAAAATTTGCAACCAATCATATGGGACCTCCACAAAGTCAACAACTACTAGAGTAGTAGATTGGCATTTTATTTCTAAGGATTTGCCCTTAGAAAAGTCCAGATTCAAATTCTGGATATTGGTACCAAAAAAAAGAACCTAGACAACAATGAGACAAGCATGCAACGGCCAAAAAGCTAATTAGCATGCGATCCACAGAGCATAAGCCGCATCCACATCCAAAAGTTTAGATTCTGCACATCCTTTGATTACCATATATGCATCCAAAAACTATTAAACTACAGACCAACTTCTTCATATGTTTTACCATTGATGGAATGAGTTTTGTGATATAGTCCACATCTAGTATCTTTCACCATCGAAAAGCATCAGCTTTAGAACAGCCTGTTAGATTTTTTTTTTTTTTTTTTTGAAAATGTTCAAATTTTTAAATCCCTTATTTAATAATCCCATATCTGATGTGGCTCATCATGCCAAGATTAATGATTTCATTAATGTCTCAAATCTGTAACATAAGTGTTAAGGATTTCATTAATCATAAAAATATCCTGTGCAAATCAGAGCTTATATAAAAGCTCTAGGTCAGGGGTCTCAAACACAAGACAGATGAGGCCTTGTCCGAGTGCGTTAGCCCTTTCTCCTTTTCAAATTTTTCTCTTGTTTTTCCTGTTTCCTTCTCTTTTTCTTAGGTAACTAAATCAGTCCATTGGGTCATACCTCCACAAGATCGTACTTAAGATAGAAGGATTCGAGCTAAGACATGGTCGCTATACCTTGGAGAGTAGATCTTGCCGTATTCTTGCACAAGGGAATAAAATTCGTCCTTAGAGCAGTATTTCACACACCTCTCAAAATTCACTCAGCTTGCCATGACTTATTTAAGATTTCATTAGTATCTCAAATTTGCAACATAAGTGTTAATAATGTTATTATTCACAAATTTTGAGTGCACAATGGAGCCTATATAAAAATCTGGGCTGAAAACTAGTTCAGATTTTCAAAATAAAAATTCCTAAAACTTTTCTTTGAAAATAGTGCGGAAATCTCTGAATAGTTTCTTAAATTAAAATCAATTATAACAACTGCTTTGAAAACTATGCAAAGGTTTGATTTTTTGCTGGGCATAAAAATTATTTTCTTTATCTTTTGCAAGCTACACTAGAATATTGTTGGTGTATTAAAAGCATTTAATACTTTGTTTGAAAACACCCGCAAACTTTATTGTGTTTCTAAAACTTAAAGGTTAAATTACATAGTTTGTCATTTAATTACCATCCCGCTTAGAATAATTTCTCTCATTCAAGATAATTGTTTATGATACTATTTTTCCAACACCGCTATCATCATTTAAATAATTTATTCTTTTAATTAGTGCATTTATTATATTTAATATATGAATCTCAAAAATTTAGTGCACCATTATTGGAAATGATTAATGAAATACTTAAAGGAGGATTAGTTAAACCTTGTAAAAGTGCATATAGAACCATTTAATCAACAAATATTTCAAAATGGCCTCTTTTGACGATCATAGTGCCAGCAAATTTGAAAAATTCAATGGCTTATTTAAAAGAGATGGCAAAGCCAAGTAAGATATTGGCTGACCACTCTTGGATTGATCTCAGTCATTCAACAGTCCTATCTTGAATCCTCATATGGATCAGCTTCTTAAACCACCTCTAGTCGTCCAGAAATAGGTTCTTCTAATTTTCAAGCAAAAACCCCTCAAGAAATAGACTTCCATTGTTGCCATGGGATTCTTATTGTCGCATCTGACATCCTCTATGATGTTTATCTTCCTACCAAGATAGTTAAAGAACTGTTGGATGTCCCAAAGACTGAATATGGAATAGATGATATTGGCCTAGACCGATTTATCTATCCAAGTTCCCAAGTCTGCCATGGTGGAATCTAAACCCATTAGCTTTCAGATAAATGAATTCCAGAATCTCCTCCACAAAGTTGAATTGCTCAGATAGAAATTTTCTAAGGGCTCGTTTGGTTCGCGGGAAGCATTTTCCTTTCTAGGAATATGATTCCTGGAAAACAAATTCCTAGGAAGAGGATGCCTAGGAAAGTACTTTTGGCATGTTTGGTTGACCATGGGAAAGTGACAAATTTCCAAGGTGCTTATGTTTGGTTGGCCATCCACTTTCCTAGGAAAGTTATATATAATTTCTATTATGCCCTTAATAAAAATTAGGTTTTTAATGCCTCTTTAATACTTCTTTAATGCTGAAGGGACTTTTTGGGAAAAAGTAAAAATGGAGTGATTCCCGCCTCATGGGAAAGTAACTTTTTTATGTTTCTCATGGGAAAGACTTTCCCATAAAATGTGGGAATCACATTCCCATGGGAATACAACTTTCCCTTCTCTCTCCTTTGAAAACTCCAACCAAACAAGAGGCATCTCATTACTTTCCCGTTGACCACACTTTCCCCCCTTCTTTTCCCGCGAACCAAACGAGCCCTAAGAGTTTTAAGCCTTTACAGACTCTCTTTCTCCATTCTGGTCAAACTTTTAATAAGAGCTAACTCATAAGCAAGGTGACTTCATCTTAATGGAGATTATTAACTCGGTTAGGATTGAAGAAGAAGACCAACTTAAGCTCAAGCACAAGCAAGAGTCTAGACCCAAGATATCGAATCCTATCCTAAACTGTCATATCAACGCCAATTCAAACCCTAAGGGAAAAACTTCAAAAAGAGGAACTTTCTGAATCAGAATCCTCCCTTCCAACATTCATAAAATCTAAATCATCCAAACCAAACTCGACCGAGTGAGAAGTTAAAGAAGAATTAAAAGGAGCCTTTTTACTTCGTGCATAGGCGCACTTATCACATAGTAAAGGATTGGCACCATAAGAAGACTAAACCACTAAGGAAATAAAAAAGTACGCCATAACCTCATTTGGATATGATTGAAGGTGGATCTTCTTTCGTGTTAATTTTACCTATTCATCTTGTGACTGCTCGCTTGATTCTGGGCTAATCTATATTTTTTTTGATTGCTTTTGGTTCTCCACATTTCAAGAATTGTGCAGGAGGTGTGATGCTAAGAAATGACTCAACAATGCAAGTGCTAGGAAAAGGATTGATGAGCAGACTTTAAGATGATTTCATGAAAAACTTGATCCTTCTTAAGTGTTGAATATCTTTAGTGTTGAATATCCTTAATGTCGGTCGAGGAGGGGGAGCGGCGGTGGACACAGGAGAGCGGCGGTCCGTCGGCGGGCGGCGTCCTCCGTCGGGGTGCCTGCAGAAAAGTCGGTGGCCGGGTCTTCCGGCGCCGGCCCTCCGATGCTTAAGTCAGAGGGGGGCAATCAGTGTCAAAAGGAGGAAGAAGGCAGAATATTTTGAGTTTTCTGTGTCCCCCCCTTCGAGAAGTGTGGGTTCTCTTTTATAGGGGGGTCGGTGTACCTGTGATGTGATGGGGCGAGGCCGTCGTACGGCTCGGCATGTTGCTTGGACGGGCAAACGATCGGGCGAATCATTGCATTAATGTCGGAAATGAGGCCGTCGTACGACCCGAGTTGGCACACGATCGAGTGAATTATTGCATTGGTGTCGGAGGTGAGGCCGAGATCAGAGACTTATCACGGTTGATTGGACTCCGCTGGGCTGATTTGCCGTGGAGAGCCATGGGTTCGTAGACAATAGGAGCCATGCGCATTAATTGTTGAGTAAGCCGGAGGTGCGCATTAATTACTGAGCAGGCCGGAGATGCGCATTAATTGTTGAGTAGACCGGAGCTTTGCATTAATTGTTGAGTGAACCGGGGGTTTGCAGAGGTCATGCGCATTAATTGCTGGGGCAGTGGCAGGATATGGTCCTCGGCCGGACTTCGGAGGGGTTCGGCCGTAGTAGGTGGTCGACAAGGACCGACCTTTGGGGTCGGGAATTCTCTAGGTCGGGCGTTCAGAGGTCGGACGCCGACCTCAGTCGTCCAAGTTCGGCAGCTATGCGGCCTTTTGGAGGCGGGGTTATTATATTGCTGGGAAAAACTGTATTCCCCCAACACTACCCCCCGACTTCCGAGTTCGAGCGGCTTGCCAGCTCGGATGTGGGAAGTAGAAGTTGTCATTAAGGTTACTAAGGCCGAAGGGGATCACGTCTGCACCCTTACGCACCTCGAAGCTTTTAAAACGGAGTCTGCGCCTTTTGGCTCTTCGAGGTTGCTCTACATGGCGAATTTATACCGGGGTTTGCGCCCTTACACATCCCGAAGCAGCTACAACGGGGACAGCACCCTTTGGATCTCAGAGATCGCTTTGTACGGCGAACTCATGATGAGGGTCCCTGGGCCCAATGGGGCGGCGCCTCGATCTCGTGGTCGAGGTCCCCCTCTTAAATGGGTACGCCGTCTCATGCCTCAAAATGAACACGCGGCTTGATCCGAGGTCAGATGTTTCTGATCTCGTATTGGTAGGATAATGATCCGGGGAGGCGGAGGTTAGATCGACGCTCCACGTGTCCCTGAGGCCTATTAAATGGGGGGAGCGGGAGTGACGTCCGGTCGTCTTTCAAGATGGTCCGGTTTTGCGGACCCATGATGAAGCCGTGAGATCCGATGGGACGGCGCTTCGATTTTGTACCTGACTTATTGATCTGGAATGAATGCGGTGCTTCAGCTTCCGAGGCCGACACGTGGCGCAATCTAGATGGGGGGTGGAAACCGAACCCGCCGATCTGGGCCGTCAGGGGGGTCTATATAAACCCCACGAATCTGCCCTAAGAGTTCTATTTGGTTGCCTTTTGTTTTTGCCGTTTCCTCCTTCGCTCCACCTTTCGACCAATCTTGCCGACGGTGCCCGGAGCGATTTCCGGCGACTTTTTCATAGGTTCCCACCCTGTGCTAGCTAGGGTTCCTCTTCCTCCTCCTCTTCACTCCCTTTACCTCTAGTTTATTTCATTTCTCTGTAAAATGGGTTCTGGTCCAGAGGAAGTAGGGTCGAGTCTGTCGGGGGAGGAGTTGGAGTTAATCTGCTCCCGGTTCTTCTTCCAGCCCGAGTTTTGTCTCGAAACCGCGGGGCCGGAGGACAGGGTGACGCGGCCGCCCCCAGGTCGGATCGCGATTCATCGCGAGACGCTCTGGGCCGGTCTTCGATTTTCTGTTCACGAGTTCGTGAACAACTTGCTGGTAGAGTATCAGCTCGTTTCAGCACAGCTTGCTCCGAACTCGTGGAGGACCATAATCGGGTTCTTGTCCTTGTGTCTTGCGCACGGGATCCCGATCTCGGTGAGTATTTTCCGCCGGTGTTTTTTATTAAAGAAAAATCCGGCGGATGCGGGGTGGCTGTACTTCGCCTTTCGGGGCGGTATGTCACTCTTCCAGGGTGCCCCTTCCTCTATTCACGATTGGAAGGTAAAATTTTTCTTTCTTGCGTCCGAGGTGCCGTGGGGGTTTAACCCGAGGTGGGGGCACCCTCGGTTGAAAGCTCTCAATAGGCTTTCCGAGCCCTCGGAGAGGGAGCTGAGGGTCTTGGACTCCCTACGGGCCCTCGGAAAGGGGTTCAACCTAACCGAACTCCTACGGGAGGGCGCCTTGGCGAGCGTGGGCTTGAGTTCGGCGCGCCCCGAGGGTAAGAGTAGTCGTATCGCTTTGTTTTTATCTGTTTTATCTTTTTCCTAACATTGATCTGACACTTAAGAAAATTTTTGATTTCAGACATCCCCCATATGCCGACCAGCAACACGTGCCTCTTCTCTCGACTGAAGAGGCGGGGGCCGAGGCCGGGGGGGCTATTCCCCAGCCTCGGAAGAAGTCGAGGTCGGCCGGTGCTTCCACATCGGCCGGGACGAGAGGCCCGGAGGCGGGGGCCTCCACAATTGATCAGGGGCGGACACGGGCCGTCGGTGATGCGGGCCCAGAGGCCCCCCCTTGTCCCGCCCCCGTTGCCCAGCGGGAGGGGCCGGCCGTAATTCGCTTACGGTGCCCGAGGCCTGAGCCGACCAGAGGCCCCGAAGTTAGAGGTCCCGAGGTCCCTAGCTCGGACGAGCCGAGCTCTTCAAGGGTCCAAAGGGAGGAGTCGGCCGAGCCAGGATCCCCACTCCTCGAGGGGAGCTCGGCCATCCACGACGCCGATGTCGCACGCGCTGTATTCCGGCGTGCAATGCTTCTAGCGGACCGGGCCGAGTTCCGGAACTTGCCGCTGGAAGAGATCGTCGATGGTACTTACTGCAATACCGCTCGGATAAGCTACTTTCCCAACTTTCCTTAGACTACTGGCGAATATGTTATGTTTTTTAACTCGTGATCGCTTTACCCTTTTTCTCTTGCAGCATATCCATGAAGTCGACACCCTAGTATTCATTGTCTAAGGGTGTCAAGAAGAAACTCAGCAAATAAGTCGGCAATTGGAGCTGGCCAAAAAGAAGATCACCGAGTTGGGGGCGGCGCTGGCCGAGGCCGAGGCGCGGAGGGAGGCCACTGAGGCCGGGCGCCTAGCAATGGTCGAGGTGCTTGAAGAAGAAAGGGGTGCCCACTCTTTGGCCAAGTCAGCTCTGCGCGCCTCGGAGGCGCATCTGGGGGAGGTCCAATCCAAGGTCGCGGGCCTCAAGTACGAGGGCGGGATCCTGCGCCTCAAAATCGAGCAACTGGAAGCTCGAGAAAGGAGGGCACTCGAGCGGGCCGAACATGCCGTAGACTCCTTCAAAGAATCAGAGGAGTTTCGCGACATGTTAGAGGAGGAAACCGTGGATGGGTTCCTCCACGGCTTTGAGAACTTTCGGAGGCAGATGGCTCGGTTCTGCCCCCAACTCGATCTCTCCACGATTCGTCCGAAGATGAGGTTGGGCTGCGACTCCGACGACGACGTTCCTGATGCCCTCGCGCCCGAGGAGGAGTCTACCGAGGCTAAGGCGGACTCAGCCGCGCTGGCGGTGACGGAGGCTCCCCCTCGCGGAATTACCGAGGACGCTCCTGAGGTGCCCGCCGAGGTCCCCGCCGCAAGCCCCGAGCCCGTGTCCGCCGAAGGCCCCCAGGTCATTGCCATAGATGACCCTGAGGGCGACGCCGACGCTGCTGCCGCCTCTTAGGGCGTAGTCTTTTTTCTTCCCTTTACTGTAAATGAGGTCAGCCTTCAAAATTGTTGATCGGTCGACTTCTAATTTTGTACTTAGCCTTCCAGCGCTTTATTAATGAAAAGATTTCCTTTCGCGATTCTGCGCCTATTCTTACCGATCCTCGACTTTGTATCCTAGCCTTTGAGCGGCTCATCAATGAATACACATTTCTCAGCTGTATTTTGCTTTTCTTTCCCTTAACTTGTTTTCCAACAAATTTCACCAAGTCTTGGAGCTCGGATTCGAGCGTCCGACAAGTTTTGGAGCCCGGATTTAGAGCTCGCAAAGGTTGCCGAGTTTGGTTTTCGGATTCTTGAGGCACCAAGCTCGGGCCCCGGACCCCAAGAGGGGCCTTGTCCGACTCGCATAGATTGCTATCAGGGGGCCTAGCCGAGCTTTCGGGCTCGTCTCTCGAACCGTAGGTCAATAAAAAGGTTAGCTATCGCCCTCGGACCCCGCCGAGGCTTCAGCGAGCGGGGCCGGAACCTGTGGAGAATACCTTGGCCTTCTTGAGCTCGATCAGTACGCCCACGGTCGAGGTTATCCTCATAAGTCGACGTTGGAGTCCGTGTATGGGGGCCGAATTAGGCCCTTATTCATGAGGGTTTTCATAGGTTGTCGTGGAGATTATCGGTAGACGGAGCATGCATGAGGTCAGTAGACTAAACCGACTTGCAGGAGCAATGCGACCTTCTGTATTTCCCAAACTGTGCTCCTCGTAGCGAAGTGGGCGGCCTTGTTTCCTTGCCGACCTTCGGAGTCATTCTTTGACTTTCGGAGAACTCGGGCTTCTCATGGGCCCGGTGGCGCCCGCCGAGGTTGAAGAGGTTTGGGAATGCTCCATTAATCTGCGACTCTTCTCGAGGTCGAGGGAGTTTGGGGCTCTATGGTCGGCCCTCGGGGCATTCCGACCTTAGTCGAGGAATCTTGCGTCAGGTCGATGGGTCTGGGAACGCTCTATCGACCTGCGATACATCCCGAGGTTGAGGGAGTTTGGGACTCTACGGTCGAACCTCGGGGCATCTCGACCTTAGTCGAGAAATCGTGCGTCAGGTCGATGGGTCTGGGAGCGCTCTATCGACCTGCGACGCTTCCCGAGGTCGAGGGAGTTTGGGACTCTACGGTCGACCCTCGGGGCATCCCGACCTTAGTCGAGAAGTCTTGCATCAGGTCGATGGGTCTGGGAACGCTCTATCGACCTGCAATACATCCCGAGGTCGAGGGAGTTTGGGACTCTACGGTCGAACCTCGGGGCATCCCGACCTTAGTCGAGGAATCGTGCGTCAGGTCGATGGGTCTGGGAACGCTCTATCGACCTGCGACGCTTTCCGAGGTCGAGGAAGTTTGGGACTCTACAGTCGACCCTCGAGGCATCTCGACCTCAGTCGAGGAATCTTGCGTCAGGTCGATGGGTCTGGGAACGCTCTATCGACCTGCGATACATCCCGAGGTCGAGGGAGTTTGGGACTCTACGGTCGAACCTCGGGGCATCCCGACCTTAGTCGAGGAATCGTGCGTCAGGTCGATGGGTCTGGGAACGCTCTATCGACCTGCGATGCTTTTCGAGGTCGAGGGAGTTTGGGACCCTACGTTCAAACCTCGGGGCATCCCGACCTTAGTCGAGGAATCTTGCGTCAAGTCGATGCTCTGTCATCCTGCGACACTTCCCGAGGTCGAGGGAGTTTGGGACTCTACGGTCGAACCTCGGGGCATCCCGACTTTAGTCGAGGAATCTGAGGATCACAAACGATCCAACATTAGAAGAGAGTCATAATTATTGAAAAGAGATGAATCATTGTAAAGAGGAGATTGAGTCCATGTTCCTGATTGCCCAGAACCCCTAGGGGTTTCATTGGTAATACATCCGTAGATTCTCGGAGTTCCAGCTTCGCGGAATTGGAGTCCTTTCGAGAGATTTCAACTTGTATGCCCCGAGTCGTTGTACTCGGGCGATTTGATATGGCCCTTCCCAGTTTGGGGCAAGCTTTTCCTGCTCAGTTGGCTGAGAAGCCTCGGCTCTCCTGAGGACGAGGTCCCCCACTTTGAAGAGCTTGGGCTTGACTCTGGAATTATAGTATTGGACCGTCTTCTGTTGGTACCTTGCCATGCGGACCCGGGCGACCTCTCGTGTCTCTTCAACGAAATCCAGATTATTTCTGAGTCGGGAAGAGTTGGAGTCGGGGTCATAGTGCTCCACCCTTGAAGAAGGGAGGCCGATTTCCAGCGGGATGACAGCCTCTGTGCTATATGCTAGGTTGAAGGGGGTCTCTCCTGTGGGCAATCGGAACGTAGTCCGGTATGCCCAGAGGACGTTGTACAAGTCCTCAACCCACTGTCCTTTGGATCGATCAAGCCTAGCCTTGAGTCCCTGCAAAATGGTACGATTTGTTACCTCAGTTTTCCCGTTTGTCTGGGGATGGGCGACCGAGGTGAAGCGGTGGTCGATGCCGAGCTCGGAGCAAAATTCTCTGAAGTGGACGTTGTCGAACTGCCGACCGTTGTCAGATATAAGGATTCGGGGGAGTCCGAATCTGCAGATTATGGACTTCCACACGAAGTCCCGCATCTTTTGCTCGGTGATCCGGGCTACAGGTTCAGCTTCAACCCATTTGGTGAAGTAGTCGATGGAGACGACCAGAAATTTTCTTTGCCCGGTGGCCAGAGGAAAGGGCCCCAAAATGTCGATCCCCCACTGGGCAAACGGCCAGGGGGCGATGATTGAAGTTAGCAGGGCCGAAGGTCGGCGTTGGATGTTGGTGTTCCGTTGGCACCGGTCGCACTTCCGAACGAAGTCCACCGCGTCTTTCTGGAGCGTGGGCCAGTAATATCCTTGCCGCAGGATCTTATAGGCTAACGCCCGACCTCCCAGGTGATTTCCACAAATTCCTTCATGGACTTCTCGGAGGGCGTAGTCCGCCTCAGAGGGGCGGAGACATCTGAGAAGAGGAGAAGTGAATGATCGACGGTAGAGCTTGTTTTCATATAGGACATACCGGAAAGCTTGGCGCTTGATCCGGCGAGCCTCTGTCTCATCATGGGGGAGGGTTCCGTCCTGGAGATAGCGGACGAACCCGTCAATCCAGCTCGGCTCGAAGTCGATGCACATGGTAGGTTCGGATTCCTCCATGCTGGATGTCTGAAGATACTCGAGCGTTGTCTCCTTGAAAAGCTCGCTCATGCGGGAGGTCGCCAGTTTGGACAACTGGTCTGCCCTGAGATTCTCCGCTCTGGAAATGTGCTGGATGCTGAAAGAGCCCAAGGCCGACGTTAGTTCCCGCACTTTTTGGAGATATTTTTGCATTGATGGCTCTTTTGCTTCAAAGTCTCCCTGGATCTGGCTCACTATCAGCTGGGAATTGCTGAAGGCCTTCAGGTCTTCCACTTTCAGTTCCTTCGCCAATTTGAGCCCAGCAATGAGCGCCTCGTACTCTGCCTCATTGTTTGAGGCCGGAAACTCGAGGCGCAAAGCTTGTTCGGCCACCACTCCGTCCGGGCTGGTGAGGATGAGTCCAGCTCCGCTACCCCCCAAAGTTGAGGACCCGTCCGAATATAGGACCCATGGTAGCCTCGGGGCTGTCTCCATAGGTGCAGACGGTAGCTCGAGATCATCTGGCAAGGTGCACTCCACGAGGAAGTCGGCGAGTATTTGAGCTTTAATGGCCGGCCTGGGCCGATATTCGAGGTCGAACTCCCCGAGCTCGACCACCCACTTGGCGATCCTCCCCGCACGATCTGACCTTTGCAATATTTGCTTCATAGGCTGGTCGGTCAGTATGACTATTGTATGTGCTTGAAAATAAGGCCGGAGTCTCCGAGCCGAGATGACAAGGGCAAAAATTGTCTTCTCCAGTTTAGAGTACCGGATCTCGGCATCCCTGAGGACCCGGCTGATGTAATAGACCGGCTTTTGGAGCTTGTCCTCTTCCCGGACCAGGACCGAGCTCACTGCAACCGGGGAGACGGCCAGGTATAAATAAAGAACTTCATCCCGCTGAGGCTTGGTGAGTAGCGGGGGAGAAGCCAGGAGGCGCCTGAGCTCTTCAAAGACTTGCTGGCATTCTTCTGACCACAGGAAGTCCTTTGGCCGCTTAAGGATCTTGAAGAATGGGAGGCAGCGCTCAGCCGATCGGGAGACAAATCTCCCCAAGGCGGCAACTCGTCCGGTAAGCCGCTGCACTTCTTTGACTGTCTTTGGGGGCGCCATCTGTTGCAGCGCTCGGATTTTCTCGGAGTTGGCTTCAATCCCACGCTGGGTCACTATGAAGCCCAGGAATTTGCCCGAGGTGACTCCGAACGCGCACTTTGCTGGATTGAGCTTCATTCGGTATCTCCTGAGCTTGGCGAACGTCTCGTTGAGATCAGCTACATGGCGTTCCGCCGCTCGGCTCTTCACCAACATGTCATCCACATAAACTTCCATATTTCGACCGATCTGGTCCTCAAAAATTTGGCTGACCAGCCTCTGATATGTGGCTCCAGCATTCTTCAGACCGAAAGGCATCACCCTGTAACAATAGGTGCCCTTGTCGATGATGAAGGCCGTTTTCTCCTCGTCTTCTGGCGCCATTCGGATTTGATTATATCCCGAGAAGGCATCCATGAAAGTCAGCAATTGATGTCCTGAGGTGGAATCGACGAGCTGGTCGATGCTTGGAAGGGGGAAACTGTCTTTCGGGCAAGCCTTATTCAGGTCGGTGTAGTCCACGCACATGCGTCATTTTCCGTTGGCCTTCTTCACGAGGACTATGTTGGCGAGCCAGTCTGGGTAGGAAACCACCCGGATAAAGCCAGCTTCAAGGAGTTTGTCCACTTCCTCGGCTGCAGCTCGTTGTTGTTCCGGGGCGGAGCCTCTCTTTTTCTGCTTCACAGGCCTGCTGGTCGGCTTTACCTGGAGTCGATGGGTCATGACCTCAGGGTCAATTCCTGGTACGTCAGCGGGTGACCAGTGGCTTCACAGGCCTGCTGGTCGGCTTTATCTGGAGCCGATGAGGTGATCCCTTTCGCGGACGCCAAGGCCGGAGCCGACCTGCACGGTTAGCTCGGAAAAATTTTCTCGTAGAGGAACTTGAACGAGGAGCTCACCAGGCTCTACTTGCTTCTTCCAGAGGTCGTCCCTTGCGTCCAGAGTTTCCATGGGTAGCGAGGGGCCCGTTGCCTGAGGCGGCGCCTTAGTTGGTTGTTTCACTCTGTGAGCCGCCATGTAACACTGCTTGGCGACCAGCTGGTCACCGCGGGCCTCGCCTACTCCTTGGCCGGTGGGGAATCGCACGAGTAGATGGCGGGTTGAGACCACGGCTCGGAGGGCATTTAGCCCTAGCCGTCCAAGGATGGCGTTGTAGGCTGAGCATAGACGGACTACAAGGAAGTCCGTCCTCACGGTGCTTTCCTGGGGAGCGAGGCCGACCGTAATAAGGAAGCTGACCTCACCCTCAACTGGGACCGAATCTCCGGTGAACCCGACTAGTGGGGTATTAATTTTTCGGAGATGTCCTTCTGGTAATCCCATTTTTTGGTAGGCATGGTAATACAAAACATTGGCCGAGCTCCCATTATCAACTAAGACACGCTTTACATCAAACTTATTTACAATCATGGAGATGACCACAGCATCATCATGAGGGGTCTCAACCCCTTCCAAATCCTCGTCCGAGAACGAAATGGCTTCGAAAGCGCGTGGGCGCTTCGAGAAAACTTCATGGGCTGGCCCTCCAGCGGAAGTCCCTCCCCTAATGACATTGATGGTGCCGGCGATGGGTCTGTTGTCATTTGGATTCTCAGGGGGCGTGGTGTTTTCTGTTGGCTTCCTTTCTTCACGTCGATTCCATATGAACCGATTGAGCACCCCGCGGCGAATAAGCGCCTCGATCTCGTCTCGGAGCTGAATACAGTCCTCCGTATCGTGCCCATGGTCCCGATGGAAGCGGCAGTACTTTCTGGAATTGCGCGGGAATCCCGTATCCCGCATGGGAGGTGGAGGTCGGAAAAAGTCCCGGCCTTCAATCTCCATCAAAATCTCGGCCCGGGGTGCATTGATGGGTGTGTAATTTTCGTACCTCCCTGGGTACGCTCGAGGCCGTGGTGGGGACTTTGGTCGAGGTGGGGTCCTCCGTTGTGGTTGTCCCTGCTGCCGGGGCGGGCTCCTCAGTCGGAAAAAATTCTTCTCTCGACGGGGGGATCGGCTTCTTTGTCGGCCGCGCTCTTCGTGGCGTTTCTTTTGCTTCCTTGAGGCGGGCTCAATCGCACCCCGCCTGGAGGCGATCGTCTCCTCGGCCTTAGCGTACTTCCGAGCTCGGGCCAACATCTCGGTGAAGTCGGCCGGGAAGCTCTTCTCGATGGAGAAGAGGAATCGATAAGAGCGGGCCCCAGTCTTTAGAGCCGACATGGCTATTGACTGGTCCAGCTCGCGGACTTCCCACATGGCGGTGGTAAAGCGGTCTAGGTACTCCTTGAGGGATTCCCCCTCCTTCTGCTTGATATCCAGGAGGGAGTCCGACGTCCGCCTTTGGCGTCGGCTGGCAGCAAAATTGGTAGCAAATTGCCTGCCGAGTTGCTCGAAGGAAGATACCGTGCTCGGCTTTAGCCCAGAAAACCAAAGCCGAGCTGTCCCTTGAAGAGTTGCCGGGAAGGCCTTACAAAGCATGGCCTCCGAGGATCCTTGTAGGGCCATGAGAGCTCGGTAACTCTCCAAGTGGTCGAGGAGGTCGGTGATTCCGCTGTAGGGCTCCACTTGAGGCATCTTAAACCTCGCGGGGACCGGCTCATCCTCGATCTGGCGGGAGAAGGGGGACTTGGTGGTGAATTCAAAATCCCCTTCTTGTCTTGCCTTCTTGTTGTGGAGCGCTTCGATCTGGCGTTCCAAGTGTTCGACTTTCCTGTCGAGCTCTCCAACCTGTGGAATCATCACCGTGATTTGCTCCGTCCCACGGTGGTCTGGGGCTGATTCGGCTTCAGAGGGTTGGGGTGTCCTGCTGAGGCCCTCCCCCAGCAGCTCTCTCTGGGGGGAGGCCCGCCCTTCGTTGTTGGCCCTGGAAGAGCCATGAAGATTCTGGCCTGGGAGAATCGGGCCGTTGGGAGGAAACTCCGGCAAGACCTGGGCCTGCGGGGGAAGCGATGGTGAGGCCTCCCCACGCCGCAGGCTTTGAACGGCAGCGGCCAGGGCCTGAACTTGCTGCACCAGAGCATTGAATTGTTCCGGCTGGACCTGGGGAGCCGGGTCAGCCGGAGTAGGCGAATTCTGGACGGAGCGTCCAGGACTCTGTGGGGGACGCCGGGAGATATTGGAGGCTCCCTTACTTCTCAACTTCATGATCGCGACTCGGGCCCTTCCTCTAGCGCCAACTGTTGCTGGAAATTGGACCCGGGGGCGATCGTCGGTCGAGGAGGGGGAGCGGCGGTGGACACAGGAGAGCGGCGGTCCGTCAGCGGGCGGCGTCCTCCGTCGGGGTGCCTGCAGAAAAGCCGGTGGCCGGGTCTTCCGGCGCCGGCCCTCCGATGCTTAAGTCAGAGGGGGGCAATCAGTGTCAAAAGGAGGAAGAAGGCAGAATATTTTGAGTTTTCTGTGTCCCCCCCCTTCGAGAAGTGTGGGTTCCCTTTTATAGGGGGGTCGGTATACCTGTGATGTGATGGGGCGAGGCCGTCATACGGCTCGGCATGTTGCTTGGACGGGCAAACGATCGGGCGAATCATTGCATTAATGTCGGAAATGAGGCCGTCGTACGACCCGAGCTGGCACACGATCGAGTGAATTATTGCATTGGTGTCGGAGGTGAGGCCGAGATCAAAGACTTATCACGGTTGATTGGACTCCACTGGGCTGATTTGCCGTGGAGAGCCATGGGTCCGTAGACAATAGGAGCCATGCACATTAATTGTTGAGTAAGCCGGAGGTGCGCATTAATTGCTGAGCAGGCCGGAGATGCGCATTAATTGTTGAGTAGACCGGAGCTTTGCATTAATTGTTGAGTGAACCGGGGGTTTGCAGAGGTCATGCGCATTAATTGCTGGGGCAGTGGCAGGATATGGTCCTCGGCCGGACTTCGGAGGGGTTCGGCCGTAGTAGGTGGTCGACAAGGACCGACCTTTGGGGTCGGAAATTCTCCAGGTCGGGCGTTCAGAGGTCGGACGCCGACCTTAGTCGTCCAAGTTCGGCGGCTATGCGGCCTTTTGGAGGCGGGGTTATTATATTGCTGGGGAAAAACTGTATTCCCCCAACAGAGATTATTAACTCGGTTAGGATTGAAGAAGAAGACCAACTTAAGCTCAAGCACAAGCAAGAATCTAGACCCAAGATATCGAATCCTATCCTAAACTGTCATATCAAGGCCAATTCAAACCCTAAGGGAAAAACTTCAAAAAGAGGAACTTTCTGAATCAGAATCCTCCCTTCCAACATTCATAAAATCTAAATCATCCAAACCAAACTCGACCGAGTGAGAAGTTAAAGAAGAATTAAAAGGAGCCTTTTTACTTCATGCGTAGGCGCACTTATCACATAGTAAAGGATTGGCACCATAAGAAGACTAAACCACTAAGGAAATAAAAAAGTACGCCATAACCTCATTTGGATATGATTGAAGGTGGATCTTCTTTCGTGTTAATTTTACCTATTCATCTTGTGACTGCTCGCTTGATTCTGGGCTAATCTATATTTTTTTTGATTGCTTTTGGTTCTCCACATTTCAAGAATTATGTGGAGGAGGTGTGATGCTAAGAAATGACTCAACAATGCAAGTGCTAGGAAAAGGATTGATGAGCAGACTTTAAGATGATTTCATGAAAAACTTGATCCTTCTTAAGTGTTGAATATCCTTAATGTTAGGAGAAACCTGATTAGCATATTTCTTCTAGTTTTAAGGGGCTACAAAATAGTTCTAGAATCCAAGAAGGTTGTAATCACTTATGATAATGAGTTTGTATCGAAAAAAAAACTACAAGAAAACTCATCTTTTCCGGCGCTTTTTTAATCTTTACCGACGCTTATAAGCGTCGGCTAAAGTTCCCACAACACAAACAGAAGCGTCGCAAAAGCGTTGGCGATACCGGAGTGGCAAAAGTTTTTGCCGATGCTAAGAGAAAGCGTCGGCAAAAACAAGGCTTTCCTGACGCTAATGAAAGCATCGGCAAAAATTACATTCGCCGACGCTTTAAAGCGTCAGGAAAGCCCAAAGGATGCCCAGTTCTGGATTTTCGCCAACGTTTTAAAGCGTCGGTAAATGATAGCATCGGAAAAGCATTGTTTTTGCCGATGCTTTAAAGCGTCAGTAAATGTATTTTTGCCAACGCTTTTGTAACGTCGGCGTAGGCGTACCACAACTTTTATTTACCAACGCTTTAAAGCATCGAGATTGCTATTTTTAAAAAAAATAAAAATACGAATGTAAATTATAAAAATACATTATAACAATATAAACCTGTATTACATTTACATCGACACAAACATTCAAATCATTCGAAATATTTATCATATAATCAAACTACTTTGTCACTACTATTGAACAATTCCCACACCAATCTTCCCTCTCATTATAATAATATAATGTATAGTAATGTTGCACAAGTTATAATTACAATTGTTGTTGTCTGGTAACCCTACTGCCATTGCTCTTTTTGGTTTCTAAAGTCGAGCCTTCGTGGCCCTCCCATACAGTCATCATCATCATCTTCTCCATCCTCATCATCTTCACCTTTATCCCATGGAGCTTTTCCACCTCTCAAACTTCTTGGTGCAGGTCGTTTTCTCTTGACATTAGCTGTGCACGTAGCATAATCCATAGCATCTTCCCTAAACAACCTCTTGAACTCCTGCATTACAATATCATATTATGAATTGGTAGATCCTAAAAGCAAGACAATGATTGGCCTGATTGGGACAGAATCTGTTCGTTAATTCTATTTTTTGCATGTTTTTCTTTCTTTAGTCTTTGGGGTGGGGGGTGAGGGCATCTATCTTCTTTCATCAAACTTGCTTTCTGTCTTGAAATACAAGTCCTTACTGTAGGGAAAAAAGATTTTACTTCTATATTTAAATTTTATTTTGTGTGGAAAAAACTGAATGAATTCAAACTCATAAGGTTAATACCTGCATAAATATAACAATAACACAGTTTCAATTTAGTGCAAATAACGACCAGATAAATTAAGCTTCCAATTTCAAAAGAACTTAAAAAATAGAATGTAAGTTGGCAATAGCAATGAAAGAGAAATGGAACAACCTGGGTTCAGTAAATCATTAACAACCTGGGACCAAGAAGGTTCAGTGAGCAATATATCATCTCCTCTATATGTATAAAAGAGGCAAATAATTAGCATCAATAGGAAAGCGGTCATCTCAGTACAACCAGTATCCTTAGCAAAAGAAATTATTGTATCAGTGTTTAGAAGCATAAATTCTAGGAGACTTGATTCTTGCAAGATCACCAATAGAAAAGTACCAAACAGAAAACAAGTTGATTAATGGATAACATAATGGGAATCAACTACTATATGAAACAACAAATAAAAAGAATATCAAAAATTCACAAAAGGGAAAGCATGGCATCTAGAAGGGAAATGTATACTGCATTTTGGACATCATCCTGCACTATGAAAACTACTATTTGCCAGTGAAAATTCATGAGAATACATCAAATTTATGTTAAATAGCTTCGCACAACCAAAAAAAAAAAAAAAAGACAAACACACATGACTGACAATCATTATTCACGACTTCTTGAGACCTAATAAGAGCTGAGTGAGTAAATCAGTACCTTGAAGGAAGAACTGCTTGAGGAATAAAAGGGGCATAAGCAGTTTCCCTCTCAACTGCAAGCCTTTGAGCTTTCTGAAACTCTTTCAGAACTGCTTGGAAATCTTTTGCAAGCTTTGCATCGGCTATCTTTTTGCTTGCCTGCATTTAGAAATTCATGTCTAAGAATCACGGAATTAAGGGGGAAAATCAGCATGATGTGTAGACCAATAGTCTTAGAGGCCTTATTAGAATGAAGCATATATACAATATGTCACCTCTATATACCTGGAAGTCTCAAAATAGCTGCCACCATGCCATAGTAATTTAAACACTATGCACTAGAAACAACAATCATGACCACTACATCATTTGACAAGGACAAGTTCATGAATTACCAATCAAGAGCACAGCCATGATATAGCTCTCAAAAAGGTTTAACAACCCAAGAGATCAATTACAGCAATTAAATACTAAGGTTGTCTTTGGTTCATGGATAAACCCCAAAAGTAATTGCAATCATGACCAACTACATTATTTGACAAGCACAAGCTCATGAATTACCAATAAAAAGTACAACTATGGTATACCTCTCAAATAGTTTGAACAACTCAAGAGATCAATTCCCAAATCTACGTTATATCATAATCACAAAGAATAACCAATTTTATCATGCGGGTAGAAGCAATTTCATATGTGAAAGAACATAAAGTTTCCACTTAATCAAAATGCCAAGGGAAAGATGGAAATGGTAGGAACACAAAAACAATCAAAATAAATGCCATAATGAATATTAATGAGCCCAAATCTACATTATATCATAATCGCAAAGAATAACTAATTTTATCATGCGCGTAGAAGCAATTTCACATGTGAAAGAAGATAAAGTTTCCACTTAATCAAATGCCAACGGAAAGATGGAAATGGTACCATTTGATGAGCGAACCAAAGACAAAATGCTGCATGATGGGCACCTTCTCAAGCACCTCAGCTTTATACATCTTCAGCATTCCACTATTCACCTTGCTCCATGTCGGGACCGCACTGATATCATCAAGCATCGGGGAGTGCTCAGCAAACACCCCCTTCTTCACCTTCTTGACAAAAGCCACACAGGCCAAGTACATATACTCGTGGGAGAAGTTATCAAGAATGTCCTGGTTGTGAATCGACTTGGGCTTCATATACTTGTGATCAATAAGCTGAGCTGAGCCAAAGATAAAGGGGAGAAAGTGGTAGTCGTCGAGGCCCCAGACACCGTGAGACCCAGTGGGCTCGAGACAGTAGGTGATCTGGAGCCTGCGCATGAGTTCGAGGTAGGCGACGAAGACCCGGGTGACGAGGGCCGGGTAGTCCTCCTCTCTGATGAGGCCGAGGCGGGCGAGGCAGTAGAGGAAGGCGGCGAAGTTGGTCTCATGGCCGGTGTCGTAGTCGATGAGGGAGGCGTTGCCGAAGGAGTCGAAGAGGTAGGGGAGAAGCTCGTCAGCGGCGGGGAGGAGCTCCTCGGAGGTAATAAGGGGGAGAAGGAGGGCGGGGGCCTCGGCGGAGAGGCGGGCGAGCTGGAAGCGGTAGGCGGGGTTGCCGTAGCGGGCGGAGTGGGGGAGTGGGGGAATCTCATCGATCCAAGAGGTTAGGGCTTGGAGGAGGGAGAGGAGGGAGGTGACGGTTTGGAGGAGGGGGGAACGGGGTCGGAGATCTTGCGACTGCGGACAGAGTGGGAGAGGGCGGCGACGAAGCCAAGGAAGTGGCGGCCGGCGGCAGAGGAGATGGAGGCCGTAGGGCCGCCACAGGCGGAGCACACCGACGACGGCAGCGGGCTGGCCTCGGCCGCGGTGGCGGAGGTGGAGCAGACGGCGGCGCATGAAGAGTCGGTGGAGGCGGCGGAGGAGGGGGAGGCGTCGATCATTTTTTATGGGAGGCGATGCAGGGTTCGGAGGGAGAGGATGAAGAAGAATCGAGGCGGCGGGAGGGGGGAAGGGAGAAGAATCGGGACGAAGAAGAAACGAGAGAGGGCGAGAGAGAGAGAGAGAGGAGGCGGGATGGGTGCGGGCGGAGGGAGAGGAAGAACCGGTTTCTTGCAACACTGGTCGGCGCCGGAGAGGAGGGAGGAGGAGGCAGAAAAAGGAGGAGGCAGAGGAGGGAGGAGGAGGCAGAGGAGGGCTTGATATGTCGATCGAGGATGGAGGAGGGGGGCAGACGCGGGTTTTGATGGGTATTTGGTTTTCAACGACGCTAATAAGCGTCGTCTTAGACCAACTCTACGACGTCGGCTATTTTTGGCGCTCTGTGGGACATTGCCGACAATTGTAGTAAGCGTCAGCAAAAAAGCATCGTTAAAACCCCTTTTTCCTGTAGTGAAAGGCATTGTATCAGGGGGCTTATTCGAACTAAGCATACTTTATAAGAATGTAAAAAAAGATCCTTCTATGATCCTTATCCAATATCTAGGATGGTAGAATTGGTCATATGAACTCGGATCAAATTCATCATGTGAAAAACTTAAATCTCATTTCTAAAATATAACTAGATTAAAAGTTCAAAAGTGAAATCCATGTGCAAACGAAGAGTGTTCGAAAACCATCAAGTCTGTGCATACAAGTTCAAATTTTTTTGATCTAGTTCATAGCAATGTGTGCAATTCTATGGAGTCACTAACTCCGAAAGGTAATCATTAATTTCTTCTTAATCCAATCATGGATCAAACATTGCTTACATGTATTTGTGCCACGGTTACTATAACCCGTGACAGGGCCATCTTCGTAATCGACAAGATATTATAGTTCATATTCATTACTAACTTTAATCCGCTAGCAGAGAGCCATTGTCATTGGATGCTGACTCTAGGGTGTCGACTGCCCCCATTTCTATAAGCGGTAATAGCAATCTGAGAGCCTTTAGAAAACTTATATCTTTTTTTAAAAAAATATATACATAAATAGTTAAAAAATACTAAATGGCATGATCAGATTCGTATTTCATAATAAAGCTATTTTTATCAAAATATTCATGAAACTATTTTTTATAACAAAGCATAATTTTCATAACGCATATGCTGATCCATAATTTTAAAAAAAGAATGATATTTTTACAAGCAAATTTTATGAACAAAAAATATGATCATTTAAAAAAATAATAAGGAGTGCAAGATCTACTTACCTCTTTCATCATATATAGTCAAACTTTACTAGGCAATTTAGTTAACCCTATTAAAAATATTAAAAGCAAAATTAATTTTTGTTTGATGATTTTTATCGAATAATAAGAAATAGAGATGATTAATCGGATGATAGGGTTCGACGATTCTGGGTGGGTCAGGCCTGAGCGATTCGATCAATAAATTATAGGATATGAACTCAATCAGGGCCAAAGTTATTTTAACATATTTCATCATCAGTAGATTTTATGGACACTTGACAAGGTTAGATGGTCGGTCTAGTAGGCGATCCAGGGACCAATGTAGTTTAGGGCCTCTTTTCAGAAATCAAATCGAGTTCGTAGATCAGGTCGACAGAACCTGATACTAGGTTTCATAGATCTTCTTTCTCTCTCTTCTTCCTTCGCAAAATAGGGGAGAGCCTATCTCTCTCCTCTTCTCGAATCAAAGGGGTGCCGATACTGAGTTCCATAGATCTTTTAGAGAAAGAAAGTAGAGAGATGAGAGAGGAGAGAGAAAGAAGACTCTTCTTTCTTCTCAAAATAGGGAATAGCCCGTCTCCCTCCTTTTCTTCTCGGATCAAGGGGGTGGTGGCCACCAGGCCTCCAAAGCAGTCGGCTCCTGTGTCGGCAGCCCAAGGCGGTCTCTCCACCAAGGCATCACCGGCGACGATAGTCGGCCGGCACAAGGAAGGAAAAAAGGAGAGGACTACCAAAAAACTGATCTACTCGGCTTGATCATGGCTATTTTCCTAACCCGCCACCACATGATCTCAGGGGTTCCTAGGGGCGGCATGGGTCGGCCTTTTTTCCGACAGCCGATGGCGGAGAGCATGAGAGAAAGAAATGCCGTAATAGGGCACACCTATTTTGGATTAAATCTCGATGATTAGCTGGCTCAAACCCATGCAAGAATGGCTATTAACCTAGCAAAAGAAGGAGAGGAAGGTAGGCGACACTCACCTCGATCCTGCGAGGTTTCAACGGCCCTTCTTGGCAACAAACAAGGAAAAATAAAGGAGGAGACTCGAAGAAGAAAACTTGGAATCAACGACGATTTCTGGCGATTTTGGTGGTGGAAATCAAAGGAGGATGAAGGATTCTTAAATAGAGGAAGTCTCTAGTGTTGGGATCGCCTTGGGACTCCCAGAGTCCGGCAATATCAGAGGAGGAAGAAGACGCCGATTGGGAGTCTTCATCTCCAACCATCACGTGCAACAGGCACACATTTGGCCTAATTAGGCCTAGCCTTTTCGAGCCAGCCCACAATCCGAATAAAAGTGGGTTATTACACTAGGTCGTAGATATCTTGCTCATGTATGTGAAAACTATCATAAAGGCTACAACTAGGGATTTGGGCTAACCATGACAAATTCTTATCAATGAACTTGTGGGTCGGCCCACAAGCCCAATAAAAGTGGGTTATTACACTAGGTCATAGATATTTTGCTCATCTATGTGAAAACTATCATAAAGGCTACAACTAAGGGTTTGGGCTAACCATGACAAATTCTTATCAATGATCAAGGTACTAAATGCAAGATCTTTAATATACGTTGATTGTATAAAGACCCAACTAATTCGTACTATTTATAAGATAATGTAAAAGTGTAAGATAAGGATCTAATTCAAGATTTGGTCTACTTCAGCTCCTTCAGATGGATACAAGAACCTAGTTTAGGTCCACTGGATACCTCACCCATTGTACAGTACAAGTTACCCCAATCTTCATCTTTGTGACTTTTGTAGTTTTAGATATTTAAACATTTTGTAATGGTGTTGCCCAGCTATGCAGGCTAAGAGAGGGGGTGAATTGGGTTTTTCAAAAACTTTTACTAATACAACAACATTAAGTGCTTGATGGATGAATATAAACTTTAGCAAATTAATAAGTAAATAAGCTGAAGATAAAAGCAAACAGATCAAGCAATGCAAACACACAAGATTTATAGTAGTTCGGTGCAACCCTGCACCTACATCCACTCTTAAAGACTTTCTTCTTGAGAATTTTACTATAATCTATAACCCATATTACAACACAGTTATTTTTCGAGTTCACAACCAAACCTAATTGATTTATCCAGAGAATCAACCAAAGAGATGAATCTACCAGCTCTCTTTTTTTCTCCGGTGGCCATTTGGGGGACAACTTATTTTTCTCTAGGGTTGACTCTTACTAGACTGGAGTCGGCTCTTGTAGTTCATGGGTTGACTCGTCACTATGATAAATTTCTTGTCTTTTTATCTGTCCACTGAGACTGTTCTGGGTCAACTCACGATTTGCTGAAGTCAACTTATGAAGGCGTATCAGTTAGCAACAGTGTACTAGGGTCAACTTGTTGCAAACTTGGGATCGACTCTTGAGGTACCTTGGGATGAATTTTTTGTGTTTGTATGTGAGCTTCCAAAAAATATTTTTATAGCCTTTTGGAAGTTCAGCTTCTTGATGTGGAACTTCAGATAGATGATTTTTATTTGAGAGTATCTGGAAGCTTTCTTTTTACTTTCTGAAATTAATCAATTAAACTCAAAATAATAGATTAGTCAACTTTTGACTCAACTATTTTGTATCATCAAAATCAACCCTTTAGAGTCAGCAAAAGTATTGCTAGAATTTTTGTTTTGAAAAGGTTCAAATTTTTCCCCCATTTTTGATAATCCTATATTGGATGTTTAAATGCAAGAAGACTTGCATTTATTGAAATCTAAAAGTTCTAAGCCTAGTTGGACTTCGTGGGTGTCGGGTTGGTGACCAAATGCATGCTAGCTTGCTCGACTCAAATCAACAAATTGCGGTCAGGTGAGGCATGTCGTGTGTATCGTGGCATGGCATACATGATGCGACCAAGTAAGCGTGGGCTAACTCTGACAAATTATCATTAAAAATCAAGGTACTAAATGCAAGGCCATTGATATGTAAAGACCCAACTTATTCATACTATTTGTGTGATATGTAAAGGTATAAGATAAGGGCCTAATTCAAGATCTAATCTAGTGCAACTCCTTCAGATGGATACAATAAACACTAAGTGGGATTCAAGTCCACTAAATACCTCACCAAAGTATAAGTTGGCCCAAACTTCTTCATTATAATTTTTGTAGCTTTGAACATTTAAAACCTTTGTAAGGAATTGCTAGAAATTTCTATTATTTTTTTTTTACAAGGCCCTCTTCAAGGGATAACCAGTACTTTCTACAAAGTTCCCCGTCGGCATGATTGCACCAACCTTGTGAATGGCAGCCTTCTATACATTCCTGTAGCTATACATGAATATTCCTGCAGCTACTTTCTTTTTGCACCATCCACTTTTCCTCAGTATACAGATCCTGAGAACTCCATCAAGTGGTCTTCAGCCTCATCTTCCTAATAGGCCAAAACTTGATGGTCAAGTTTCTCAATGACCCCTACAAGAATTAATACGTTTAGCCATAAAAAATGTTAGTTTTGAAAAAATAAATTTCGTCGCTAGGTTCGTAGCCAATACCTCGTTGCTAAAAGTCATCTATGATGAAAATAGTAATTTGTCACAAAATATTCAACATTTTATGATAAAATGAATGGTGTTATTCACACATACATAATTCATGCTAAAATAATTCATCACTAAAAGTAAGCAAATGAAATTGCCTAAACATCTATTTTATCACAAAATGTTGGATCTAAGGATCATGTATATTATTTTAGTGTCATCAACACATACATAATTCATGATAAAATAATTCATCACTAAAAGTAAGTAAAAGATATTGCTTAAACATCTGTTTTGTCATAAAAAGTTGGGTCTAAGGATCATGTATTTTTTTTTTTTTTGCTGCAGAAGTAATTTGTTTTATGATGGAAACATTTTCATTATAAAATATTTTGGTCACAAAAAAGTTTTCATCACAAAAAGATGGCTATTACTAATGATACTATTTCATCACTCGAAATCAAATATATTATCCAACCGAATCTGTTAATATATATGAACCTATGACCTCTTGGTTTGTTACCTACTGAACCACTATGACAACTTTAGCTTGTAAGTAAAAATTATAGTTTATTATACTTTATATGTTATCAATAAATATATATTTAATGATGAAAAAATATCATCACTAAATTATATAAATAATGTACAACAAAAACTATTTTATCATAAAAGTTATGCAATAATGTATAGATTATAAAATTTAATTTTTCATTAAATAATTAGTATTCCACAATAAAAATATATATGCTACAAATAAAGGTATGTTTAACTACGAAATATTATCATAAATTTATATATTGAAGAATGCATGACGAAATACTATTTCATCTCTACATAGCCTATATTATGCAATTAAATTATGCACATCACCAATGAATAAATCTTCAACGATGAAATATTACCCTCACAAAAAAAATAGAGATCCATCTATGATGAAACATAATTTTGTTGCCAAATATAAAAAATATTAGTGATGTAATTAATTTGTCACAAAAAATTGCTAGTATTTTTTTATTTTCTTGTATCCACAAGTCTATATTTGGGAATAATTCTAATATCATCATCAAAAATAATAATTTATTTATGATAAAAAAATATATTGTCATTAAAAGTCATGGTATTCATGACAATAATTTTTTGTTGCAAAGACATCATAAATTATTGCCAATAAAATTACCAGCAAAAGGCTAGAGTGGAAGTATTTGGCACCACAAATTTGGTGACAAAAAATAGAAATATAATATAATTTTGGTGCTAAAAATACTACTTAAATAATATTTCATAACAAACATTTTATTTTGTTGCCTTATGGTACTTATTAGAGATAAATCATAATTCGTAGAAAAAAATTTTGTCGCTAATTGACCATTTTCTTGTAGTGGATGCTGACATTTTTTATGTAAAAAGTAATTAGCTAATTTACACTTTCTAAAGTCATGATTGGCTAAATTAACCATCGAAGTCATTAAAGTATACTGCAAAGCATGATTCTGATCACAGAGACAAGCCTCTCCACCTATTATGTCACCAAATTCAAAGTTGCCCTATGTCATTGTGCGAGTGGCTTGAGCATGGTAGCCACATGACATATAAATGCTTCAAATGAGCTATGCCAGCTCTCCTCCAAGTAGGACTTAAGCTAGGTAGGTAAATCTTGTGGAGGACCAGATTGTAGATAGATCATCTCCATTGGTGAGACATAGCTCTCATAGCCAGGTGTTCTAGGAGAAGTGGAACCAGTCCAGTTACCGAAGATCTCAAGCTAGAGGTAATTGAGAGCTCTAAGGCTCCTCGATGAGATGAACTCGCTGGTAGTCCTGATGCTTAAGCATCCATTCTCTTTCTTAGCAATATGAAGATAGCTAGGCAACAGCATCCCATCAGGTGTTCAAAAAATGAAGGTTTTGATTGAGAATTCCTCCAATTGGAGGGATATGGATGGCGCAGGCTTTCTTCTAGCAGATTCCTACATATGTGCGGCCATGCCACCGACATTAGATAGCTGGAAAGAAAATAAAGAAAAGGGATAGTTGCTTGGGTCTGGGTGCCTTGACATTCAAGAACTGACTATCTGGAAGAAAAACAATTAAAGGTAGAGATAAAGACAATAGCTGGCTGTTTGATCGGTAGAAGGATCCTCTCTCATGTCAGGTTCCATCATTCATGCATAACATAATAAGTGGCATGATAACCACCCTTATCCAGTGTCGATCCATGATCAGGTTCCACTCTCTTTCACAACTCTAACAAACAGGGTTGCTATTCTCCCAATCGCCACAATTCGTTAGCATCAAGTCCCATACTACCTCCAATAACTATGTACTGTGTCATAATTATTCTGGTATAGTTAATGGGTAATGACCTTTTTGATTAGCATGGGCCATTCAATTACATTCAACCTTTCTAATGGCTACTCGGTCTAATGGCCGCCTAATTCAGCCTATCGAATTCCATGTCTTGATTTCTTTTTAAACATTCAACTCCTTAGTAAGATCAAATAATATTAAAGCTTTTGGTCTCATTCGACTTGAGTTCTTGACTCAAGCCCTTCCTTAGCTTGAAACTCCCCTTTGAATCTTTATCTTGGGAGTGCCACATATGTAATGATTCTCGAGCGTTACATGGGGTGTAAACATGTCTAAATTTAAATTCAATTACCAAATTGGAATTCAAGCTTGCTTACATATATACCGTAATGTAAGCATTACAAGGCCCTGTGCATGTGCTATGGGGCATCAATATAGATGGGCAGCCAAGGTCTTTATTGAGATAGCCATTGAGGCTATTATAAGCCTCTCTCGAAGTTACACAGACCGAGCTTTTATAAAATCTCCAGATCCAATATCTTGAACGCCAAAGCGATCAGGTCATGCACAAATGAGTTACTTTGCTATTTCGAAAGTTTCCACCGTTCAGTTAGCTTCTCCCCTTTCCAAATTTTTCTCGTATTTTTCTTACTACCTTCTCTTTTTCTTAGATAACTGAAGGAATTCTCTAGCTCAGACCTCTACACAATCATGCTCATGATAGGAGGTTCTATATTGAGGGGGTGAAATACATTTTTAGATAGTATTTCAAATGCCTTATTTCAGGCATGCCTTTTTAATTTATTTTGAATTTCTTATATAAATTAATTTTGAGATTATTTGACATATTTTAAATTTTATATATATATATATATATATATATATATATATATATAATTATGAGTAATTGTAATATAATTTGAAAATTGTTTTCAACACGGCCGAAGCCACTCGACAGAGGGCTGCTGTCTCAAACTGAGGATGAATCATGAAAACGTGGGGCTGGAAATACCAATAGTCGAACTCGAAGAATATTAGTCGGCCAACATCGTTATCCGGAGAAAAGTAAAAGACTTGTCCCACTTTCCCTGGCGTGCTCCCGCTGGCGCCCAGAATTGTTATCGTCAGCACGATCCCTCTTTCCCGGTATCTTTGGCTGGGCCCCAAGTGCGGCAAAAGTCTCTCTGACCAACTACAATAATATTTGAGAGTTTTTTTTTCATGAGAATTGTATTACTTAATGCCTCTTCTTTTCTCTTTTACTATTCTCAAGCACCATACCATGTGGAAAGCGAGAGAGCATCACCGGCTGCCAGTGTTAAAAAACAGCACAAGCCACAATTTCCACGCTAGACACGCCATGGATATCCTAGGTGGATGAGATCGGCAGGAGACAGGCTGGTTTAAGCAAATAATGATCATACTCGACTTTCAAAAGTCTAAATATTTCAATGTGTATAATTATGATGCACATAATTTTATCCATAACTTTAAATATTAAAATTATACTGTTGTCAGGTATAGTGTCATCCTTGGGACTGGATTCAGATAAATGCTCCAAAATAGAGTTCAATAGTGCCAGCAGGGACCCCTAGGACATCTTTGAAGCGATTGATGGAGATCGATTAACATCATCTTCGAATGATTCATCTGGTTATGCATCAAACGGACACATATTCTTTAATGATTTGGGCTGTACATAAAATAATGTGAGTCCGGCTCGATGAGATTTTATGGGGCTCTTATGAGTTGTTTGCGGTCGAACGGTTCGTCCGGTTATGTATCAAACGGACGCATATTGATTAATGATTTGGGCTGTACATAAAATAATGTGAGTCCGGCTCGATAAGATTTTATGAGGCTCTCGTGACTTTGTTTGCGGTCGTTCCAAACCGACGCGGAGAGAGAGGATTGCCGAGCGCGTATGAATCCGTGGACGGCTCGGCGTTTGGGCTCCGTTACGCATCCCCATCGGTTTTTGTCGTCCTGCGAGCCCTCACGTCGATTGGAGCGCGAGAGAAGCACCTCTTGGCCAATAATATCGGCCACGCAAGTCTGAAACCAACTAAAAATTTAAAATTCCACGCCCACGTGGCGTTTATCTTCTTGCATGTTTATATAGTCAATGTCAAGATTCCCCAACCTAGAGAGAGAGAGAGAGAAAAAAAGTAAACCGGAAGGAACTCGGAAATATGGCAACCTTTCTAACTTGAGAGCCGTTAATTGACCGCCCAGCCGTCCCGGGACTCCCATCGAGACCCCACGTATCTCAATGGTGTCATTATTCATATATGGACACCCCCACGAGCTCTATAAAACGAAGCCCACCTCCCTTGAGATCTGGGAGGCCGGCTTTTGAGCTTCTGAGTAGGAGAAAATCTTTTCTGGTCTGAGTTTTTTGTGGATAAGCCTTCTTATCGCTTCCAAGCTTCTTCTTCTTCTTCTTCTTCTCTCTCTGGTTCACGATGCCGGCCGGAGGGTTCTCGGTGGCGGCGCCGCCGGGCACCGAATTTGAGGCGAAGATTACGCCAATTGTCATCGTCTCTTGCATCATGGCTGCCACCGGAGGGTTAATGTTTGGATACGACGTTGGTGTTTCAGGTGAGAAGGTTTCACATCTAATTCTTACGGATATATAATTATTAATTAGAGATAATTTTGCAGCATCATGAAATTGGTTTGGAATCTCCTTGGCTTTTGGAGAAAAAAAAAAAAGTGGCTGACGACGTCGACACTTGTTAGATGCTTTTGTCTTATTTTTTCTTTTCCATGAATATGGATGTAGAGCATGGATCTTTTCCTCTTTCCATGTTGAGGTAGGCTCGTAGAGGTCTTCATATTATCTTAACAAAATTGTATTTTCTTTTAAACTTTTTTATGTTAATTTTTTTTGCTATTTTGAAATTTTGCTTGCAGGAGCCTTTTCAAAAATATTCTGCTCTTAATTTCTTTTTCTTTGTTTTGCAAGTCTTTTTCTACGTTAATTTTCTCAGGGATTTGAATAATTACCCAAACAATTAGGCTTTAAAAAAAATTATAAAAACTTCTGGCTTTGTTGGTTCAGAAAGCTTACAGCCCGCTGTCAAGGACGAGCTGCTGCTTCAGTTTTCTGGGAAATTTTTTGCTATTTTCCAACGTATATTTTTATCGAGAACTTGTTTTAGGAATAATTAACTGCAGACCTTCTTCAGCTATACGTCCCAGTTGCAGACTTGAGTTGGGGAAATTAATACATATCAAATTCGGTGGAACACCGGCTTAACAAAACCATATTATAGTCAAGCACAGGGGGAGAGCGTCATAAAAAAGCATCAACTTTTTTCCTTTTTTTTATAGAAGGGATGCAAGCCTCAATTTTGTTGCCTTATTAAAAAAAACCCTAAAAGTTATTAATTATTCATAAAAGTATATCCAAAGCATGGAATATGTTTTAAAGGATTTAAGTGAAGGAAAAGTTTATAAGCAATGTTTGATATATATGACCCGTCAAACTGTTAGAGGTCTCTCTCTCTCTCTCTCTCTCTCTCTCTCTCTCTCTCTCTCTCTCTCTCACTCACTCACTCAAAGGAAAGAGTTAGGTAAGCCTAACCCGTTCTCTCTCTCTCTCTCTCTCTCACTCAAAGGAAAGAGTTAGGTAAGCCTAACCCGTTGTAGTTATTAGTGAAACCATACAATATTGCAAGAGATATTAGTTAGAAAAGGTTTTTATCTTCGAAACTAGGATAGTGACTTCCCAACCTATTGTTCTTAAGAAATTAATTATCCATGTAGAAGGCCAAGTTGCTTAATAGGTGAAAACATATAACCGAACAGACAAGAATTTTTTTTTAATTCTTTTGTCTTATGAAAAAAAGTGATGATTTCTTATAATACCATAGTACAAGGTGCTTGGATGTCCCTTCTCGCCCTCTTTATCTTCTACTTTGATATCGACCTTAACCCAAACTTTGTCAAATTGAAGCTGACATTTATCTTTTTAACAAAAAAAAGCTTAAATTTATGATTTTTCTTTCATTTGGATTTTTCTTGAGCCTATGTTTGAAGAGATAAAATAGATGTTTTAAAACAAAATACCTTGAAAATATTAATTATAATAAAATATTAGCCAGTAAAATTTAAGATTCTGTTCTATTAACCAGACAACTCGTTGTAGTATATTTTACCTAAACGCCTCCTACCTACTTACTCTAAAATCTCTTTTTGTAGGTAAAGCTAAAGAATGGTTACATTCTTAAAGACTTACAGGGAACCAAAGAAATGTAATAGATCTACCAAAAAGAGCCCATGTTAGCATAAGAAAAAAGTTATTAATCAAAAAAAGAAAAAAAAAAAGGTTATGGCAATGCCCCACTGGTACAAGAAAAGGTTTCTAAATGTGCTGTCACATTAAGATATTGGTCGGCCATTTCAAAGAAGATGATTACTATAGAGAAATCACCTTAGCCATGCTAGAATTTTCAACTCATTGAAATATTTAATCTCTGTTGACAGGTGGTGTGACATCGATGAACGATTTTTTGCTTAAATTCTTTCCTAAGGTGTATCGAAAAAAGAATGAGCCAGGGCTGGACAGCAACTACTGCAAGTATGACAATCAAGGCCTCCAATTGTTCACCTCCTCCCTCTATCTGGCTGGCCTCACTGCCACCTTCTTTGCCTCCTACACTACTCGCCGCCTTGGCCGGAGGCTGACAATGCTCATCGCCGGCATCTTCTTCATCATCGGAGTCATCTTCAATGGAGCCGCCCAAAACCTTGGCATGCTTATAGTTGGCAGGATTCTTCTTGGTTGTGGTGTAGGATTTGCTAATCAGGTTAGTTCACTGCAAATTACCCAGTTAATTCTTAGTATATTTAACTCCTAAATTTGAACCATTTTCAGCTTAAAGTTGAAGAAACCATAATATATGCTAAAAAAATCCATGGAAGCACAATTTATTTACTAAATTAAACGGGGAAATGGTTTAGTATAGTAGCTCCGAAAGTATAGTTGCTCTAGTCAATAATTAACAAATATTGAATCATATCACACTGAATGGTCTACCAAACTGCATAATTCTTGTACTGCAAGTATAGAAATCTTTTACCCAAGACGTTTAAATAAAAGATTATATGATTAATTTAACTTCAGAACATGACACTTTGAGATTGAGGGCTGTGACATGCATTAAAATACTCTTAAAGCATTCTAAAATTGTATAAATAAAAAGAAGGGGCAAAGGCGACGAAAGTTGGGCACTGTCTCTGACCAGTGCACGTTGATGGCCGGTTTGGTCACGACGGACGCTAGACAGAGAGAATCAAATTTCCGAGAGGAAAGGAAGAGTATATCATAAAATATGACTGTCTTTGTTCTTGCATAAAAAGGAATATGGCATGAGGCTTATTTTTCCATAGCTTTATTCGTTTGAATCGTTTAGCCGTGACGAAACGTGGAAACCTGTTTCAGGCTGGTTTTAGTTTTGCATGGCCTTGTCCGGTTTGTCACCATTTCTTTAGACCTTTTTTTGATTTGTCTTTGAGCAAGGTAGGCATGGTCAATAAAAATTAAAGATCTAGAATGTCCTCAGAATGATATTCCATAGGTATTTGCTTTCCAAAAGTCAGAAACAATGTTGTCATGACTAATTGTCCATCTCTTTAGCCATCATTTTCTATGCTGGCTTCACATCCATGATTTGACACCTTTATAGTAAAGTACTTACAGCCTACCGGCTGCATCCATTTCTTTTGAGAGGAAATCCTCTGTTTAAACCTGAATAGATATTTCTTTAACCAATTCTATGAATCATGGATGTTCAAATAAATAAATAAATAAATAAAACTAGAAGGCCAAGCTGTATATTTTCAAGTATGAAAGCACCTTCTTTTAGCTTATGTGTGTGCGAGTACATATGTGTGTTCATATGCTAACTTATTTTGCTATTTGAAGTGAGATTTATAGAGTTCGAATTCTCTATCGTACATCTTTTGCATGGCTGTGCTATTTTAGATAGCTATTACATCGTTTATTTCATAGACGAATGCCCCGGATGTGTGAGAATCGCATGTCTTCAAAATGAATGATATGGCCGCTATCCAACATGGTACAACACTTTATGGTGCAAAAGGGGTGCCTGGGGTCAAGCTCTATATACCTCAATACTCCATCTAGACATTAGTGATACAAACTAGAGAACACCAATATGAGGGTTTGGAAATCTAGTGACCATGGCTCATATCTAATTTGGAGTCATTTTTGGGCAATGTGTAGACTGTCCTTGTCCTTTAGGGCCTACCGCATTTTGGTGATGGTTTAGGGCCTACTCTACTAGAATTTGCAAGCGATTTTTAGTCGGGGCATGTGTGAAAACTTTGTGCTGTTTTGCTGTGGGCTTGATCTTGGTAGTATTTAGATAAATAGGATCTCAGATTGGTATAATTCTTTCGTTTTCATTCTTCTCAAAAGTAATTCGGTTTTTCTATTTGCTTCCCGATGACTTAAATCAACTTCGAGTTATTGGATCAAATACCTGTAAACAGAACTTAACTTTATGTTGACCTTAGTCATGGTAACTAAAATATAAACTGGTAGGTCTCAAGCTTAAACTTGTTTACCAGCTCTGAAACTTAATTAAGCTCAATCTCCAAAAAAAAAAGAAGAAGAAGAACAGAGCTGCTCAATGTGGGGCATTCTTTTCTGTTTCTGCTTCTTGTTTTAAACTTGTGCATTCTGTTCCTTACTCTGCAGGCAGTGCCTCTATTCCTCTCGGAGATTGCACCCACCAGAATCCGTGGGGGTCTCAACATCCTGTTTCAGCTCAATGTCACCATCGGCATCCTCTTTGCCAACCTTGTCAACTACGGAACTTCCAAGTATTTCCCACACCCAAATCTTAATTTCTTCCCTTTACGAATACTAGTTTCATCACTCGCTAAAGATGCAATGCATCATATGGCCAGTTTCCTGATTCTAGCTTGTCTTGTGACTCAGAATCCACCCATGGGGATGGAGGCTGTCTCTCTCGCTCGCCGGCATACCGGCCGTCCTCCTGACAGTCGGCGCACTCTTTGTGGTCGACACCCCTAACAGTCTCATCGAGCGCGGCCGCCTGGAGGAAGGCAAGGCGGTTCTCCGGAAGATCCGCGGCACCGACAACATCGAGCCCGAGTTCAATGAGATCCTTGAGGCCAGCCGCATTGCCCAGCAAGTGAAGCACCCTTTCCGCAATCTCCTCAAGCGCCGCAACATCCCCCAGCTCACCATCGCCATCCTCCTCCAGGTATGCCTACAAACCTGCAACCAAGTCGAACGCCTTCGTTTCTCATGCATGAGACCATCCTACGTGATCTGACAAACCAATGCATACAAATGTCCAGATCTTCCAGCAATTCACTGGCATCAACGCCATCATGTTCTACGCGCCGGTCCTCTTCAACACGCTGGGCTTCAAGAGCGATGCGTCGCTCTACTCCGCGGTGATCACCGGCGCCGTCAACGTGCTGTCGACGGTCGTGTCCATCTACTCGGTGGACCGGGTGGGGCGGCGGGTGCTGCTCCTGGAGGCCGGGGTGCAGATGTTCCTATCCCAGGTGGTGATCTCGGTCATCCTTGGCATCAAGGTCACCGACCACTCGGACAACCTCAGCCATGGATATGCCGTTTTCGTGGTGGTGATGGTGTGCACCTTCGTGTCGGCGTTTGCGTGGTCCTGGGGGCCGCTGGGGTGGCTCATCCCCAGCGAGACGTTCCCCTTGGAGACGCGCTCGGCGGGGCAGAGCATAACGGTGTGTGTGAACCTGCTCTTCACCTTCGTCATCGCGCAGGCCTTCTTGTCCATGCTCTGCCACCTCAAGTACGGCATCTTCGCCTTCTTCTCGGGGTGGGTGGTGGTGATGTCGCTCTTCGTGCTCTTCCTCCTGCCGGAGACGAAGAACGTGCCCATTGAAGAGATGACGGAGAGGGTGTGGAAGCAGCACTGGTTCTGGAAGCGGTTCATGGATGATGATGATGCTGAAAAGAATAACGAGATCAATGGCGCCAAGGGGCTGCAGCCATAGGAGAGGGAACAGCTCGTTTGGAAGAATGCACATGTTTCCCTTTTTTTGGGGTGCCCACTTCACCCACATATACCAACCGATATACGGAGGTTAAACGGATTTTTATAATTAGTTAATTATACTGATTGCAATAGTAGTAAATTTATGTTGGAGTAGAGTTTTCATTATGAATTGTAATTGATTGTCAGTTCACAGAAATTGGATCAGATTAAATTAGTCCTAGAACAAGAGAATACATGTTGATGGAATTCCGCTAGTGAATGCCTTCGGCTGGTTGGCCTGTCTGCTAAAAACAGGAGAATCCGACCCATCTCTATATACAAAGAAAAGTTCAGAAATTGCCGAAAATAATCTAATAGAGGATTCTCCGAACTGAGGAAAAGAACAGTCCTCCTGAACTGAGGAATGACAAAATCTAGCCACCAACAACATCCTAGAGCTGCGACTCATAAAAGCTTAGACCAAGCAACAACCACAAAGAGAAAATACCCATGCTTTGGCCCCAACCATGGCAATCACTGGAGTGGCACTGAAGAAACCTGCACACCACATACATTTGGGAGGAGGGAGAGAGCGAGCGATCGCCTTGAACCCCTTACCGACCAATTGAAGAAGGGAAATAAAGAAGGAAAACAAAAACAAAAACAAAAACAAGGGGCCACCATCTAGCTACTCCTCTACCAAGTACTTGAGAAAGAAAACAAAAAAGATCAAACTAAACTAAACTAAACCAACTAACGCTACCCGCTTGACCCCTGGCTCCGCAGCTTCACTTCCCGCAGCATAAGCATCGATTCACCTCCAGCAAAAACACACCAAAAGGCAAAACCTATACAATTTGCATAACAGTGTTGGCCCTCCATCACCCATCCGGCAACAAAACCACCTACGATCACCAAAATCTAAAATCAAACAACGCTGGGAGCCCCAGCAAACCCATCGAACCACGAAGGAAAACCCCAAATTTCCCTAAGCAAGAGAGTGAGGACTTGTTCAGTTGCAGGATATAGATGCATTTGAGGGGGTTTATCCCATAATTCCACCGGACATCTTTTGCTTGAGCTTCGTATTCCAGCCAACGCCAGTCATCCAAGCTAAAGATTTTGCTTTCACAAGCACAATCAAACGTAGTTTTGCCTTAACCAAGGGATAAAGAAATAGAGATGCAAAGGTTAGGGAAAGCCATCTGTTGGTTTTCTAGCTGCAGTTTTCTATCCTGCAATCAAACGCAGCCTGGAATAATATAAGGATCCGCATTAGCTCTCCTACAATCAGTGGCTTATTCGGCTCTAATTTACAATTCATTCATTCTCGGGCATAGTTGTTCACAAAACGTGGCATGCATGCGCTGGAGTTCGTCGCTTGCTGGTCTTAATGACAGCTTCATCTTCATCATCTTCGAACTTTATCTTTAAAGCTAGAGTGGCCAAAGAATCAAGTTGAGGAGAGAACGAACGAAAAAAGACATCATAAGCAAAGGGAGGTTTGATCAGGGATAGACATGAATGGAGTGCTTTCTGCCGGTTACTAGTCCAATACCATTCTATCAGACAAAAAAGGAAGCAAGGTAAAGCAGCGGAGGTAGGAAGAAAGAGATTGAGTGGTAGCAATCCCTCATTCTATTCTTCTTTCATTTCAGGTAGCAAGAAGCTCAGCGAACGGATAAACCCTAGAAGTAAGGGACTCCCTTACTTTTCCACCCACATTCCTTGCCTGTTCTAGCATCCCTTAGCATTAATCCAACAGCGAACTCAAATGATTGGGACAAGAATAAGCTGCTAGATGGTGCTAGAATGTGTTGTTCTCTTTGAAAGAATGCACTGGCCAAGCGCGGGAACATGCTGGAGTGTTCCTAGATCCATGTCTACTCAGGCGAACCCACGATTTCGAACATCGCCCTATTAAAATTTTCTGATTTTCTTCTCCTATTGCTACTGGTAGTGCTTCCTTCTTTTTATTGTGGCAACCTTCCTTTACTAGGCTTGTATCAATCCTCAACAAGCTCTTTTGAGGTGAGATCAGTCAGTCTAGAAAACAGAGTGGAAGGTCCGGGGAAGATGGTGGGTCATCAAAAAGTAGTTAAATCGATCGATTTGTTCATAGCAGTTAGACACAGATCCTGGTTTTCTCTACTGTTTGGGAGCCCTTGCGCCCACAAATAACCATTCAATCCTTGTGTGATGTCTCAAAACCCACCACAGTAGTTCAGCAGCAAACCACAACAGAATTCATGCCAGCATACATAGAACAACATAATGAAATAGTTGCTCCATTGCAAATGCTCAAGACCACCAACAAAGATTTTGAAATTTTCATAAAATATATTTTCTACAATATTTGAGATGTGAAAAAAATGTTTTGTTTCTTGTTGTCTGAGCTTACACAGAAAAATCGAATTCATACACTGGCTTATATTCATTATATCATCAATTATGGGTTCCCTCAGACCCCATTTGCTACAATTTTGTGCCTATTGTACACTTTACCAGGACCAATGGACATAAATGTACTCATGTATACTGTATACAGCGGCCGAAACATTGACTCGGTGCAAAACCTAGAAGGTCAAGTGTGTGAGCAACATGCTCAAATTATTCTTGGGTAAGAAGACTATCGAGTAGAGGGTGCTCTAGTTGTACATTTCTCCCCATCATTCTTCTATCTAGCTGTTGTGATCTGCCAACCAATAAAGTCTTAATATTTAGTATGCATACACAAAATAAATAAATAAAGGATCCAAAATATGTTGTGGCCAATACACCATGACACATGACAAAATGACACCATGCAATTGCTATACAAATATCATGACTCAGCTCTTCTTCATAATTTAATAGAAGGATAATCAATAAAATGAAGTACAACACATGCTTTATGCACGCAAGATTTCAAGGTTGGCATTATGAAAATCAGTACGCATTAACACAATGCACGCTAACAGAATATCAGGATGCATTAGAATCCCATGATCAAATCAAAATTATATACGTTTATACTAGACTCCACTATCAAGCTAGGCTTCAGTTCATAAATAATATAGAAGTTATGTCAAAATTGGATGATATTTTTGCTATCCATTAGATTCAAGTTCGAAAATGGCTTTCAAGTAATGTCTGTCTTATATGAAATCAATTTGAAACAAGCCCAAAAATGTTATTGTTCACAAGAATTATCCACATAACCAAGAGTGCAGATGATGTTGATGGCATACCAACTATCATAGATGAAAATGTCTTCATTAACACTTATCGAAATATAAGTCAAGGAAAACAAATAGAATAGCCATTGAATACTACATAAATTGAACTGAAAAAGACCTTAATTAGAGTAGCACCAACGAAGATCAACTCAGTTTATTTCTAATAGCCATATATAAAAAATATTAACTTCTAGTCTATGACCAATACAACAATCACAGATGTGTTCACAGGTGTGAAGAATGAAAGGTGCAGTGGGCATTAAACAGATGAAAATTGCCCAGATCAATACAAAAAATGCTTTGAAATGCAGGCACAGCCACAGGAGTAGCTATCCAAGCGATTGACATCAAAAAAATAAAAAATTGTATGGTACTTCTCAAGTCGAGATGGTCATTGACTTAGAATTTAAACTCCTACTATTAAAGAAAAAAAAACAGAATATTGAGAGCAGCAATTTGAGTAAGTTGTTGAGATCCCGAGATGGAATTGAGGACAAATTTGTAGCATGCTTCTCAAATGTCGAAGGATGAACAGTGAGATGAAATTTTGAGTCTGAAGCAGAAATATGACTCCAGATAGTTGTTTGATTATCAAATTCAAAATAAATTTCACAATGACTCAAAACATTTGGATCCAAACGGACACATGAGAAATATGATAAGCTTAGTGGAGATGAGGATGTGGTAAATGTTTGGTGAACTCAGATAAGTTATAAGAACACAAAAGTTGAGAGAAATTAAATAGGGATAAAGTGGAGGAAAGTCATTTGTAATGTAGGACAAAATTCCTAGAGAAGCGGATCCTGAATCCAAGATAAAGGTAAAAGGGCATCCCCATGCACGAGGCTCCCGCCACTGCAAGGCCTAGGAAAGGTATGTATGCAGCCTTACCCCGCTTGCGGAAAGGCTTTTTCTATAATTTGTACCCATGATACCAAGGTCATGTTGGAGCAACCTTATCATAGTGCCAAAGCCCGCCATTTAAATCTAGGATAAAGATCATAAAAAAAAAAAAAAAATTCAAATAACATATTAAAGTCAGCTCAAAGTTTCTGGATTTCCATGAAAACAAAATACAGAAGCATCAGTGGTAAAGTATAAATTTGATTAGGCAAAAAAAAAAAGTTGTTCTGATACAAGTGTTACAATCTGAGTCAAAAAAATTGAATCAATCTGGGTCATAAATGATATGAAACCATATCCATCTTGTTCAGCATCTTGGCCTTGGAAAGCATGAAAAGAACAACATACACAAGATTTGTGTTAATGCAAGAGTATTTTCAAGGTCTACAACTATTCAAGCAAAGTTAAACTAAGGCAGGGACAAGGGAAGCCAACATCTTCACGGAAGGTTCATTTCTTGATTTTTTTTTCAACCTAAACCCCTAAAAAATCAACTGAACATTCACGGTTCATTAAATTTTGTGCATTTGCAGATAAATGCATATACACCTATGCACATACATACAATCATAAAGAGAAAAACTTGAGCTAGTATACTTCTAAAGCTTCAGTCTTATGAATCTAAAATCAAAAGAACTTGTAATTTGAAAATCGACACGATCAAACATGATCAAAGTCTATGTGCATCCAAATCAGTTGACAGGCTGGGTTTTAACATGTTAAGTCACTGGTTTTAACTCCATTTATATGACCTATAGCATATTTTACCAACATTTACTCAATCGATACCATTATTTGTATATCGACTTGATGTGCAAATGAAACCTTACGATATATCTTAGGTACTTTAAATGCGCGATATCATGATACCTTTTTTAAAAAAGACCATTGTTAATTTTGCATCTTTGGGCAAGGTTCCAATCCTACTACAAGAATACTAGCTAAACCCTATATTTTTTAAAAATATTAATTCTGAATGCTGCTCTATCTTAATCTAGACATAACCACCAACCCTTCTCCCAACTATTTGGAGTCAACTTGAAGGATCCTCATTCACTAAGAATTCCCATTTAGTGTTAGCTTCCTTATATTTTCTTCTAATATACGAAAATAACTTGTACATGTAAATATACAAGAAATACATTCCCCTTATTTAGCTCTCCACCCAGAATGCACCTGTGTAGTATGACCTCTCTCCATCCTATTTCCCCTTAAATTAGATTTCAGATCTACATGTCTAACCTACTCTTATCTAGTTCATATGAATTAGCTCAAGTGAGATCGCTTTTACTTTTTACACAGATGGTAAGGAGGGAGGCAAAAGAGACTATCAGGGAGGATCTCATCCATTCCATGTACACAGAATCTTGCTCCCTGATCCTCCTCATGGATCTCTGTCTACATAACAGACCACCAACACACCTTAATTAGGAGGAAAACGACCTATCACGTCACTCTCTCCCAACTTTAATCCCCCTTTCTCTTTCTCTCTCTGCATGTGTAGTGTTGGGGGGAGGTATGGAAGGTTTCATCTACGCATGTAAGCTTCCTACCCTACCTAATCATCACCTCTATGCTCCTAAATAAAGCATCATAATCCAATTCCTAATCATAAACAAACAAATTACAAGAGTGGTGCCATTAGCCGAGAATAAGAAGTGCAAGTGAGAAAGAGAGTTTTAATGGATGAAGGGTTTACAACACTCATTGCATGTGTAACGATGACCATGCATACAGCCACGTGCATGGTGTGTATATGTGTGTCTGTTTTTGTGCATCTGTGCACATGTGTAAGTCTCCTCATAGCTTTCATTTTTTTATCTACTATTTTTCTTACACAAAAGTAACCAAAAAATATATATAATCCTGTCCTATGGACACTAAAAAAGGGCATCGCAGTGCACAAGGCTCCCACTACTGCACGCTCTAGGTAGGGTCAAACGTACATATTTTTTAACTGTACGCCCGTATGCGGGGAAGCTGTTTCGGTGTTTTGAACCCATGACCTCGACATCAAAGCAAACTTACTGTTGCATCGAGCTCACATTCCCTAGCCCATAGACACTAATTAACTTAAATTAAGCAAGAAAAAAACTTGCACTATAACTTTTATTATTTGAGAAGAAAAAAAAAACAAAAGACTGTCTATTCAAATATTCATCAATCGCAAAGAGCCATGGCCATAATCATCCAAGACTCGTCCCAACTGATTGGGCATGCTTTATAGATTATATATGGAACTCTTTTATAGTTGACATACTTTTGTCAAGGCTACGAATGGCATAAGCCATTATGATTTGTTGGAAAAGAAAACAGTGACAAAATATCGAAGCTATTTTGAAACTTAACCAAAGGACTAGCAACATTCTTTTAGAGTTTCGGAGATATCTAATTTATAATATAAGAAACACTACAGATTTATATTGTTTTCATCAAAGCAAGTTGAAACTTGCTGATTTTGGCAAAACCAATTCCATTTTTAGCTGGCACAAGCAATATAAGAAGCCAAAATATCAAGCCTTTCTAAATAATGCGGGGAAGATCAGAAAGAAGTTCCTTGATAGAAGTACAAAATGCTGTGAAAACACTTCATTATAGAGAACTTGACCTTGAATAAAAATGAATGGTGTTATAGGATTCATAAATATGAAATGACATTTGTTTTGCAAAAACCTCTAGGAAATGCATAGCACTTAGGCGGAAAGCAAGTCATGCGGCAGAGTGAATAAGTATTTTTTAATGACAGATATATAAACATTAATTAAAATTCACAAGATATAAACAGAAAATTTCAAATAAGTAATTTCTCTGGAAAAAGGTTATCAGCTTCATGTTTATCATGAGATTTAATGTAACATGAGTAAAATGACATTTTCTTCCTTACAAATAAAATAATAATATTAACCAATCGTTCAAATAAGTAGAAGGGCACAGTATTGGATGATGAATTATCAATACAAAACCTTAAAACAAACAATTTTATTGTAACAAAGGCAACCCTAGTACAATACAACATACTGTCTCTTGCAATATCTGACCCACACCATAAACTCACATTTAAGGACCACCTAGGCAGTTGGCCCCATGAAAAAGAAAAAAATTAATACCTTTTAAAAGATGGTACTAGGAAAAAATAAATTGATTAAAATGTGATAATAACTGTAGATTATTTTAATAATTTGGGGGTATTATGTGTATTATCCAAAAATCTAAGCATACCATTTTAAAAAAAATTTATGTTTATAAAGAATTATGATAGAGTCCAAGACACTATAAAAAATTACATGTTAACTATCATTCTAAAACGTTAGCGCAGGGAAATTTGCCTAAGATCACCAAATTCCTTGTGGCCAAAAGTTTAGTACGCTTTGACAAGGTTAATGGAAGTGCTGACACTTTTTCTCAACCATAGACATAACATACAAGAATTCGCGCCACGGAATGAATCGAGGAACTGAGGACGTTTCCAATACCGACAGCAGCTCCGGCTGAAGCAATTGTAGCAGCTCTGGCACCTATTGATTTTGCACCTTCTAACATTTCGAGACGAGAATTTACAAGAATTTTAATCCTTGCTCCTCAACAGGTGCAATCTTATATGTAATGATTGACCATTACACTTGCTATTTGGAATTACAGGTGCAGCATAGACAATGTGACATTTAATAACATAGACAGACAATAGCAGCACCAGTAAACTATTTTCAAAAATTAAAAAGTTCTGTTGAAATTTTCATAATCCAATACATATGAAGCAACATTTAATCTCACAGTACTTGCAATGTTCAGAAAATGCAAATTTATTTTTCATAAACATAATTCTCAGACACTGACGCAGTTCATGCCTATCTAGTACAAACTCCACTGAATTCAGTTTTCTTCAAAAACATATTCATGCACTAATTCACATAAGTATCAGAAATGTTACTCACATCAGATTCAAGAAAGTTAATATCAGCTATAAGTCAGATAATCTCCTCTTATTCGAAATTATATTCATGGTCATATCCTTTTATACTATCATTTTGCAAGAAAATAATACAAATTCATTAAAAAGAACTTCAAATGTTCTGTTGATGCAAGAATGTAACCTCTGTCTAAGTAGAAATAATATCACGTAGGAATATAATCCTCTTAAAAACTTGGTCGCTAGTCTACCCAAGGGAGATGATTGAAGACTATAAGTTATGCAGAATGCAAGTTTTCATCATAGCATACCTTGAATCAGTATATAATGCTGTAAAACATAAGTAATAATTAAAAATTGACATGGAGATGTTCAATATAAAATTGTTCAACGACGTACAACTTCACAAACTAGAAGAGATATTGAATGGGTTAAGCAGCATCAAGACCTTACACAGTTGATTGGAGCTCCATAGATTCTGAGTTATCATTCTCCTGTAATCCCAGAAAGCAAGATTCCAGTGTCATGATCATTACAGTTCTCAGAAGAGAAGATAATTGAATCAAACAATCCTTCCTAACACTTAACATGATTGAAGAGAGTCGTTCAGCTTATTACCTCAATTAACAAATCCTTTCTGGTAATTAAACCTATAACGCGAGAAGCACGAGGGACAACAAATATATGCCTCAATCCTAACTGGCGGAAAAGATTGTACACCTGTCATAGGTAAGATAATGTGTTTTATAAATATACAAAATATGCTGACTCACCTTGCAATGAAGAAAAGAAAAAAAAAAGGGAAATATAAGAGTACTCACCTTTGCCAAAGTCATATCCTCGGGCACAATATAAGGAGAAGGGTTAAGAAAAGGGGCAAGATCTAAGTACAACTCCAGTTCTTCCTCAGTCAGATGAATTTCCTCTATGGACGCTCCTTTGCTTGAAACAGGCTTCACAAAGTCACTGAAGTTGTGCCTAGACAAGAAAAAAGAGATGCTACATCAACTATATACAACAGAGATAAAACATTCACAGCGAAAAGACATGTACCTGTCGGATATGCCTCTGATATCACAAGGAAAAGGACTATTCTGAAAATCTGCTTTTGACTGTAGAAGAACCAACAAGTGACTGCAAAATCAGCAGTCACATAAGACATTTAAGCCATATTTTGACCCTCTGATCAAAGATGAATGGACGAACTGCATATATTTGCAAGTTCCTACCTACGAAGAATTAGACCTATCACAAGTGTCTCTCCATTCTGTCCATGATCTACCACCTGGACACCACATCATATGGGATAAATTATAGCAGGCAGCAAAATGTGTCACAAAAAATCAGAAAAATTTGAACACAGTGACTCACTGGGAAACCATTGTGCTTGTTGCTTCGCAAAATAGAAACTATGTCTGCAACTTTAACAATACGAGAAAAGTAGACAACCTGTCATGTGTCATCGAAGCAAAAACACTAAGTTAGAAGCTGATGTTATTGAAAGTAAAGTTTCTATACCTGTTTCAAAGCCGATGTTTGACTACCTTTTGATTTTTGCATGCCTCCTTTGCTGTCATAGTACGCATGTACTGTTTTGGCCTAGATTCAAGTAAGGGGATGCCCCTTAGTTGGGCTTGCTCTTCATACAGCCCACTGTTGAAAAAATCACCAACAGCCTGCACAAAAGTAATTTAGTACATTCATGAACTGCATATTTGTAGGAGGCATGAAATCAAAGAACACACCTTTGATATTAGAAGAACAAGCATGATAAGGGGTAAGAGTTTCAAGTTGTTTGTGATCTCAACCATAATAACGCATAAAGAAACTGTCATTCGCATAGAACCTCCAAGAAAAGAAGCAGCGCCAAGTAGCGCATACCTGGATTAAAAGTCAAACTTTAGGTTAAATTTGTTTAAGTACAAATATAATGCATATTAATACTTCTCCTCTTAAAGCTAAGAAAACCATAACTATAAACCATAAGCATCCCGACTTCTAAATGTCATCTTCCAATAATACTGGACCAAAATTAACAACCATGCGGAAAGAATGCTACCATGTTTGCCCCAAAGCATCCCTGGGAAGCTTTTGCAAACAAGGTTTTTTAGTGTGCCACAAGGTAGAGTTAGGGTGTTAATTTGGGGCCAAAAATGCCAGGTTTCACCTTGGTGGTTACTAAGAAAATAGATTTTACGGCCTTATTTGGGACCTTTCAGGGGACATGTAGCGTATTCCATGTTGAGAAGCAAAACTTAAATTACTACTGTATGAAATGGATAAGTTTTCCATACATAAAATCTTAAAATTGGTTTTTGACAAAATAAAGTAAAGATATAGCGATAAGACTTACGTTCCCTCCTCAACATTTAGTTTCTTGTAAAATTTAACCACAAACATTCCAACAAGCCGACCATAGGTTGATCCAATCATTATTCCAGGAACAAACTGACCAGCCGGAACAGCAGTTCCAAATGTCACCACTGCTAATGAATAAAACATGACCTGATAATACAATTAAACAAAAAAAGAAAAAGAATTACATACACAAAAAATGTGTATATAAGCAATGCTGTATGATAAACAAATTCAGTGAAAAGAATATCTAAACAGAAGAAGCATTGATATCTGAAAAATGAAACATGATCAATAAAAGATGGATGAATTCATGCATTTATTAGAATTCAAAATAATGTATGAAATAAAAACTAACAGTAAGGGAGGCAGAAACCTAACAAGCTGTTTCAGCTCAAGCCAACCAGTAAAGAAGGAAACACATTTCAGGGAAAGAAATGAAAATGAAAAGATTCTACCCTTAGAAAAAGAAAAGATCATAGAAGTTACTTGTCTACAGGAACCTAGTGGCTAATCAACTATGCATCATGCAAGAAAAAGAAGAATGAAGCTTGTGGGAAGACGCAATAAACATGGAGGTATGGAACAACATAAAATTAAAATAGTCATCAGGGATTATCAAGAGGAATAAAAACCAGTAATTAGAGTTCATGGTTCAACTCAAACAAGCATATTCGAAGCATAATCAAAACAAATCCATGTCTCTTCAATAAAAGCACTGTTTTTATCAAGTATGGAGCAGGATTATGAAGATGGCATGTGCTTTAAAAAAAAACAATACAGATACTGAAACTGTATATGCCCATGTTGATCACAAAACAAATACCAGTTTGCAAACACAATCAGCAAGTTTCTTTGATACATACCAAATTAGAAACACAAGATGCAATAGGAAGAGAGAGGGAGGAAAGGGTACATAAGCTACCGCTTCACTAAAATCAGCCACCATACGAAAAGATAGGGGGAAAATATCTGGAATTAGAAATCCTAAAAAACTAAACTGAGGAAATGATGGGTTATGAAATTAATGCACTTGAGAAGAAAATAATCCAACTTCTATCACATCTTTTAAAAGAGGAAAGATGCTTGATTTTCAATATGGCCAAGCTGGTTAGCATTGACCTTCATATGCAAGCAGTGTTCCCAAATAACATGATGGTCAACTTCCGCTAGTAAATGATGGATGGATGGAGAAGTGAATTTTGAAAGAATATTTTCAGTACACTTCTTGGTACATGTCTAGGTCAATACATATGCCGTACAGACATTGATTTTAGTGCGTAAAATATCATCAGTATTACTTAAACATCAACCACACAGTAAGGAACAAGGCTGGTTGAACTGTCCCGAACCAGGAGGTTCAAGCTTAAGTCAAATTGAGCCAGTCAAGAACCAGAATGGTTCAACTGGTTTAGATGGTTCGGCCCTTAACCAAACCCCGATCCTCCCATGGTTCAGTTTTGCAATCTTTCTCCCTCTCTCCCTCCACAGACTTGTTCGCGATCTCTCTCCCTCTCCCTCCCCCTCTCTCTCCTATGATCTCTCTCCCCCTCACTTGACCGATCTCTCCCCCTCTCTCAATCAAACCATGCAACGACGACGGCAACAATAGATTGTGCGACATTGACAGCGAATGGGTACAATCAATCTCTCTCTCCCTCTCCCCCCTCTCCCTGTCCCTCTCTCCCCTTCTCTCCGAGCCCCTAGGGTTAGGTTTAGGGTTAGGATTTTCTCTCCCACCCCCCCTCTCCCTCCCTCCCCCTCTCTCTCCCACCCCCCATACCTCCCTCTCCCTCTCCTCTCTCTTACTCTATCTTCCCTTCTCTCTCTTACCTTCCCTCTTTCTATTTCGGTACGCCCCAGAAGGGCACAGTACAGACTAGACCTGATCAAATTTTGAGCAATCCGCCAAGCCTAATTGAGCCCAGAGTGTTTTGGATGGGCCTGGGCCTTGTTTTTAAGCCTGGCAACCTAAGCTCAGCCTAAAATTAGAGCTGACCCATTAAACAAGCCAGACTCGGGATTACAAAGACTCAGCCCAAGCCCGATATTTTTTCGATAGATAGCATGGTATATAACCCTTAGGCTTTAGCCCATGCTCGCCCGGTTTGGCCTTCGCCTCAACCCCCGACCAAGCCACCAATTCCTCGACTCCAAAACCCTGACAAACGGCTAGAGAGGGACAAGAGAGAGAAAGAGAGGCCCCTTCCTCCTGCCATGGTGATCCTCTATGGCTCTACACCGTGGTTGCGAGAGGGGCAGTGATCCTTGCTGAATTCGCTGCCATGCTAGACAACACTGACACCATGACCCGATGGATCCTCGAGAAGCAGCCCCTGGACTTCGACTCCAAGCTCTACCTCTCCCAAGACCGCTACATCTTCCATGTCCTCTAATCCAATGGCCTTATCTTCCTCTGAGATGGCTAGCGATGGAAGTCAGTCCAATGCCACTCCCCACTAATTCCATTCAGTTATCGATATTATTGCTTCAAATCATCATTCTAATCCATTTTAGTTTGACGTGGTGTTAATAGATGGCATATTTTGTCTAAGGTCGAGGGTCTTGATTGGTTAATGAGAAAAAATTTGGATTTTTAGGGTTTTCGGTGGGTTGTTTCTATAGCTTCTTGTTTATCCGGTAACAAAATGATGGATGGGTCTCCTCAGTTCAGATCTCCATTAGCTTTTCCACATGGATGGTGATCATCACCAAAACCCTCGGAAGAATGAAAATTATTCTTTTGATCATCATCAAAGACACCATGAACTCCCAATGAACTACAAATAGCATAACACGAAAAAAATTTCCATCATTTGATCCGAACTCAAGCAGAAGAACGGAGAAGTGTATAGCATTCATCTCGTGGCCGCCGGAGGAAGTGCTTTTTCCTATAGCTTGTTACTAGAAAAAAATTGTATGGTGAAGCCCGGCCCAAAGATGCGTGGCGCGGAGCCCAAAGCGCCTGTCCTTGAGCCTAAGAAGTAGGTTCAAAGGTAGGGCTGGGCTCAGCCAGGCCCGGGCCTAATTTTGGTCATACCTAGGGCTGACCCCGGCCCTTGGCGCAACCCACTCGATAAGCAAGTCTAGTATGGACCTATGTCGTACCGAGCCAGTTGCCGACCGGTACGACCCCCGATACTAGTTCGACAAACCTTGAACTAAGAAATACCATAAATACTTTTGTAGCTAACATGTATGTCTCTCCAGGTAAATGGTAGTAAAAGACAAAATTATCAAGTTTCAACACTATATGTTACAAATAATAGCAAGAAATTGAAAAAAGAAAGAGAAAAAAAATAATCTACTTTTAATCAAGGTTCGTTGTCTCGGTACGGAACTACATACCGGTGGGAATGCCCGTAGGTATTAATAAGAGAAATATTTGTTTATTTCCAGTATGCACGTTTACCATTCTGTCTGAAGCCATTTGAGGCACAAAGTAACAAAAAAAAAGAGCTTTAACAAACTTACCAGTTAGTAGAAGATAAGAGAGCACATAAACGACAAAATCATGCCTCCCTCTTCAACCTACTTCCCTTCTCTTTTCTTTCTTCCTATCCATTTGCTTATTTAATTAATTCATTTATTTTATTTTTTCATAGCCTTACAAGTCTCTCAATATTTCAGCTCATACTTTCCTTGGGGAAGAAAAGAGCCACCAAGGAAGTATTTGCCACAATTTTTGCTTGGTGTCCGCTAGATCAATAAAGTTAGAAAAATAACATTAGATATGCATGATACTTGCCATCTTCTCAGTTCTTGAGATGCAAAATGCAACACGGTCATCCATACTTGTAACCTGCGAAATTTCATTTAATGGTTCTATAATCGGCACACGTGAATAGACAGGCTTACTATATTGATATAGTCTCAGGGCTCCATCTTTTACATAGTTTATGTTTTTTTGTTATTTCTGTGTTTTCCATCCAAAAACCATGTTTAGGCTTGGATTTTCAGTTGAATCATATACTAGGACTGCCAAGCAAAAAGGGACCACCTAGGTGTGACAGGAAGCCTAACCCAACCCTAAACCACCACACTTAATTGCTTGAGCCTTGGCCTTTCTTCAATGCCCACGGCCATCACTCATCTCTCGGAATGGAGGAGAATGGATGATAATCTTGGAAATAGAATTGCACATGTTGAATGTATGGAAGAAGTTAAAAAAAAAATATACAGTATAAATCTGCAGAAATACGTAGAAATCTGCAGAAAACAGCACAGCGAAAAAAATACTATTCACATGAACAGTAACTCGACCCGGTTACTATTCACGGAACAATAACTCGGCTTATAAAAAGAGAGGACAACAGCCAAAAAAAGAAGAAAAAATCCTAGAAAGGTGAATGCCATCGTGGGCGAAGCCCTAAGAGACCCTTTTCCTTCCACTTTCTTCCTGCTTCTTGATCTATTTCTTTTTGGAGCCACCTTCTTGACCCTGTCATCCTTCATCTCGATACATTGGTGGAGTGTGGCCTGAAGATTCTCATTGAATTGGAGGGACCAAACTCGCAAAGGTAATTATCCGACTAGTTCTATCATTATCTTTTGCCCAGCCCACGTTTCTTCGTCCATCAATCATTATCTCTACCCATCATCATTACCATCGTTGCCATCTATCACATCCTTGGATCCCGAGATTATTGGAAGTATTTTTTTTATTGTTCTGTTGTGGTTATTTTCGGTTTGCTGCACTAGTTATATTTCATTGATTAGGCTTCATTAATAAGATATCTATCATGTTCTATTTTGCGTTCACATACCTCTATGATGATCTTTTGGAGTGATGAGTATTTGCTGAAGTGTCTAATTAATCGCATCATAATTGATTATTAAGAAATCAATCTACACCTGTAGTAATCGATTATAGGTTGCACCATATATTCATAACATGGCTATTGCAACTCATAATATGACTGAGTTGCTAATTTTTGACCCCATAAGGTGAACGAAAAAGTGTCAGAAAATATCCACAGATGCAGCTGAGGTGCTCAGCTGAGCAGAAACAGACCCTCAGGATCCTCCCTAGGGCCTAGAGAAATGGAAGACAGGAAACATACTAGAAAAGCAAAGTCAATCAAAATGGCGTAGCTATATATAACAAACAAAGTTGAAAAAATTATAGTAATAACTCAATGACAACAAAGTTTTAATACCAGAAAGGTGAGAAGGCTTTGAGCACTATACTCATGAAATGTTTTTGCACTAAATAAATTGCGTATTGCGTCATCCTGCCAAAAAAACAGCAAATATATAGAGACTTAGAAAAGAGGGGGAAGAATGAAATTTAATGTTAAAATATATTAACATCGAATATGATGCCTGAATATTATCAAACCTGTGTATTGAAGAAAATGGTTGCCAGATCATTGTATTCTTTATCATCAGAACAGTAAAACTGTATGCGGCAAAATTAAAGAAAAAATAAGAAAAAAAAGCCAATATTTACAAGATAAACAGCAACAGAGAAAACATCATAGACATCAATATGATAGACATCTCACATTCACGAAATTTCCATCTGTCCCAGGTGGACGAGGGCATTCAATATCAGGATTAACTTCTGAATTAGGGCATGGACTGCACTTTCTAAATAGTGGTAACCCAAAGGAAATAACTGAGGTTATCAGGGATATAAGGCACACTTCAATGATCTGCAAGATTTTGCACCAAATTCAGACATCAAGCTCCTAGATAGGTGCAAGATTTGAAGTAGGATAGCAGAGAATTGAGGAAAAAAATTACAGCTGATGTCAGCCAAAGTTCTTAACATACCTTAACTCTATTCCCCTTCTTATGCAAATCTTTTCGACGCCAATTAGTTATATAAAGAGTGAGCTGATTAAATAAGGCTCCTGAATAAGAAAAAAAACAGCATAAGACCAATCACCAAAAGAAGATATCAACCATATAAACTGGACAGGTAATCTGTACATTTTTTTTAATCAAAAACAAGGTTAATGAAAACCCACCAAGAAGACCACCAATAACCCCGATAATGGCCATGGGCAGTAATTCCTGAAAAGAGTAGTCTTCTTGACCACTTTACGTGTAAAATAGCATTATATAAATACAGCACTCAATGAAGTATTTGTGAATTAAATATGCAAAAAAATGAAACAAGATCAATGTCTAACCCTGATATGTCCCAAATTATGAAGCCACCAGAACCAAAATGTCCACATTTCCCACTCTTGCACCAGCCCATCGCAGACCGAACCACAACAGCCACAACAGCAGATGTAAAGAAAACTCTCCACATAAGCTGGCTTCTCCACCTGCAAGAAACAACAGGACAGCATATATTATCCACTCTCTTTCAAAATCTCAATAAGTTAGTGCCAAAATTTGAACATAAGAAGGAACATAAAGACAAAACTGAGCCTCAAAGTCCTTTTTGGTCAATTTAGCCAGTTTGGGCTAGTTCAAGGAAAAATTGACCAGTTTCAATCCAGTTTTGGTGGTTGTTGGCTAGTTTCAGCTGAAACTAACCAAAAATGATCATGGAAGCGATGTTTATTCATAATTTTGATATTTAATGACACATTGGGCCATTTCTTCATTTGGTTAAACAAATAATGTTGATTATATGTTTTTAGTTACAAGAATTGATACTTATAAATGAAAAATCAAAAATCTGAGAAGTATTTTCCTCTTATTAAACATGGACTTCTGTTTTCAAAAATTTACAAGTATTTATGAGTTTGGTCTTAAGCTATTCAAAAGCACTGTAGTTTTTTTCAAAACAAATGTAGGAAGTCTTCTTTTGGGTCTTTGCAGGATTCTATTCCTATTTAGCAGATCATGTTGGCTGATATGTAGATTCGAAAAACCTAAGCTCCGGTTGTTAGATCTGAGCGCATATTATAGGCATGCAAATAACATATATAGTTGTGTCTTCATAAGTTACATATTGTGCTTGATACAGTGGTATTCAAGATATCAATTTCTTAATCATTTGAAACTTTTTATGCTAGTGCATTTACCTTTTCATAGAGACATATAAAGTTAAGTATTTAATGACTGGATTATCATCAAACAACTAAAAATAGCAAAGTGCTTTACAAGAACTTATTTTTTGACAAACTGCTGTAAACGAACTTTCTTTTTGCTAGCACTAGTGACAAGAGTTAATAAGCAAAAAATACAGTTCTAGAAGCTAAAATTTGTGTACAGAAGGGTGAGGAGAAAAGCTTTTTTACCATGAAGTAACCTCTTCCAGGGCAAAGAGTACACCACCAACAGGAGCTCTAAAGGCAGCAGCAACTCCAGCTGCACATCCACAGGTTACCTTTTCAAACATTGAAAAGATATTCATGAACTGAATCCAACAACTATTAAAATACTCATGTATAGAAATTTAAATTGCTAAGCTAGCATCACTGTTACTGCAGACAGAGATGAGAAGGCAATAATCATGCAATTGCACAACTTCACAAGTGTATCTTTGCCCATGAGCTCATGTAAAAATGAATTCTCAGACAATCTCTATTTCTGGTCATCATTACAAACCATTTGTATATCATCTGTATGTGGATTCCCCACACCAAGAATTAGACAAATAAGACATAGAAGTAGCAGTCTATTCCATGATCCAATTCCCAAATAATGTTGTAATCATGAAAATACTAGAGAGTATTTCATATCGTGAAAATATTCCATCATTTATCATCCTATTGAAATTTTCCAGCTTAAATCAGAATGCTTGTGCATATGTCACCCTAGTACAGTCTTTCTATACTTGTTCAACCCCTAATAGTTCCGCTTGCATTTAGGTTATATCATGCTCTCTGCATATTTTTTAAGATAACCTAAAGGAACAACATTTTCTATTCCATTAGAAGCTTATAAAGCAAACTATCTTGACAATAGAGGTCTTTATTTGTGACTTTAAAGGTGAAACAAATAAATGCAGAAGTTATGGATAATAAACAAACACAAAGTGCAAATTTTGAGAGAATGAAAAACAGGTAGTTAATGATAGAGGAGCTCTTACATCTGGTGGAAAAAAGTTGTAAAGCACGCTTTTCCACATGAAGTATGCTTAATATGAGATAGACTGATACCATGCTGCATGGAGAAGGAAGTTGACTATGGTTTGAATGGCTTTCAAGCTAAACCAGATCACTGATATTGGGGGAAGATCTATAAATATTATTTTAATCGAGTGATGGCAAAGGGTATACAATGGTATCAAAGAGAAATAGGCTGAACAATGGGTATTTGGTTTGATGAAGTCTTAGTTCAGTTAGCCAAGAATAACAACTCAAAACACCATCATGCCAAAAGGACCCTACCATGTCTCTCTAAATAACACGGGCATGCATGCACCATCTACATATCTATGTACACCATAGATCATGATTAATGATAAGGATTTTGATTTTGAGATGTCCATCGCTGATTTTCAGTAGGAAGCATTTGGAGCCAAATTGTCTCAAACATCCTAGCCAATACATACATATACATTCATGCATTCATACATACATGATAGATATACATATATATGTCTCTGTGTGTGTATATCTATATATATGTATCTGTGTGTGTGTATATATGTATGTATCTGTCTGTGTGTGTGTGTGTATGTGTGTGTGTGTGTGTGTGTATATATATATGTATGTATGTATCTGTGTGTGTGTGTATATATATATATATATGTATGTATGTATCTCTCTCTCTCTGTGTGTGTGTGTGTGTGTGTATATATATGTATGTATGTATATATATGTATGTATGTATGTATATATATGTATGTATGTATGTATCTGTATATATATATATATATAATATGTGTATTTATATAATACATGTATATATCTGTATATACATATATGTATATATGTGCATGCATGAATAAAGAGGTAGAAGTGAGAGAGTCTCTTGAGCTAGAACCCTGTGGTAGGATTCTAGTCAATATATTGTCAGTCCAAGATTAAAGATAGACCCTCTAGACTGAAGATCCATCTTTTGATCTTTTGACCATAACACACCGACACTAAACAAATCTTCACAAAAGTTTTAAAGATTCACCAACTGTAAATTGTGTGGCACAGCATGACAATGTCAATACAACTGCGGCACCAAAAGGTATGACACAGCATTTAAATTAAAAAACCCAGCCATTGACAAAGACCTACATATCTTGAAACATATAATTAACCAAATTTCAACAGTTTGTATCCTTGTAAACCATAGAACAAGACATAAAATATCTTTCTGATATTTTTTATTATATAAATAATGAATGCATTTCCAATTTAGATGGAACTGATTTTATAACAATAGGATTTAAGAACAAATATCTCTCCCTCTCTCCGTGCATACAATATAACCAACAATACACAAGAAGTTTGGTACAAAACTTCTTCCTTGATAATGATTTCTTTCACAAATGTCAAGAATAACATTGTCTAGAATATAACATTTCTTTAACAATCATTCTTCTTTAACAGCAACCTCCAAAGTCAGTTCTGAAGAATCATGTCCAATATAAAAATAGTGCACAAAACAATGCCCCCATTACATCATCACCATGAGTACCACCTGGTCTACCATCACATTCAATCATAAATATCACTACCAGCACCATCACTCTTAATGAGCCAAAAACACAAACTGAAGCATCACCATCAGCAATAATCCCCACTAGATGAAAGATCTCATGTATACCAATAAAAACATTAGGAATAGCTCTCATGTTGTCACAAGTAGCAACTTTCATGGACTTATAAATCCAGTGAGATACCAGAAACATTGACATTGCTGTTTTGGATGTTGCAATGAATACTATGAAACTTTTGATTTTTTTCAATAAAAAACAAATAAGACTCGACATGCTGGGCGGTTAGCTTTTTCAACTTTTACTCTAGACTTATTGCGTGATGTCTACTAAACAATGTTGAAAGAGTGGTCTAACATCAAATCCATAACTATAACATTAGCATACAGACAAATGCAAGAGAATCTAAGAACTGTCACAATAACAATTTAACATTCAGAAAAGCAAATATACAAATATATCCATACAAAATATCTGAATGGATCGGAATTTAAACATAACAGAATGTGAGTCAAATATGTAAATAACTACAATTTAAAAAGCAACTTCCAAATGCAGTATCTCATAACAAAAAAGAATGTGAGGAATACCATAATTCAGAGAGGAACAGACAACTCACAAGGTCTCGGCGATCTCGATCACTCTCGAAAATGCGTAACCACCTTGAACTTAGGTGATACTTTGTGGATCCGCACTGTATATGTTCATATCATGATGGCCATAAATTAATAAAAATGAAACACTAGTATTTGATAATATGCTGAGCAAAAAAATAAGGGAAGTAAATATAAAATTGGCCGCATGTATTAAAAATTTAAATAGCTAGAGTCAAGTTGCATACAACAAGAAAGGAAAAAGCAATCACAAAAATTCTGAAGTAACACTACCAAAGTTTACTAAAGCAATAAAGTGAAAATTAAAATTACATGTCAACATGAAAATGAACAATTGCATAGTTGATTGTAAGTTTGTAACCAGTGCTTCTAAATTGTGCTCCATGAATAAGGCTAATTCCACAGCCAAAAGGAATCAGGTTAGTTTTCATATGGCTCAATATCAACATACTGAAAAGTAGAAGCATCATTTGATGTGAAGCATGGGTACTTTCTTAAGATAGCCGTCTACAAAGCCTATACTTAGGATATCACCTGATACCGGTCAAACAATTCCCATTAGTATTCATTTGTTGGTTTATCACATACCAACAGGATATGGTATGGATACCACCCGGGTCAAGTAGCTTCAACAGTGAAAAATGGCATCCCTATGCAAGAGACTTTCCCCACTACATGGTTTGCAGAGGGTCAGATGTATGCAACCTTACCCCTGCATGCGCAAAGGTTGTTTCTGTGTTTCGAACCCATGATACACAATTCACAATTGAGCAACTTTACCATTGTGCCGAGGCCCGCTTCTAGGTTCAACACTCATCCAGAATTTATTGAAGAAAAACCCCCTTCAACCTTCATCATTATGTGCCCGCGCTATGGAAGAAAAAGCTTATGGAAGGAAAGTGGTGAAGAGATAAATCTATAAGCATAATCATGCCATCTAGCTTTCTCCCAACTATTGGAAGTTGGCTCTATGGATCCTCATTCGCTGTGTATTCCCATTTTGGGTCACCTTGTTACTCCAGGTTCCTCTATATCCTTCCTCGCAATCTCCTTCCATGTTATCTCAAGTCTTCCACTCCTTTTCTTAACACCTCCAACACAAAGTAATGCCCCCTTATTGGAACCTCCTCACATCTCCATTCTACATGTCTGTACCATCCCGGTCAATTTTGTCATTGTCGTTAATTTGTGCAACTCCTACAACTACTCTAATATATTTATGTTTTGTTTAATCCTTACTAGCTTTACCACACGTCCATCATAACATTCTATTTAGTAATACATTCAACTTTTTTTCATGTACTTTCTTTATTGCCCAGTATTCTGAGCCATGAAACATGACAGGCCTATTGTCTTATAAATTTTTTCCTGAAGTCTCCAATCTATGAGTCTAGCATATAATATTCTGGATGCCCATATCACTTAATATTCCTAATGCACCTCATCATTTTGTGCAACCAACTCTAATTCTATTACATATATCATCATCAAGCTTCCCATTATTTTGTATAATAGACCCTAAATAATAAAATAGGTCACTTATTGTATCTCTTGATCATCAATCTTAATTTTTGTAACATCATCATTCATTTTCACTAAATCTACATTCAACATACTTTGTCTTTGTTCTACTAATCTTTAAGCCTTTATCCTTTAATGTTTTCCTCTGTAAGTCAAACCTACTACTAAATCTAGTTCTCTTTTCATCAAACATCATATTGTCTGCAAATAGCTACAATACAGTAATTTTTTTTTTGAATATTAGTAGTAAGTTCATCAATAATTAGTGCAAAAAGATACAGGCTTGGTATTGGTCCTTGATGCAAACTCATAGTAACTGGAAATACACTTATTTTATCACATCAACTCCTAAGACTTGTCAATGTCTCAGCATACAAGTCCTCAACTTCAACAGACCAGTTGTAAAATATTCCTTCTTAAATCCAATCAAATTACTTTACTTAGTATCCTATTATTAGATTTCTCTCTGTTAGTGAAGACCATATATAGACTTTTCGCTTTCTCTGCATTCCTATCAATTGTCTAAGTAAAAAAAAATAGCCTCCATTATGGATCATTGTAAACTAGTTATCAGAAACAATTGTTATTCTTCTGAATCTTTGTTTATTTACCTTTTCCCATAATTTTATAGAGTGACTTCTAAACTTAACTTCCCAATAACTAGAATAGTTTCATAGACCTTTATTCTTATATATAAGTACTACAATTCTTCCTGGTCATATGATGTTTTCTTGGTTTTTAAACTTTCATTAAATAAGTTAGCCAATTAACCCAGCTACTCCAATGAGTTTCCAATTCTCAATAGGTATTTCATCTGGCCCAAATGCCTAATATTTTGTGTTCTTTCCAAAACTATCTCCACTTCACTTTGATGAATTGTGTAAATAGAACCTTCACTTGTACTTACTTTTGTTTCAATAAAAATTTCTTGTTTAAAGTTTTCAAAATCATAACTCCACCTTTCTTTAATTTCTCATCTTTCACTAATATCTTATTATCCTCAATTTTAATGCATCTCAATATTCAATGTCTTTAGATTTCCGCTTTCTAGTTTTAGCTATTTTATAAATTTCATGCCCACCTTCTTTTTAATGAAACCAATCATAGAATTTATCATATGATGCATATCCCACATTTTTCTCTTTTAGATTCCACCATCTTATCTTAAGACATTTATAAATCATTTTCTTCTTGCATTTAATGTACAAATAAAATACTAATAATCCATGTTGTGTGGTTAAACTCACTACTGGTATTATTGGTGTCACCTTGCAATCCTTACATATTGATATTCCTCTTCTTTTTAATGAAAACGTAATATACTTGTGACAAATTTAATCGACTCTTAAAGGTTACTAGATGTCCATCTCCCTTCTTAAAATATGTGTTTGCAACTGCTAAGTCATAAACTACTGCAAACTCAAGAATCAGAACTCCTATGAAATTCTACCCCAAGACCAAATCCACCATATGCTTTCTCATATCCCATATTGCTCTTCCTTACATGCTTATTTAAATAACCATCTATAAGCATCTTTTCTTCTTTAAGAAAACCTTGCATTGATCCATCCAGTTCCTCCCAAAACTGTTTCTTAATCCTCTCCTGCAAGTCTAATGTGGTATATAAGCACCAACTACAACAATAATCTCCTCATCTAAAACTAATTTAATAGCTACTAATTTATCCTATATCCTTTTTACATCTACAATTTTAATATTCATTACCAAGTTTCGCTGAATTGGTACCAAGGGTCATACCGACTGGCTACCGATTCGATACAGTACCAGTAGTACCGTGTCGACCTAAGGCATGCCAAAACCAGAGGGAGAGAAGGAGAGGGAGGGAGAGAGGGGGGGGGAGAGAGAGAGAGAGAGAAAGGGAACAACGGGCATAACTTTAATCTCCAAGCCCCGATATGTGTCAGTGTTGTCTGCAGCAGTAGCAATGCGGTGGCAAGAAAGAGAGGTGGCGGCATTGTGAGAGAGAAGAGAAAGTTAGAGATGGTGGTCCATGGTCATCTTCACCATCGTCGTTGTCATCATTATTGGCAATGGCAGCGGCAGTGATGGAACCCTAACCCTAGCAAGGGAAGCTGCAAGAGAGAAGTTGCAAGAGGCAAGGAGGATCAGGAGAGAGGGGAGAGGAGGGTTTGAAGGAATTGAACCCAGTTCCATTCTTAAATAGCTGAAACTGCTTGAAAATAGGCAGAACCAAGTGATTCACCTCAGTTCAAGCTGGTTTTGACCTAGGACCGAATCAGGTGGCCGAGCCATCCCAGTTCCTAGCCAGTCCGGTTCGATATGCCGTGAATCGCCCAATTTAGGATAGTACGGCAAACCCACTCCATTTCTAGTGTTATCTTTACCTACATATAATAATTTATAACCATCCAAAGTATTCTTGGATTTATTACATTTCTATTTTGTTTTTGTAGACTAACAATGTTGATTTTCTTGTATCATTGTATCCACTAATCTCTACTTTTTCCCCTCAAAGTTCAAACATACCATGTAGCAAATCTAATTCTCCTTTTTTATATAATGACCTCTTCAGGTTGACCATCATTGTACTGGATTTCTACTAGATGACTCTAATCCAAAATAACCCTTGCTCGTTTGTCACTACAACCAAGTTACTTATCACTTGTGGGCAACCACCTAACCAACCCTTGCTTATTTGTCACTCAACCAGGTCACGCTGTAACAGTCATTTATGGACAATAGAAGACAAAATTATAGATAGCTTAATAAACTAGACACAAACAATATGATACATACCATAGTTATATATGAAGAGTCTATACTCTATACCAATTATTTTGTATTCCCGCTACATCCCTGTCCTATCTTATCAACATTCACCATGTTAGTGTGTCTGCATAACATACTATCCATATTTTGTATCCAAGTCCACTCTTCACAGGCCAGCATTTCACACATGTTGGCATAAATATAATGCATAATCCAGTAAATGGATAAGCAACTGGTGTACTTTTGACTTTTGGATTGCCTTCCTAATCAATGACTAGCCGCTGCATTGTCATCATATTGTATTATCATACCGTCAGTCATTTGAGTTCTTTACATGTACGTACAATTTTAACTTGGACCAAAATTGTTCTACATTAAAAAAACAACATTTCTAAACTGATTTATAGAAACTTAGCATCATAGACCACCCTACATGTCTTTGCCGATTTTATTCAAAATGTGTCGTTCATAGTTTCAAGTAACGTAGCATATAAAATAGCAGTAATTGAATTATATAACTTTTACTAAATTATCATACATACTAATATTGCATTGACGCATTAACAAGTAGACTAAATAAACTAATGGTAAAAAAATATAAGAGGATACATGACTAAAAGATAATGTATAAACATTTTATGAAAAGTGGTTTTAAACAATAAGTGAACTAATGATACACCATATGATAATAGAATCTTCAATTAAACACACATGACTCAATTTGCTCCACCTTACATAGAATGTCAAGGTGGCTCATATCTACATAAACTACAAGTCACCACCCTAAAAGCTCTACAATATTGCATCCAGATAAACGCATGTCATGTTGTCAGTAATTGCACTGGCTTCACAACACCTAAGGCAAGAGGCTACTTTGGTGGAAATTAAGGTTTGTTGTACTGCTATCAGGCACCATATTGGCTAGGTACTAGGTCAATATAGCATTGCACAGTATAGTGGACCATGCTGACTAGGTACCGTTATACAAAAAACATATTTTCTTTTTTTTTATTTTTATATTTTACTTCTTTAGGTTTCCAATTGTGATACATGGTTTAAGACTTTAAGGGGATTTCTTATTTGATGTTCTCACAAGTTCGCATGGTTTTATTTCTAGGTATATGTTTTAAGGTTTAAAAAATTAGAGGACAATGCAGAAGGCTTAAAATTGAAATAAAGTATAAAAAACTATGTTTTAGAGAAGATTTACATCAAATAAATGAAAATTACAACACTTAAGAAGAAATAATATCAACTTATTTCATGTTTGTCGTACCACATGAACTGCCTAGTTTGGGTGTACCATACCATATTGGGTATCGAATCAGTACAAGCCCCATACCAACCCATACCGCCCCAAATCAGAATGCATATCGTACCATACCAACTCATACCGCCTGCTTTTTGGCAGTACCATGATAAAAAGTGAAAATAAAAGGAGTCTTGGTAAAAGATGTGTATGTACCATACAGACCATACCATACCGAACTAGTTACATACCACAATACCCAATACTTGCACTTACTTTGAGTCCAATATAGAGTATGTTATACATATTATAGAATATCGACATACAGGTCCTGTTCATAATCAAAGCTTAGGAGTTGATGCCAACCTAGGTATTATCCCTAATTCTGTTGCTGATAATTTGGTTGGTACTGTCCCGAATAGCCACCTTGACGCTCATATGTCCTTCAATACTGGTCTGGCCATCCTAACACAGGGAACTAGGAGATAGCATACCATGTCCCATAAGGGGGGTAAGGTTGTGGAGGATAGTAATGAACCGCATATGATGTCTGAGGAGAAAGATATGCTCATGGTCGTACATTAGGGTGGGGCCAAAATACTCACCCTAGCTATAGGATGTATATACTAGTGGCCTAGTGCCATATATGATGATCCTAATTATCTATCAAGATGTCAAGAAGACCTAGTCCATGTGCGATATCAGTATAGCATCCTAGATGGTACTTAGTGGAAACTGGAAATAACCAAAGATGAAGGTATGGCCTGTGCATGTGTGCCGAGCATCTTCTTGCTATAGGAACCCAAAACTATCTACACTGTGAGATGCCAAAGACACGTCTCAAAGTGAAAAATCAAAATGATATGATGCCATAGACATGCAATTCCCCTACTATGACTAATACAAAAAGTTAGATCTCACATTCATCCCAATCGTCAAGAAGTACACCCTATTAGTCCATTCCCTCTGGATGTGTCCTAGAAAATTTCTAGTCCCTTCACCATCATGTAACCAACTTTTCTCCTCTCTTTCCACTTCTGCTTTCCACTATTCCTAGTTAAAATAGTAAGTATCCTAAGCAAGATTTAGGTCCAATCAAAACAAGATGGTATCCCTGGTACCATACCATTTCAACAAGAAAACAAGATCCAGCTGGTTATGGGACACTGGTTCTCTCTTGAACTATGACATCTCAACCATCCGATTGCATCTTGATGCTTAAGATGCACCAGGACAATTAGAACAGATCGAGATGATCTTGGAATAAAGTAATCCTTATCTTTCTCCAATAAACAGATCATAACTGCAAGTCTCCAATTCTACTCACACCTACAAGATGAGGTGTTCAGAAAATGATGCGAACTATTAATAATACTTAAATCCTTTGTAAATTTCAAATTCGGAAACCACATCTCAATTGTGAAGAAAAATAAAAAAGTAGCAGCTAAAAATCCAAAACAACCATTATTTCTAATGTACTTAATATATTTTTAGAATGAAAACGAAAATGTTCTTTACGACATGCTTCACCAAGTTGTATTGCGTCTATTCTAACAATTGCATTGTTTTGATGAAACCTACGCCCAAACTCTATGAACGCACTTTCTTGTTTCAGCATTATCTGATCTAGAGATTTTAGTATAAAAAAAAAAACATTCTATATTTTTACTGTGATTTAACAATCAAAAGGATACCTTTTATGTCTTTAATAACAAGAGATGCTACTTGATGAGCCTCTGAGTTAAATCCTGATCCCAAGACCCATATCAGTCCAGTGCTGGTTAGGAAGGTGTCGTCTTGGAGTTTCACTGGCATGCCAACTTTTTTTTTTGTTTTCCTTTTTACTATTTGTTTATTGATTTAATAATTGTTAGATGGTTTTTGGTGTTTGTTTATCATGATTTAGAACTAGGGAAGGTTTCTGAGCCCAAAAATGGTTTTATGATACTGGTACAAATATTGGGACCAATTCAGTATGAGGTTTATGATGCTCATAATCTGAACTCTTTCCTCTTCTCCTTCTCTCAATCAACAAAGAAGAGAAAAATAAATAATTATGTCCCAGCAAATATGTCACTAATCCTTAATGTTTAATAGTCCCAAACAGTAGATATAATAGCATTTTGCATGTCTTAAACAAACAGGGAAATTCTCAGTCGGAAAATTTCTTTTGCAAAAACAAGTTTGTAATTTTAAGCAGCCAACCCATACTTGTCCAAGAAGAGAAGCAATACAAGCACCAGTATGGACAAGAGGTCCTTCTTTGCCTAAAGCAAGCCCACCTCCAACCGAGCCAATGCTTCCAAATATCTGTCAAAGAAAAATGTAAAATAAATATATAAAAAGAAACAACCATTCAGTTGATAATTCATAGGCAAAGTAAAGGGACAAACCTTTCCAATCAATGTTCTAAAAAGAAGGATTCCATGTGTATCAACTCCTATATGTAGATATAAATGTCACAATTCAATCAAAGGAAATGGATATAGGATTATTATGATTACCACCTAGTGCTTACCATTTAAATAACCTTTAATTTCAGGAATACCAGATCCTGCTGCCGCTGGTGCAAAATGTGTGACTATAAATACAGAAGAAAAGACCAAGCCCAAATTGAAAATTATGTACACCACGAAACCCGCAAAATATGAGTGTTGTATTATAGAGAAAGTCGCAGCATATTTCCAGCCAGAAAAGTTTTCAACAGCTAGATTAATAAAAACAGCAGCTAATCCAGTGCCTGAAAGTGAAGATAGTGTTCATGTTAATAATTCTCTTCTAATAAATCCAAAGATGTTGCCAAGCTAACTAAAAAGTAAGATGAAAACAAGCTAGTAAAGACAAAAAAAAAAACATAATTGGAAAGATTTGGTAAAACTTCCTATATCATTAATTTAGTCCCATAACTGACAAAGAAACAAGTTTCAAAAAGATAGGACATGGAAATGAAAAGTGAGAATAAATTAGTTCATGCCTAAATGGAGTTATAAATTATAATGTATTGAAGAAAGCATGGTAGAAAATTTAATTCTCAAATACAAAGAAAACAAAATTGGATTATATTTCATTTAGCTTTTTTCTGTTATGATTGGGCCTTGACGGTTTAAGCAATTTTATACATTACATTCACGCTTAAATAATTTTCTAGCCAAGAGGTAGAAATTGTATAAAATGAAGGAACCCAAATTATCATACAATGTACTTGCATATGAAAAATAACAAAAATTTTTAAAAAATCAATTTTCTCCTTAGCAACCCCCATGTTATGTCCCCTCCTATTAAAATCCAATAAATTCCTCTTCCCCACTCCATGCTACTAAATTTTTACCTTTAATTAATATATCCCCTAGTATATTGTAATTTTTAGCTTAGTGTCAATAGAAACCTGGAGTAGTTGTGGTGATAAATATAAATAAACCAAAGCCAAAGGACACCCCTAACCCAGATAAACCCAGCTTTCAATCAGAGAGAGACTCGCAAACCAAGGATCATGCTTTGCCTACTCCAATCATGAGCTGGCATAAAATGTACCATGACATGCCATGCCATGCCATGTGGAATCATGCTGGTCCTAGGCCAGCATGCAACAACTCAAGGCAAACAAAATGGATCTGCGCCAGCCAAATGGATTCCTGCAGAATTACCATCTCCCCCTCTCCCCACAATTATGAGTTTGAATAGTCTATTTTACTAAGAGAATCTCCTTTCTACAGATTAGCCATCTTATTTCAATGATGGTCCCCATCTTATCTTAAATTGCCTTAGCAAAACAACTTAATACCAATTCAAGAAAGGTTGAACTTAAATTGAGGGCCTTGTCAAAGGACTCATATGTCAGATAATCATAACATGGTCCATAAATAATTGGATGCCGGTTGTTGGTAAATATTAAGTTTAGGGTTGAGTTAGCAACATCCATTTGCTAATTGATATCAATAATCAACAATTATAACTTATTGCATGTTGATATTGCATGATTTGCAAAAAACGCTCTGCATTCTATTCAATCTTTTCATTGCTCTTCTACTCGTACCACGCAGATTGCAGATACCTGTGTATGTTAATGTATTCTTTCAGTAAAAACTATGCTAGTGTTTCCTGAATACAATAAAAGTATTTTAATGATTTAATTTTGAAAAAGACCACCAAAAAGTAAATGACATATAATCTATAAAGCTAGCTAATGCATCTGATTTATACACTATCTACATGACGTTTTGTTTGCTAGATTATCTTTAAAGTTTAGATAGCTTAACATAAAAGGCAAATCAATCAAACTTTTGTACACTTCAATGCATTAAAAAGTGGATAGCACACACATAGCAGACAGGGTATTTCATAGAGGATAGTGGATAGCGGCCACTATGAACCCAAAGCAGGCTGTTAAAACATATTCAATGTTTTTCTTACTAGGTATCAAAAATCAATACTTCACATCAAACTTCATGCAAAAAATAGAAAAAAAATAGGACAAAGCTATAAAAAATTAAATACCATATCAACATTCATATAATGTAAGGTCCACAATCTAGTGACAAATATCATCATCCACCCAATATAATCGCTCATAAGACAAAGTTATCCACAATCACAAAACATCAACCATAAAATAAAGATTTCTGACATGCTAGGTGGTGCATCAACTATAGATTGCCAAAGTCCATTGCCGAAGCTTTGGTGGTGCAGCTTTGGGAAGGACACCTCAATTCTTTTCGACTCTCTATTCTTTTCTTCTTTCCAACTCCCCATTCAACTAAGGGACCAACTAAGTGGATCAGCCCTTCTTTTAATAAACACTAGAACAAATCAAATCTTGCTTAACTGCTGAATTGGTCCAGCCTGCTATGGACCAAAGCACCCATCATGGATTCAAAAACTACCAAAACGAGATGTTAAAACTAGAAATATACCATCCCAATGTGAAACCGGCATTAGCATGGGTGTTGGGACACCGACACCCCTTAACTAGTAACCAAGGTCCACCGAACCGGTACCGGAACCTATACCAGTCAACGGCCGATTCGATACGGTACCTACTGACACACGGTACATAGAGGCATGCCAATTTTTTTCAATGTTTTTTAGGTTTGATTTATTGGTAATCAGTTTGTTTCAACTTTTCGATAATTTTAAGTATAATTTGATGTCTCTTGATGTTCTTTTATGTTTCTATAATTCCGATACAACCTAAATAATGTCTCTTGATGTTTTAGAGTGATGCAAAACATAAAATGATTAGTAAGATGTTGTATGCTACAAGAAACAATATAAAATATTCTAAAATCAATTAGTGAAATACAAAATATAAAATGATACAATCAATTACATATATTTAAAGTATAATATACATATTGATATCTAAAATCTCGTCGAGTGGCGATGCGTCTTGTAAATATCCGAATTATTAGCATAATCAAGAGACAGATCGGCCCACTCCTTTAACCAAGTTGTGTCGTAATCCTGTACGCTCATCCCATAAAAATCATGCTTCTCACTAAAGCTCTGGCTTTGAGAAGTGTCCTCTGGTTGATAATACGACTGTGGAAGAATCCATCCAAATATGCTGGCAGCAAAATCTAACTAGTAAAATGCTCCGGGCTACATAGGGTAGTAGCTACTGGAAAGCAATGTCTCAGACGCACCATATTCAGATCCATATTTATATGGGTCATAGATTGCCCGTGACTGCGGATAATAGGATTAAGTATACAACTCAGAACCTAATACGTTTATAGATCCTACTCCATGTGTGAGGTTATCGGCCGATTCAGCCCTTACAGGACCGGTCCGGTGGCCTACCGGTACAGTTCCACCGTGGAAATCGGTATGCATCGAAGCCGGAAAAGAAAGGGAGAAACAGCGAGCAAGCAGGGCGGGAGGGATAAGCAACCGCCGCAGACACCTGCGGAGGCCGAGGCCGCGGCCGCGGAAATAATTTGGAGATTTTTAAGTGAAATCGGCAAATCATTTGCCGACTTCACTTAAAAATTTTCAAATTTTTTAATTTCAAAATTTTTAAGTGAAGTTAGCAAACTCTCTACAGACTTCACTTAAAAAAAAAAAAATTTTGTGGCCGCATCCCCTGTTTCGAAAGAAACAGAGGACACAGCCGCGGCCTCAGCCATCGCCGCGCCCCCATGGCTTCCACCGCGCCCCCGCGGCCTCAGCCTTCGCCGCGCCCCTATGGCTTCCACCACGCCCCCGCGGCCTCCGCCGCCCCCGAGGCCCTCCGCGGGAGTCCGCGGTCTCTCCTTCCTCCCTCTCTCGCTCGCTCATTGTTTCTCTTCTCTTTCTCCGGCTCCAGCTGGGCTCTCCCAATACAGGCCCGGTACCGAACGAGCTAAACCAGTCCAGTTGCCGACTGGTACGGCTTTCGATACCGGTTCAGCATATCCTGAGCTACATCATGTCCTTCTAAATGACCTCCAGAAGCTTATTTCCTATATGCAATCATATCGTCGCGGCTTCTACCAGATCATGCACCGTGGTTCCTATCCTATGTAGCATGCATAAACTGAAACTCACCGGTGAATCAAAGACCACCCTACGATGTATCTCATAAATGGTAGTCTCATGTCCTCCACTCTTTCCTGGCCAACAGATCCATGACCACCAGAATTATCATCGCTGCTCTTTCTGGTCTCTAAATCTGAGTGAATTAACACCTCCACACTTTCTATCGGGGCTGCAACTATCTTTTCTTTTTCTTTTTTTGCTAAGCTGAGCAACTGCCTACTTACCCTTCGTGCCCCTCTCTGTCTGGCTATCTGAGATCACCATCTAAAGCTATCATAGTTAACAATTATCTAATAATGATAACTATAATGCTAAGAGTATAAGAATTGGTTCGAATCGGTGCGAACCGGGAGGTTCGAATCGGTGCGAACCGTCCCGATTCGCACCGATTCCGCTCGGAACCAACCGGTTCAGACCGGTTCCAACTCCCACAGCCGAACCAACCCGGTCTCGCACCGAGTCGGCTCGGTATGGCTCGAACCCGGCAGTTCGGCCCGGTTCGGCAGACCATGTCGGTAACCATACTTTAAGTTTGTAGGTGCATAATGATGGTACCATACCGATGCATACCATCGGTATCAATACCATATTCCAGACTGTTCCAATAGAAAAAATAGTATAAGATCTAGTACAGGTATTTAAAACATGGGCACCCAATATAAAGCAATAGAGTAGCAATCACTATAGTGGCTTTTCACCTGCTATATCAGGTGCTATATGAAGCTGAATGGCATAGAGCTTAGCAATTTAGGTTCAAAATTGTTATAATAGCAGCTACAACTATTGTTGTGACTTCTTCTTAAAACAATGGCCCATTAAGTAACAAGCTTGTTATGAACATTGTACAAAACATTGCATCGCATGCATCAGTTTATGCAATTCATACTAATTTGTGCCATGGTTGACACATACCAATAGAATACAAAGATATGATCCATTGCGCTCTATGCCATTTCTTTTTTGAGATAAAGAAAGCTAATCCACACCTTCTACCTTATACCCATTATACCCACCCCCCCTAAAGGGCTGACCCTAATCAGAATCAAACTGCTGAACTCTTGCTCAAGTGGCAAGGGATGATAGTACCATCCGAGCAAGCACTCGGTGATCTAATTTGTACCATTTCATGCCAATTCAAACCAGCTAATATTGCATTACATCAATCCAATCCAAGTGATGCTGACTAAAATGAACTGATATTGACCCTTAATTTCTAAACTCAACCTCCCTTAAAGGACAATATGGCTTGTCATGCATATTGCCGCTCAATCCTGGACCACAAGACCATACAATGAAGGACTAATCCTTGTGAGACACAATCAACCCCAAATCTGATACAAGTTCTTTTTCTTCGAGTCATAAAACAACACACAATCACTATTACAAAATGTTGCTCGTGATGTTTCCTGGCATTAAGTATCACAAAGTCAAACACATCAAGGAGAAGAAACATATAGTCTTCTATTGATAGGCAGTGAATCCAAGTCCAACATTCAGAGGCCTAATATGGAATTTGAGTAGATCGGACATGCAATAAAATAACGGAATTTGAGAACGAAATCTCAGGCCAATAAAACCCTTGTTATCTGCAACTCATGGAGCTTCGAACACCAATTCCAATTTCTGGAATGCATGTGACAGTTATGCCTAATTAGTAAATAGTACGAAGAATCGCATTCCTTAACTGCCAAGAATGCCAGTTGTCATTTGGTCTGATCCAGCCTCTCCATAATATTTTTGTACTATAGGATGGCAACACCATATAGCTTGGCACTTCTAGAATAGGCTAGCAGTCACACTGGACAAGGTGCTCACAAAGAAGTGTTGCAACAAGAATGTGATCTGCAAGATTGCGATAGAAGAATTAAGAATATAAGCAAGATTGTTGATCACGCGCTTCGACCAAGATGTGGAATCTGAATTTTGATAAAAAATGAACATCTCTCAACTCATCCAACTTCAACAATATGTTCACGATAGGGCCCTACGTGGAGAACCACATATGGGTGGACAATATAAAAGCTTTGGTAAACAGAGCCTTAGTATCAATAAGACAATATAAAAAAAATGAGGAATAAGTCACTAAAGCAAACGAGATAAAACATCGCTTCGACATGTTTGCCCCTTCATGGTTAATTGTAACTCCAGACTGAAAATCTATGAAGTGATAAAATGAGAGATAAAAGAGCACAAATCAAACTCAAGACTAGAAATACACCAAGATGGAGAACAATGCCATTTCTAAGGTCATACAGGGAAACATATGGAATAGATGTATGAAGTCACAAAATGAGAGATAAAAAAGCACAAATCAAACTCAAGACTAGAAATAAACCAAGATGGAGAACATTGGCATTTCTAAGGTCATCCAGGGAAACATATGGAATAGCAACTAGCTCGTTACAACTTATAATGCAAGTTGGCTTTTGTATAAGTTTATTGCTAAGAAAAACCATTTAAATCAAGCTTATTGTACAAAAAAAAAATAGTCATTAGGTGTTTAGACTTTGCGGAACTGCAGCCGTCGAGAATTTCTAAAAGAACAATTGGCTGAGCGACCCATCCATAACAAAATTATCCTGGACAAAAAGTAATCAAACTGTAAAATAAGGCTCCTATTTCATGACTTCTAGCAAAATCATTGGGGAGAAACACATCCATAAAGTTATTAAAAAAAAAAAAAAAAAAACTCCAAAAGGAATGTCAACAAGACTAAATGGTGCTAGCGAGCTCTGAGTACAAGCACAATTTAGTGGTACCCAATATCTAATCTGGCCAAAGCCTAATCTATCATAAATGTAGCTACATGTGTGACCTAGACTTGGTCGATCACTTCACCGACCCATGAAGTGTCATGTGGTCCGCTAAATCTTGCAAGCAATTTTCTACAACTAAACAACGTGGTCCACTAAATCTTGCAAGCAATTTTCCACAACTAAACAGCTTGCTGATCTCCTTGAACTTGTAAACATATGTTTAGGTATTTCACATGTCTCTTCTAGTGGGCTTTAGTTTGTGCATTTAACTTTTGGCTTTTATATCATGCACTGCAATTAGCATAAAAGGTGAGCTAAAAGAATCCAGTCTAGATTATCACAAAATCACCAATCACATAAATACCGTTACCAGGCACTCAAAATTTGAATTACTAAAGCAAGTCAAGCGACCTCATGCATTACATAAATTATATATAAATGATCAGTTCCTCTTACCAATTCCAATAAGTAACGCAAACAACCATTTAAGACATACATAATACCAAAGCCACAACTTTCCTCTCTGCGCCTGCAAGATCTCAAAGCAAGAGAAATAATTACAAAAGTCAGAATCAACAAAGATCTCACATTTGATCTAAGAAACAAATTTTACTCAAGAAGAAACCCTAAATTTCTCAACCTGCTGCTCCCTGTAGGCATAATTCTCGATCACCTCGTAATCAAGGCTCTCCACCCCTGCGCCGCCATTGCTCCTCCTCGCAAACTCCTCTTCCTCCGCCTCCGCCTCCTCGGAGTTCGGCAGCCGGGACCAGACGAGCCTCGCCGTCTCGATCCCGTTCTGTATGTGATTCGACAGCATAGCGCGGCCGGATCAGATCCGAAACCCTTGATTCAAAGAAAACCCTAGGCAATCGATGTTCCTTTCTCCAAATAAGACGCGATCCCTGACTCCGCACGGCACCGAGAGCGAAGCTACGATCTGAGAAGAGGTGAGGAGACGCCGATCCGAGGCTCGGAGGGCATGGAAAATGGGACGAAAATAGAGAGAGAGAGAGAGAGAGAGAGAGAGAAAGTCCGCTTTGCGAAGAAGAAAGTGGACTACGGTTTGGGGGGAGGCGATCCAGGGAAGAAAAGTGGTGGTGGAAATGACTGGCGTTAGAAAGACGTCCAAGGCTGTGGAAACGGGTTCCGGTAGCGCGTTACGCTGTCCCGCGGAGGCATTTAAGGGTCAAGTCTCTCCGCAGCCTTGGGGCCTGGGCCACCAGTTTAAGCTTTTAGATAACATCCTTTGCGCGAATCACCGTTGTAAGAGCCGTGCAATAGATGATCCAATGGTAGCTTTGCGCGAACCCCCTTCCACAGAGGCGAGCTGAGCGCAGAGAGAAATACTCGAGGGGATAACTTCCCATTGCTGGAGGGATTTATGGCTTGGACGCTGAGATACATGAGACAGAACACGTGATGGTAGGTGCGGCTGCGGATGGTTTCATATTCAGAAGCTCCGAGCCGCCTGCTATTTTAATTGGCCTTCGTCTATTTTTGGATCCGCAAATTAAATGCCTCTACCTAGCATTGCAAATTAATCAGGACCCGACTAAACTTGTTCAGAAAATTTGACAAATTTCGAATATGGTCCAAATATAAGTTGCACGAGACTCCAACAATACATAAGTTTTTTAATCTATTAAATAACATCTAATAATGGCAATAGATAATCTCCCAATCTTATTCTTTCATGTTATTACATTAGATTTAAACATTTCTTAGACTGACATCAAGTTTGGGCTCGATCAACACACACAAGCTCACCAAGCCTAGCCATAAACCTGAAATTGTAGCCTAAACCTAGCTTGCTAGCAGGAGAAAAGGCTCAACCTAGGCTTGATTAGACCTAGACAAATACAATTAATCAAGCTTAACTTGACCAAATCCTAGCTTGGCCTAATTTGATCCGGATAACGGAACGGCTCCGGCAATCAAGCGAGGCCACTAGAGGGAAGGAGAAGCATCGAAGTGATTAGGGATGGAGGAGAAAAGGTACTTTGATGGTCAGGAGAGTTCAAAGAGAAAAAGGGGGAGGAGGGAGTGGAGGGAAGAGAGAGAATGTGGGTGGGCGCTCTAACAAAAAGGGGGACAAGAAAGAGGCAGATGGAGGTATTGGGAGATAGGATAAAAGGTAGGTGCGTCCAAGGTCGAGAAAGGGGAAGAGACAAGGAGAGGTAGGGACCGGAGGAAATGAGATGAGAGAGGGAGAAGGAAGCAAAGAAGGGTGAAGGGGGAGAAGGGGTAAGGAGAAGTGTGGAGGGCATCAAGATGGACTTGCGGAGGTGGGGGAGGGGTGTAGACTCCACCGGGGATCCTTTCCTATGCTTCTAAGCCTAAAATCAATAAGTGGTCATACTCCTAAATCTTGAACTCTTTAATTTTAATGAATCTTCATCTTACTAACCTACTTTTTTGTTTCAATTAGCCCTAAGTTGCTCAGAATCTACTCTATCTTACATTCAACAATTGCATACATAATTAAACCCAATTGCACACAATTGCATTTATTAAGACATTTTTTCAATTTCAAAACTAATTAACCCACTTTGATGTAATTACACACATCTCACTACATCCTTATCTAATTTGTACACTATCTCATATAACTCTACCTCTAATTCACCAATTATGGGCTCAATTGAGTAAAATTCATACTAATTTTACCACATTAAGTTAACATGATTCATCCATTCTAGCATAATCACTAACTGAATCTAGTTTTCTTTAAATCACTAACAAATTTTACTTTCTCTACAACCTAATTAGTGATTTGCGGGGCTACTGAGACTTTTATGAGCTTAATTTGACCAAATTTCATATATGCAAATCAATTGGACCTGACTTAGTTCCATTTCAAGACATTTTAATCCAGATCAAACTATCATAGATTAGGCTCAAAATTGAATTGTAGTCTCCTACGTAGCCTACTTATTCCAATAGAAATTATAAAATTTGTGGAAATGGATATCTCTACATCCACTAAATAAACTTAATTCAAAATACCTAAAAACCACCTGAAAATACATAGAAAATGAAAAAGAGGCAAGAATATCAAATAGATCTATTGTTTCTAAGCTCTAACTTTTCCTTTCAAACATAGAGGGAGGGAAGAACTTCTAGCCATCAGTTCCAGGAGAAAACATCCAAGCCATCAAACCAAACTTGGACCATGGATCCTTCCTTCAACCAATGATACCCTTCCACTTGGCATCATCTCAACCCTTCCTCAATTCCAAAATTCTAAACTTAACCATTGATTGAAGCCTCATTTTAAAAATTCTTCCACATATCTAAAGCATTAAGTGCAGAGCTTTCAAGCCCCATCAAAGCCAGCTACTACTTCCACAAGAGCTCCATCAAGTCTTAATCAACTCATTAAGGAGCTTTAGTTGTTTTCATTGAAAAATTTTATTTTCTATTATAACAAGTTTCAAGGGTTGAAATTTGGAAAAAGGTCCATCCAAACCTTGAAGGCTAAATAAAGGGGGTTTTGGTTGATTACCTGAGAAAATCAACTGGGTTGATTGTGAGTCCATCCAAAATAATTTTGTTGTAATCTTTGAAAAATTATAATGGAATTTTCAAAAAGAGTTTCTCAGGGAGTGAACGTAGGTGCTAAGCTTAGAATCGAACCACTATAAATATTATGTGTTTGATTGTTGTGAGTGCTATCTCATTTTTCTCGTATTTGCATTCTCACTTTGACACTTACTTCATTTTGAAACTTAGTTTTTAATTGCACATACTTGTTAGTTTCTTTTTAAAACCCAATTCAACCCCCCCTCCCCCCTTGGGTTGTGTATCTGGGCAACACAAGTTGACTATTTTATGGAAAGGCTGTGTAGAGTAATGAATATATAAAGAGATCTTATTCGGAACATTTAATGACTTAATCTGTTAATGAGTTCAAGTTGTTATCAATAAGCTATGATTTAATGAAAATAAATTTGTTGGATTGATTATTTACTAAGTTTTTGTGGGTTTTATTCTTACAAGGATCTAGAATTAATATAAAATGAAGAGCAATTAAACTAAAAGTAAATGAATTTGACTCAGTTGATTTGAAATGGCCATCTGACTTCAACATAATAGCATTGTTATGCACAACCAGTCATGCACCAGCAATCACATGATCTAACTACAATGAATCTCAGCATGCTGTTTAAATGAGGTTCCATACCAATGCATTACTACTCCCTATTTGGTTACCTATAGCAATACCTAACATAGTACAAAGTCAATCACATAAATTCAATATGAATCGCAAGATCTAACCATAGCATCAGGATGCTCATTTTACATCCATAATTTAGTGACAACAAGTAAATTACTCACAAAGCTTCAATTCAATAAACTGTCAAACAACCAACATTAGTGAAAGTATTATCAACATAAAATGTCTGTGATAAACATCAATATATACCCCATCCAAATGCTCATTATAAGAAGAATACTTACACTATCTCCAAATACAAAATGTTTACCACATCCAAACATAAAAACTATACTAATCCAAAGACAAAAGCTATATTGAACCTATATATCATGTATCACCAACTATTCAATTACAACAAAATAAACAAAAGACAAGTTTCAGGGACCAAACACAATGTCATAGACCAAAACCAAACCACGTTTCGGAAAGCAAATGACCTATGCAGTCTAGTAGTGATAGCATGCTGAAATTTAAATTTTTCAAAATTAATGGCTGTACCTGTTCGGGTTGCCTACGTACCCTTTCATAAGGGGGATCAAGCCATACGTAGTTCTTTTAATTTTGAAAATTGCAGCGAAAAATTGGATTAAACATTTTAATTCTAGCATGCATAAGAAATCAAATCTCAAAATACCACTACAAGAACTCATGATCAATATGCCGGGATCATTTAAATGATTATACTAAAAACTTGCATGATTAATATCATATCTGAAATGAAATTAATTAAGTTCTAAACTTAACTAATCTATGATCCAACTAATCTCCGAATGCCTATCGAATAGGCTCTGAAGATTACTCTGTGAGAAGCCCCAAAGAGGTTTAACCCTCGGGGATTGGATCCTATAAGATTTAACTCTGGATCTAGATTCATACCTTTGCAAAATTAGAAGGTAATGGATCCGATGCTCGAGCTCTGTAGCCACACAGCCGTCTGGCCTCTACGAGTAATCCACGCGAAGCTCCTGGAGAGATCCAAACCCACAAAAGTGCTAGCTTGCACAGGATCCTTTGTTGCTGAAATTCGATCTTTCCGACACTATCAACTTTTGATTTGCCTTCTTGGAAGAATTTGGAGAAATGGATTGTAGCGATTAAAGAGGACTTAGATATGATCTAAAGGCTCTTTTCAGGGATCCCTATCAGCTATGGCGAGATGGACTTAGAGGAGAATGAAATGGCGAGATGGACAAGGCTGAATTTCATTGTGTTGGCGACACAAGGAGATCATCCTTTTAAAGGAACGCTATCTGATCATTTGAATTCGAAATTCAAATAGAAATTTGGTATCTTATTAACGCATGAAGGGGTTGGTTGTAACAAGATAGATCCTATCTTGTTTGAATTCAAAATTCAAACAATAAATGGTTCATGTGAGTGAGATAAGATCGAAATAGATGGTGCTGATTTTTCCATTCAATTTTGATTCGAAATTCCATTGATAATCATCAAGCCATTCTCCCACATCTCCCATGATCCAAATCCCATCAGTTTTCATTGAAAATCCACGTCCGGATCGAATTCCTTGAGTTCAGCCCGTCCGCGAGTTCCAGGATTTTCAGAAAGAGTCGACCTTCCTGATCTCGAGTCGACTCCTTCCCCTTCGAGTCGACTCCAAAGTCCATCCGAGTCGACCCCAGAGCTTTGCAGGTCGACCCCGGCTGAGACGACAGAGAGCTTCTTCCCCTGATACGCCCAGCGAGTCGATCTCTTCAGAGCTCGAGTCGACCCCAACTTGCTCGAGTCGACCCCAAGAAAACTCGAGTTGACTCCACCTAGAAAAATAGAAGAAGTCGTTCTCTGGATTCTCTAAGAGAGTTGACCCCAGCCAAGCTTGAGTCGACCCCTCTTTACTTCGAGTCGACCCCAATTTGGTCAAAACCCTGATTGAACCTAAAATTGAATCCAATTCAATTTGGCTCGTCCTTTGTCCATTTACTCAATCAAATTGAGTTTATTAGTAATCTAATTATTAATTAATTATCCAATAATTACTTTAATTATTTTATAGAATAATTTGCCAATCAAATTGACCAAATTATCCCTGAATGATTCTCAATCATCCATCAGCCATCTTGATCAATCAGGAAACTTCTATGCGTGTGACCTCATATGTTCGAACCTAAGCCGGTAGTACAGGAACAACTTCCTGCACTAATCGATGTGACCATCTAGCAATGGTATCCGATATCCGGATAGGCTGAATATATGTGAAGCAAATATTCTGAAACTCTAGACTATGGTTACCGTATAATTCATCCCTTTGACTCCTAATGCTAGGATGACCTCAGAGTTCTATCAACTCTCTAATCAATACATTCACTATGTGATCAACTTTAGAAATCCTGTGACTCATCACAAGGATTATCCTGGCCAAGATTTTGCTAAATTGAACACAAAGCATTATCTTCTATTTTCAGGAGGGGTCAATTCCATCTTGACTCATGCACCAATTTTGCAAGTACTTGACTGGACCCAGTAACCTTCCATCCCAGAATTAGAAATTCTGTTAGTCCGGTACTAAAGTACAGTGAGTTGCTTACTAATCACCGTGGTGATCTCAGGTCTGAGGGATACTTACATCCATATCCACTCGAAACATCACTTGACAGTAGAGCATTCCGGAATTGGTTAGTTCAGCGAAATGTACTCCTACACTTCACCTGTGTGACATATCAGTATCTCCACACTCCTTGGTTAAGAGGACAATCAACATATATGTCACACAATGACCTAATCTTGATAATGCTGTCATCCTAGTAATAGCATATCATTTGATCGCGAACAGGTTTAAGGACTTGAAGATAAATCATCCTTTATCATAAAATAAGTCCTAAGGACTTCATCATATAAGAGTTCATTTGAAGATGTACAATGAAATGATGAATAATGCCAAATAACACTTTATTAATTTATCAATTCATTTACAAAATTCAATCATCAACATACTGGCGATTGACACTTAGGATACAATTTTCAATAGTTTTAATGTTCCTTGTACATTGCCTCTACACATTTGGTCTCTTCGGATCTTGCCGAGAGAGGGTGGAAGTATTCATCTGGGATGTCTCTTATCTTCCTGGTAGCTGCATCTAAGCAAGCATTGGTAATAATCCTTAGCAGCTCGCTACTGAAACCATATATTGCCCTCTCCATATAAACCCAACTCGGCACACACCATGGACTAAGGAAATGATTGAAAATACTGCTCCATTACTTTGGATCCCATAAGTTGGTACCTATCTTGAAGTAACTTGCCACCAGGTACACAAAGCAATTACAATTGAATTAATTGCATGACTATCTGTAGGTTGACTTTAAGTTGGCACTACATTTGACAATCCAATTGACCGTCCCTTTGATTGTGTTACCTGAAATTATAGTGCAAATCAAATTGAGATGTAAATGTTGGAAGAGAAAAGCAGATATGATATGATAACTAAAGTTTAGGTGGCCTACAAGCTAAGAGATTTGTGCTCTCTTATTCTTGTGCTCTTGCGACCTCCTTTGTATAGTGCAACATTTTTCTTAACTATATGCTTCCCTTTCCTATCATTGAGTACTACATTGCTCTTAATTGCTGCTTTTCTGACCTTTTGCAATTTGTTTCTTTTCACTTTTTTCTTTTTGGTGTTGGAAAACTGTGCATGCTGCAGAAAATTAAAACCGCAGTGGAAGATGCATTCACGGGTCGTTCATCTCATGAATATATTTACAAACCGTTCATAGATAGATTAAGATTAAAACTTTAGAGAGAAAAGATTGTATCTTCACCTTGTGTGAGTAGATGTTCACCGTAATCTGATGATCATAGTTATCTTGAAAGGGTTCACTTAAAGCCGCACACGTGTCCGGCCTCTACAGGTATCTACACGAGGAAAAGGACCGATCCAAGCATCTAGATCTTACTGGAGTGCTAGCTCCCTTGCAGAGATTACCTTTGATGGTTGAAGCCCTCTCTCTTTCAATCAACTTTTTGATTGTTTTGAGAGGAAGAAGAAGAATAAGAGAGGAGGAAGGAACCCACCCCTTTTTCTTTGTTTCTTGCTTGCGGTGGAAGGAGGAAAAGGTGGAGAGGAGGCCGCACGCACCCTTTTTATTTTTTTTTCCTTTTTCTTGCGGTCCAGATTTGCCCCTAAAGCCCCTTAAGGCTTCCTCTCACACAAGCCCCCCAAAAAATCCAAAAATAAATAAAATAATCAGGGGCGCATGCCCCTCCTTTTATTTTGTTCGTGAATCCTCCTTCAAGGAGGATTAGGTGGCCTAATCCAATCATGACTCAATCATGGGCTCTAAAACTCTTAATCCTTATCTAATAAGGAGTCCTATTGCAATTTGGATTCTTCATCCTTATCTAATAAGGAGTCCTATTGCAATTAGGATTCTTCAGTTAAGATTCTCAGTTCTAATTTAATTAGGACTCTAGGAGTCCTACTCCAAGTAGGACTCTTATAATTTGCAGTCCTATTCTAATTAGGACTCTAGGAGTCCTACTCCAAGTAGAACTCTTAAACCTTATCTAATAAGGTTAAGCCCAATTTAATTAAGTCCAATTGATTCAATCAAATTGCAGTCTAATTGCAATTATTCCTTCTTCAACTCACTAACTCTTAGTGGGTTAAACTAATTATTAATCAAATTGATAATCATGATCTATTGTGATTCCAAATCATAATCCAACCATCGAATCCGTCAATACTTCTTATGTATGTGACCTCATAGGTTCTATTCTGTCTGGTAGTGAGACATATCATGATCCCTATCACAATATCATTGAAAACTCCTTTCAATGGGTTAGAACAGTTCTAACTCATCTCACCAGGGATCATTGATCATCAAAATAATTCTTATGAGTCTCACCATCCACTAGTGACACCTAGCAGCATGTAGTGGCAACCCAACATAATAGAATAGATGAACCTCTAAGTGCAGGTATCGTCTGATACAGTCTTTCTATCGTGGATCCTTATAAGATGGAGGTCATGAATAACTTGTCAAACCTTATCGTCTGTCATATATCAAGATTTATTCGACTTTAGTTCGAGTGTGAAAAACTTCTTTCTCACTGTACATACTGCCCTGGCCAAGGTCTTTCGAACTTAGTCTCATAAATCACATAGGACCACTCCTTATCTACCAAGCTCGATAAATTCCATGTAGGTGCACATCCTACTCCTACAGTGAACCTATTGCAGTCAATCTGTACCATAAGGATCCATATAACTAGAGACCATGTATATGTGCAGTCAAACTACAACAACCTCACTATGAATAGCCGAGGCACTACAGGTCAAAGGACCAGTCATACCACTGCAACATCAACTAAGTTACTGACGAGTAGATAGACATCGAAGTGACTTCTTGTATTAGTCATGCCCGGTACCCTTGTTCTCTAACAAGCACGTGCACTATCACTCCAGTGTCCCTACATTGTAGACTTGAGACTCGTCCATCCAAAAAAAAGCGATATGTGCACGAATCTCATCGGATCAATCACCATCTCCGTGATGATCTATTGATCAGGAGCATTTAGGAATTAATCACCAATGATACATGGCTCAAATTCTCAAATCTTGAGAATATGTATCATTATCTTATTAATTCATTGGATGATTCATGGACACACACAATATGAATGAAAAAAGATGCCCAATATTATTAAATAATAATAAAGTCAAGTACAAAACTATGTCCTAGAATAACTAATGTGTTAGCCAGATTGGATTCTAGGGCATACATCCAACAATTGGACCTTTTACAATTCTTTGAATTGAGCCCCCCACTCTTGTCAATTACCACATTTAAATGAAGTTTCTTTTCTTTTGATCCCACTTTTGGCAATTTGTTTCTTTTGATCCTAGTGTTGTTTTTTTTTTTGGGTATGCTAGAAGGTTTCCTTAAGTAAGGGGGAACAATACGTTCATACTGAATTTGGAGCCATGATTGCATATCAGGGACTACTAGAATAATGGGTTTGCATGCCTTTACGTATATTACCTTATATATGTTTCCCAAGAATACTATTCACTCACATAGGCCTTAGCATCATTCCTCATGAACGTTATGGCGGCTGCAACATGGCAGCATGAGATGTCAGAAATATCCCATTTTCTGTTGGGAACCCGCCCATGCCGCTGATATTTCAAAAATTTTCAGATGGCAGCGGAATCGGCATGCACGGGTTCGACGTTCATCGCATGAACGCTTGTTTCGAGACCTTTCGTAATTAGGTAAGAATTAAAACTTTTAGAACTAATAGGAAGATCAAATCTTCACCTTGCGCGGGTAGATGATCACCGCGAATCTGAATTCGTGGTTTTGGAAGAGGGTTCGTTTGAAGCCGTTCAAACGTCCGGCCTCTACGGGTATCCACACGAAGTAGAGAACCGATCAAAGCTTTCTTGTCTTCCCGGGGTGCTAGCTCCCTTGCAAAGACTCCTTTGATGGCTGATCTCTTCTCTTTCTTTCAACTCTTGAAAGTGCTTGAGAGGAGGAAGAAGAAGAAGGAACTCAAGGAAGAAGAACACAGCTTCTGCAGCCTTCTTCCTTTTCCCTGCGTTGGAAGAAGGATTGGAGGAAGAGGAAGACGCCAACGCTTGGACCTTGCTCTTCCTTTGCTTGCGGCTGAACCAAGAGAGGAGAGGGGAGGGTGGCGGCAGCAAGAGGAGGATGGCTCCAATCCCTAGGGCGCCGGCCTCATGGTGCTTCTTATAGCCATCAAGGGCTCCTCCAAAGTAGGAGCCCTAGATGGTTTTCCAAAGAAAGAAAAGGGGGGGTGCGCCGGCCCCTCTCTCTCCTTCAATCCGCACCATCCAAGATGAGAGGGGCTGATGCCCCTCTTACTTGGTTAACCTAATCCTCTTCCAAAGAGGATTAGGTGCCTCTCTCATGGTTTAATCCTAATCTAATTAGGATTGGCCAAATTGGGTTCAATCTATACTAGTCCTAATCCAATTAGGACTTGAATGAACCATGACTCAATTGAACTCTTCAATCCTAATCCAATTAGGAGTCATGTTGATTCATTAGATTAATAATTAATTTGGACTTAAGGAATCCTAATCCAATTAGGATTTGTTTAATTTTAGTCCTGATCCAATTAGGACTCTACTTGAATCCGAAGTCCTAATCCAATTAGGATTTCTAGGAATCCTACTCCAAGTAGGAATCCAATTTTTAATTCAAAACTCCTAATCTCATTAGGATTGAGGAATCCTATTCCAAGTAGGAATCCCAGTCCTAATCCAATTAGAACTCTAGTTATCCTACCCGAAGTAGGATTCTTGTTTCAAGTCCAATTAATTAATTCCTTTTTCCTTCTTCAACTTCTTATCAATCAAATTGATTTCTTGTGATTCCTAATCACGATTTCAACCATCGGATCGGTCAATACTTCTAGTGTGTGTGACCCCATAGGTTCTATTCTGACTGGTAGTGAGATATATTGTGATCTCTATCACTATATCATTGAAAACTCCTTTCAATGGGTTGGAACGATTCCAACTCAACTCATTAGGGTTTATCGATCATCAAGATAATCCCTATGAGTCCCACCATCCACCAGTGACACCTAGCAGCATGTAGTGGCTACCCAGCAGAATGGAATGATGAACCTCTAGGTGCAGTTAACATGTGATACAGTCCTACTATCGTGGATCCCTACAGGACGGAGGTCATGGACAACTCGTCAAACCCCATCGTCTGTCATATGTCAAGATTTATTCGACTCGAGTTCGATAGTGAAAAACTCTTTCTCCACTGTGCATACTGCCCCGGCCGAGGTCTTACGAACTCAGTCTTATAAATCACATAGGATCTCTCCTTATCTATCAAGGTCGATAGATTCCATATAGGTGCATACCCTTACTCCTACAGTGAACTTACTGCAGCCAATCTACACTGCATGGACCCATATGGCTAGAGACCATGTATGTGTGCAGTCAAACTACAATAACCTCACTGTGAGTAGCCGAAGCGCCGCAGGTCAAAGGACCAGTCACACTACTGCAACATCAAGCAAGTCACTGACGAGTGGATAGACATCCAAGTGACTTCTTGTATTGGTCACGCTCAGTACCCTTGTTCTCTAACAAGCACCTGCACTATCACTTCAGTGTCCCTACACTGTGGACTCAAGTCTCGTCCATCCAGAAGGAGAGTGATCTGTGCACTGATCGGATCGATCACCGTCCTCGTGATGATCCTTTGATCAGGAGCATTTAGAAATTAATCACCAATGATACATGGCTCAAATTCTCAACTCTTGAGAATATGTATCATCATCTTATTAATTTCTTGGACGATTCATAGACACATAAACAATATGAATGAAAAAGATGTCTTTTATTTATTCAATAATAAATAGTCAAGTACAAAATTATGTCCCTAGAATCAACAATGTGTCAGCCAAATTGGCTTCTAGGGCATACATCTAACAATCTCCCACTTGCACTAAAGCCAATTGGTCATATATCTTAGGCCCATCTTCTCAAGGTGGGCTTCAGTCTTTTGCTGACTCAGCTGCTTAGTGAAAGGGTCTGCCACGTTATCCGCGGAGTCTACTCTCTGCACCTCTACATATTTCTTCTCCACATAGTCGCGTATGAGGTGAAAGCGCCGCTCTATATGCTTAGACTTCTGATGAGACCATGGCTCCATAGCTAGTGCTATGGTGCCAATGTTATCGCAGTAAAGTGTTATGGCATCTAATGACATTACACCTAACTCTGCAATTAACTTTTAATCAGAAGGTTTCCACTGCACCCTTAGATACGGCTTAACATTCAGCTTCTAAGGTAGATCTATAATGATCGGTTGTTTGGAACTCTTCCAATTTACTGAACCACAATTGCACATATTCTGATGTAGACTTTCTATCATCAATATGTGTGCATCCTTCTACCTTCAACTCTGATCTTCTCCCAAAGATCAAGAACATGTCCTTAGTTCTTCTCAAGTACTTAAGACTGTTCTTCACAGCTATCCAGTGCTTCTTGCCTGGATCCGACTGATATCTGCTTGTGACACTCACAGCAAGAGCTATATCAGGTCGTGTACATAGCATGGCATACATGAGGCTCCCTATTGCCGATGCATAGGGAATCTTGCTCATGCGTTGAATCTCTTCAGATGTGTTGGGGCACATCTTCTTGGAGAGATGAATTCCATGTCTTAGGGGTAAGAGACCCCTCTTGGAGTTTTCCATGCTGAACCTCTTCAGCACCTCCTCTATGTACATCTTCTGTGAAAGGCCAAGCATCCTTTTAGATCTATCTCTATAGACCTTTATTCCCAAAATATAGGATGCTTCCCCAAGGTCTTTCATGGAGAATTCTTTTGACAACCAGACCTTGACCGAGGTTAGCATGGGAATATCATTCCCAATCAGGAGAATGTCATCTACGTACAGTACGAGAAAAACGACCGCACTCCCACTAACCTTTTTGTAAACACACGGTTCCTCTTCGTTTTTGATGAAATCAAACGTTTTGATTGCGTCATCGAAACGAGTGTTCCAACTCCGAGATGCTTGCTTTAGTCCATAGATGGACCTTTGCAGCTTGCAGACCTTGTGATCTCCATCACTGGTAGTGAAACCCAAAGGCTGTTCCATATAGATATCTTCATCAAGATATCCATTCAGGAAAGCAGTTTTCACATCCATCTGCCAAATTTCATAATCATGAAATGCTGCAATGGCAAGCAATGTTCAGATGGATTTTAGCATGGCTACAGGTGAAAAGGTCTCCTGATAGTCAATGCCTTCGCGCTGACTATACCCTTTCGCCACAAGCCTTGCCTTATAGGTCTCTACCTCTCCATCCGAACCTATCTTCCTTTTGTAGATCCATTTGCATCCAATAGGTACAATACCTTCTGGTGGATCTACTAAGGTCCAGACTTGATTGGAATGCATGGAGTCTAACTCTGACTTCATAGCTTCCAGCCATTTCTCGGAATCGATATCAGATATCGCCTCGTTGTAGGTTTTTGGGATCCTATATGTGATCCCTATCTCCCACTAGGAACACTTCCTCGGTATCCTCTTTTAGTATACCTAAGTATCTATCGGGAGGATGGGAGACCCTACTAGATCTACGAGGTGGTCGAGGGACATCGTGTACTGGCTCTTTATGAATGGGTTCTATAGGATCCATGACTCGTTGCTTTTCAGAGACTTTCTCTTCAAGCTCAATTTTCCTCCCACTGCCTCTATCAAGGATAAACTGTTTTTCCAAGAAGATGGCATGACGGCTCACAAACACATTGTGATCCTCTGAGACGTAAAAATTGTATCCTAATGACTCTTTAGGATATCCTATAAAACGAGCACTTATGGTCCTAGCCTCTAACTTGTCCGCCTGTAGTCGCTTGACGTGGGCCGGACATCCCCAAATCTTGAGATGACCCAGACTTGGTTTCTTACCATGCCATATCTCATACGGTGTGGTAGGAACGGATTTAGAGGGAACTCTATTCAATAAATAAATCGCTGTGAGTAAGGCATCTCCCCAAAGGAACATAGGTAAATCAGTGAAGCTCATCATGGACCTGACCATGTCCAACAGGGTCCGATTCCTCCTCTCTGACACCCCGTTGAGTTGAGGTGTACCCGGAGGTGTCCATTGTGAGACTATGCCGTTTTCTTTGAGATAGTCCCGGAATTCCCCACTAAGGTATTCTCCTCCTCGATCTGATCGAAGAGCCTTAAGAGGTTTTCCAGTTTGTTTTTCTACTTCATTCTTGAACTCTTTGAACTTTTCAAAAGACTCAGACTTGTGTCTCATAAGATACACATACCCATACCGTGAATAATCATCGGTAAAGGTAATGAAGTAAGAATAACATCCCCTGGCTAGCACATCGAATGGGCCACATACATCTGTATGTATTAGGGTAAGTATTTCAGTGGTCCTCTCCCCATGTCCTACAAAGGGCAGTCTAGCCATTTTTCCTTGAAGACAGGACTCGCAAACTGGATATAACTCGGAAGTCAATGAGCCTAAAAGCCCATCTTTATCCATTTTGTTCATTCTGTCCTCTCCAATATGGCCAAGCCTGAGGTGCCACAAATACCTTTGGTTTATCTCATCTCTGGATCTTTTGGATCCTTTGGCACTCACTTCTTGCTCGGTAACATTCACAGATACATCCATATGTAAATGATAGAGACTGTCAATCATGAAACCGCGTGTGACTATTTTATTTCTTAAATAAATAGAACAGCAGTCTTTGTCAAATGTAAAAACATGACCTTCCTGTGCTAGACATGAAACAGAAATCAAATTTCTGCTAGCAACAGGTACATAATAGCAGTCTCTAAGTATTAAACTAAATCCAGACGGTAGTCGCAGATGGTAGGTGCCCACAGCCACAGCAGCAACTTTTGCCCCGTTGCCAACCCGAAGGGTTACCGCACCTTCCGCCAGCCTTCTACTTTCCTTTAGACCCTGCATGGTAGTGCACAAATGAGCACTAGAACCAGAATCTATAACCCAACTAGAAGTAGAAGAAACCGTTAGATTAGTTTCAATAATGAGCAAGTCTATACCTTCTGAAGGTGTGTCACCTTTCTTGTTCTTTAGGCTCTCGAGGTATGAAGGACAGTTTCTCTTCCAGTGGCCTTCGACATTGCAGTGGAAACATTTTCCTTTGTCGTTAGCCTTTTTCTTTTGAACTTCCTTCTTTGGCTTCTTGTCTTTCTTCTGCTTCTTTGTAGGCTTCCTTTTCTTCCAAGTAGACTTTCTCTTGGAACCAGAAGTCAACTCAGCAGCGAGGACATTGCCCCTTGAACCTTTCAAGGCTCCCTCAGCAGTTACCAACATGTTGATTAGTTCAGTCTTAGTGCATTCAATCTTATTCATGTGGTAGTTTACTATAAACTGACCAAATGAATCAGGAAGTGACTGTAGGATCAAATCCACTTGCAATTCCTTGTGCATGTCCATACCGAGCTTCTCAAGCTCCTCTAGGTCCTTGATCATGGTCAGACCGTGATCATGGACAGACTGCCCTTCGCGCATCTTCGCTTTGAAAAGCCTCTTGGACACTTCAAAACGAGCTGTGCGACTCTGCTCACCATACAACTCTTGTAGGTGTGCCAGTATGTCCCTAGCAGTCTTTATATTTTCATGCTGGCATTGGAGTTCATTAGACATAGATGCCATCATATAGCATTTTACTCTAATGTCATCGTCCAACCACTTTTTATGCATCTCACGCTGAACATCAGTGGGACGTGCTGGTAATGTGGGGATATCTGAATCAAGTATATAGCCTATCTTCTCACAGTCCAAAACTATTTTGAGATTTCTAAGCCAGTCCTTGTAATTGGTTCCGGTCAGTCGGTTGGTCTCAAGAATACGGGTCAAAGGGTTTGAAGCCGACATTGTATCTGCAGAGAGTAAAGATTCTAGTTAGACTTTTGTACTTGATCCTAATCTGTCCTAAGGTCTTTTAGAACAAATGTGACTCCCACTATTTTCTCGAATTCCTCACACTCCCCTGGTAGGAAAACGGAAATCCCACACGACTAGGGTTTCTAGTGGGTACTGCGGTCCCACCAATTTACATGCCACCTCACCTAACAGTTATTGGTGACACATAGATGGATGAGTGTACAACTCTTGTACAATGCTTCTCAAGCATGTTGCAGTGCAACTTGGTCTCTAAGCCATGAAGACCTCACCTAACAGTTATTGGTCCCATTTCTTAGTTAAGTCAGACCCACCGTATAACCGTAGGAATAAAGTCGTCATTGGGTCCTCACCTAACAGTTATTGGTGCCCAACCCCACCTTTACCCTACAACATCTCATGTCTATAGAGAGGTCCAGCCCTCCGATGCAACTTGACCACTGTGTCCAGCCGAGACAAATCAACATCAGAAAGGCCTTAGCAGCTCTACTACAGTGGAAGACCTATTGACTTAATATTGGTTAATCAGGTCTTAGTGTTTGCAACTTGAGCCCTTCATAAGAGGTAATCGAACAATTGGCCAGGTAAGCAGGTGGGAGGCTCCCCTTACTCAGAGAGTAAGGTCCTAATTAAGTAACCACCTTTCATGCTTTCCTAGACACCAATTAGATCAATTAATCTAATATGACTTGCTCATGTCGGTTCACTCTCGACTTGATTGAGGAGGTTTTGATTTAGGTCTCAATTGGGTTTGCTACATCACATGTAGACCTATCTACCTGACTCTCATTCACATCACATGCAAACGGCGCATTGCAGGCAGTTATAATCGCGGCAATAATTAAAGCTAAACTTTAACTAGGTGATGATCATGGATTCTAATTAGGTCGTATTACAAGCACATGCACATCAATCGATCAAGTGGTCTTCAACTCTTGAATTGGATCCAAGCTTCCTTGATTCGATCCTTGATCAACTCTTGATCCCATCGCCATCAACCGCTTAGACCCCTGTTCATCTCATGCATCGTCTTCGACTTGATCGTTGATGTACATCACATCACAGAAATACAACCAGATGTAAAATAAAAATAAAAATAATTTACATCTCCTTTTAGGAGGCACGCAGGCCTCTCAAAACATCAAATAAGATGCATGCAAGCATCTGAAAAATTACATGACATCGCAGATCACATCGCAGGTCATTACATTTGATACCAAAAGGGGTTGAATCCTATGATCATCACCGTATGCTACAATTATAATTTTCAGATCTGAAACTTAACTGATTATATCATGACATAGGTCGCTGATCATGCTAATCATGATTCTAAACTTTGTAATCCCATTAACAATGCAATTAGAATCATCTTTTTATCACATAAAAATCAGCATGTAAAAATCAGCACCCCTGAAAAATCTGCATGCAGAATTTTTCAGCATGCATGATCATTTAATTTTCAGATCTAATATGCCTTTAGATATTTAATTCTTACCTTAATCTACGAAGCCTAGGCTCTGATACCACTGTTGGGAACCCGCCCATGCCGCTGATATTTCAAAAATTTTCAGATGGCAGCGGAATCGGCATGCACGGGTTCGACGTTCATCGCATGAACGCTTGTTTCGAGACCTTTCGTAATTAGGTAAGAATTAAAACTTTTAGAACTAATAGGAAGATCAAATCTTCACCTTGCGCGGGTAGATGATCACCGCGAATCTGAATTCGTGGTTTTGGAAGAGGGTTCGTTTGAAGCCGTTCAAACGTCCGGCCTCTACGGGTATCCACACGAAGTATAGAACCGATCAAAGCTTTCTTGTCTTCCCGGGGTGCTAGCTCCCTTGCAAAGACTCCTTTGATGGCTGATCTCTTCTCTTTCTTTCAACTCTTGAAAGTGCTTGAGAGGAGGAAGAAGAAGAAGGAACTCAAGGAAGAAGAACACAGCTTCTGCAGCCTTCTTCCTTTTCCCTGCGTTGGAAGAAGGATTGGAGGAAGAGGAAGACGCCAACGCTTGGACCTTGCTCTTCCTTTGCTTGCGGCTGAACCAAGAGAGGAGAGGGGAGGGTGGCGGCAGCAAGAGGAGGATGGCTCCAATCCCTAGGGCGCCGGCCTCATGGTGCTTCTTATAGCCATCAAGGGCTCCTCCAAAGTAGGAGCCCTAGATGGTTTTCCAAAGAAAGAAAAGGGGGGGTGCGCCGGCCCCTCTCTCTCCTTCAATCCGCACCATCCAAGATGAGAGGGGCTGATGCCCCTCTTACTTGGTTAACCTAATCCTCTTCCAAAGAGGATTAAGTGCCTCTCTCATGGTTTAATCCTAATCTAATTAGGATTGGCCAAATTGGGTTCAATCTATACTAGTCCTAATCCAATTAGGACTTGAATGAACCATGACTCAATTGAACTCTTCAATCCTAATCCAATTAGGAGTCATGTTGATTCATTAGATTAATAATTAATTTGGACTTAAGGAATCCTAATCCAATTAGGATTTGTTTAATTTTAGTCCTGATCCAATTAGGACTCTACTTGAATCCGAAGTCCTAATCCAATTAGGATTTCTAGGAATCCTACTCCAAGTAGGAATCCAATTTTTAATTCAAAACTCCAAATCTCATTAGGATTGAGGAATCCTATTCCAAGTAGGAATCCCAGTCCTAATCCAATTAGAACTCTAGTTATCCTACCCGAAGTAGGATTCTTGTTTCAAGTCCAATTAATTAATTCCTTTTTCCTTCTTCAACTTCTTATCAATCAAATTGATTTCTTGTGATTCCTAATCACGATTTCAACCATCGGATCGGTCAATACTTCTAGTGTGTGTGACCCCATAGGTTTTATTCTGACTGGTAGTGAGATATATTGTGATCTCTATCACTATATCATTGAAAACTCCTTTCAATGGGTTGGAACGATTCCAACTCAACTCATTAGGGTTTATCGATCATCAAGATAATCCCTATGAGTCCCACCATCCACCAGTGACACCTAGCAGCATATAGTGGCTACCCAGCAGAATGGAATGATGAACCTCTAGGTGCAGTTAACATGTGATACAGTCCTACTATCGTGGATCCCTACAGGACGGAGGTCATGGACAACTCGTCAAACCCCATCGTCTGTCATATGTCAAGATTTATTCGACTCGAGTTCGATAGTGAAAAACTCTTTCTCCACTGTGCATACTGCCCCGGCCGAGGTCTTACGAACTCAGTCTTATAAATCACATAGGATCTCTCCTTATCTATCAAGGTCGATAGATTCCATATAGGTGCATACCCTTACTCCTACAGTGAACTTACTGCAGCCAATCTACACTGCATGGACCCATATGGCTAGAGACCATGTATGTGTGCAGTCAAACTACAATAACCTCACTGTGAGTAGCCGAAGCGCCGCAGGTCAAAGGACCAGTCACACTACTGCAACATCAAGCAAGTCACTGACGAGTGGATAGACATCCAAGTGACTTCTTGTATTGGTCACGCTCAGTACCCTTGTTCTCTAACAAGCACCTGCACTATCACTTCAGTATCCCTACACTGTGGACTCAAGTCTCGTCCATCCAGAAGAAGAGTGATCTGTGCACTGATCGGATCGATCACCGTCCTCGTGATGATCCTTTGATCAGGAGCATTTAGAAATTAATCACCAATGATACATGGCTCAAATTCTCAACTCTTGAGAATATGTATCATCATCTTATTAATTTCTTGGACGATTCATAGACACATAAACAATATGAATGAAAAAGATGCCTTTTATTTATTCAATAATAAATAGTCAAGTACAAAATTATGTCCCTAGAATCAACAATGTGTCAGCCAAATTGGCTTCTAGGGCATACATCTAACAATTTCTGCATCTGCAAACTCTTTTTTTCAAATCCAAATCAAATGCTTCATCTTCATGGTCAATTTCAAATTTCTCCCCTCCTCCTCAAGTACAGTAGTAGTTCTTGCTCCTATCTTGGCTTCCTCTAGCTTCTTTCGAAATTTTGGACAAATGTGTCCTTTAAATTTGCTCATACCCTCTCTCGCCTTGCTTGAATCTTTGCATCAACAGTCTCCTCATTGTCTCTAATATAATGACAATTGGTTTATCTCTAGTAACAAATAACATACTTATTGAAGGGCTCACAAATATTATTCATTAGCATGGCTAACTTTAGTTTAGGGCTAAGTGAATGACTTGATCACTGCTTTATAGGTTGTCTCCTCAACCACTGACAATCTCTATCATCTAAATTTTCTATCTTCTTGATGGCTTTTTCAAAGTCATACTTAGTAGTTACTATCGCAACAATTTCACAAGCTAATCTTGTCTTTGTACCCTTCATTTTTTGAAATTTGCATGCTTGTGCCTCACACAGATGCTACGATCTGCACTTGGAAGCAAGTACTAGAAAGTCTCCAAGAGACCTTGCATACAAGATAACAAAAATTAAGTCAAAAGAGCTATTTATCCAATAGCTACTAGGTTCATACCTAATAGTGTTAAATTAACCATACCTACTTTTTGTCTGTCAGACATAAATGTCCACCTATGCTCTTCAACAAACCTAATGTCGGCAAGCAGTTGAGTTGGAAATTAAGTCCGACTCTGCTTGGTCATTGTCTCAACAACTGCCAAAGTAATACGATATAAGTTATTATTACCATCTTTACTAACTACTGGTAGAAGCTAGCCTAAAAAAGATCCTTTTAGATAGCAGCTATTAAGACAAATTTGTGGTCAACATCCTTGTATAAAATCTTTTTTACAAGCATCAAGGCAGACATATAGCCTCCTGAATATAGGCCTTCCCTCTACACATCCAATAATACTGTATTACCAATGTTTGTTCTTCTAGTCACCTTAGAGTGTTCCCATAGATGGCTATATTGTTCCTTGTGGCTTCCTTGTACAAGTTGAATTATTTTTCTCTTGGGTCAGTAGTATTGTGACTTAAAATATAAATACGTTTACATCCCTCCTAACTTTTTCCTTGAATCCTTTCAAACTTCATCTACTGTCAGACCTAATATCCTTGAAGTATCTCTCAAATAGATAACTAAATTCACATTACGGTTGTAAAATTAGCTTCTAAAATTGTGTAGAGGATGAAAAGTTTTAATTTGGAAGGTTTTCCTCCCTTTGTATTGAAGATGCATGCATTCTCCATCCACATTCCTTCCTGCAAATTACCGTGACTCTCCATCTATCATTCTTCTTTTATTTGAAATCAAATTCCTCCTAAACTGAGTATAGCCTAAGGGCTTTTCCAAAGAATTTCATTCCATAATGAAGCTTGATAGACTTCTTAAAGTTAAACCACTCATTAACTTTAGGAAACCTTATCATTCCGTCATCATTAGCCTCACTCTCATTGCTAGGCTTCTCAAATCACTATCACTATCATCATTAGACTAGATCCTTTCTCTCAATTCCAATATTTCCAAGCCCATCATCCCCATAATAAGCCTAAATTGTTCAATCCATTTCCTCAAGTCTTCCTCGACCATATTTTTGTCAATATTCTCCTTGAATGGGTCATGATCTAGTTCATCATCAGAATCCTTTAGTTCTCTAAGGGCAATTAAGGAGTCACTATTACTTGAATTAATGTCATTGCCACCTGCCCACACCTTTTGCCACCTGCCTACACCTTCTCATCCTCATGTTCAAGAGGTTCCTTCCCTTTGTTTTCTATTATTGCCTCTATAAGTTTCTTCCCCTTTTTTTGCCTAGTTACCCTCACATTACCCACATCAGCAACCTTAACACTTACTTCACCTAACCTTTTCTTCTTTGTCTTGCTTCCTATCAGCACCAGTATCAGTAGGATCATGAGAGTATTTTTTTCTACCATCATTTCTATTTCAAAAAGGTTCCTTTTCTTGTGTGGCTTGCACTGCTATAGGGTGTTGGCTCCTCTCCTGAATAACATTGTCTATTGCTAAGTATAAATGATCAACCTCATATTGAGTTAGCTCTCCAAGTGGATGAGCATCCACTATCTCATTCACCTCATCAAGATCAATGATATCTGGATCAAAGGATTGAGAGTATGGCAGTAGAGGTGGTTCATCCTGGTTGGTATCTACTTCATCCATATTGTACTTAACACAAACCTCCATAGTATTATATCCTTTGATTGCCTACAGCATTTCTAAAACATCTGTATCATAGTTTAGAGACTTTAAGCCAATCCCAAAGCTCCACCTTGCACTAGGTAGTGGAACTAGGTATAATTCTTGTACCTTGGTTGCTCCATCATATCCTCTATCTCTATAATACTCATCCTATCATGGTTGTAGTAAGTAGTTATCCAAGTGGTTCATATGACCTCCATTGTAATGCATGTAGGGAAGAAATTTATGGCTCCACTATGATGGAGATCTACAGTGAAAAAATAAGAGTCCATTCTTGCAAGTGTGACATTAACAACAAGGTAAGTGTACTAATATAACATAAGTTTTGAGATAATATTGAGTACCCAACTATTGATCCTAAAAGGGTTAATTTTGATGATGCAAAATAGTTGAGTCAAAAAGTTGACTAATCTATTGTTTTGAGTTTAATTGATTAATTTTATAAAGAAAAAATAAAAAGTCTTCAATTAATCTCAAGTAAAGATCATCTATCTGAAGCTCCACAACAAGAAGCTGAACTCCAAAGGCTATGAAAATATTTTTTGGAAGCTCACATATAAGCACAAAAAATTTCATCCTAAGCTACCTCAAGAGTCAACCTCAAGCTTTATTGTCTAAGAGTTGTATTCATTGTGCTTAAATTCTTTCCATTCTTTACTGTAACAAGTTTTAAGGATTAAAATTTGAGAGAAAGATCCATCCAAATCTATAATTGGATTATGAAGGTTTTGGTTGCAAAATCAACTGAGTTAATTATTAACCCAAAAAATATTTGGTTTAAGGTTTTGGTCAATTTTCTAGAAAAATAAACTGGATTGATTGTGAACTTGAAATCCTAAATATTACTAACCCTAAATCCTAGATTACCAAGAATATTGTGTAATCTAGCCATGAAACTTCAATGGAAGAACACATCCATGGATATAACATAGAAAGAATGCTTTTTTTTAAAAAAAATCAGGGGTAGAGGGGTTTCCATTTGAAGATGGGATGTGGATGACTGGAGATGAGGGGCAGAGGATTAATGCGGATGCCCGAACGAATGCATTAAGGAATGCTACACCACGGTCTGGAGAAGTGCTGGAGACTAGATAGAGAGTCACAGAAGTTCTGGTTTCTAGGATCATTGAAACTTGGAGGGATAGGAGTGGAAGGGTTAGTAGACAAAGAAATAGTTTGGTCATTGCGAATGATGTTGTAATGGCGTTGAATAGCTAACAGGTGGAGGAATCACATTGGGCTCGATTGGTTCGCGGGAAAAGAGGGGGAGAAAATATGGTCAATAAAAAAGTAATGAGATACTCCTTGTTTGGTTGGAGTTTTCAAAAGAGAGAGATGAAAAAGTTGTATTTTCATGGGAATATGATTTCTACATTTCATGGAAAAGTTTTTTTCATGAGAAACATGAGAAAGTTACTTTTCCATGAGCTGGAAATCATTCCATTTTTATTTTTTCCAAAAAGGCCCTTCAGCATTAAAAAGGCATTAAAGACCTAATTTTTATTAAGGATATGATAGGAATTACACATAACTTTTTTAGGAAAGTGGATGGTCAACCAAACATAAGCATTTTAGAAATCTATCACTTTTCCATGGTCAACCAAATATGCTAAAAATACTTTTTCAGGCATCCTTTTTCCAGAAATCTGCTCATATTCTTAGGAGGGAAAATGCTTTCCGCGAATCAAACGAGCCTATTGAGTCAAAAGAGTAAAATGAGAGATGCACCTGATAATTATTAAGGGCTCGTTTGGTTCGCGGGAAAAGAAGGGGGAAAGTGTGGTCAACGGAAAAGTAATAAGATGCCTTTTGTTTGGTTGGAGTTTTCAAAGAAGAGAGACGAAAAAGTTGTATTCCTATGGGAATATGATTCCCACATTTTATGGGAAAGTCTTTCCCATGAGAAATATGAAAAAGTCACTCCATTTTTACTTTTTCCCAAAAAGGCTCTTCAGCATTGAAGACCTAATTTTTATTAAGGGCATAATAAGAATAATACATAACTTTCCTAAGAAGGTGGGTGGCTAACCAAAGATAAGCACTTTGGAAATTTGTCACTTTCCAATGGTTAACCAAATATGCCAAAAGTACTTTTTTAGGCATACTCTTTCTAAGAATTTACTTTTTAAAAATTATATTTTTAGAAAAAAATACTTTCTGCGAACCAAACGAGCTCTAAAGCCCATCAGAACTTGGCCCAAAGTCTAATTGTTCCTTAAACATATGCAGGATTAGTATCATGCCTCCAGACTTATCCACCGACTGTACCTTCCAAGATTCAGCTTCCAAGTCAACGCACGCATCGTGGAAAGCAATCGAACCGGGGCACGAGTATTCTTCCGAGCGGGGAGTAGGTGGGAGCAGTGGTGGTCGGCAAAAGACAGAAAAAGGATCCAGATCCCATATCCTGTATCCATGGCGAAACCGGGAGCCCAATCGGATCCACTCCTTCCTCCGCGGCCATCCTACGCCGCCCCGCCGTCTCCCTACCACTCCGAGCCCCCGGCCTATGTTCTCCTCCCGGCGTTCCCCGGCCGCCGCCTCCGCCTCCGCCGTCCCTGCCGCTGCTGCGACTCCCTTGTCTCCTCCTCCATCCTCCTGACGCTCGTCTTCGCCGCCGCTCTCCTCGCTTCCGCCCTTTTCTTCCTTTGGCCTTCCGACCCCGACGTCCGCGTCGTCCGCCTCCGCCTCGACCGTGTCCACGTGTCCACCTCTCCGGCCGTCTCCCTCGCCGTCTCCATGGGCCTTGAGGTCCGGGTACAGAACAAGGACTTCTTCTCCCTCGACTACGATTCCATCGTCGTCTCCATCGGGTACCGGGGGAGGCGGCTTGGCTCTGTGACGTCGAAGGGCGGACATGTGAGGGCGCGGGGGGTCTCTTACGTCGACGCCGAGCTCCATATCGACGGGATCGAGGTGATCAACGATGCCTTATACTTGATCGAGGATTTTGTGAGAGGCTCCATCCCATTCGATACCATTACCAAAGTCGGGGGGAAGCTGCATTTCTTCTTCTTTGATATCCCAATTCAGGTGAGTACAAGCCTTTCTCGATTCTTTCCAGTCCATTTCCTTTTGATCTTTTATCTAATAGCATCCATATTTCCACTTTTTTCTTGAAACAAGTTTCTACAAATAATATGAATGACAGGTAGCGGTAACAAGATGTAGCACAGTAGCAGTCTCCTCAAAATGTTAAACTGGAAAAGTTAAAGTGAAAAATCTGTACTAGAAATGGTAAATAAAACATTGGATATGACATGTCATTAATCTTATAACCATCTGTTAAGGGTTCTAGATGAGAGAACCACTGCCTTAAGATTTATTTCAATATTAAGAGATGGATTTTTCAATCCAAGGAAGTGTAAAAGTTAGTTTGAAACCTCTGCTTAGTCCAGATCTACTCTTTAGGATATAGTACTACCAGACACCTGAATCAACTTTTCTATGTTTTGTCCAATCTTCACTTTAAATGAAAATCATTGCTTGGTCTTATTATGAGTTTGAATTTTCTTGACCTAAAAGTGAACTTCCAATTTACCTTCACAAGAAAGGTTTTATTCAAGTTGACAGTGTGAAGTTGTCTCCTTTTGCAAAAAGTTTCAGAGTCCAGCCAGTTCAGAGGCTTTTCCATCTAGCTCCCACCTAATTTGCTGAGCTTTCTAACCGAAATTTTCTCAACCATTCACTCCTTTGAATGTTCAGAAATCATGGTAAAAAGGTCCAATTTATGTTATTTTCACTTTGTGTGTGTGTGTGTGTATAACTGTCACATTTCAATCTTTAGAACTTTTGAGAATTGACACTTTTGGACCCTTGGAATCCCACAAGAAATGATGCTATGACACTTTGGAAACTATGGCTGGCATATAACAACAGGAAGTGCCAATGCTTGGAACAATCACCAGCAAATGTTCTTGTAGATTTCGGGCAAGTTTAGCTTCCTAACATGGTGTCCTAAAAATATATATATATATATATATATTTATTTTAAACAAAATGAAATTTGAGTTACCAATTTTACTTGTTTGTAGTAGTTGTGAATTTAAGTATGATGCACCACATCATTTTTAGTTCTATGCAAGCAAGATTTGGGCCTTGATCTATTTAGTATTAGGTTTTGTGGCCATGGTGCATAGGCTGAAGTTTAGGAATCACGGATACTTTAAATAACATGTCTTGTCCGTACCATACCCGTATTGGATATTGATACTTGCTAGATACTTCTCTAATACATGTCCGATACTTGTATTAAGTATCTTATATTTAAAATTAAAAATGCTCTTGCTACTTGTTGGATACATTTTAGATACTTCTTTGATACCTCCAAAATTGAGAGGGAGGGTCAATTATGTAGTCTATGATATTAATTTTAAAATATGAAGTGTGGATTATGGCCTATGGAATAATGACTCAATGGTGAATTTGTAAAAGTTAATGCTATCGTACAAGGCATGAATTATGTTATTTTGCTAGCTTGCTATGCTTTACATATGCTTTTTATGTATATTACAATCATCTAACTATTTGTTGTTAACTTTATGGATCCTCATTCACCAAGTATTCCTATGTAGGGTTATCCTAATATTATTTCAAGTTTCTCTGCATTCTTCCTCACAATCTCCATCCATGCTAATTTATGTCTTCATATTTTTCTTACATCCTTCAACACAAACTAAAGTACCTTTTTTTATAGATGCCTTCTCAAATCTTCGTTATACATATCCATACCATCGCAATAAAATTTTCATCACTTTGTCCTTAATATGTGCAACGCCTACAACTCCTTTAATTTATTTATTCTTTAGTCTATCCTTTCTAGTTTTACCACATATCAATCATACTATTCCTATTTTTGCCACACTCAATTTGTTTTCATGCACCTTTTTTATTATCCAGCACTTTGAGCCATACAACATTTTAAGCTTTACCTTTGATAAAATTTTTACTTAAGTCTTCAAAACAACACATATCACATAATATTATGAATGCACCTTACCACCTTATCTAACTACCTCGAGTTCTATGACATATATATTCATCTATCTTCTCATTATTTTGTATAATATATCCCAAATAACAAAATCAGTTAGTTTGTGGTATCTCTTGTCATTAGTCTTAATTGCTATTATATATTCACATACATTCTTATTAAATTTTCATCCTTATACTCTATCTTTACTAATTTTACCTTGGCCTCTAAAGTTTTCCTCCATAGTTCCAAGTCTAGTTTTTAATCTTGTTTTCTTTTTATCATCAGTACTATATCGTCCACAAATTATATGTGCCATAGTATATCTTCCTGAATATTAGTTGTGAGTTCATCCATAATTAATACAAAATGATATTCACTTAGTGCTAATCCTTGATATAAGTTTATTATGACTTCTAAAATTCAATTTGGTTAATTGAAACAGTTGTTATTTTTCTTAATATTTGCTTAGTTACCCTTTCTGATAATTTCATAGAGTGACATAAACTTAATTTCCCGATAATTAAAGCATTTGTATACGTCTCATTTATTCTTATAGATAGGTACTATAATATTTCTCCTCGAATCATCTAACATTTCTTAGTTCTCTTAATTTTTCTAAATAAATTTGTAAGCTAATTTAATCCAATATCTTCTATGATTTTCTAAACCTCACATTTGTGCATTTTTTTCAAAGATATCTCAACTTGGCTTTATGAATTGTATATATTGTACTTTGTCTTCTCTTTGATTATACTGTATAATAAAGATTTAATAAAGATTTGTTTAGCAGAATCCCCATTTTATCACAATCTTTCTTTAGTTTTATTATCATTCACTAATATCCTATTATCCTCACTTTTAATGCATCTAACTTGATCGACATCTAACTTAATAAAGAGTGACATCTAACCTGTTAAAGCTATTTAATAAATGGGTTATGTGGGTCAGATCAGGTTAGCTGTCTAATAAAAAGGTCGGATTTAGATTTGAAATTTTGAACTGTTTAATAAACATGTTGGATTTGAGTTGATGAATTTTTGACCCAACCAGCATCCGACCTGACCTGTATCTGATCCGACCCGACCCGATTGCCACTCCTAGACGTTACTGTCAATCTGTATGTAGGCCACTTGCTCTGATATGAGGCAATTTGCTTTTCTAGCTTATCTTTGTTGTCAAGAAACTCATCATAGAGGTTTTTCGGTCCTGAAGGATCTACACCCGGACTGACAGCCTGTATAGAGAAAATGGCAGATCTATAGTACATGTTGCTTGCCGCCTTCGATAAGATGCGGTTGAAGTGGAAGCAAGATCCAATTGCTTGCCATATATCCTTTTTGTCCTTCTCTAGTATGGTGTCAACCTCTGCTGCTTCAAATCCTTACTGAGGAAGGCATGTGGATCTAGATTTTGGATGGTGACTTCTAGTAAATTTTTCTAAAGGGCTTCCTCTTGCTGCCAAAAGCTCTCAAAATAGATATAGTACAACCACCGCCTCTACTGACAGCCTTCTTGACTGAAGAGGTTCTTCTGAATTCTGGATTTGCTTTATCGGTCGTAGAACAAAAGTATGACTCGTAGTGTGACGGTCCAAATTGAGCCTTATGCTTGGCCACCTTATCTTGCTACCACTATTCATCTAGGCTCGTCTAAATGGCAACCTGGATCTATACCTCCTCGTCATCTAGAACAGAGGCCTTCTTCGACTTTTTGGAGTGATAGTGACGCAGTCGGGGATGGGTGATCGCTGAATATTGGATGATGGTGGCTGATCTCTCTTATTATTTTTTTTTCTTCTATCAATAGCGGCTAGGGTTTGTGGGTGGAGAAAGGAGGAAGGAGGAGATGGGAAGATGACTAATTGATGTCAATTGGGTCAAAGGATGGCGGCTGAAAATTGGGAATTGATCTTGATTGGGCTAGGGGCGGATGGAGTTAGCTTGGACCCAAAGTAGATTGAGTTTAGGACGTGAGGAACTTGGATGGCGTGAAGGGATGAAGTGTCCTAAAGGGAGAAGGACTCTAGGAGGAGCGTGAGCAAGGTTGGGCTTGAGCAAAGTTGGCCGTGGGATAGGATGTAGAGTCCTAAAGGAAGGACTCTAGGTTGGCTTTAGCATGAGCAAAGGAAGGGGTATGTGGCATGGGATATGGATAAAGATGAGATAACTAAGGATTGAGATAAGAGAGTCCCACTCTCAACCAATCCTAGGGTGAGCGTGAAAGGAGGATGGTGTCTCACCAAGATCCCTTCAATTCCTCTTGGTGTTGCACCAAGAAAAAGAGAAATCACTTCTCTCATGTTGAACTCTACAAAATTCTCAAAACAATCTAATCTGAATTTTATTCTTCAACCTCCTTTATTCATAGAGTAAGAGGTTGGATGAACTTGGACGCTTACAATTTGAAATTTAAAGGACTCCTTTTGTATAAGAACTTCTACTTGGACTAGGACTCCTACTTGGACTAGAACTCGTACTTGGACTCAGACTCCTACTTGAGTTAGGACTCCTACTTGAACTAGGACTCTTTGTGATCAAACTATTGACTAAACAAAATAACATGATTGAACTCCCAATCGATTTTGGACTTCCTATGGCGCATAGACTAGAGTCCAAATCGACTAGGATTCCTCCCACACGCCATGAAACAAAAATGAAATAGACTCCATCCAATCTAGGTCTCTTTTTAACTTTAGACTGAAAATTCAAGACTCAATCTTACATTGGACATGCCCAATGTTGAACCCAACTCTTTAATTCAAGACTCTTAATTAATTTGGACTCTTTAATTGACATATAACTAAGAGTCCAATCAGTTAGGACTCTTTCACATGACACATGGACCCATTGCAAAGACTTCAAACAAATTAGGACTCTTCAACGCCACTACGACTCAATATAATTAGGCGTTGAACCACTAAGACCCAATGTGTCTAGACATGACCCAAAAAAAAACTCAATCCTTGCACGGCCAAGGTGATTTGGGCTCAATGCTCCTGCATCAAATAGGAAGGCGGCTTTGCTACTCGATGGTCCATCCTTGCCTTTTTTTTGGGCAACCCCCCCTTTGCTGTTTTGAAATCAATAAAATATTTTTTTATCAGATGTCGGACCTCCTGTGGGCATTTTCGACATATAGATATGTCAGAATAACCACCAATCAGGTGCTGCTTCAACCTTGTTAATCCTTCCTTAAATACCGTGTTGTACTAGTTGCACCTTCAGTGGTGTCGATCTGAGAACATTTGTCTATGATCCCAACCAATGTCACGCTTTGGGTTCTTTTTCCTCGATGGATCCATTCATGCAAGTTTATTAAGCATGTTGGCTTGTTAATTATTCAAAAATAGTAAATTTTCGTTATGATAAAAAAATATATTTTCTATTTTAAAAAATACTTCTACATTATCTAATATGTAGTACTAATTTATCATTTTTTTATTATTCATATATTTTAATAATTTTTAAATTAAAAAATAATTATAAAAATCAGAAATTCAAAAAATATATATTTTTACTTCAAAAATACTTTTGAATTATCTAATAGATAGTACTAAATTTTTTAAAAATTAGTACTAATTTTTTGTATTGATTATATACTCTTAATAATTTTTAAATTAAAAATAATTTTTATATACATAAATTTTAGAAAATTAATTTGAGCTCAGATCCATAAACCCTACCATGGATGCTGTATATATTTTTCTCAATCTGTAAGCATGCATCAAAGGCTATTTATTTCTTAATTTTATTCAAGTTTGGGCCTAAGTCATTGTATGCATGATCGCGTCCAAACTTGAATAAATGGATACCAAATTTAGGTTGAGAGTAGATTGTATGACCCTAAATAAGTTTATAATATTGCAATTATTTTTAGATTTTATTATTTTTTAATTTTTAATCCAAAAATATTTTTAAATTTAAAAAAATATAAATTTAATAAAAATTAAAGATTTTAGTCTCGGTGTATAGATCATCTATAAATCTATAGCATATCATAAAATTATGCCAAAATTTTTATTTTGGCATAACCTCTCCATATTTTCTAACTTTTCGGTATTTTTTGATATTAAAAAAAAGAAGTAATGAGGTGCTGGAGAGCCACCTTTTCGTGTTTTTGGGTTGGATCTTCCTTTAATTATTGAAATCACTAGTTTTTTTGGTGATTTTTTTTTTTTTGGGGGGGGGAGGAGGAGGCTCAAGAGGCCTTCTTAGACATCTCTATTATTAGCTTTTCTTGCCTGATGGTTAGAGATGCGGCATTTAAAATGCCATCATTTTTCTAAATCTAGACATGACTATTTTTTTCGATAGTCAGCTCCTGTAAATGGAGAAAATGAATAATAAATAAATATTTTCTTAACGACCACCAAACCCCCATCTTTCTTTTTAGCCCTTCTATAATGTCAGCTTTTTAACGTGCCAAAATATCTATCTTCTGACTGGGATAATATTCCATTATTATTAGGTGACCCTTTTTCTGTAGATCTTTTGGGATTATCTCCATGCTATTGCCTTATATCAGATATATTTCTTATTCTTGATATATTCTGATCTTTATAAATTCTTCTTTTTGAATATTCTTACAGGGAAGGATTTCTTGTTCAGTGCATGTTAGTGCACAAAACGAGACAGTCGTTCGACAAGATTGCTATCCAGAGCCGAGTTGATTCCGTGCCATTGAGATCATCTGGTAGTGGTTGCTCCTTTCACCTTGTGTTAAAATTCTGATATGTAATATGTTGGTGTCTTCTTCCCTAGTGTATTGCGATGTTGGCCAAAGATCTTGGGGAGATTTTATTGGCTTGTTTGGTGGGAAGCTTTTCTAACTCCCAGTTATAATCTATAATATTATTTGTATGTGTATTGCCTCTGTAACTTATCGAGGAGGCCATAAGCAAAATCATTGTAAATAAGTAAACAGAACAGAAACTTTATAAATAACATTATATTAGAAGATTAGCTGTGTATCAACTGCCACCTTATTTAATTTCTAGGGAGAAAGATTGTGGAGGGTAAGAAGCTGCTACCCAAGCTTGTGGAGCTACTAGTAATGAACTCTCAAACTGTTTGTTTCATTTTGGAAATCTGCAAAAGACTTATTTTAAGCCTCCAAGCAGGGGAAAGACCTTCAGCCATGGAGTGGCACCCGTTGTTTCAGGGGGTGGCAGACCATGGTAGAGGAACCTACTCGGAAGCAGGGAATGCTGAGTCTAATTAAAATAGGTTTGTTAGTGGTGAAGGACAAGGACGGGATCCTCCGACAGATATTCATGTTAATCAGTTATGAAAATTCTATCTTAGAATTGTAGGTGAGCAGCTAAGCTCTCCCTTTTCAATTTTGCTAAGAATATGATTGGAACCTATAATCCAGAAATATGCTGCTTTCTGGAGAAATCTTTGCCTAGAATCCGAAGGTTTGTTGGCCCCATTGGAATGCCAACGCTGTGCCTGCTATTTTCACCATAGATTCATAGCATGGGTGAAATCATGTGTTTTTAACTCCAAATTTGCTGTTCTGGTCAATGGTTCTTCTACAGTTGATTTCAAACTTCCAGGGGAGTGAGGCAAGGCTGTCCATTGTCGTCTTGTAAACATTCTCATGCACCCTTGAACTTGCTGCTGACACAGGGCTATCAAGGGGCTTTAAACCATACTAAGATGGATGCCTCTACTTGAAGAAGATAATTGATAATTATTTTTCCCTTTCATGTCAAAGTGTTAACTCGGCCAAGTCTCACAATACATTCAGCCCATCCATTCCTCACCAAAGGAAGAGCCCAGATCACAAATGCTGTTCAAGTCCTAGTTGAAGAAGGGGTTTGGACTTACATGGGGTGCCACGTTCAGGTAGAAAACTCTTAGCCTCTGATTTTAATTCAATTTTGGAACAAAATTGCTATAAAAATGGATAGATGGAAATTGAAGGCTCTCTCCTTTGAGGGAAGAGCAACCTTGATATATGGTCCTTTCATTTATTCCTATATACTGTTTGTTTACCTGCTATGTCCCTCTTTCTAATGTGGTTAAGCTTGAAAAGGATTTCGGAGCTTTCCTTTGGGGCCATTCCATTGACCGAAAATGTTTGCACTTATTGCCATAGTCTATTGTCTACTTGCCAAAGAAAGTAGGGGGCTTAAGCCTGCATACGCTCAGCCCCAGGCAAAATGATCTCATGTGTAAACTTGCTGTCCTGTTATCTTTCAGCTGAATTCTCTTTGGGCCAAAGTGGTGCATGCCAAGTATAAATTCCAAGGCTCTTGTCATGTTTATGAAGCCCCTTGAAGATACTCATGTATATCGCGAAGGAATTGCCTCAGTGCCTCTAATATTGCATTTCATTTCATTTGGTCCCCTGGTGCCGATACCAGCATAAACGTGTTTTGTAAGCCCTAGATTTCTATTACCCTCTTATGTGCCCGGCCAACCTTTATCATCTTGAAATTCTTTCCGTTACCAGACAATATAAAGTGTACCTACTAAAGTATAGTATTTGCTCAACCTATGTATAGGGGCAAAATGATCCAGAGGCATGAAATGTGTATTGAACTGCAAAATTGAGCAATGTGTTTTATTCCTACAAATTTGATCTTTTGATGGAATTTTTCCACAAAATTCACTTCTTCAATACTTTCAGAAGAGAGTATTTAGTTTACATCCAAGTTAGGGACAAAATCATTAAAATATATATATATATATATATATATATATATATATATATATATATATATATATATAAAATAAGGGAAAGTTATTTGGCCACTCGAAGTACCAAGATATTAAATAGAATAAAACAAAAAAGAAACAGATTTTAATGGCATTGGCCTCAAAGAGACATGCTTGGCTGAAGATGACTTGCTCATGGATCAGGCAAGCGAGGCCCACTCAAGCCTGAAGTTTGTTAGGTAGGCTTGGGCCATAGTTTGAAGCACAATAAGGCTAGGCTTGAAATATAAGCCCGTTTATTAAAAACCTAGCCCGAACTTGGTCTGCCCCGAAATTTTTAACCCTATTTTTCTTTCTATTCGGCTTATCTGATAATTGTTTTCTTTTATACGTATTGAACCTTTGATGTTTTCTCTACACATGAATAGAGATTGGCTTCAAGAATGGTGGCATATTATTTAATGGACCTTAATATGGTGCTGTTTTGATGTTTTTCTTGTGTTTTTTGTTTATTTTTGTTTTTGTTTTTTGTAGACATAATGGATAATTATTATTGATATGTGCTTAATATGAGATGATATAAAATCTTAGTTTACCTTATTTTAATTATTGAGTACTGGAATTGCTATTAGCAATATTTAAATATTCATATTCAACATTTTTATAGCATTTTTAAGTATTTCTTAAGAATTGGATAAAATGATTAGGATATACAACTCCCATCCTACAGCCTGAAGCTCGAATAAGGACCCAGCTTGGGCCTGAAAAATAGGCTCGAAGGCCTAGGTGGGTTGAGCTGAACAGGCCTAAAGTGTGTGAACTTTGGGCAAAGCCCATGAGCAGGTCTACTAAAGACTAACACGATAAAAAGATTATAGATGAAAGTCATTTAAATTGCTTCAGTTAGAGTAACTCGAGGCTTTTAAATAGAGGGTAAATCCAACAAACTAGACAACAAAAAAAGTATGTGGAAAAAAAAAGTAATAGCCAAAATTTCAAAACATATAAGATGACATCTTTATAGGCAGTTATCGAGGAACATGCTCTAGAAGATCAAGATGAAAGTTTCTATGTGATTCGGCGATTGGCACGATAGCCATGCTTAGATAATTCAGCATAGTATCACTTGCAGCTATTCTTCTAGAGCCTTATTCCTTTCCAAGGCTGCATCGGTCTTTGACGACCCCACCGCCATTTGTCTCGCATTTTTAAATCGGTTTGCTCCCCCTTTCTTTTGAGTGGATTGGCGACAAGAAACTCAATCAGGGGGAAACCATTTCAGTTTGGATCAATTCGTGGGTGAACTCGAAAGGTCCGATTCTCTAATCACATAGTTTGTGATTCGGCGATTGGCATGATGGCCATGCTTAGATAATTCAGCATAGTATCACTTGCAGCTATTCTTCAAGAGCCTTATTCCTTTCCAAGGCTCCATCGGTCTTTGACAACCCCACCGCCATTTGTCTCGCGTTTTTAAATCGGTTTGCTCCCCCTTTCCTTGAGTGGATTGGCGACGAGAAACTCAATCAGGGAGAAAGAGAGGATGGATCCAACTGAAAAAGAGAGGAGGAAAGAAGAAGAAGACGAGGAGGAGATGTCCAAATGCAGCTCCGATTTTGAAGCAAGGGACTGGGCTGTTCTCATCAACTCATTGCTCCACTCCATCCTTTGCTGCCTCGACACCTTGGAGGCCTTCTTCGCCTTCCGCGGCATCTGCCGGAACTGGCGATCCCTCGCCACCCTCACCCCCGCCTCACTTCCCTCCCAGAACCCCCTCATCCTCCTCGTCCGCTACCCCACAGAGTACATCGTCCGCCACCACCTCTATAAGCTCAAGGCCCCCTGACACCTCTTGTCCCGCTTCTCCATCGGACTCTCATGGCTTCGTCATCTCCACCACCCAGACCGATTTTCATTCCAGTCCCGTCAAGCTCCTCCTCTGGAATGTCTTCACCGACACCAAAATCTGGCTTCCCGAATCCCGCCCCTTCTGCCATGCCATCTTCTCCTCCAGCTTTTCCTCGTCCGGTTGCCTCGCCATCCTGTTTTCAAGATTCAATAGTTATATTCAGTACTGTCATATTGGAGACTCTCAGTGGCAAGGTAACAACTCGAATATCAATGGGGAGAATGTTGAAGACCTTATCTTCTTTAAGGGCAAGCTGTATGCTTTGATGGTAACCCAGAAGCTTGCAGAAGTTGAGCTCTTTCCTCATCTCAAGTGGACGGTGCTGACAGATGAAAACACGGCAACAGTGGAGAGAACACCCGGACTCTATTTTGGGATCTTAAGGCTATAAATTCGTGGCCAAGGACTCTGGGCTTTGAAGAACAAGGGAGAGAGAAAGACAAAAGATGTGAGAGATAGAGAGGAAGAGTGTTCTCTTGTAAAGGGAAGAAGGTTGTTTCTCCTTTGTTCGAGCAATCGATTTGTGATTGACTCGGAATTGTGTTCTCTGTTGTAATTGTTCTACTGCAATAGATTCTGATGGTTTTGTGAGGACGTAGACAAACATTTGCCGAACTTCTGTAAATTCTGGTTTGTCTTGTTAATTGTCTTCCATAGTTATGTGCTTTGCATTGTTTTTCGATTCGTACATAGGTGCAAGATCCTGCGGTTTAGAGCTCTCCAAGTTTTACTTCTCCCAACATGGGTTTTCTTCTGTTTTGCTCATTCTCTTAGGATCGTTCGGGTCGGGTTGGGTCCAGATTCTTCCAGAGCCTTCTTCCTTTCCAAGGCTCCATCGGTTTTTAACGACCCCACCGCCATTCGTCTCACGCTTTTAAATCAGTTTGCTTCCCTTTTTCTTGAGTAGATTGGCGACGAGAAACTCAATTAAGAGGAAAGAGAGGATGGATCCAACTAAAAAAGAGAGGAAAGAAGAATAGGACGAGAAGGAGGAGAAGATGTCCAAATGCAGCTCCAATTTCGAAGCAAGGGACTGGGCGGTTCTCATCGACTCGTTGCTCCACTCCATCCTTTGCCGCCTCAACAACCTAGAGGCCTTCTTTGCCTTCCACAGCGTCTGCTAGAACTAGCGATCCCTCGCTACCCTCACCCCCGCCTCTCTTCCCTCCCAGAACCCCCTCATCCTCCTTGCCCGCTGCTCCACTGAGTTCTTTTACGGCATCGTCCGCCACCGCCTCTACAAGCTCAAGGCCTCCTGGCAGCGCTTGTCCCGCTTCTCCATTGGCTACTCTCATGGCTTCGTCGTCTCCACCAACTAGACCGATTTCCATTCCGACCCCATCAAGCTCCTCCTCTGGAACGTCTTCGCCGATGCCAAAATCTAGCTTCCCGAATCCTGCCTCTTTTGCTGCGCCATCTTCTCCTCCAGGCCTTCCTCGTCCGGTTGCCTCGCCATCCTGTTTTCAAGCGATGGTATTCAGTACTGTCATATTGGAGACTCTCAGTGGCAAAGTGACACCTCGAATATCAATTAGGACGATGTCGAAGACCAATATGACAGTACTGATATGACAGATACCCTAACGGGTAAGTTGAACTCTTCCCTTACCCCATTTCCTGTTCTTTAAGGGCAAGTTGTATGCTTTGACGGATACCCTAACGGGTACCAACCAGCTTATGGAAGTTGAACTCTTCCCTTACCCCAAGTTGACATTGCTAACAGCTGAATTCACGGCAAAAGTGGAGAGAATGCTCGGTGGATTTTGGCTTGCTGAGTGCGGCGGGGAGCTGTTGATGGTATATGCCTTTCTCAAGATGGTGTTGGACGTTTACCGCTGGGATTTTGAAAGTGGTCGGTGGTTGGAGGTCTCAAGTCTGGATAGATGGGCTCTGTTCATGGGGTCCAATGGCTTTGCTGTGTCTATTGTACCCGTTTGCTCCGAGGTTTGGGAGAACTGCATCTATTATGCGGGTCCCCAGCAGGACATGTGGTTTGTATTTTCTTTGAGCAAGAGGACCCTTGAGCCTGTGTCTGTGATTTCATCTGGTTTGATCCGAGGTACGACACTAGTGCCACCTATTTGGGTTTTTCCAAGCCTTTGCTAATAAGGTTGTCCAGTTGCGGTTTGGTATCTTGAAAGAAGAGGAAGAAAACTCCTTGAAGTTTTAGTTCAAAATATCGATTCGAAAGTCTTTTACAAAGTAGATATTTGCTTAGTACGCTGCTCTGTTTTTTTTTTTTAACTTGTAGATAACTTCTCTCTGTATGACTCTATACTTGAGAGAAGGGGAGGAAGACATCAAACTTTTAGTTCAAAAAATAGATTTGAAAGTCTTCTTAAGACATCAAAGTTCGAAATATGGATTTGGAAGTCTTTTACGAAGTAAAAAATCTGCTTAGTAGGTTACTTTGTTGTGTTTTCCTTCTTGTATATGCCTTCTTTCTGTATGACTCCATTTCATTTTACACACGTGTTTCTTCTACATACTTTTGCTCTCTACTCAAAGCATTTAGTTAAATTAATTTCTTTCTATAATGCAGTCTAATATGAGGCCACTAGCTGCTGCTGCTGCTTCTTCTGAGAGAGAGATTAATTTAGGTACTGGTGATATGGGACCAATCATTAAAGATATGGAATATTGTATGGAATGGATTTTGGTAAGTGGATGTCCTCCGAGGAGGAGAAAAATTCTTCCATCGAAGGGTTGTCTGACCAAAGGTAAGAATTCTTTCTAATCGCATGCCTCCTATAGGCGCTATTTCCTTTTACCTTGCATTTTAGGAAGTTCTAAATTGGTTGCCAATTAGTGGAGCATACACAGTTGTCATTAAAACCTCGTTGGTTTAGAAATTTCTATGAACTCTAATTGTGCACAATTAGGTACAATTAATTGGATATAACATGTTGCATCACTTCATGGGTTTGGAAACTTCATGATGCTTGCCAGGCATTACCGACAATAATTGTAGTATAAATTCTAGTAAGAAGGTCCAATTATCCATAGATAAGTACAGCTGGTTAACTACATACGTACAACTGGTTAATAAATAAAAATTCTAGAATATGAGTAATTTAAATTCTCCCTCTAAAGGCACTGCACAAGCCTTTTGATTGTAACAACTTGACTCACCTATAGAGAAGGCACTTTTCCTCCTCAATTTATGTTGTCCTTGTATCGATACTTTCCATGCACATGATAGTCTTGCACTAAAAAGATGTTCTGCTTTGGTGTTCACATTAGAATGAAATATTTCCTATGATTTTCACATAAATAAGCACAAGGCTCAGTATTTTCAAGCATATGGTTATCAGATAGCATGGGAAACAATGTAGAATAATGATTTGAGGGGAGAAATATAATACCAGAAGAGGATCACAGAGTGAATTCAGCTATGTTGGCATAGAATGGTTAATTTATTGAGAATTTCTTTACAATCACCCAAACCACACATAATGATTCTCTCTTCCTCATCTACATTCAAATACAGAACAGATTAGTGGAAATTATTGTAAGTAAATATCCTGACATTAGGTTCTACTTATGACAAGAAATTGGTACTGCAAACAAGTATCAATCAATAAAGATTTACATGAGTCGGCTTAAAGCCTGCATCCCCAAGCATTTACTATTGAGGAAGCTCTACTAAGATGAAGTGAGAATACTAATAGATGGTTCACTGTACAAAAAAGTCTCATAAACCTTAATTTGCCACCTCTAATTAAGCACACCTCCAGGAAGGCTGATTACCCAACACATGCATAAGATATGTGACTACCAAGTACTGATCGTTCTGAAATGCTTTTATATTGGTCTTAAGATGTGCTTGTTGCAGCATTTCGCTTGATCTGAATCCTTTATCTTCCTCCCTCCCTGTGGCTACAGTCTCATACTTTCTTTGTCTGTAGCAGCAATTGTTCCTTGTTCTTTTTCCTTGTAAACGAAAAAGAATTATGAGTAATGTTATTTTAACATAATTTTCTTGTTCTAGTGAATAACGTAATAGCCTGATAATTACATTGCTCCTCCAAATGGAGGAGATTCTTTGTTTAAATCTTGGAAAGTGTTTCCCCAAGTATCTAGATTTAAGTAATTGCACCAGGTGAGTCTTTCTTCCTTTTTGTTCCCCCCCACAAAAAGAGAAAGAAAAGGATGTCTGTTGCTTTAGAAAGAACCAGTTATTCAACATAAAAACTATTACTTTTACATAAGTGATAACATAGCTAACAATCCGATTACTCATCAGGTCTGGATTAATGGATAGATGCTTTCACTTATGTCTCTGGTAAGGGGCTATTGACAACCAAAAAATCTGACACCTCCAACTGCATTTAGTGCTTTTTGGTTGTGTATGGAAATAATTTCCAATATGGGACCAGTATGGAGAAATAAGAACGGAGTTTTTTTAGATAAAATAAGCATCTTGAAAAGCTATAGGTGATAAATACATTCCCCACCACTTAAATAAACATATGTGGTGATAACAGGAATTCCTTGCATTTTTTAAAAGGAATCAAGTTTAGGTTATCTGTGCTAGAATATAGGAGATGGTCATTACATAAAATTCACAAATTGGAGGCTGCTTCTTAAATCAAGAAAGATTTAATCTAGTGAATTATCTCCCTGAATAAGAATACATGGTGAATTTTTCTCAAAAGCAATATTACCAAATTACCTCAAAAATTAGTCCATGGGAATGATTGGTGAGGCTCAAAACATTTGAAGATGGACCTAGTCTAAGAAATCAAGGGAGGTTAGTTAGAAACAAAAGTCATTTGTATTTGAATAAATAAAAAAAAAAAACAAAAAAATAGATGGTATGTCAATCTCCTTTTAAAAGTCACTAGTATGACTTGGCAATCAGTTCTGTAGAAAAAAAAAATTCCATTGCAAGTTTGAGATTATAGGATGACACAAGGTTATGAGAGAGAGAGGGGGTGAGGGGAGAGAGAGAGAGAGAGGACTTATCTAAGAATAGATATCCCTCTCTGCATGTACTGCAACATAAAAGAGAACAATTGGTAAGAACCTGAGGACGGGTATAGCCGATAGGAGAGAAGTTGCACAAAGTTAGCAACAAATAGAAGTATATTAGAAAGAAAATTACATTTTGGGATGGGATCAAACTCTGGGCCTCAGGATAGTGCATGCTATAGTGAGAAAACTTGCAATTGTTGATGTCACAAGCTAATATGAGAAGGCACCACCACAGGCTACACTGGTGAAGATCTTCTACTCCTACAGTATGTTCAATAACAAGCATCCACAAAGTTGTGAAGGCCATTCTAGATTATCAACTGTCCTACAAACAGATTGATATGTCTCTTTTTAACCCTATTCTCTTGTGCTTTCTCTGACCCAATTTATATCCTTCTTCTTCTCATATAGAATCATCCATGCAGGATAATTGGTAAGTGCAAGGATGCATTTGCACCTCCCAGTATCTATTGTCATTGTTTAAGCAAATATAGCTAAGAAATCAAGACATGATTGTCATTGTTTAAACAAATATAGCTAAGAGTAATGACCCATATTTCCTTGGTAATCTTTCTAGAATTTGGTTCAAACACACATGCATTCACTCTCAAAATATGCATGTGCTCGGGCTCTGAGATGATCTCTCCCCAATATCTACGTTCCTATTAAGCTTCATCCGCACTTGGTATATTGTAAATGAAATAATCAGAGGTGATGTTTCCATATCCACTGCTTGATCTAGTCTCTATTTGGTCTAGACACAATCAAGCCTTGCCCCTAGCATGATTTATGAAGCAACAAAGCCTTGCCTTGAACTTGTAGAGAGGAAAAAGCGTGATGCAAACATATAGTTGCAGTCTGATGGCAGCTCACGGGTATCTAAACACCTATAGTGGGTTGGTAAAGCCAATTTCTATCTTACGGCGGCAGATTTGTGCTCATACTATATGCCATTGCTCCCATCACTCCTCATGTACTGTATGTCATTTTCTTGGATGCTGAATTGTGTTATAAGTTGGATTGATGCCATCCCACAAGACATTTGCAACGGCCTCCTCTACTTGACCAACCTAGAATGGGTTGGACCGGCCTAAACTGGCCACCTGACCCGAATCACTCCTCCTCGGGCCAAACACATGCTCTATACGTGCTGGGGAAGTTGAGGACTCTTGATGGAAGTCTTCTTCTTCCTCAACTCTCAATGAAAGACGGACACCTAGAGGATCCCAAAGTCTACGAAAACCCTAGCCTTTGCTTCTATTTAAACCTACCCCGACCCTCCTTCGAGATCCATCACCGATCACTAGCCACCATTGCTGATCTTAAAGCAGCTATCACCGGCAAAGCCGGCCCAACCCTTGGGCGACATAGGCAGTCGCCTAAGACCCTAGCTCCAAAGAAAGCCCTAGTTGGTCGATTCTCTTCACATCCCCCTCCTACCCACCTCAGTAGCATCAGTGTTGTGTTCCACTTGATCGCACTGTTTTCATCTCCTCTTTCCTTCAGAGCTCCAACATCATCATCTCACCACTGGTAGCGAGGCCTTGAAAATCTTGAGTACAAAAGTTTGATTAGTAATTTTACATCTTAAAAAGCTAGATGAATTATTTTTACATAAAATTTTAAAGTATTCTACATTTATAAAAATTTTTTCATCATTAAAAAAAAAAGCCTTTCATAGCGAGTTCGTCTGAGGCCCCCAAATGCATTGGGCCACCCCTGCAAAATAGCATTCCTTTAATTTTTTTTTAAAAAAGGAAAAAATATCAGCTAAATTGCAGCACATCTGGACTATATATTAAAAAAAAAAATTGAGTCAGATTACCAGCGTTAAAAAAATAAAATCATGGATAGAGGTCTTTCTTTTTGTAGGAGCACTGGTTGATAATTCTCTATGAAGTAACCATAAATCGATAGCTGGTTTGTCCACTAATCCAAATGCAAAGCCCAAGCAAACCTATCCAAGAGATGGTGATGAGAGTAATTAATACTTATTGGCATTTTCCACTCTTTCGGACCACATAAAACAGTTTATAAGCTAAGCCCTCAGAACAGATGGAGAGGAAAAGGCAGCAGAACAAGTCGAATCTGACTGAGCTTGACCAGCAGATACGAAGAAAGTGCTCAGGAGTAGCAGATTTCAAAATAATCAAAACCCAAGAACCTGTAGAAGGTAATTTCCTTCCTAATCTCCATCGTCATTGTGAAAGAGGAGAGAAAGGTTTCAGGCATCGAGCCATGGACTCCAGGAACAAGAAAGGAGCAGGACATGCTTAGTTCCCATCCCCATAGATTTTAGCTGGATGACATGTAGACTGAAGTAATGATTCAGCATGAAACGCAGAGTAGTTTATATCATGTTTCCACTGATTGTATATTTATTCAATCAAAGCATGCACTTGATATGCCATGAATATTTCTCTGATAAAAGGAATAGCTTATCAATCATTAGCGTCTGATATCTAGACAAATATATGACTGCACCAGTAATAAAGCAGCTGCATGTGCTTTTTCTATATTTTCAATAAGTAATGAAGTTAACCCAGTGAAAGATAAAGATCTGCATTATTGGAAGTAAATGCCCTTCATCAGCATTGATATCTAACAAATTAGCATTTTTCAAACATAACCATTTCAATGGATAGGTTATAATCCGCAATGCAAATTCCCTAAGCCATCAAAACAAAATCGACTTCATGATTTTGTCCCAGATCGTTGTCTTGGTGCAAGATTACTAGCAGCAACAATCTAGTATACATTGAACAGCATAAAAAAACAGTATGCAGCCCAAAAAAAATTCAGACAACCGAACGAAGGTGATAAAACCTAGGGTTTCTTTTAAACTAATAAAAAACAATACATTCACTCCAGCTAAAGGGCACATCTTGCACATCTTAAGAATCTTTCCCGCTTGTGTTCTTCCTAGTTACAAAGCCTCCTTCCGTTAAGCATCACCTAATGCCACACACAGTCTCGTGTACCTCTAACCTGCATCCTCTCCAGCTACTGTTGTAATGCAACTCTGATATATATATTTATCAAGTCAATGGCTGAACTTTTAAGGACAAAATGTTGCAAGAATAAAGGAGAAAACCCCACCAACAACATTCTAACTGAGAGCGTAAATTAAATAATGCTACTGAATGATAACTTTCACTGATTCCTGAACAATTTCATGGCTTTTCTACGAGCAAACTGGAAAATTTATGATATATCCATGATTTGGGAAAGAAACAGAATGGAACTAACAAATTAAAATCTATAAACAGAACAAGAACATAAATCTGCTATACATGATACTGTATGCAGGACGTAATGGAAAATAAATAAATAAATAAATAATGCAGAAATTTGGAACATTCAGGTAAAGCCCCAATAAGATAACATCCATATCTAGATCTTCATGTAGTTCCAAGAGAGTAGCTGAAAAAATTCAAGCATTATCTATCACTTAAATGCCAAATTTGGTGTTCGGATAAAGAATATAAAACTTGATATAGATGTCAAACAAAACAACAGTGACACCAGATTGAAAGAATATGCTACCAGCACTAAGGAGATTCAAATTAGATAATTGTAATGTATTGCATGCCCCTCTCTGCCTTCCCCTTCCCTCTCAAACCCACCCGCCACCACCAGCACCACAGAAACTCAGAGAGCACAACATGCACGCACGGGCACCCACCATGCAAACATGCATTCAAATAGATAGCAGTGGAAAAGTGTGCCTTGTCATTCTCTCAACAAATAGGTTGATAGGTTTTTCCACCTTCACATATAAAAAGGGTGGAAACCAGACTTTCAAAAAAAATGTTTATCAAGTCCAGAAAGGAGATTCAAGAAGTCCATTACACTGCACATTCCACCAACCTATCACCCGACCATCCCAGACAAAAAATAAGAAATAGCAAAACTATACAGGATTCCAGCCTGCTGCTTGGATTTAACAGAATAATCACATGAATCAGCCACTTTTTTTCCAGATATGGACAGTTTTTCGTATTACGAACAACAAATCCTCATAGCCCAACAAAAAAGATCATTGCTAAACTCCAGGTTACAGTAGCAGTTCTCAAACACACAAGCCACAACATGCAATCAAGGAATGGATTTCCAGTGAGCTTGAAATCGAACACAAAATAGCATCATAGAAGATCTCATGTTCTCGCCATATCTCAGCCCTATAAAATGCACATGATAGGACAGATGCCATAAATGTCCCACGTATGTACCACAAATTGCGAAATCTGAGAACATCTCACTGAAAGAAATCCAAATTACTACATGACACAAATCAAGCATCTCTTCAACTCCTTCAAGTTGACCAATAATGACCAGTGTTGGGCACATGTAGAATACATGCTGCATGAAGTGATGTGAATTGGATTCATGGTGCATCTTTCTATATAATGTACAGATCCATGAAACTACATGCATATTCATTTATTTATATGTATGGTATGCATGTGTATACATGCATGATGTACATACAAACATACATACATAGATATACGCACAAACATACATAGAAAGAGAGAGAGAGATCATCCCATGAAACTAGAATTGCATTCAGTAGTCCTAAAAGAGTTGAAACAATAAGTAGAATGCCAGCAAGTACAACCATACCATCAGCTGTACACTGGTGGAGACAAAGGCTGTCTACAACTAGTTCTAATGAAAATAAGCCTCCAAAATATTGCCAAAGACAACCCTTATGATCCTTTATGACTGGCCTCAGATTATCCATGGTATTGCACATCTTAAATCAGAATTAGCTCACCAATTTTCTGGCTCAACAGTACTGTTACTATCTCCTATCTGGAGTGCTGCACCAACTTTGGAATCTTTCTTGACCACTAGATCTGTGTCCATTGTGCTTGCTTATAACATTTTCTGATCGTTCCACTGACCCACTCCTGCAACCAAATCCACTTAACTGAAGAGGTCAGCTGCCCCTGTGGTCCCCACTTTACTTCCAATCCAATAATAACTAACAAGCAAACCAAGTATAGGACCCTTACATGTCAGTCCCAAGATAGAACTTGGATGAAGTGTGACATAAAAGATAATGGATTTCTAGGGATCCGAAAGAAGGTATTTCTACTTGCTGACCTTATTTGGTGAACCCTACAGGCTTGATTAGTTCCTCCTCACTAGAGAGTACTAACCACAAATATACAGTTTTATAAGCGTCATCAGCTTCATCTTCAATCTACTCATGCTAATTTAGCTAAATTTCTGATCCATATCACTTTTCCTTTCTCAAATAGACAATAATATTCTTGTGGTCAGGACAGGCACCTACAGATCAAATTTAGATATTTTTGAGCTAGTAGTAATGTATTCAAATGATAATTCAGTGTTTTTGCTGCTCTCCTTTTAGGGCCAATGCTTTATATCTCAGCTTCATTCAGCAATAGTTTAAAACCAAAACAAATTGTTGAAGTGGATGAGCTTGATGGTAGAATTAATCCAATAGTTTTCATGTTTATATCAGGTCGATTTTGGTTTTCAGTCGAAGTATGGCTCCTGTCTACTTTATATCAGTAAAGTTTATAGTGTGATTAAAATAAAGGAAGGAAAAAAAGACATTCTCTTTTAAAAAGATGCTGTAAAAAAGAAGATTAGGAAGAAACAAGACGAGGCTGTAACGAAACATTCATGTAATCTTCACATTTTCAGGCCCATTTGAAAATCACCAACGAAAATGTTTGGAGAACCTGAAAACTTTGCTAAGATATCATAATCTGAAGACATAAAAATCTTGATCATCTTCATATATTGTGCCGTGGTTGTGGCCCATGAAACCATTAATACACGGGATTTCCAAAGTTGGTTTATATAGTGTTGGGGTCATGCTAATTTTTTTTGGCTTTAAACTGCATCTGAGAAATTACTTATTTCCAATGCTTATGATTATAATATAGGAAAGAAGCATTTATTTTACAACATCTAAAATCTAAACAATGTTAACCAGTGGAACAAGTAATAAATGATGGTAAATACTTGTAGCCTTTGATCCTCAACAAATGATGCTGAATGTGCATTTGGAAAAACCATTAGATCACATAATAACGTGTGTTTAATGTAACATTTGTTTCAGAAAATCATAGCTCAGAAACCTCAGAAGGACCAAAGAAAGAAAAAAATAATAAAACACAGACACTATTCTTGATTATTGATTATCAATGCAGCATATGAAAGAGAAAAGAAAGAACATGAAGGCACATTCTGGGTTTATAGACCATACTATTCTAAGTAAATTCAAATACATCTTACCATGAACCTGTGTCATCTGGCCACTCACCCAGCTCTTAAAAGGGTAAAACCCATATCAGATGTAAATCCAAATTGAAAACTAGTTTTTTTTTTTATTTCAGCTTTCAAAATTGGTAGTTGGATTCCAATAACAAGTTTGGTCCACTACAATAATATTAGAAGTGAGCTTTCGTTCTTCTATAAATTGGTCAAAAATATAGGTATTAAAATAAATTCTCAAACTGCCATCTTTTAAAATTCTTAAGCTAATTGGGAAGTTTGGATGAGAGACACATATTGGAAGACCCTAATGGTATTACAAATGGTATCTTTTAATATTTCTTTTTATATTAGGATTAATTATTCTTGCTATGTATCCCATATCTCCTCTTCCCCCTCTTGCCAAGTCAGATGCTTGGACATGCGTCTAAATCTTGTCCTTGTATGTGTTATAAAATCCATGACATCCCCTAAATGCAACAAAATTATAACATCGGTGAAATAAGTAGATTTAGATACCAAGTTTCAGACAACATAGCAATTTAGCATGTTTCTTTTATGTATTTCTATTGTGTATTTGTTAAACTCATAAAATATTAGAAGAACTAAACTTAAAATGATAAAATTCACATTGCTAGAATTCAGTGACAGCATTGTTGAGTTCACCACACGTTTTCTTAAGAATGAATCCGGTAGCCTGCACAAAAGTGATAATCCCATGCAAATCAACCCCCCATTTCTTTTCCTTTCAATAAAGGAGGCAAAGAAAAAGCAAAAGATGTTGCAATTGATAAAGAAAATACAGTTATATATGGTGCCTTTAGGCCATTTCAATGCAACACGTAGGATGAGTTTTGTTTCACATAATGCTTGACAACCTAAGACTTCGAGGGACAAATTTGTTAAGTCGACATTAGCTTAAAAAAAAAAAAGGTCAACATTAAAATTTTATAACATGCTCTATACTCATAACAAACAGATTTTTGAACAATTCTATACTTAGCCTTTTAATTAAAATACAAAGCAAAAAATGGTTATAGACATGTTCTAGGCCCATTCAGCCTGTTCTGGATGAAAATGAAGAAGTTCATGAATTCAGACGAAACAATGACTTCTATTTAAGCTAAGAAGATTGGATTCATCACTGCAATGATATGGCTATAGCTTAGTAACAATCCTTTAGCACAGCGTACTTTTAAATCTCTGCACACTAAGTAATTAGCACCTTGTCTTCATTAATGAAAGCATGTAAGTCTTGTATTCATTACATCATATAGACAAATTAACTACCTGCCGTAATAAAAGAAGCCTTTGCTGTAGAACTATTTTTTTTATAACTATCATGTTTTTTTATGATTTTTCTGAGATATCTTGGGCCACACACATGATTAATATTCTTCCTGTCAAGTCTGTACCCCTTAATTACAACAAAAAGAAAACTGTATACAGATACGATTATTCCAATTCCCAGGAATTATGAAGTAATGAAAAATTCAGCAGATTTTAGTAGTAGTACGAGATCTAGTAAAAAGAAGACTAACTGATGCCGAAGGCAAATCCATTTTCAGGAAAAGAGGCAATCTGAAGATGCAAGGATAATAAGAATACGAAGATTCAAACAAACAAATTTTACGCAAATTACACATTTTTCAATTAGTTATACAAATCCTTCTTCGCCATTTGTTCTATGAAGGCTGGCTCTTTTAACAACTGTTGTTAAATCATTCTAACAACATCTGTCCAGGTTACCTTAGCTTGATGCGAACTCCTTTTGAACCCTTATGAAAGACAACCAAGCCTGTCTCATAAGGACCACAGATCCCAGAGTAGCATTTCGAAAGAAATGTGTATTTTCTTTATCTTTTGCAAACATATTTATAATTGCAATTTAGTTCGACTCTTCATACTCCATTCTTATATACAGATAGAATCCTCCTTATTTAACCTTGCCCCCTTCCTTTTTACTAAGATAATTTCCAAGTCCAATAAAACCTGGAGGTTGCATAGAATTTCAATGAGCTTACATTGCAGAACCAACAAGGAGGCTTAGGTTTCCCCTCTAGTGCTAGAATTCATGCAAAGGGCTACCCTTGCCAAAATTTGCTTCAATACAGAACCAAACACATATATATAAAAAGTTGACATCAAGTCAAAGGCTGTTAAGTGATCATCAAATTTTGCGCGTTAATACTTTGTTTGATGAAGCTGAACTCTTATATGGACTAGACTGGCAGATGAAGATTGTTTTTATGAACCATACATCCTGTCATGCACCATAACGATGTATATATTCTGCTCATTTTTTGTATACTAATTTCAAAATTTGACTTTTGAAACAACAGCCTAATTCCTTTACAACAGTCTCATTATTGGTGTTGTATTTTCTGGAAAGCTATCGAGCCTTAATGGCCCTACAGGGAGCCTCGGAGGCCATGCTTTGCAAAGCCTTTCCAGCAACACTCCGGGGAGCAGCTCGGCTTTGGTTTACCGGGCTGAAGCCTAGTACCGTCTCCTCTTTCGAACAGCTCGGCAGGCAATTCGCCACCAATTTTGCTCCCAGCCGACCCCAGCGGCGAACTTCAGACTCTCCCTCCTTGATGTAAAACAAAAGGAAGGAGAGTCCCTCGGAGAATATTTGGACTGCTTCACCGCCGCAACATGGGAAGTCCGGAAGCTTGACCAGTCAATTGCCATGTCAGCATTGAAGACTGGGGCCCGGTCTTATAGATTTCTCTTCTCCATCGAGAAGAATTTCTCTGCTGACCTCACTGAGATGCTAGTCCGAGCACGGAAGTATGCGAAAGCCGAGGAAGCCGTTGCTTCTAGACGGAGCGGGGCCGAGCAGACCTCCAAAAGCAGAAAAGGCGTCGTGAGAAGTGCGGCCGCCCCAGAAGCCCATCACCGTGCCGTGCCAAGAACCCGCCCCATCTGAAGAATCCACCTCGGCTGCAGGGACCGCTTCGACCAAGATTTCCGCCTCGACCGAGATCTCCACCGCGGCCCCGCATACCCAACGGAAGGTACGAAAATTACACTCCCCTTACTGCTCCTCGGACTGAGATTCTCATGAAGATCGAGGGCCGAGACTATTTCCGGCCTCCGCCCCCGAGACAAGATCCCGGGGCCTGGCGCAATCCCCGGAAGTAATGTCGTTTCCACCGGAACCACGGCCATGATACGGAAGATTGCTTCCACCTCCGGGACGAAATCGAGGCGCTTATCCGCTGAGGAGTGCTCGACCAGTTCGTACGGAACCGGCGTGAAGAGAAAAGGCCAGCGGAGAATACCGCACAGCCCGAAGATCCAAATGCCAACAGACCTATCGTCGGCACCATTAACACCATCCGAGGCGAAACCTCGGTCGGAGGAGCCGCAGAAGAAGGAACCACCCCGAAGCGCTTGCGCGCCTCCGAAACTATCTCGTTCTCGGACGAGGACTTGGAGGGAGTTGAAACCCCCCATGACGATGCTGTGGTCATCTCTATGGTTGTAAACAAGTTTAATGTAAAACGTGTCCTGGTTGATAATGGAAGCTCGGCGAATGTTTTGTACTTTGACGCCTATTCTAGAATGGGGATGACAGAGAAGCAATTATGGAGGATGAACGCCCCGCTGGTCGGATTTACTAGAGACTCAGTTCCGGTGGAGGGCGAGATCGATCTCCTAGTTACGGTCGGACTCGCTCTCCGAGAAAGTACCGTGAGGATGGATTTCCTTGCAGTGCGTTTGCCCTCGGCCTATAACGCCATCCTCGGACGACCAGGGCTCAACGTTCTTCGAGCCATGGTCTCAACCTGCCACCTGCTTATGCGGTTCCCCACCAGCCAAGGAGTCGGCGAAGTCCGTGGGGACCAGGCGGTAGCAAGGCGATGCTACATGGCGACCCACGAGGTGAAGCGACCAGCCAAAGTATCGGTTCCGACACCAGATGGCAACCTCTCGGCCGAAGCTTTAGAGGCGCAGGTCGGCCCTAAGAAGAAGCGGGTAGAGCCTGGTGAGCTGCTCATCCAAATCCCTTTACGAGAAAATTTTTTCGAGCTAACCGTGCAGGTCGGCTCCGGCCTTGATGATTGCGAGAGAGATCGCCTTATCAGCTTCCTGCGGAACAACATGGACGTCTTCGCCTGGTCGTCCGCCGATATGCCGGGAATAGATTCGGAGGTCGCGGTCCACCGACTCCAAGTGAAGCCAACCTGTAAGCCCGTGCGACAGAAGAAGCGAAATGCTGCTCCAGAGCGACGAGCAGCAGCCGAGGAAGTCGACAAGCTCCTTGAGGTCGGCCTCATCCGGAAGATATCTTATCCGGAGTGGCTCGCCAATGTGGTCCTTGTCAGAAAGGCTAGCGGAAAATGGCGCATGTGCGTGGACTACACCGACTTGAACAAGGCCTGCCCAAAAGATAGCTTCCCGCTCCCTAGTATCGACCAGCTTGTGGATTCCACCTCGGGGCATGAGCTACTGTCTTTCATGGACGCATTCTAAGGGTACAACCAGATCCGGATGGCGCCGGAGGATGAAGAGAAAACAGCCTTCATCACCGATAGGGGCACCTATTGCTACAGAGTTATGCCTTTCGGCCTAAAGAATGCTGGAGCGACTTATCAGCAGTTGGTCAGCCAAATTTTTAAAGATCAAATAGGCCGAAACATGGAGGTCTATGTTGATGACATGTTGGTGAAAAGCCGAATGGCGCAGGATCACGTGACCGACCTCAATGAAGCATTCTCTACACTCCGAAGGTACCGGATGAAGCTCAATCCTGCCAAATGTGCGTTCGAAGTCACCTCGGGCAAGTTCCTTGGCTTCGTAATTACACAGCGGAGAATCGAGGCCAATCCCGAGAAGATCCGAGCGCTCCAAGAGATGACGCCCCCGAGGACAGTCAAAAAGGTGCAACGGCTTACAGGCCGAGTTGCGGCTCTCGGGAGATTCGTCTCCCGATCGGCCGAGCGTTGCCTTCCATTCTTTGGGCTCTCAAGAAGCCAAAGAACTTTTTATGGTCCGCAGAATGCCAGCAAGCCTTCGAAGAGCTCAAGTGCCTTCTTGCCTCTCCTCCGCTGCTCACGAAGCCCCAGCAGGGCGAGCTCCTCTACCTATACTTAGCCGTTTCTCCCGTGGCAGCGAGCTCGGTCCTGGTTCGAGAGGAAAGCAAGCTCCAAAAGCCGGTATATTACACCAGCCGGGTTTTGAGGAATGCTGATACCCGATACTCCAAACTGAAAAAGACCGTCTTTGCCCTGGTCGTCTCAGCTCGAAGGCTCCGGCCTTATTTTCAAGCTCACACGGTGGCCGTGCTGACCGACTAGCCAATATAGCAAATCCTGCAGCGATCAGATTGTGCTGGTCGAATTACAAAATGGGCCATCGAGCTCGGAGAGTTCGACCTCGAATACCGACCCAGACCGGCGATCAAGGCGCAGGCACTCGCTGATTTTATAGTCGAGTGCACTGTGCCAGACGAGGCCGAGCCCGAACCTGCGCTAGCAGAGCAGACCTCGAACCCGCACCAGCAGAGCAGACCCCGAGGTCGACGTGGACTCTGCATGTCGACGGTTCTTCGAACTCGGAGGGTAGCGGAGCGGGCCTCATCCTCACCAGTCCGGATGGAGTGGTCGTCGAGCAAGCTTTACGCCTCGAGTTTTCCGCCTCTAACAATGTGGCGGAATATGAAGCGCTCATAGCCGGGCTTAAGCTGGCTAGAGAGCTGAAGGTCGAGAACTTGAAGGCCTTCAGCGACTCCCAATTGGTCGTAAGCCAAATTTTGGGGAACTTCGAAGCAAGGGAGCCAACAATGCAAAAATATCTCCAGAAGGTGCGACACCTCACCTCGACTCTGAGTTCTTTCCACATCCAACATATTGTCAGGTAGGAGAATCTCAGGGCCGACCAATTATCAAAATTGGCGTCCTCCCGCATGAGCGAGCTCCCAAAAGCGGCGGCACTGGAGTACCTCCAGATCCCCAGCACAGAGGAGCCTGAACCAGCTCTTTGTATCGACGTTGAGCCAAGCTGGATGGATGAGCTCGTTAGCTACCTACAGAATGAAGTCCTCCCCAACGATGAGCGTGAAGCTCGTCGAGTCAAGCGCCTAGCCTCAAGATACATACTGTATGAAGGCAAGCTCTACAGAAGATCTTTTACTTCTCCCCTGCTCAGGTGTCTTCGCCCGTCGGAGGCGGATTACGCAATGCGTGAAGTCCATGAAGGCATCTACGGAAACCATCTGGGAAGCCGGGCACTGGCATATAAAATTTTGCGCTAGGGATACTATTGGCCAACACTCCAGAAGGATGCGCTGGATTTTGTTCGGAGATGCGACCGGTGCCAGAGGAACGCCAACATCCAGCGCCGACCCTCAGCCCCTTTGACCTCAATCAGTTCCCCCTGGCCATTCGCTCAATGGAAAATTGATATCTTGGGACCGTTCCCCTTGGCGACTGGACAGAGAAAATTTCTAATCGTCTCCATCGATTACTTCACAAAATGGGTCGAGGCTGAGCCAGTGGCCCGGATCACTGAGCAGAAGATGCGGGACTTCGTTTGGAAGTTCATAATCTGTAGATTCGGGCTCCCCCACATCCTCATATCAGATAACGGCCGCCAGTTCGACAATGCTCGTTTCAGAGAGTTCTGCTCGGTGCTCGGCATCGACCACCGTTTCACCTCGGTCGCACATCCTCAGGCAAACGAAAAAACCGAGGTAACAAATCGTACTATTTTGCAGGGACTCAAAACCAGGATCGACCAGTCTAGAGGGCAGTGGGTCAAAGACCTATACAACGTCCTGTGGGCCTATCGGACCACGTTCAGCGTACCCACCGGCGAGACTCCCTTCAACTTGACATACGGAACGGAGGCCGTCATCCCATTGGAAATCGGACTCCCTTCTCCGAGAGTATAATATCATGATGCCGACTCCAGTGCTACGCAGCTCAGGAACAACCTAGACCTCATCGAGGAGACGAAGGAAGCCGCCCGGGTCCGCATGGCGAGATACCAGCAAAAGGCGGTGCAATACTACAACGCCAGGGTCAAACTCAAATCCTTCAAAGTGGGAGACCTCATCCTCAGAAGAGCTGAAGCCTCCCAGCCGACCGAGCAAGAAAAGTTGGCCCCGAATTGGGAAGGACCCTATCGGGTCGCGCGCGTCCAACGACCCGGAGCGTACAAGCTGGAATCCCTCGAAGGGACCCCTATTCCACAAAGTTGGAACTCCGAAAACCTCCGGGTGTATCATCAGTAGAACCCCAACGGGTTCCCTGTTCCGAGCATGAATTTTATCTTCTTCATAGTGATTTTTGTTGTTCTTCATCCATGATCGTGCTTCTCCTATTAAGAAGTTTCGTGATTCTTAGGCAATCCATTCGATCCTGCTAGGATGCTATAATTAACGTCGGGCAACGCCGGGCGCCTCGGCCAAAAGTCCGAGATCCAGTTATCGAGCTCAGCTCGATCCCCATCAGTTATCGAGCTCGGCTCGCTCCCTCAGGTATCGAGCTCGGCTCGATCTCCATCAGCTATCGAGCTCGGCTCGATCTCCATCTATTGAGCTCGGCTCGATCTCCATTAAATACCTCGACTGAGGTCAAGATGCCCCGAGTGTCGACAGTGCGTGCCCAGACCTCTCGACACTTCGGAAAGACGGGGTAGTACCTTCACGTCCCCCTGTATGCGCCTCCTCGACCAAGGTCGGGATGCCCCGAGCGTCGACAGTGCGTACCCAGACCCTTCGACCTCGGAATGATGGGATAGTACCTTCGCGGTCCCCCCGGAAATAAATGTTCGTGATCATCCAAAAGTTTGAGATGTAGCCATCGATCTCCATCATCGATCGAGCTCGGCTCGATCTCCATCCATCGAGCTCGGCTCGATCTCCATCATCCATCGAGCTCGGCTCGATCTCCATCTATCGAACTCAGCTCGGTCTCCATCATCCACCGAGCTCGCCTCGATCTCCATCAACTACCAAAACTCTTCCCGATACCAGATATCTCGATCGAGATCTGGGCGCCTTGAGACCTGCGACAGCATGCATGAGCTCAAAGGGTTACGACCCCATGCTTCGGATTAAGCTTAAGGTCGTCTTCTACGACAAACTATGGTACCCCTAAGAACAATTCGCGGCGCGGGGCATACAGCCCCGAGAAGGTACATTCTGATCAGCGCCTGTCTTATTCGATACATACATTCCATTCATTCTTATATCGGATATGTAAATGAGAATCCCGGCCAATATCGGGATCTTCCGCCGAGCCGATTACGAGCTAAAATCTCACTGAACCCGCCCACACGAACCCTAGTTCGATTTTCTTGCAGCTCGGCGAAATTCAATCCCGAGCTCGGGGGGTTCAATGATTCGAACCGGAAGCTAGTTGCCTAATAAGGTGATTAGAGCACGAAGCCCCGCAACTGGGGCCCCGAGTTTCATGACCACGAATCTGCGGTTCAAGCTTAGGAGCTTGGCAAACTCGGGCATTTTCTCAATCCAAAGTGCCCTAGCAGCTCGGGAACCCGAGCAGCAAAGCCTTGGAGAAAAATGAACCATAGAACTGAAAGAACGAAGTCGAAAAAGAATACTTCCATTCAAAAGCCCGGAGGCTAACTACAAAGTCGAGGTTCGGGCGTGCAATGGACAAGAGCCGACCTCTCGTTACAAAAAAGGAAAAAGTACGAAAAGCCTTAAGAGGCGGGAGCCGTAGCATCTTCAGCAGAGATCTCTCCGGGCTCGACTTCGATGACCTCGATGGCCTCAGCCACCGGACCTCCTTCGGCAGTGGCCCCGACCTCGCCGCCTTCAGTGCCCTCGGGCGCGACCTCGGGAGTGGTTCCCCGAGCAGCTTCTTCCGCGGAAGCCTCCGAAGCTGCCTCTCCGGTCGTCTCGTCCGACTTCGCCCCGAGGCCCTCGACTCCGGCTCCGGGCTGAAGTAGATTGAGATCAAAATCGGGGCAGAGCTGGCGCAGTTGATTGCGGAAGTCGTTGAACCCTTGGATAAGGCCGTTCACGGCTTCCTCCTCGAGCAACTCTTGAAACTCTTCCGATTCTCGGAAGAGCCGAACGGCATTCTGAGCCCGTTCTTGGGCCTCTTTTTCCCGAGCTTCGAGCTGCTCGGCCTTCCTCTCCGCTTCCTTTACTCTCTGGTCGCGAATGGCGAGCAGAGATTGCGCCTCAGCCTGGCGAGCAGAGGCGGCCCGCAACTCTGACCTAGTCAGAGTATGAGCGGCCTTCTCCTCCTCGAGCACCATGGATAGGAGCTTGACCTCGTCCTCGGTGGCGCCTACTCTAAGCAAGAGCTCCTTGTGGAGCTCGAGCTCTGCCAGCTTTCTCTCGGCCTCTTCTAATGCCCGTGAACTCCGACGGGCTCGCTCCTTGTAATCCGCCCCGAGCGAGATCAGTGTCTCGATCTCGTGAAGGTGCTGCAACCAAGATAGAAATTAGGCCGAGGATAAAATTACGGTATAAAACCTAAAAGCATAAGGAGTAAATAACAGCACATAACGAAGACCTACCCGAATAGCAAAGAGGCGGGTCGACTCTAGGTAGCTATTCAGGCTCATGGCCTGAATCTTCGCCCTGTCGGCGGGAAGAAGCGCGACGCGGAAAATCTGCCGCGCCGTCTCTACGTTTTCAAGGGCCGAGTCGCCCTGGAACACGGCCCATTCCGGAGCGTAGGGCCACCTCTCCTGTTGGCCCTCGTTCTCTGGTGGGTCGGAGGTGCTGGGCCTTATCGCCTTCGGCGAGGGCGGCCTCACAGCCCCTCGGCTGCTGCCCGGCTCGGATGCCGGGCACTCGGGTCGGACCGGCGGCCGAGGAGGGACCTGCGAAATTGGCGTCGGGCATGCAAGCGCCATAGTGGTTCCTGCCGAGCTCGCGGGCTCGGAGCTCGAGCCTTCCCACCGAGCAGCTCCGGAGGGCACTCTTCTCGACGGCCCCGTCAGCCGAGACCTTTGCCTTCTTCTTAGGCTCAAGCGGTTCTCCTCCGAGCTCGGCAGCTCTCTTCCGGAACCGAGCATACAGAGCTTCGCTCTTGGTCACCATCTTCGCAATATCTGCAAGGACGAGCAAGATGAGTTCGCAAAATATTGCGGAAAAAGAAAAAAAAGAGAAAGGAAACCTTACTATTACCGCCCTTACCCTGAGGACGCGCCGAGCTCAGACCGACATTGACTAGAGCGTCCTCACTCACATGGCCGCTCAGAAGAATGCCATCCCGGAGGCCGCGAACGGCGTCAAGGATCCTCTGCTCGCGCGAGGAAAGCCTGGAAAGCTTGTTGGCAGTTCTGAGCCGGCTCTGCCTCCACCTAGGGTCGAACCCCCACGTCCGCTTGAAACCCAAAAAGAAGAACTTTTTCTTCCAATCATGAATGGACGATGGAGCGCCCTGAAAGAGTGGCCGACCCACCCGAAGGGCGATGTAGAGCCACTCCCCGTCTTCCGGATTGGACTTCAACATGAAGAGTCGCCGGAAGACGTTCACGGAAGTCAGGATCCCGTATGCCATGCACAGGGACAAGAACCCGATAATTGTCCTCCATGCGTTCGGAGCGAGTTGCGCCGGGACGAGTTGGTACTCTCCGAACAACTCGTTCACAAACCCATGGAGGGAAAACCATAGGCCGGCCCAGAGTGCCTCCAAGTACACTCCGATCCGACCTACCGGGGGATTCGCTACCCGATCCCCCAACCCGGGGGGGTTCCAAACGGAACCCTCGCCGAGGAAAAAACCACTCCTCGGCCATCTCAACCTCTAGCTCACTCATCGTGGACCCGACTTCATTCGGACCGAGACCCATTAGGAAAAAGGAGGAAGAAGGAAGAAAAAGAGGTTCCGAGCAAATGAAAAGGGGGACACTTGTGGGAGCTCGCCGGAGGTAATAGAAGATCGGCCGCGTCGGACTGGGAAGGAGAAGGGAAGACAATGGGAGAGAAATCCCAGACAACCAAGGAGGGGTTTATATATAGACCCCTCCAATGACTCAGATCCGCTCGGCAGAACGCTCCTCCCTGTCCAGATCACGACACGTGTCAGCCCAATGAATTAAGGCGCTGCATTCAATTCGGACCGACGCTTCGGAAAAGAGGACGTCTCGTCGGATCGTGTAGCCCCATCATGAGCTCACGACGCAAGAACGCTTGAAAAAATGGAAGGTATTAATGATGGGATGCTTCGGGAAAGATGGGACGCCACCCACCTACTCCCATTAAAGTGTCTTGAAGCGCGCGATAATTCAAAATTTTCCCCTAATCCACTTTAACTACTTTCCGCGCTCGAGCCTGCGAGCAGCTCGAGCTCGGAAGTCGGGGGGTAGTGTTGGGGGAAAAAAATTGTGCCCGAGCAGGAGGCAACCAAGCATCCCTCCGAGCAGGAGGTGACCGAGCACCCCCTCCGAGCAGGAGGCGACCGAGCGCCCCCTCCGAGCAAGAGGGGGCCGAATGGGTCCCAATTCAAGAGTTTGAAAGTGCCCAAGCGGCTCCTCCGACTAAAAAGCATCCGAGCGGTAGACCGCCATTATCATGTTCTCCCACGAAGCGTGCCCTGTCCTTGCCAACAATCGATACGTACGGCCTCCCCAGACATTCAGCTTACGCAACAATTAAAGCGTATGGCTTCTCCGAACGCCTAGTTCACTCAATCAATGCATGTGACCTCTGCAGGCATGTAGCTCATGTGGCTCACTCAACCATTAAGGCGCATGGCCCCAGTTGACTACAAATGTTTAGCTCCATACGGCAAACCTGTTTGGCCATAAACGATAGCATGGTTCAGCAATAATTCAAAGACTTCGGCCTGATCTCCCACGAGGACAGCGTTAATCTACACGATTGAGCATTAACTTCCACTGTACGGCAGTGTCTTCGCTCTGTCTCATCACAGGTAAACCCGTTCCCCCTATAAATAGGAAACTCCTGAGGGGGGAGCGGGAGGATTTTCTTCCAGACTCCCTGACTCGAGCTCCTCTCTTGCAAATCTTTAGCCCATCTCTCTAACTTAAGCATCGGAGGGCCGGCGCCGGAAAAACCCGGCCACCGGCTTCTTGCACGTCTCCTGGAGGACGCCGTACATCGCTGGATCGCCGCCGTTCGCCAAACCCTCCTGGAGCTCCTCCTCCTCAGCCGACGGCCGCCCCCGAGTCCAATTTCTAGCAACACCTTACTTCCATAATTGGTTCTTAGATCAGTAAGCAGTGACAGGTCTTGGAGCTTTGCCATAGGTACAGAAAAAAGGTATCCTGAAACCCAGAAGTCAGACCAGTAACCCATTACCATGCAGGAAATTCAGCAAAGGAGCACCTACATAGTACTTAATGAATCTTGCATTGAAAGATCATCTTTTAGTAATAGCCATATTTTTATCCATGCTTGTGATGGAAATGCTGGACAATGATATCACTCAAAAGAGACATATTTCTGCTTATCTTTTATCTAATTTTTATTTTATAACAACTAAAACCACAAAGTGCAATCTGTATCACATTTTGGAGGAACATAACTGGTTCAGTATATTGCTACCTAGACAAAAGTAGAGCCTACTAAGTCTGCAATAGTCAAGACTTCAAATAACAAGAGCAAAAGTTTAATCAAAAAGAAGAGATAGAAGAGAGAGAAAGTTAAATGGCGAATGCCAACTCATAAATGAATAAAACTGTCAACTACCGAATTCCTACCAACATGATGTTACAGGAGGTTATGACTTATCCTCCCATCTCACACCAACATTTTTATCAGCACTCTACAAGGAGGACGAAATTTTCTTGACAAGGTTGGAAATAAATAATTGCCCATGAAAAACCTACCATAATCCTTGATAAAATTCAAATTTCAGGCATGAAAATATAAATACACAGTAGAAGGAAAACCAGGGACAAAGGTGTATAGCAGTCATAAAACTTCATTGAACTTGAATAAAGGATAAAGATTATTATTAAATCAAAACATGTAACAGTGGTTGTGATAGAAGTAACAAAGTAGTTTTAACATGTTGATGACGATCCGTATTAGTAAACGAAGAGCAACAGTCAGCAACACAGACAAATCAAACTTTTAAGCAAAATGGGAAACTCTTGAAAAATCAATCTGACTAAAAGAGGTGCAACCATATTTATAAGCCTGGTTGGCTGGTCATCTGGGTAAAAAAAAAAAAAAGGAAAACACATGATTGATAAATTATAAGATAAATGAGAACCTATTTCCTTTTGTCATAAAGGAAACCAATGATCACACGCAGAGGTCGAGCATGTCACTGTACAGAATCCAGTTAGCTAGACAAAAGATGAAATAGGAAAAATTGTACACTAAGAAGCTAATTTTACACCATACAAATTTAACAACATGAAGAGGGAGATACATGCGGGGCAGAAAAACCTAAAACTTACAACTTTCATATGAAATGTCTATTTATGTGGCTGTCCTACAAACGCAGGAATGTGATATGGATGCCCAGCATTGAGAACTCTTGTTTTAAGACCCCCTCATGCATTGAAGTTACGCTTTGCAGCTTCCATTTTCAACAATAGATCCTTTATATCAGCTTCCATCCTCATTTTCATATTGAAGTACTCAAGGTGTGCCCTTTCAATAACTTGTAATTCTTTAAGCTTTTGTCTACGCCTTTCCTCCGCCTCAACCAATCGCAATTTTGCAATTCGACTAGCATAATCTTCCTCAATCTTAACATTCTTCGCTATTGCTATGCGTTTTAGGTTCTCAGCTTCTCTTCTTGCATCATCAGCACGTTCTTGGTACATCTTTGCCTCTGCCTGTTTGAACTTTACAACACTCTCCAATTCATCAGTAACTGGCTTCTTCTCATGATTTTTTTGTAACTCTGCATCCCTAGTCTGCTGACCAACTCGTTCATGATCTACAACAGAAAGAAGACCTGCAGTTTCCAGATGGGGGATTTTCTCTGAGGGAACAGATGGCAACCTTGTTTTTTCTTTGCTTGAACCAGCTATTCCATTGCTTCCTTCAGCATCATTTCTAGATGACCCCTTTGGTGGAAATATGGAAGGACTACTGCTGCCGTTGGATTCACTATCTGAAATATAAAAATAACAATTCAGAATGGTTATGTTTTCTCTTCACGAAAACATTAGTTCAAAAATACACCATTATAATACAGTCATGATGGATTTGTAAACATACTATAGATTTCATAGCGGTCAATTTATGTTCACAGTAAATTCTCATGATTGGATGATGAGGTCTCCATTGTTCAATAAAAGGGTGCCACTTTAGAGCAAAGTGCAAAACTGATCAAGTATAGCTGCTGTAGAGGAACATGATCATACTTAATCGACATTGAACCAAGTAGGTGAAAATGAAACTAAAATTCAAAAAGTGAAAAAAGCAAAACCCACCATTCATATTTCTTATCAAAATTGACACTCAGACATGGCACTATTTGACATTTAAAATTATTAAACCTTGATGGCACCGCCAATTTCTACCAGTCATTTGCACTTATTACTACATAAAAAGGGTCAACTCTAAGAGTATACCAACATATCGTGGGTGATCCATCCAATCATGCGCACACAAGCATGCAATGCATGCATGCATAAATAAGCATACTTATCCATCATGCAAACACAAACACATGTCCCTACCTACTTGTTCCTGCGTTCACACCCATCTATACAGACCATGTGAAATAACAGCGCCTGTTCAAATAAATCATTTCATGTGGATCATATTCTCACATAAAGACACTGCCAAACTATCCCAACTGAGTGATTACATCCTCAAGTTTCTGCTCAATTGATCAATATTAACAACTATAAAGAATGCTCAACGAAACGTGAATATCAACAGGTAAACAACTTTCTTCAATGACAGGGTGCGGTAACTAGCCACAATTAGCAACATCAATCTTTCCAACAAAAACTTGTTTTCATGTTGGAAAGCAAAAACATGCCATGTTTGGCAATCCTATTTTTCACCTGTTGATTAAGATGTTTGGAAGGAAAAGGCTTTAGCTATTTGAGAAAGGAGAGGCTGCAGGAGCTGATTAAGATAAGGGCCTGAAAAAGTAGCTTTACAAAAAAACTTGAGGAAGAACCGAGGAAGCTCTGCAAAAGCAGTACACCAAGAAAATTTGGGTTGAGCACACTGGATAAAAGATTCTGAATACTAAGAAATAAAGAATCCTCAAAGAAAAAGAAATTGCTTGAACATGAAGTGCACTTTGTGGATGTGGCAGTCGCACAAAAGGTGGATCATTTTTTTGTGTAGCAACCAAGACTTATCCCTCGATGATTTTGAACCTAGCCAAGATCCTCATGTTGGATATTATAATACAGTACTTAATCGGAGATCAGAGATTTGCTTACACATAACTAAATCTTCCAGTGATATCTAGTCATCCTATTGTCTACAATAACCATATCGTTCAATCAAACACAAGGTACTTGCAGTCAGCACTTGATCATAAGTATGGTTTGACCAGAGTTTGAAGTTCAAATGAAACCAATCTAGTTGGACTGATAAGCAGAAGTTTCTACTGAAATTGAGACCAGAATATTGGAAATTCAGTTTCAATAGGTTTTGGAGGTTTTGGTCGGTACCAATAATTTTGGTGGTTTTGACCTATTTTGGCCAAATCTGACTTAAACTGATTACAGATGCTTTGGTCATCAGTACATTTCTTTGAACATAATAGTTAGTTAAAGTGTCAAAATTTTGGATCATTTTTCGTTTATGTTTGAGTTTAAAGAGGATACACTTACTCATGGATTGTAAATATGGTCTTTGAGAAGTATAAGCCAATGATGGATGGTATTTTTACAAGATATTATTCACCGGTACATTTCTCCTTTTTCTTGTTTAGATTTTTTTTTTTTTTTTTGTTGGGGGGGGGGGGAGGGACTAGGATATTTCTTTCACTACATTTCACTTTTTTTGGGGGGGAGGAGGATAAAGGCTAGTTCATTTCTTTAAATACACTTACTTAAATAGTTACGATTTTGGATCATTATCCATTTATTTTTGTGTTTAAAGAGGGAATACTTGCTCATGGATGGTAAAGCAAGCCCTTGAGGAGTGTTATCCATTTATTTTTGTGTTTAAAGAGGGAATACTTGCTCATGGATGGTAAAGCAAGCCCTTGAGGAGTGTTTTCTCAAGATTAAACATGGTTCCTTATGTATCTTTTAAAGAGTTGAAAGTATTTGAGAGATTAGACGATTTTTTGAAAGAGTTAGTTTAAACAGCTCAATTGAAGGTTAGTTTTTCTTAATGGAAGAGACATTTTGGATCATTAAAAGCTTCTAGGATAAAAAGGAGAAATGAGGTGAATGTAGTACATCCCCTTGAGCAGTAGACTTGTTAGATTTAAGGTTCGATTTTCATGGCATAAATATTATAACTTATAAGCTTTAGATGATATATTTGATCTCCATACTTTGCAGGTCATCAGGTATATGCTGGTATTCGGTACTTGATATGATGATAACAAATTCATACTAATTTATTGTTTTATGTTATTGTATTTAATTATATAGATACTCATATTATTAGGTGTTTGATAATTATCTTATAACCAAAGAATTGGCATGTATTATAATTCTTTAACACTTTCATCGCTTTCTAAAATATTGCAATAATTTAATAATCTTAGGATTTTAGCCTCAAAAGGTGGAGCTAGCACCAAAGATAAATTGAGAGGATGACTCAGATGGTTTGAATGTATATGTATGTATGTGTGTGTATGTATGTGTGTGTGTGTGTGATGTATGTGTATGTGTATGAGTGTGATGTAGGTGTGTGTGTGTGTGTGTGTATAAGGAAAGGAAGGTATAGATAAACCAAAAATCACAAAGGATAAAGTAGTAAGGATGATATCTCAATGGTTGGCAAAGAACACAGAGTCGTTTTAAGGTCTAAAAACCCGCGTGAAGGAAAAGAATTCATGTAGCCAACCCCAACTAGTTTGGGATTAAGGCTTAGTTGAGTTAAGTTGGACCTATAACACCAAAACTATAAATAACTGTACCTATGTTTTTGTACATAGCTGGCCCCATGCCCAGATAAAGGAGGAAGGTTGTGGTAGGTTGACGGTCAACATAAAATTATAGTCACATCATATAAACAGAATCATAAACAGAATCCTAAGAAACCTGTTACTGCATTCCACCTTGAATTGTAGTGAAAAATGGGCAATGGTTAACTAGGGTGTTCTGCAGCAGCGATACACCACATTGCTGCCCAGGTATATTCAGAAGTAGGCAAGAGTTCTCATACTTTTATGCAACGGTGTGGACAAAGAAGTTAGTCCAGGAAAGCCGGATACATTTAGCAACTTAGAATACAAGGTCGTTGATAGGATAGTTGATAAAGCTAGTAAATACAATGACTAGGAGGAGAGTTAACATAGCTTACTGCAAAAGACAGAAGATATAAGGAAAAACAAAAACAAGTTGGTAAGATGGGTGATAAACTTTGATATACAGAGAAAGATAGGAATAGAAATAGAAAAGAATTTATTATAGATTATAGTTAAAAGATAAGGTTATAGACATTAAGATAGTAGGAGACAAAATAGTCTTAATAAAATTAGTGTTAGAAGAGGAATCTATTAATAATTAGTGCTTACGCTCCTCAAGTAGCACTTTTGGGAGAACATGGATAACAAATTCAAATGATTTCTAGTGGAGAAAACATACTTAATGGAAGAGATTTGAATGGGCATGTAGGAAAATATGGTATAAGTTTTGAAAGGGCACATGGAGGTTACAATTTTAGAGATACAAACAATAGAGGAGATACTATTTTGGAGTTGGCCAACATGACTATTTAGACAAGAAAGGAGATTTCCATGAAACTTAAAAGGCCAATTAACAAGTATAAGACCTAACTATCTGGTTATACACCTCAATCTTTGTAACTAAGAAGAAAGCCTCCAAAATTCCTAAGATTTAGAAAGAACAAAAGATACTAACATGAATGAGTTTTGAAGCATACCACAAGTATGGCTGTCCTCAGTTACAACTCTATCGACATGAATAACTAAGGAGCTGCAATACTTCAAACATTATCTTAAAACTTGAACTTCGAGGCCTTACCCAAGACAGCTTTGATTATCAGAGTAAGATCCATAGAAGTGATACTTTGAACTTGACGAATACTACTGATTTATGACCTAGATATCTTTGGCAAGAGAGGATCTTGTCATTAAAACCTGACATTGGTGGACAAGCAATGAAAACTACCAACAAGACGAGTTTCACCAGTGCTAACAACCAGAATATTGACCTAGTGGGAACTTCCAGATTGTCATGCTGTTTAACAACTACAATACATGCAGAAGTACCGCACAAGAAGGCCAGAAACCAGACAACAGTAGAGATGAATGAACATATATAAAAGACACGAAGCACATAAAAAAAAGAAAAGAAAAGAAAAGAAAAAAGAGGGTGTTCAAAAATGCACAAGCTCCAACCACTACAAGCTCTGGAGAGAGACAAATATACGCAGCCTTACCCTCGCATATGGAGAGGTCATTTTTATGTTAGAACCCGTGAACCCATATCACAATGGAGCAACCTTACCATTGCACCAAGACCTACCCCCATACAAGATACCAAGCAAATAAACATTATATATGCCTGGGCATTAGTGGAATATGGTAAATTGCAATAAGCCCAAGATTTTATGTTGCAGATAGTCAATAGCTTACCAGAAAGAAATGACATTACATAATTGATAACTTTGGAATGATTGGCTTTATCTTCTAGTCTCATCAGCATCTGCTCAGCTACATCATGCAATTTTTTACCCCTCACATCATTGCTCGTAGTAAAGATCCTCTTCACATACTGAAGTTCCTTAGCAAGAGTTTCTACTTTCCAGTCCTTGGCACAGGTTTTAAAAACTTCCTTCACAAATCCAAACATCTCAGAACGATGACCACAAGCAAGACAGTGAAACTGCATCTCAGTCATCTCTTGTGCTCCTGTAGAACTTCGCCCATTCCTAATATGAGAATCACGCAACCCACATTCTGTGTGGCACCAGTGGAGGCAGATATCACAGCCCACCCAGCTACAAGTATTAGCTGCATTGTCAAACTTGGAGCACACAAGACACATGCATGCGCTGCAGAAACCATTCTTCTGTAAACAAACTTTGCAGTCACAATCATCAACAGGCAAAATACTCTGGCAAGCAAGATTGCAGCACTTCATATTTAAAAATATCTCAACAAAATCAGATGATGAGATGTTATTTGCCCTCTGAATGAAATCTGGAAGACCTGTTTTTATAGCTACCAAGATCTCCAGAAGAACACGAGGGCATTTGGACAGTGTTTCCATAGTCATGTCAGACCTCCTCTTAAGTGCCTCCTGAAATGCATGTATTTGCCCACTTTTATCTGCACTAGCAATCATCTCACAAATGGTTTCCTTCAGGTATGCTATGGAGTGCACCGTCATTCCTTGAAGCATCCTGCCCATTAGATGTAAAGGTTCTGCCACAATTTTGGAGACAATGCTCTCAATGACACCAGAACCATTAAGGGCAAGCAGTTCACCATCCTGTTGCTCACTCTTAAAAAGGCTACTGCTGCTTCTCTCTCTTGTGAGCACCCTCTTGTCCTTACTGTGTTCTGACCTAGTATCGTGAGAGCCGTGACTCTGTGTAGGGGACAACTGTCTTGGAAGACTTGGCTGCCTTGAGAGGCCATCGGACTTCAACTGATGTTGCCTGTTCAAAGAATTAAGTGAATTCTGCGAAGCATGACCATTCAGCAGTATTCTCTGGAAGAGCGGCGCAGCTCCTCCCTTCTGTTTAGTCTCATTTGAAACCTGAGCATGCCATGTGGTACCATTAGAAACCTGAGCATGCCATGTGGTACCATTGCAAACCTGATCCACTCCTTGAAAAATAGGATGGCTACCAACCGACTGTTCATAATTATCCATTGAATTCTGCGTGAGGGAACAACTAGGATTGTGAACAAATGGCTGAGAACTTGTGACTGAAATCGAAGTTGTGAACCCATCTGAGTTTGCCCAGAAAGAGGATGGCAAAGACTGGATGCTTTTTCCGTGGCTAGGAGAATCAGGTTTTGGCTTTGGCTGTTTCATTGTATGATCTGACAAGACACCTGGCAAACTAAGAGAGAGATCAAGTGGCTCCATTTTGAGTTTCTCATCTTTATGCTTGCCAATAACAACCCCGCCACAGTGTGCTTTCTCACGTTGACTAACATCAGAGTGGAAGACAAGCTCAAAGCCTCTTCCACTGGGGCCCTCCATGGCATCATCAATGTTGATTGAATTTGCTTGGCTGGAGACAGAAATTGCTAGGCTCTTGCCCTTGTCCTTGTAATCCTCCTTCACCTTGTCTGACATCAGCTCCAGAGTCACTTCCTCCTGATTACTCTCCCCAACAAATTCCTTACTCGAATCAAACAGACCAACAGCACGCTCTGGTTCGGCCTCAAGATCGATATCTCTTCCTTCTTTCTGCACAACCTCAAGGTTTATAGTTGTCTCTTTTTTCTTTCTTCCCTCAGTTTCAGCTTCCACGGCCTGGTTTTCTCCTCTATCCTCCTCTGTTTTGTTTTCTGGATGAGGGCAAACAGAAGACACTGTTCCTTTCCCTTCCGCTTCACCTACCTGCTCTTCATCACAGCCTTTCATTTCCAGGCCTTGGGAAGGTAAAGAAATGCTCTCTTCCTGAGGGACTCCCTGTTCCTCCCCACATGATTTACCTTCTACTTTATGACCATCAACATTGTCATCTTTTCCTTCTCCTTCTCCTTCCTCTCTTTTCTTCACTTCAAATTCCTCAACCGAGTCATGATGGTGATCTACAGCCTGCTCAGCTGCATTTACTTCATCCATTGCTTCACCTACATTTACTTCATCCATTGCCACATCTGTTGCCTTCCTTTCTTCCTTCCCACCACTATCACTCGCACCATCAGACTCTAACTTACTTTCACTAGCTATCATTTCTTTCTTCTCGGAACTTATTTCTGGTATACCAGTGCATTCAGCTTCTCTATCCTTACAATTTTCTGATTCAGTTCGCTCTGGCATCTTGGTATGATGCGAAGGTTCAGCTACAGGATCAGTTTCTGGATCTGGATCTGGTTCGAGCTCTCCTTCTTCCATCTCACTACTGCTACAGCTATCTCTGCACGGCTTCTCTGCCTTCGTTATCTCATTTTTCCTGGACTGCTCAGAACTCGAGGTTTCCCTGGACCTCGTCTTCCCTCTACGATCCTCGGAGGAAGTGGCATGGCTTCCTCCTTTCCCCACAGAATCCGAATCCATAGCTGGCGATCTCCTCTCCTCATGAGCAGCCGCCTCGTTCTCCCTCTCCTTCCCACTTATTGTTCTCCGCCACGACGAACCGCTGCTCCCCTCCCGCCTTGACCGGTCCCTCTCCGACCTGAATCCCTTGGGAAATTCCCTCCTCAGCCCTGAGAAGCTCTCCGACCGGTACAGACGGTCACTAGCCCCATACAGCCCACGCGGAGAGGACGACACCTGCATCGGCCGGTCGCAGGCATCCCGGTACCGATCAAACCCCTTCCGCCGCTCAAATCCGTCCCCTTCATGATCGAGCCTCTTCCGAAGAGATCTGGAAGACTCCCGGTCATCATCAAGAGACCGATCATACATCGATGACGACGAGCCTCTCCGCAAGCTGTCAGTCTTGTAGTAGAACCGACGATGCGAGGACAATCGCTCCGCATCTTGATCCCGTCTTGGCCAGTCCTTAAAAACCCCCTTCTCGCCCACGTCCTCGTCGGCGTCTTCTCCGTACGATCTCAGCCTCTTCATTTAGATAACAAACAGCTGATCAAAATGGACGAAGAAACACTACCTTTCAAGATCCAACCGGGGTTTGCTCGCCAGAATCCTAAGCTTCCCAAAACCCTAAATTTCCTCAGAAACAACCGAACGAGGGAGGAACTCAAGACCCTAGCAAGCGAGCCAGCCGGCGACGAGCGGATCGGGGGGTGGGGGGCGGCGGATAGGGGAGGTGGGGGGCGAAAAAGGGAGGGAATTTCTGGCGGCGGAGGCGGGGGAGGGGCCGGAAACTCCCATTGAAGGAGAGAGGCGGGTGCTTGTTGGGGGATGAATAGAAAGAGAGAGCGTATGAGAATAAAAGGCGTGTCTAAAGAGGGCTCCTTTTTTATTAGCAAAAAAAAAAAAAAAAAAAAAAGAGGGCTTCTTTTCTCTCTCCTCATCCCTCACCCTCAGTCAACGTAGTCATTAATTGTGAGAGGGTAGTTCTCGTAACTCACCGCCCAAGGAGTCCTCTCTCCTAATCTCAACCGTCCGATTCTCCGGACGTGGACCTAACGATCCAGATGACCCTCGTTTCCCCTTGCACTTGGGGTTCGTACGATGGCGCCCGTGGGAGAGGCGGTGGGGGGCGGTTTGTCGCGCCTGCAGCTTTGACGCGACGAAATGGTAATTGGCTAATTATATGGACTCCTGAACACAAAATAGCTAGGATATCAAATAGCTGCTCGCCACGTGCATGTTTTGAACCCGGAATCCAGTTGGTGCACGAAATGCTCCGTGAAAGGAGGGAAGACAGCCGCTGGGTTTTCCTGCAACTTTCCCCTTTGACGGGCTGTTCTTTTTGACTAGGCTGACAGCTTTTGCTTGACGCATTGAGACTATCGAAATGACTTTTTGACTCGCCAGCGCCTTCCATCACTGTCCTTTTTTGAAAATTTTTTCACTAACTGACTCAATTGATGATTATAAAAGAGTGACCCAATTACTTGGTTCAGAGAGCCGACGGCGGCTTCCAGCTCCATGACCCGTGTTTCGCTCCTTTGAAATGTGGACATTAGCGGTAGGCCGGGTTGGGTGGTCCGTCAGTTGTCAAGCGATGGCATCTTGGGCTGGACCACAAGGCCGCGCCATGCTAAAATCTAGAGGCAAGTACAACTACAAGTTGAACACCTCCGCTTTCATTCGGTGAAGCGACAAACGGCCCTCCCTATCAGGCGATCACCAGGATAAATTTTTATGTATGCATGTATATCCTGTAGATATTTGAAGAATAATTTATAACTATATACACATAAATAGTAAATTTACGAAGATATATATATATATATATATATATACTATTTTAAATATTTATAAAGGTATACACATACCAAATTTGGGGTAGAGGTAGTTATCCTTGATAATTTGGTCAAAGCATGAAAGTATACACCAAATTAACAAATGATTGCCTAGCCTTGCTTTTTATAGGCTATAAAAATAGACGATTTAAAGCAACATTAAAAAGCAACCAAGATGTAAATCATTGAGGCTAAAACTCTGAATATACATGTAGTAACTTATTCCAACAATAAGAAAATTAATTTTTTTTTTCTTTGTAGCTTTAACTTTAGCTCTTAATTCCATTATATTCTACTTTCAAAGAAAGCAAAACATTTTAGCATATAGGTTGACAAAGCTCTTAACTCCAATACTAAAGCTTTAACTCAAATAATTTGTGAGCAGCTCATATTTTGTTTGAATTCGGGTTGAGTTTGGCTAGTTTGATTAATATATGACCTAAGTTGTAGAGAGAGGCTTGGCTTGCTCTACGTTAGCTCACTTAAGTTCGAAATAAGAATGAATAACTAATTGAGATATATAATAATAATATAGCTTATATGTAAAAGGATATTTTGTAATCATAATAATGATAATGTGATTATATAATGGTTAAAACTAGATTAGATTGTACATATGAAAGCCTTATGGAGTAGGGTTTCATGCTTGCATTAAATTTCTTAAAAGTAGGTGTTTATGAACAGTTGAAGTTCAACTCAAAGTTAGCTAACTTGGTTTGAGCACGGATCAATTACAAAATGAGTTGTTATTGAGCTAGGTTGTTAAACCAAAAAGCTTGATTTTGATGATACAAAATATTTGAGTAAAAAAGTTCACAAATCATATATTTGGAGTGTACAAGAATGGTTATAAGAAACCAAGATAATATCAACCTAAAACACTAAAGTGGAAAGAACATAACTCAAATTTATGAAGCTTAACATAAAAGGAGTCGACCCTAAAAACACTATGAGGCGACCTTTGAACGTCCACAGGTTTAAACAGAAGAACTCAGTTTTAGACGGTTTCTAAAGTTGACCCTAAGAGAACGCAAGTCGACCTCGACACAACAAACAAAGAATGACACACCTTCACAAATCGACCCCTAGATAATCCAAGATGACCCAAGAACAGACTCACATGAAAAACAGAAGGAGGCAAAAAAATGTACATTTATGAGTCGACCATGAAGTATCACAAGTCGACTCCTGCAGAACAAGAGTCGACCCTAGCACATGTTAAGTCGACCTCAGAATAGTCGTTGACAAAAGATAGAGCACAACAAAAATGAGCACTTTATCAAGTTGACTCCTAAAGAAAAAAAGTTAATCTTCGAAGATCATAAGCCGACTTCTAAAGAAATCGAGTCGACCCGTCTGCACCTGACAATAGTAATGGCTAGTTTTCTACAAAATCAAAATGCCTATTTTTACTTCCAACGGCTATTTCGGCCTCTCTAATGGCTAGAAATAGTCTTCAAACTGTTTTTTAAGATATAAATGTATGGAAACACTCAAGAAAGATAATAGATAGTGAAAATAAAAAGTGAAACAAAAAGAAAAGAGAGCCTTAAATGTGAACTTTCAAAATCATATGTTCCACATATCTAAAGCATTAAGTAAGAGCTTTCAAGTCTCGTTCAAGGCTAACCACTGCTTCCATTAGAGCTCAACTAAGCCTCAATCAGCTCATTAAGGGGCTTTAGTTATTTTCATTAAAAAATCTTATTCTCTATTGTAACAAGTTTTAAGGATTAAAACTTAGGAAAAGGTCCATCCAAATTTTGAATTAGATTGTATGTTCTATCAAGCCTAGGAAAGGCTTTAATAAGGGGTAATTTTGGTTGATTACCTGAAAAAATCAATTGGATTGCTTGTGAGCCTGTTTAAAATAATCTTGTTGTAATCTTGAAAAGATTATAGTAGAATTCTTAAGAAGAATTTCTTAGAAAATGGACGTAGGTGCTGAGTTTAACACCGGACTATTATAAATTTGTGTGTTTGCTTATTGTGAATGTCTTTTTTTTTTTTTTCATATCTGCATACTCACTTTGACACTCACTTCACTTTGAAAATTAATTTTTAATTGCACATACTAGTTATTTTTTTTTAAAAATCCAATTCATCCCACTCCCTCTTGGGTTGTGTATCTGGGCAACATAAGCTTGGCTTAAATATGTTCAGACCTCTAGTTGGAAGGAAACCCCTATCTCATTATATTTAGAAATATATTGTTTCATCCTCTTATGCACAAGCTTACATAGTCCAAATTAAACCTGAGCTAATATGGGAATATCTGCATTTAGCGTATAAGTTTGTTGGTTGGTTCAAGTTGTATCAACGCATGGATACGTTGCTGATCTTTGCAAGTAACAAGTAAAAACATACATCTTTATAATAAGGGTTAGGCTCTCCTCCATGACATGAAAGAGTAAAACCATAATGAGTAGTCCTTGCTTGTAAGTGTTGAGTTCTGACTTAAGGATGGAGCTAAGGAGAACTAATTGGCTTGATGTTCATATTTTTGGTCCTACTTTCTACAAGTAACTTCCTTTTTTACTTTACTGCTCTTCCATTCTAATGAGAAAGACTTTATCCTTGCATGCCTTTTTTATATGCTTGCCCACAAATCCTATTTTGATTATGTGCTTAAGTGGTTTCACTTGTTGGAAATTTTAATTTCCTTTCAAAAAAGGTTAAAATTTTAAATAGAAATTTCATTATTTCCCTTTTTGAAAAGGATCAAAGTTTTAAAATCTCATTCTTAATAGTCCCGCATTGGATACTTAAATGCAGATACTTTTGCATTATGATGTCCAGTAATTCCAAGCCTTCTTGGGCTTTAGGGATGGTGGGTTGGTGACCACATGCACATGCACTTGGATGTCTTAGCTGGCTAGCCATGCACATGCATATGCACTTGCGCTTGCGCATGGCATGTGCATATATGCACGTGGTTAGCATATTTTGCCACATGCTCTGCCCAACTTAAATTTGATTTTAAAATTTAAAATTTGATTTTAATTATAACATAAGTATTATAGAGAAAGTTTAAATGTGTATTTGACTTTAAAATCGTATGTAGATTATAAAGCATATGCACTGTCAGGCCATTATGAGTTGCTAGCACTAATAGGCTATTAAGGTCTTTATTGATAGAGTCATTGAGGCCTTTATGTATCTCTTTGATGGTTATTTGGACCGAGCCATAAAAAGGCTCTAGGTTGTGAGTCTCAAGTACAACATAATAGACCTAATAGGTCTTGTCTGATGGAGGACCATCGATTAATAAAAAAATTAGGTACACTTCTATTAAGCATAAATAACTAAAAAAAATTATTTTTATATGGACTCTAGTACTATGAAAATTTTGTGGACTATAGTATTAGAATTTTATGTAAATTTTAGTATTTTATTTTTATAAGGATTCTTATTAGGTTTCTGGGTTGTCTCTATAACCCATTGCTATATCAACTAAAAATATTGCTTGAATTATTGGGATTACAAAATATTGAAAATCCATCCTCTCTTTCCCTCTGCCTTCTTCTCCTTCTTCTTCTCCTCGCTCCCCTTTTCTTTTTTTCTACCTCTATCTTGCGTCAATTGTTATCAAAACAAATCTTGATCCACCTCCACTACCATGGCATCTCTGCACCCCTAGCAACCCAACGCCGCCACCACCCTACTGCACCAACACCAAAAATGAAAAAGAAAAAAAAAGAAAACAAAATAAAACAAAATGGTCCGTCGTTTTTCCTGTCATGACCATCTCCATCCAACCCACCAGTGGCCCACTACCCCTTTGTCAGAGTCCTCTCTCTTCTAGCACCTTTTCTCCATCTTCTCATCGAACTTCACCCCTCTATTGCTTGACTGGATGCCTGAACCCACCTTCCTACCTCATTGCTGCTCGACTACTTTTGTCTCTCCTTAATTTCGTCGGCCTACTAACTACTATATCGACGCCAAGGCAGCCATTAGTCTCCTCTATTTCCACCTCATTTTTCTCTCCTAATCTCTCATCCCCGAACCCAATCCGATCCTCTCCACCAATCGGCCTCTCTTCATTGTAATCCACAACCAGAGTTTTACCCTTTTTTCATGATCTATGCTCACCTACTCATCGCCTCCACAGAGACATCATTGGCCTTTGCACTGGACCCATCCTCCAGGAGCCACTAAGAGGTCTTGCCCTCTCCACATGTTGTCTTCATCGCTCACCTCCTTGTCATTATCAATGCCTTCTACATAGTCGTCGTCCTTTCCATCAACCTCGACCTCCCTCGTTGGTTGCCACCAAGAGGTCCTGCATCACCACCATCTTCTAGAGCTTTGGAACCAAAGCCTCACAATGAAGGATGGCCCCAACCGAATCTAGTTTTAATCCCAATCCAACACGGACTCAAATTCGATTAATAGATCTAGTCTAGTCAGCGCCTCACCAATAGCTGACTCATTGCCACATCATCACTACATCAATATCCAATCAATGGTGCCAGTCAGTATCTATCCAGCAACACATCATCATCACTGCCATGTCATCAACGTGTCCACGGCTAGTTAGCAGCGAAATGTTAGCATCCAATCAGCATATCTTGCCAGGTCAACGGTGCCACGTCACTTGTTGACACCAACTTCCACGTCTGCATCATGTCAGTATTGTGCGCCATATCAGTGCCATGTTAGCATCAAAAATCTATCCCTAGCTAATTTCGATACACTGATTCCATTTTTTGGTATCTATTTCACCTTTATAGTGAGTTTTTCTTTGCTAGAAGGTGCAGTAATGGTTTAAAGTATTCTGTGTGAGGTAAGATTTTCTTTCTGAAAGTTTGATAAATATTTATTTGCTTAGGTGGTTAGTAAGTTGCTTTAGTTACAAGTTTCATCTTATTCCTCTTTTCCCACAAGAAAAAGAAAACCTATATTCTTGTTTGTTGTAGCTAACCCTTATCTAGCCTTCTTATTTATTTCATTTAGCTTGGTTTGTTGCCATAGTGGACTTTGGCATATTATCTGCCTTAAATATACTAGTCTTATGTGTGTGCATCATAGTAGTTTAGGATTCATAATTACTTATTATAATTTTAAATCATCTCTACATACTTTCATAATTCTATACTTGAGTGTATCACACCATGATTAAGAACAAATAGAATGACCACCCCCTCCATTATTGATCACATTACCCCATATGTTGTTCCCTCTACTTTTACACCACCATTTGATTCTAAAGCCCTCATGAACTCTGCAGATCAAAAATTTTAGTAAATGAATGAGCAATTTAGACAATTGAATCAGCAGGTAGCTCAAGCCCTAAGAGTTTAGGGGTGAATAAGTCTGTTACGCAACCACTTGGGTCACCTTATTTAGTTGGGTCAGCTCAATGTATCCTCTCCACTTCTTAGTCAAGAGCAACTGTTAATAAGATGAGCCATGCCCCTAGAGTTGTTGTTCGAGCCTTACCTAAATATCATCCTTATAATATGGAGTCTATGTTTGATGAGGATGTAATTGAGGAGGATGAGTTTATAGGAAATAGTAGACACCTTGGCAAGGACCTTTGCTTGACTTAGGCTCAAAAGAGGTGGGCAGCCAGCAGCATGAATCACTCATTTTGGGTTAATCCCTTGGTCGAGGGCTTTGTTATCGAAAAGGTAGTGGTAATAGGTTCCGTGCAATTTGAGGATATGACGGTATTGGCTATTTTTGACACTTCAATCACCATTTCGACACATTTGTGGGTATTTTTTTTATGTTGATCCCAGTTGTTCAATCATTTGATAACCACTGTCAACCAACTCCATATATGTAATGTAATGTATTTTCTACGTACGAATGAAAGTGAGATAGAGAAATGAAGAGCATTTTCAATGCAAGTTCGAATTTGCATAGACAAGACCATAGGCAGCCAGTCTATGACTGTCTAGGTTGAGTCCATCATAGACTAGTTGATGAACATGCTAGATATCCTAATAAGGTCAATAGGTATTCCCCTCCACCCTATATATATGACTAGGAGAATAGTATAAGTATTATTAGGTTGGTTAAGGTTGAAGTGTCTCTTATGATCGTAATTAAATTAGACCTTGATACCCTTCGAGATTAGTTGGAAGAGGTTGAAAATTACTTTGATTGGTATGATATGACTGATGGAGAGGGAGTTCACTTTGCTAAGATAAATTTGGTAGGATCTCCTAAGAAATATTGGCAAAGGGTCCAACAAAATCTTTAGCATTTAGATGAGCCACTTATCATCTCGTGGATAGTTATGAAGCAGATGTTAATGGAGGAATACCTATCTTCTTACTATAGAAATCAGTTGTTCAATCAACTTCTAAACATTAGGTAAACCTCAACTATGTCCAAGTACATGAAAAGATTGATGAGATTATGTTTAGGACTAGGATAAAGGAAGATCTATTCCACACAATTAGGAGATTTATCAATAGGTTTACGGAAAACATAAAGAGGGAGGTAGAGTTATGCTCCTAATTCTTCGGAGGAGGCCTATCCAAAAGCTATCAATATAGAGAGGTATCTTAAGACTCTTTCTTGACATAAGTCCGCTTAGGTGAGAGTATCTTGTTAGTCTAGAACCATCTTTCGGTTGACATCTGCTACCTAGTCTTAGATTATTTTCTAATCAACTTTTAGGGATATCACTGCTTGGAATAGGAAACCTTCATTTATTATCCATCCTAGTGGTTATGTAAGTGATGTTCACTCTAGTAGTTCTTTAATGCAGTGTCATCACTATCATAATAGAGGTCATATAGCTGCACGTTTTCTTCAACGAGCTTTAGTTGTTTAGAACAAGAGTCAATAATCCAGAAGAGGTTGAGGACCATGTAGTAGATCTTATATAATATGTTGGAGATGAGGAAGAGTCTGAGGATAATTTAGAGATAGATGATCATCATTATAATATAGTAAGAAGTATTTTGATCACTATTGTGGATAATAATAAGTGGAAGCGTACTAGTATTTTTCACACCTTTATTAGATACAATGAGAGAACTGCTAAGTACGTTATAGATAGGGATAATACCAATAATGTGATCTCTAAGGTTTCTATAGCTAGATTGAACCTTAAGGTACAGCCACACTGCAAGCTTTGTATGATAGCTCGAGTTATTAAGACAACTTTGCTTGTAACTGAGAGATATTTAGTGCCTATCAAAATAAGAGATTATGAGGATGAGGTGTACTATGATGTATTTTACCTATGGATGTGGCACATATTTTGTTAGAGCGTCCGTGGCTTTATGACATAGATGTGACTAAATATGATAGCTAGGGAGAACACCTATGTATTTAAGTATAAGGATAAGAACATCATTATGACCTTTGTCATATCTTCATATAAGGAATCTATATCTAAGAATAAACCATCTCTCAAGTTTTTGTTAGAAAAGGTATCTATATCTTGAACCATAAATTTTGGTGTAAAATTGCAATGAGTAATGTGGATTACAAACTTGTTGCTAATGTGTATCATAAGGTTAAAGAGTTTAATGTAGGAGATAATGTCATGACTTGCATTTTTCTAGAACATTTTTTTTAAAAATTCTTCAAGGAATTGCATGCCTAAGCCATTAGACCATTCTTCATCATTAGAAAACTTTGACCTAATGCATGTTTACTTGATTTACTTGGGAATATAAATATTAGTTATGTCTTCAATGTAGATGATGTATTACCTTACTGAGGCACCTTTAAGCCTCCTACTTTATCCTCTAATGTTCCCATAGGTAATTTAATTTCTAAATTCCATAGAGATGAGATTAAAACAATTTTAGAAGATGATGTTATTACTTCTTATCATGATAGTTTCTATAGTTATTTGGTCTAGTGGAAAGGCTATCTTTCATCTAATATTTCTTGCTACAAAGGATGAGTTTTATGCCTTGGATCCTAAGCTTCTCAAGTTGTTCTTGTAGTCAAGCTCTTTAGAGTTGAGTTCTTTCCAATTGAGGGAGTATGATGGAGGACCATCCCTTCATAAGAAATTTAGTGTAATAACCCCGAAATTTTTTTTTTTTTAAAAAAAAGAAGAATAGAATAATCCTTAAGTTAATAGGAGGGATAGTATTAAAAGGAATCAAAAGTTAATGGCATAATTGAAAATGCATTGAAGTGGCAGCGGCAAAATGGAAATTTTTGTGCTTGATGTGATGGAATTAGGGGTTTTGAGGGTGTGCTGTGGCTTTTGGGATTTAAACCGAGAGAGAGTCAGAGAGAGAAGGGAAGGGAATTGGCTTTAGGCGGTGAAGAAAGAAAAGAAAAAGAAGAAGAAGAAGAAGAAGAAGAAGAAGAAGAAGAAGAAAAGAGAGAGAGGAAAGAAATTTGAGGTAGAAGGAAGCTCCGGTTGCGTTGCCAGCTGAAGAAAAAAGCGTAGGTCTCCTTTCCCTCTATGTAAAGACCCCAGTTTTCAGAGAAAAAAAAAATGTAAATACCCCATCCCTACCTAGTATTCTAGAGAATTTAGGCTATAGAAAGGGTAGATGAAAGTTTTAGGGGAGGTTAAAAGAGAAGAGTCGGATTTCGACAAGGTTTTTTTGGGACTGGAGAAAATCTGTGTCGATGTTCTGACTTCAGTGACATGTTTCAGAAGTCAATCGGCCTTCGATGGTGATGCATGTTACCTCTCTGGAAATCTCTATAAGTGTAGAATATTAAGTATAAATTTCATAGAATTTAGAGTATGAAAAATAGATCAAACTCGAGATAAAGTAACCGGCTGTTGGTCCAAATTACTGTTCATCCGGGTGAGAAAGGTAAAAGATTTAGAGAAGGGGGAGTGGAGTCAATTAAAGTTTTCTATGTTTGTGATTGATACATAGATAATGGGCCTTGATACAAGACTAAGTGTATGATTAATATATGTTTCAATTAGGCAAAAAGTTAGGGAACAAGAAAAAAAGTCCTCTACTGCCTACTGTAGAGTTTTGGAGGCGTATCAGGACCGTGCCGGATTAACAAGTGAGTGGGAGTTATGTACTTTGCATCATGAGCATTTCTTAGTTCATTTTCATAAATGGTTGCCAAGTGTGGATTGATCCCACTTGAGCATGTTGATTGATATTTGTAGTAGATTTCTCTATATTCTTGTTTCTCCATGCTTGATTATCTTGTACAGGCATTTGGAGGAGATTGAGAGAAATTACAAGGGAGAAAAGAGAGATTAAGTTGGTTCCAAGTTGTGAAATGATTTCTTTTATTCATAGATTTCATTTCCTCTATTTTAAATACTTGTAGGGCCTTCTCATTCCAACGATTCTTGATTTTATCACTTAGTATCATGTGAGATAGAGATAAAGGAGAGAGTGACCTTTGTGTGGCGCCACTCAGGGAGTGTACGGTGCCACTCAGAGATGATCATAGCATATTGAGTTATATTCGCATTCCCTCGACTCCTCACTCCCAACCCTGATGTCCAGCTTATGATTGGGTTGTGGTTGAGTGAGTGGTAGTATTGATTGATACTCTTTTATAGTAAAGTATAGGGAGTGTGCATCATGTCATTTATACATAGCTTGGTAGTATCTATAAGACACCTATAGTCGATGGGGTTAGACATCGGCCTATGTGCACATAGTTGTCCCCTGGGTGGACGCAGCCCAGTCCCTTTCTAGGAGAAAATACGTCCTAAGCGTAGGATCGACCGGTCCTATGGCATGCATTTGCTTTCCGCCGGGCATACTAAGGCCCTGTTTGGGGGGAGCTGTTGGCAGTAGAGCTGTTGGAAGTAGAGCTGTTGGAAGTAGAGCTGTCTGAAGTAGAGCTGTTATAAAAAGCTGTTTGCTGTTTGGTAACTACATTCGTAAAGTGCTGTGGTACTTTGTTTTGTGTTTGGTAAACAAACTGAGAAAGTACTTTTATATGACAAAATTACCATAAAGGATATTGCATAGTATTATACAACAGAACATAATAAAACATAACATAAATTAATACATAAATATACGATATAGTATAATATTATTGTAATATAAAATAATATTATGTTAATATAGCATAATAGTAATATAATTATTAGAGTAAATTAATATTTGGTAATATAACATAATATTAAATTATTTAATATAACATATTAATGTATTATGATATAATGTAATATATATTATATTTATAGTATAATACAATAATAAAAGTATAAAATATTATAATTATTAGTATAAATTAATTTCTCATAATATAACATAATATTAAATTATTTAAAATAACATATTAATGTATTATAATGTAATGTAATATAATACAATATTTATAGTATAATACAATAATAAAGGTATAAAATATTATAATTATTATTATAAATTAAATTTCCATAATATAACATAATATTAAATTATTTAAAATAACATATTAATGTATTATAATGTAATGTAATATAATATAATATTTATAGTATAATACAAAAATAAAGGTATAGAATATTATAATTATTAGTATAAATTAATTTTCCATAATATAACATAATATTAAATTATTTAACATAACATATTAATGTATTATGATATAATATAATATGATATTATATTTATAGTATAATACAAAAATAAAGGTATAAAATATTATAATTATTAGTATAAAATAATTTTCCATAATAATTTTTCATAAAATAATTTTCCGCGGTCGAGGGGCTCTTCTTCGTGGTCCACGCTCGAGGAGGACCTCAGCGTGGGCCGTGAGGTTGATGATAAAAAAAAAATAATAGATTGATTTTGGAAGGTATGAAAAAGGATTAAAATTTTTTTCTTCTAAAATGTGGTTCAAGAGATGCATATAAAAATTGAAAAGAAAAATACCTTTTCTTACGGAAGGGAGTCTGACGGCTTGGGTTCTTGGCTCCAGCAGATTTTTAGGTTTATACAGGGATAAACTATGTAATTATGTTATTTTAATATGGGTATTTTTGTCAAAAATACAACTTTCCAAAAAAGCTGAAACAACTTCCTTCCAAAAGCTCCAAATTGGAGCTTCCTCCCAAAAGCTGTTTTCAGCTTCCCGCAAAAGCTGAAACAGCTTGTTGAAAAATTTACCAAACACAGTTCTTCATCTAAAAGTACTTTTGGAGGGCCAGAAAGTGCTTTCTGGCCCTCCAAAAGCTCCCCCAAACAGGGCCTAAGTCCCCGCGAAGTGCAATAGGCTTTCCGCGGTGGTTGTATTTCCGCGAAGTGCCATTCAGTATTTAGATGTGAGATGAGTCTCACAGTTTTCTATGGATTTCTGTTCTGGATACTGGCCAGCATTTGTATTATTATAATAGTGTCATATTCTGCATATGCATGTGGCAGTAGGAAGTTAGTGTGGTTCGCCTGGGGCATAAGACCCACCTTCCGATAGCTGTCTTGTTGATGATTCAGCATATTGACACCCCGATTTGTATATTTCAGCATTATGACCTATTGAGCATATTCATGAGTATCATACATGTTTATTTGATTATTCTATATATGCTCAAGATGAGTTGACTATGATTATGGTGATATTGTGATGACTTACTCCATATTCTATATATTAAGTTCATATATATCTTGTTATTGATCACTATTCATATACTCTTGAGATTTCACCTCGAGCTATGATTTATGTTTGCCTCATGTGCATAGTAATCTCTACTCTACTCACTGGGTATTATATACTCACTTCCCAGTTTGATGTTTTTGTTGAAGGCCAGGTGATGTATAGAGAAGAACAGGATTAGAGGTTGACTGTTAGCTGTGTTGCTCCATAGCATAGTGTAGAATAGATGTTTATATTTTGGTGTATTATAAACCCTCAGTTGTATATAGTGTGCAGTTATAGACAGAGATCTTATTGTGGATATGGGTTTGACCATGAATGAAATGGGAACCAGATTTTTTTTATATACAGATGAGTTATATGCCTATGATGATGTATTGATATATATTGTCCAGGTTCATTATGTGATAGGTTATGATTATAGTCGATATCCTGTTAAGGTTGTTATGTAATTACTACTCTGACAAGTAGAGTTGTTGTATGTTTTGATATATCCTAACATGTAAATATAGAAAAAATGTGATCATTTTGTGCATATATCATGCCAAAATTTTCAGAGATTTATTGATGATTATGATAAGTAAGTAGGGTTTTACGTGATGGCTGGTGGCCTTATGCCTACCCGCACCCTAGGACTGTCGCGGTTGTCCGCGGAATGGGGGTCGTGACAAAGCTTGGTATCAAAGCATTTACAATTTAGTAAAACTTTTTATGACTCAGTGTGTAGTGACCACCCTCTCTCTTTGTTTCTTTTTAGAAATATATAAAGGATGCCTCTAAGGGAAGGACCCGCTCGTCCTGGAAGGAGGACGGAGCCAGATATAGAGTTTGATGCGGGTTCCGCACACGTCAAGCCCCAGAGAGAAAAATCTCCTCCTGCTGACAGACGGAGGGTTGATGATCAAGGAGAAGTAGGAAGTAGAGATGCACTGGTGGAACAGTTGCTGGTAGAGAATCAAGCTCTGAGGGAGCAAATTGCTCGGGGGAAGCCTCCTGCCCTGTCAATAGCATCCATCCCACCTCTTGTACTTGTGCCGAGGAGTTTGACCAGCGGGCTCTGAATGATGAGGAGATCACTGTACATAATTTTCTAAGGCTTAGAACCTCAGAATTTAAGGGGGAAGATGGTGAAGATCCTCAGAGATTCCTGCAAGAGACTGAAAAGATGATCCGGAGACTGCCCTATTTTGCTTGCCTGGGATTGGTACCAGAGATAGATGGAGGACAGATTGTACAGTAGGAATCCTCCAACCTGAAAAGAGTTCAGGCAAGTAGTAATGGATGAGTTCTTATCTCCGGCAGAGAGGCAGAATCAGGCTCTTCAGTTTGAGAGGCTAAAGCAGATGCCCGGAATAAGCGTAGCTGAGTACGCTCGTGAGTTTACAAGATTAGGGAGGTATGCTCCTTACATCATCCCCACTGAAGCTTCCAGGATAGAAAGGTTCGGACGAGGTCTGATATCCCCGCTTTATAATGCGGTGTTGGCAGTGGAGGTCTCCATTTTGTCCAAGCTTATAGATAAAGTAAATTAGTGGGAGACTAGAAACAAAAAAGAAAGAGCTGAAAGAGAATAGAGGAAAATGAATGTGGGGAAAGGACAAAGCAGCAGAGGTAGATCGGAGGGAGCAGATCTCTCAGAGGGCCCGACAGAGCAGTCTGTACGCTCTGCTCCACCAACCCCACGTAAGAGGAAGTGGAGGAGAAGAGGTCAATCACAAGATGTTTTTCTATCATCAGCACCTCGTCCTCCAGTCGCCATGGCCAAAACTGAACCAAGGTTTCAGTCATGGTCAGTGTGTGACACATGTGGAAAGAAGCACCCTGGCAGATACAGAAAGGGTCAGGGAGTGTGCTACAGGTGTGGGCAGCTGGATCATTTTGCCAGAGAATGCCCTCAAAGTGCCACCCAGCAGTTTGTACCTTCGGCATCCTACCCTTCTATGCAGATGGACAGACCCAGCAGCAGAGGGCCTGTAGACAGAGGCAGAGGTCAGGCACAAACAACGCAGCAGAGCGCTGGACCATCACAGCCGTCAGCTCCAGTAGGCAGAGGGCAAGAAAGAGTATTCACAGTAAATCCACAGGAGGTACATGCATCGAATGCAGTGGTGACAGGTATGCTTGTCATTGATAAGATTAAAACTAGAGTACTGTTTGATTCTGGAGCTACTCATTCCTTTGTATCCCCTTATTATGTTAAGAAGTTGCCTAAAGATAAGATATTGATGCATATTCCCTTAGTTATTAGTACACCTATAGGGGACAGTATAGAAGTGAAGTATGTGTATCCTACCTGTGTGGTAGAGATAGAAGGTAGAACACTCCTAGTCGATTTGATTGAGTTGGCAGTATTAGACTTTGATGTCATATTGGGCATGGATTGGTTATCAGACAATCGTGCCACCATTAACTATCAAGAAAAGAATATTATCTTTAGACCTTTAGATGGGGGTGAATTTGCATATCAAGGGGATAGGAGTGAGGTCCCAGTGAATTTGGTGTCTGCAATGAAAGCAAAGAGACCGCTGGAAAAGGGGTGTCAAGGTTATCTAGATTATGTGATGGACACCCAAGTGGAGTCTGTTGATCTGCAACAAATTCCAGTTGCTAGGAAATATCCAGATATATTTCCAAGGAAATTATCAGAATTGCCATCCGATAGAGACATTAAGTTCAGTATTAAACTTCTCCCTGGTACAAACCCTATTTCGATTGCTCCCTATCGTATGACACTCACAAAGCTGAGAGAGTTGAAGGTGCAGTTGCAGGATTTGCTAGACAAGGGATTTGTTAGGCCCAGTACATCACGTGGGGTGCCCCGATTTTGTTTGTGAAGAAGAAGGATGGGTCACTGAGATTGTATATAGATTATAGACAACTGAATAAAGTGACCATCAAAAACAGATACCCACTTCTCATGATAGATGACATGTTTGATCAATTGCAGGGGGCTGAGTATTTTTCGAAGATTGATCTACAGTCTGGGTATCATCAGCTAAGGATCAGGAAGGAAGATATATTGAAGACTGCATTCAGAACGAGATATGGGCACTATGAGTTTTTAGTGCTTCCATTTGGGCTGACAAATGCCCCAACAGCATTCATGGATTTGATGAATCGAGTTTTCAAACCCTATCTTGACAGGTTTGTGTTAGTCTTTATAGATGACATCCTCATATACTCTAAGAGTCAGGCTAATCATGAAGAGCATTTGAGGATAGTACTGCAAACCTTAAGAGAACATGAAGTGTATGCCAAACTTACCAAATGTAAGTTCTGTTGCTGGGGGTCCAAACCGAGAACGATTGGCACAGCGGTGTGAACGGGGTTCCCTTTGAATTGCTTTGGTTGCGCTCTGCCCTCCGCCGAAAAACCTGCAAGCAAGCCTCGCACCACCACCAGGGTAGTGGGGGCCCTCCGACGATCAAGTCAGGGAAGATCGAAGGAGAAGGAGAAGGAGAGGTAGCAGGTAAGATGATACTCTGGAAAATCTTTCTTTCCCTCCCCCTTCCCCCCCAGTCCCATATATATCAGACTGGGGGGTTTTTCTGGGGATTCGTCATCGTGTGGCACGATGGGGTTGCCACTGACGTGGCCGTTACAGGGCGTCGTGGGGCAGCGCTGGGTACGGCCATGGCAGGGCGTAGTGGAGCTCCGCTTTGTACGGCTGTTACAGGGGATCGTGGGGCAGCGCCGGATTCGGCCGTTGCAGGAAGTAGTGGAGCAGGGGGCCGCGGCGTGCCTCAGGGGAACAGTCTGTTGTTGTCAAGAGACTGCCGACCCGAGGTCGGATTGCTGGATCAAGGGGCAACCGACTCGGGGTCGGACTGCGGAGCCGAAGATATCCGACCCGAGGTCGGATTGCCGGATCAAGGGGCAGCCGACTCGGGGTCGGGCTGCGGAGCCGAAGATATCCGACCCGAGGTCGGATTGCTGGATCAAGGGGCAGCCGACTCGGGGTCGGGCTGCGGAGCCGAAGATATCCGACCCGAGGTCGGATTGCTGGATCAAGGGGCAGCCGTAGTCTTCCTGGGCGCGCGTGCCGGTCACGTGGGGCATGGTGGCTAAGTTCCCCCGTAACAGTAGCCCCCCACTTCCGAGCCTGGAACCAGGAGGGGAACGGGTGAAGGGAGTGACGCTTCGAGATTGCCGCCATCCCTCAGAAAGGCGCGCGCGCTCCGAGCTCCCCGCCTTCTTTATGGCGTATGGCGGTTGTCGCTGATCTGGCAGTCTGCGGATTTCGACGGACATCCTTCCTTAATGGCGTCGATTCGCCTTTGGGGCGCGAACGATCCTTCGGCAGCCGGGCGTCCTCTGGCGTCACCGAGGCGTCACCCGCCCTTCCGCCTATTTAACCGGGGGCCCTCCCCGTCCGCCTTTCTCTCCACAGGCATCCTCAAGTTTCTCCCTTGTGCTGCTGCCGTTGCCGTCGGACTGTTCGTTCGCTCCTCCTTTGACGCTCTCGGAGCCGTTCTCCCTTCCCTTCGCGGACGTGCTCGCCGTTCCAGACCCAGGGGTTCCTCCAAGCTGACTCTCTGTACTTTTCTTTGTTCTTTTCTTTGTATGTTGGCGTTTTGCCATGTTGTATGGGTCTCGGCCCTGATGCAACGAAAGTTAATGCAAACAAAGTGTTTTCCCATTTCACTTTCGTCCTTCCTCTTTTTAATTCTTGGTAGCGTCTCGCCGACTCCTGACTCTTGAAGTTCCTCCGGCACTAGGCCAGGCATCCGAGGGTTAGGCCTCATGAAATTCTTCCGGCGCTAGGCCAGGCATCCGAGGGTTAGTGTTCGTCCTTTCCTGTCTAACTAAAAATATGCTAAACAGATCGTTGTTAGAACCGACAAACAAAGTTTAAATTTAATTTTACTCTTACCTTTCCTACTCGAAAAATAGCGGTTGTAAGAGATCGATCCACAGGGAGGCGATTGGAGTTGCATAAAAATTAGAACGTTCACTCGGATTCAAAATCGATTTTTGGATAACAAAAGAAAAACATTATGTCGGGGATGTTGATATGATTTTCTAATTGAAACTAACTAAAAGAAAGATACTTAGATTCGAAAAGCATTTATTTAATTAATCAAAGAAAAGCTTTGGCATAAATAAAAATGGATGAAAACAAGAAGAAACTGCATAAAGGAAAATTTAATGTATTGCATAAAAAGAAGAAAGATTAAAGAATTTGAGGAACGGAAATTAAAAACAACAGAAATTAAAAACTTTAGTATAAATAAAACTCTCTATTAAAATAAAACTAAAAACCCCAAAACAACATGCTCTCAATTAAAATTCAAAGTCAAAACACATTGCTCTCAATTAAAATTCCAACTACAAACAACACATTACTCTTAATTGAAAAACAAAAAAACAAAAAGCTAAAAACTAAAAAAAAAAGAAAAAAGAAACACAATGCTCTGTTTTCAATGAAGTTGAAAACAGAGCACAACACTCTCTCTTCTCTCCCCTGTTCCGCCTTGAACAAGCCGACCACCACCCGCTTCCTTGCGCCCCTTGGACCCGCCGGCTCCCACCAAGCCGAGGACTCCCCCCTCCTGCCGAGAGCTCCCCTATTTATAGATCGCCCGAGCCTTGAAGCCGGCGATGGATCAAAACGGTCGCGGGTCTTCGGGAATTTGCCGGGACACGGAGCGGACGCTGAAGATGTCTCGAATCCGGAAGGGGGACAGGTAATTGCTGGGGCGCCGGATGCTCGCAAACGGTTGGATTAATAGAGCTGGCCGCTGGGATCACGGACTCGGGAAGAAGGGCTGTCCGCGGGATCACTTGGGGGGTGCTGCGGGATCGACGGAAGGAGAAACGGATGCTGGGAGCGACGCGGACGGAAGCTGGAATCCTTGGATGCGGAAGCTTGATCCGTGGAGGGGGTGATTCACGGAATGAGCTGGGAGGGTGGATTCGGGAAGGGAGGACGTCTCGAACGGCCGGATCCTTGGATGCATCATGGGCGGAAGGAGAGGCGGGATGAGATGCGGTGGGGACACGCTGGAATGGAAGGAAGTCTGGGATGCGGGCGTTGCTGGTAGTGACGTGGAGGTGGAGGCTACCGTGGGATCGTCCGGCTTGGATCACGGGAGAGGGGCTGGCCACGGAACCGTTGCTGGATGAGCTGGGAGGTTTGCTGATTTGGGAAGGAGCTGGGACATGGACGTGGGACGATGGAAGAGTCGGATCACGGGCGTGAATCTGACGGTTGGCTGGATCGGGCGTGGTGGGGTGAGATGCTCGCTTGATTATTTTGGAAGAGGGGCTGAAGCCGGAGGAGCCGATCTGGATCATTGGATGTGAATACGGAGATGCTCGTGATGTTGTGGTGTATCGCGGGATGAAGTCAGGATGTGCAGGCCCTGGAAGATGCTGGCTTGACTTGAGCTCGGGCTGCCGGGCATTGGGCTCAAACCTAATGTTAATTGGTTTCTTGGATTACTGCACTCAAACACAAATACAACATTAATTAGTTAATTTTATTATTAATTATTAATTATAATGCTAATTAAAATAGTCTGACCATTGCACTTTTGTGCTCTCATCACACCCCCCAACCAGCTTATTGCTAGTCTCTAGCAATTTAGTGCAGAAATGAGAGTGCAAAAGTATTAATTATTATATATATACATGAACTAAGATAAATACTCACTTTCGTAGAGCATTACGATTGCACTTAGCATGTGCAACAAGCCTTTAAACCCCTAGGTTACCCTAGTGGACGAGTGTTGTCTCGTGAGGGTTTGCAGTGAAGTTACCCACAAACTTCATCAGTTAGGGATTTTCAATTTTTAACTCGAAATTTGAATAGGTATTACTGTATGAAACTAGAATTGCAAGGACAATAGAGACTTGTTGTTATCATATTTAAACAGACTCTAACTCAAGTTTCATTACACCCAATCTATCTGCTAACAAGTCAAGAATGTAGCGATGTGCAAGATAGTATCATATAAATGAGTGGCTTTTACTTACTTCCAACATGATTACTCCATTTTTCAAGACTTTCTAGAGTTAAATGGTAATGAACACCCCGGATTTATTTATTCTCTTTTTTTTTTCAGACTAAATGCTAAGAAGAATGACTTGTGCAATATCTAGCCTTATTAAGCTTTCTAGCAACCCATATAGCGAGTGTTAGGCCAATGACTCCCGATCCAGATGGCTCAGGGCACTAGGTGTAGAGACACCCTAACAGGCTTAATAACTCAAGTTAACTAGGCTTCAAGGCCAAATTAGTCACTCAGAGTTTAATCTCAATCATCCTCACCTTTTTACGCGAACACTCGCTGCTTGCCAGGCAAGAGGCCCGGTTACTCAGTGAGAAGACTTAAAATAAACTCATTATTTTTATTTTATTTTATCTCTTTTTTTTTTGATTAGGGTATTCATCACACATATAACTTTAAATTATCCCGAAGATTAAAAGTATTCATATTAGTTGCAAGTATACATACCCCACTATTCATGTGCTTACGTGTTGGTGCTAAATCATCTTGTATCATGTTAGCAGAAGATAGGTGGGACGAAAACTCAAGCTAGAACTGCTATCATATTCCTTAACTCAAAGCTATTGTCAACGCAATTCCTAGTTTGTACAGCCAAAGAGATTAGAGTTTGAGTTAAAAATTTGAAATCCCTTTTTAAAAAAATAAAAAAAATAAAAAAAATAATTTAATTTAATTTTTTTTAATTTTAATATTTTTTTTTAATTGCATCAAAAATATTCTCTCCCCCACACCTAAATCTAACATTGTCCTCAATGTGAAAGAAAATTTAAAACAGTAATAGGATAGAGGAGAAGTTACCTGATATGGGTAGGTAAAGTGACAATAGGGGCAAAAATCACAAACCTGCAATTTTTTTTTTTTTGAAAATATTTACATGTTGGGTTGCCTCCCAAGAGCGCTAAGTTTTATGTCTTCAGCCAGACAAAATGTAAATCCCCATTTTTTTTCAACCATTATCTAAGAATGGTTTTGGAAGAGTCCAAGGAAGAACAGTTGGCTGGTGACGATCTATGCTTATAAGAGGAACAGAACTAGGGGGTGCATGCTCGACCACTTCTTCAGAATGGGCAAGGTAAGCTTCTAAAGGGTCCTTATTATAAGTTTGTAAGAAAGTCTCCTGAACCAGACTTTCAATCATGTCAACTTCATTGATTTCTTTGTCGTCTGGTGGTTGTTTACTTATATTAAAGACATTAAGTTCGACTTTCATATTGCCAAAAGATAACTTCAGCATCCCATTCCGACAATTGATCACAGCATTTGCTGTGGCTAAGAAGGGTCTACCTAAAATTATAGGTATGTGATTGTCTGGATGTATTACAGGTTCGGTCTCAAGGATAACGAAGTCCACAGGATAGTAAAACTCATTTACTTTCACTATTACATCCTCTACAATCCCCTTGGGGTACTTCACTGTCCTATCTGCTAAGGAAAGGGTAATATTTGTAGGCTTTAATTCCCCCAAACCTAACTTTTGGTACACATAGTAGGGAAGTAGGTTCACACTTGCTCCTAAGTCTAATAGGACTCTCCGAATGATGGTTTCTCCTATTTTAATTTCAACAGTGGGGCAACCAGGGTCCTTGTATTTTGGGGCAATCTGTTGTTGAATAAGAGATGAGGCTTGTGCAGCCATCACAGCTTGCCTAGGAATACTGGTTTTTCTTTTCACCGTGGTTAAGTCTTTTAAGAATTTTGTATAGGAGGGAATTTGTCTTATGGCATCGAGAAAAGGTATATTTATTTGAACAGTTTTAAAGACTTCCATGATTTCATCAAAATTAGATTGTTTCTTGGAGTCCTGAAGTCTACTAGGAAAGGGAACCTTGGGTTTGTATGTTTCTATGGGTTCTTCCCTTTTTTCCGGTTTGTCCTGTTCTTGACCCCTCTTCTGAATACGGTTTTTATCGGATTCAGTTTTATTTTCTTTTTCATTTTCAGGAAGTTGGACTTTATTGTCCACTTGCTTGCCAGACCTTAAAGTGGTAATTGCTTGGACTTCATAGGTCGGATTTCCATTAGAATTGATTTGATACTGACCTATCTGACCTTGATTTTGTTGTCTACTAGGGTTAGGCACTGGTTGACTAGGTAGTTCACCTTTCTTCCTATCCCCTAGAGAGTTAGCTATTTGGCTCAGACTAACCTCAAGTTTTGCAATTGCTTGTGCATGGAATTGGTTAGTCTGGGCTTGGGCTGTATTGGTCTGTTGTTGTTGCTTGATAAAATCTTGTTGTTGTTTCATCATATTAGCCATCATGGTTTCTAATTGTGAAGGTTGCTGTGGGCTAGGGGCATTATAAGGCGGTACAGATGGAACCAAAGGTTGGTTAATTTGTGGTGGACCTATCCTGGGAAAGTTGTTCTGAAAACCTGGTGGACTACTTTGATGCTGAATAGGTTCATTTTGCTTGTATGAGAAATTTGGATGGAACCTATTATCAGGGTGATAAACTGGGCTGAACGAGTTGGGAGTGGGCTTCTTAAAGGCACTATATGAATTTAGAGCATTTGCTTGCTCGGCCTTTATGGTGGGCAGATTAGGGCAGCACTCCACTAGATGCTCAGGACTGTTACACAAAACACACAAACTATATGACTCGTGATCCACTTTCATGACGGGATTTGACTCTTTGTATGAACTCGAACTAGTGGAAACAGTGAAAGCATCAAACTTTTTACTTAAGTTGTTCATTCCAGTCACCAGATTGGACATGACATTTTTGAGTTCTGGGTCTGCTTTCATTTCATAATTACCTGGTTTTCTAGACCCGAACTCATCTCTATTTACTTCCTCACCATAGCTACTCCAATTTTGGGCATTTTCAGCTAAGTCAACAAGAAATTCATAGGCTTGATCCGGGGTTTGGTTCATGAACCTACCCTTGTGCATGGACTCAATCATGTTTCTATGTGCTGGAGGTAGTCCTTTATAAAAGAAGTGGACCAGATCAGCCTTATCAAGCCCATGGTGTGGGCATTTGACCAACAAGTCATGGAATCTTTCCCAAAGTTGGGAAAATTCCTCCTCAGATTTGCCTCTAAAAGTTCTTATGGCATCCTTAATTTTTTCAGTCTTTACCATAGGATAGAACTTAGCCATGAACTTCTTAGATAGTTGTTCCCATGATGTGATGGAATTTGAAGCAAGGGAATACAGCCATGCAGCAGCACGATCCTCTAAAGTCATGGGAAACAATCTTAATTTAATACCCTCTTCATCTAAATTTTGATTTCTAAACGTTTGACAAATTGTCAAAAATTTGTTTAGATGAATGTAGGGTTGTTCACTCTCGAACCCATGAAACTTGGGTAACATGTTTATTGTTGCAGCCCGAATCTCGAATTGGGCTGCATTATTAATTGGTAATACTATGCAAGTAGGGGGACTAGCAGATGCGGGTGCAAACAATTCATTCAGGGTTCTAATATGTTCACCCATTGTAGAGATCGACGGTTGGTTTACAGTTCGCAGGTTATGATGAAAAGTTCTGTCAATCTCAGGATCAAATGGGGTTAATTTATCCCTTAATGATCTTCTACCATGCATACATTATCAATAACTTAATTAGACTCGACTCCTAAACGAAATCCTAAAAGAGAAGAGAAGGGCTAGACACAGATGACCACAATCAACACCACATAACAATTTGACCCTATTAGTCTTAGAGCTAAGTGAGGTTTAGTAGCTTCTTAAATCTAGTTGCACAGAGACTTATCAGGTTAAAAAGTTCCTGAAATTCTCTCTAGATTAGACAGCTCCTAATCTCCCTTTCAGATTAAGCTTGAGCTTACCAGTTAAGTGATCCAGTAACCAGTGACCAGGAAAGTCCCGGGGTGTGCGGTGGTGCCAGAAGGGATACACCGATACCACAATACCCGTAACAGTTCTCACTGTTGTAAAACTTTCCTAGACATCACCAATTACTAAATCCTCACTGGAGTGGCTTTCAGCCGCTTCTTTCCAAGAGCCTAATTGAGCTCGAAAACCCTAAGGCCAACGTCTAATTGGATTTTAATTTAATTTGGCTTAGGATAAGTATGCAAGGTGGTGATTTTTGGGCTAAGGACAGGTAATGACTTCCCGACCTTATCTTTTTAATGGGTTTTGCCCTTAATTACTTTATGCAAATGCTTAATACTAAATGCAGCAAATAATCAATATTTTTTTAAAGTTTATGCAATGTCATTAGGTTGTACTGATTAAATGAGCAAGCAATTTTTTTTATTCTTATTTTTCTTAATTTTTTTTAATTTTATGTTGTTTTTTTTTAATTTTTAATATAGGAATAACTTGAATGTAAACTAAAACTAATCCTTATGCGTCAGTCAATCTCCGAATGCCCGTTGAATAAGCTCTGGAGATTACTCCGTGAGGAGCCCCAATAGAGGTATGATCACCTCGGGGGATTGCGCCTAATCAATTACTAGCAAAAATAACATAGATTTTTTTTTAAAAAAAAAAATTTTAAATTTTTTTTTTGAATTTTTTTTAATATATTTTTTTTAAATTTAAATTTAAATTTCAAATTTCGAATTTCAGAATTCAAATTTTGAATTTAAATTTTTGAATTTTTGAATTTTGAAATATTTTTTATATTTTATTTATTTATTTTTTTTTTGAAATTTTTTTTTTCGAATTTCAAATTTCAGAATTTAATAACTACGAAATTATTAACTGAAAATAATCAAAATAATAAAAATAAAAACTTACTACTGGAGTGCGTTCACTCCGGGCATCCAAAATCCAATTTGATCTTCGTGATCGTTCTTGCTTCTCGATTTGCCTCTCCGGCAACGGCGCCAAAATTTTGTTCGTCCTTTCCTGTCTAACTAAAAATATGCTAAACAGATCGTTGTTAGAACCGACAAACAAAGTTTAAATTTAATTTTACTCTTACCTTTTCTACTCGAAAAATAGTGGTTGTAAGAGATCGATCCACAGGGAGGCGATTGGAGTTGCATAAAAATTAGAACGTTCACTCGGATTCAAAATCGATTTTTGGATAACAAAAGAAAAACATTATGTCGGGGATGTTGATATGATTTTCTAATTGAAACTAACTAAAAGAAAGATACTTAGATTCGAAAAGCATTTATTTAATTAATCAAAGAAAAGCTTTGGCATAAATAAAAATGGATGAAAACAAGAAGAAACTGCATAAAGGAAAATTTAATGTATTGCATAAAAAGAAGAAAGATTAAAGAATTTGAGGAACGGAAATTAAAAACAACAGAAATTAAAAACTTTAGTATAAATAAAACTCTCTATTAAAATAAAACTAAAAACCCCAAAACAACATGCTCTCAATTAAAATTCAAAGTCAAAACACATTGCTCTCAATTAAAATTCCAACTACAAACAACACATTACTCTTAATTGAAAAACAAAAAAACAAAAAGCTAAAAACTAAAAAAAAAAGAAAAAAGAAACACAATGCTCTGTTTTCAATGAAGTTGAAAACAGAGCACAACACTCTCTCTTCTCTCCCCTGTTCCGCCTTGAACAAGCCGACCACCACCCGCTTCCTTGCGCCCCTTGGACCCGCCGGCTCCCACCAAGCCGAGGACTCCCCCCTCCTGCCGAGAGCTCCCCTATTTATAGATCGCCCGAGCCTTGAAGCCGGCGATGGATCAAAACGGTCGCGGGTCTTCGGGAATTTGCCGGGACACGGAGCGGACGCTGAAGATGTCTCGAATCCGGAAGGGGGACAGGTAATTGCTGGGGTGCCGGATGCTCGCAAACGGTTGGATTAATAGAGCTGGCCGCTGGGATCACGGACTCGGGAAGAAGGGCTGTCCGCGGGATCACTTGGGGGGTGCTGCGGGATCGACGGAAGGAGAAACGGATGCTGGGAGCGACGCGGACGGAAGCTGGAATCCTTGGATGCGGAAGCTTGATCCGTGGAGGGGGTGATTCACGGAATGAGCTGGGAGGGTGGATTCGGGAAGGGAGGACGTCTCGAACGGCCGGATCCTTGGATGCATCATGGGCGGAAGGAGAGGCGGGATGAGATGCGGTGGGGACACGCTGGAATGGAAGGAAGTCTGGGATGCGGGCGTTGCTGGTAGTGACGTGGAGGTGGAGGCTACCGTGGGATCGTCCGGCTTGGATCACGGGAGAGGGGCTGGCCACGGAACCGTTGTTGGATGAGCTGGGAGGTTTGCTGATTTGGGAAGGAGCTGGGACACGGACGTGGGACGATGGAAGAGTCGGATCACGGGCGTGAATCTGACGGTTGGCTGGATCGGGCGTGGTGGGGTGAGATGCTCGCTTGATTATTTTGGAAGAGGGGCTGAAGCCGGAGGAGCCGATCTGGATCATTGGATGTGAATACGGAGATGCTCGTGATGTTGTGGTGTATCGCGGGATGAAGTCAGGATGTGCAGGCCCTGGAAGATGCTGGCTTGACTTGAGCTCGGGCTGCCGGGCATTGGGCTCAAACCTAATGTTAATTGGTTTCTTGGATTACTGCACTCAAACACAAATACAACATTAATTAGTTAATTTTATTATTAATTATTAATTATAATGCTAATTAAAATAGTCTGACCATTGCACTTTTGTGCTCTCATCAGTTAGGCCTCAGGAAATTCTTCCGGCGCTAGGCCAGGCATCCGAGGGTTAGGCCTCAGGAAATTCTTCCGGCGCTAGGCCAGGCATCCGAGGGTTAGGCCTCAGGAAATTCCGCTCATTGGTCGGCCAAGGCTGGCGCAAGCCGAGGCGACCGGTCGGGGCTTCAGGCTAGTCTGCTCCCGGGATGATCATCGGGTTAGCCTGGCATCCGAGGACTGAGCCTCGGAGAATTCCGCTCGTTGGTCGGCCAAGGCTGGCGCAAGCCGAGGCGACCGGTCGGGGCTTCAGGCTAGTCTGCTCCCGGGATGATCATCGGGTTAGCCTGGCATCCGAGGACTGAGCCTCGAGAAATTCCGCTCGTTGGTCGGTCAAGGCTGGCGCAAGCCGAGGCGACCGGTCGGGGCTTCAGGCTAGTCTGCTCCCGGGATGATCATCGGGTTAGCCTGGCATCTGAGGACTGAGCCTCGGGGAATTCCGCTCGTTGGTCGACCAAGGCTGGCGCAAGCCGAGGCGACCGGTCGGGGCTTCAGGCTAGTCTGCTCCCGGGATGATCATCGGGTTAGCCTGGCATCCGAGGACTGAGCCTCGGGGAATTCCGCTCGTTGGTCGGTCAAGGCTGGCGCAAGCCGAGGCGACCGGTCGGGGCTTCAGGCTAGTCTGCTCCTGGGATGATCATCGGGTTAGCCTGGCATCCGAGGACCGAGCCTCGGGGAATTCCGCTCGTTGGTCGGCCAAGGCTGGCGCAAGCCGAGGCGACCGGTCGGGGCTTCAGGCTAGTCTGCTCCCAGGATGATCATCGGGTTAGCCTGGCATCTGAGGACTGAGCCTCGGAGAATTCTGCTCGTTGGTCGGCCAAGGCTGGCGCAAGCCGAGGCGACCGGTCGGGGCTTCAGGCTAGTCTGCTCCCGAGATGATCATCGGGTTAGCCTGGCATTCGAGGGCCGAGCCTCGGGGAATTCCGCTCGTTGGTCGGCCAAGGCTGGCGCAAGCCGAGGCGACCGGTCGGGGCTTCAGGCTAGTCTGCTCCCGGGATGATCATCGGGTTAGCCTGGCATCCGAGGACCGAGCCTCGGGGAATTCCGCTCGTTGGTCGGCCAAGGCTGGCGCAAGCCGAGGCGACCGGTCGGGGCTTCAGGCTAGTCTGCTCCCGGGATGATCATCGGGTTAGCCTGGCATCCGAGGGCCGAGCCTCGGGGAATTCCGCTCATTGGTCGGCCAAGGCTGGCGCAAGCCGAGGCGACCGGTCGGGGCTTCAGGCTAGTCTGCTCCCGGGATGATCATCGGGTTAGCCGGACATCCGAGGGCCGAGCCTCGGGAAATTCCGCTCGTTGGTCGGCCAAGGCTGGCGCAAGCCGAGGCGACCGGTCGGGGCTTCAGGCTAGTCTGCTCCCGGGATGATCATCGGGTTAGCCTGGCATCCGAGGGCCGAGCCTCGGAGAATTCCGCTCGTTGGTCGGCCAAGGCTGGCGCAAGCCGAGGCGACCGGTCGGGGCTTCAGGCTAGTCTGTTCCCGGGATGATCATCGGGTTAGCCTGGCATCCGAGGGCCAAGCCTCGGGGAATTCCACTCGTTGGTCGCGCGCCTATCACTTGCCGCTCGACGGAGTTTCTCCGTAGCCAGCTGCGATCGTATTTCTCCTCCTCTCGAAGCGTCGCCTGGGGAACACCAGAAGGCTATTAAATGCTAATTGAGGCGTTACCTGGGAAATCGGATCGGCCAGTTGCTGCTTGCGAGGAGTGCCAGTTAAGCGGCCGCGATACGCGCGTTCTTCGAGGCGGATGCGGCCTGGGCGCGTGCGGAGATACGTGGGCCGTGGGATACACGCCGCCCGGAGTGTCCTGCATAAAGAATGCAATTAAGGAGAACGACGCTTAGGAGGTCGTGGGAGGATACGCCTCGAGAGCCGGAATGGCTCCGGATTCGATGCGCCCGCATTTATTGGAGCCACCCGCATCGGAACGACCGGAGGGCCACAGTTTGGCTATAAATATAAGTGCAGGTGCGGTGGAGCCTGCCAAGCCGGAGCTGTTCAGATTGCCATGGATCGTGGACCTCCTCTCCGGTGCGTGGCTGGGAAACCCCTGCCGGAGGAACGGGAGGCGCGCCCCTCGCGACTTCCGCCAACTAGCCGTTTCATCTGGGATCAACAAGGAGATTCTCCCCGGCGGAACTCCGCTCTAGGCGTTTCATCCGGGATCACATCCCCCCTCTTTTCAGTCCCACCTTCCGATTGAGCTCTGCGCTAGACGCTTCATCCGGGATCACGCCTCCTCGCGCTCTTCTCCCTTGTATTCCTTTCCTCCCCTTCTCCTGGGGAGGACCGGAATATCCCTTGGAGGTGGCGTTCCTCTAGAAGCAGTGCGAACTTCTTCTTCGTCCGCGCCGGCTCTTCGTCTTTTGCGTGAGGCGTCGATGGCGCCTCCGGGGGGAAGCACCCACGCCCGGTGGGATTGCAGCTGCTTCGGATGGAGGGTTCGGGATCCCAGATCCTCAGCTTAACGGAGTCCCCACCTCTTCCTTACTTTCTTTACTCCCCAATTCCCCTCTGGAAATTCTTTGTAATCACACGAACACGCCATTGTAACCAGGAATTATTGAGATGAAAAGGACTATACATTTTTTGAACTGTCTTTCTGGCTTTGTCTTTCTACTGGTAATACACCCGTAGGTTAGCGAAATTCCAGCTCCTTGGAATTTCTCGACCATCTAGGGCCTCCAACTGGTAGGAGCCAGGTCGGTTTACCCAGCGAACCCTATACGGGCCTTCCCAATTTGGCGTCAGCTTCCCACCTTCCGCGGGTTGAGATGCTTTGGCTCGCCTTAGCACCAGATCTCCGATTCTGAAAAGTTTTGGTCGGACCTTGGAGTTATAATATCGGGCCACCCTCCGCTGATACATCATCATCCGAACCTGCGCCATTTCCCTCGCTTCTTCCAAGAGGTCCAGGTTTCCTCGGAGTTGCTCCGAATTAGCCTCGGGTCGGTGCGTAGCCACCCGGGGCGAGGAGAGTCCGAGCTCCACGGGGACAACCGCTTCCGTGCCATAGGTTAGGCTGAAAGGCGTCTCCCCGGTAGGGGTCCGATGCGTGGTCCGATACGCCCAAAGGACGTTCTCGAGTTCTTCGACCCAAGCTTGCCCCGTCCGACCGATTCGCGCCTTAATTCCTTGGAGGATTGTCCGGTTTGTCACCTCGGCCTCACCGTTGGTTTGGGGATGCGACACAGATGTGAACCGATGCTCGATCCCGAATTCCTCGCAGAAGTCACGGAAATGCTTGTTGTCGAACTGTCGACCATTATCCGAGATGAGGACCCGGGGTACCCCAAATCGGACAATGATGTTTTTCTTCACGAACTTCCGGACTTGCGCCTCCGTGATAGTGGCCAGCGGCTCTGCCTCCACCCACTTGGTGAAGTAGTCGATTGCAACAATCAAGAATTTCCGCTGGGCGGAAGCGACGGAGAATGGTCCGAGGATATCCATTCCCCACTGTGCGAAGGGCCAGGGTGCGGTGATTGGTGCCAAGGGGACAGAAGGGACTCTCTGGACGTTGGCGTGGCGCTGGCAGGCGTCGCATTTCCGTACGTGATCCTTTGAGTCCTCCAACAAGGTAGGCCAATAATAGCCTTGCCTCATGATCTTGTGCGCCAAGGACCTAGCCCCCGAGTGCGATCCGCAGACGCCCTCATGGACTTCGCCGAGGACGTAGGCCGCCTCCGAGGGGCGGAGGCACCTTAAGAGGGGGGCGGTAAACGAGGTCCGATACAGCCTCCCTTCATAGAGTACGTAGTGGGCGGACTTCCTGACAAGTCGCCGAGCTTGATCTTCGTCTTCAGGGAGGATCCCTTCGGCGAGGTAGGCGACGAGCGGGTCCATCCAAGATGGCTCCGGATCAATCGCCATCACCGCTCCAGCCTCGCCGATGCTCGGGGCATCCAGGGTCTCCAGGTAGATTGCCCTCGACAAGTTGTGCACCTCTGCGCCCACCAAGCGGGACAACCTGTCGGCCCTGGCATTTTCGCTTCTGGGGACCTGCTGGATGTCGACACTGCCGAGGTCGGGAATGAGTGCTTGCACCTTCCGGACGTAGTTCTGCATGGTCGGGCTCCGGGCCTCGAACTCCCCACGGACCTGCCCGACCACCAGCTGGGAGTCGGTGAAGACCTTCAAACGCCGGATGCCGAGCTCCCCGGTGAGTTTGAGTCCCGCGACTAGGGCCTCGTATTCCGCCTCGTTGTTGGTAACTGAAAATCCAAACCTCAAGGCATACTCGGCTATCACTCCATCAGGACTGGTAAGGACCAGCCCGGCCCCTCCATCCTCGGGGTTCGACGACCCATCGATGTGAAGCGTCCAGGTCGGGAGGTCGAGGCTGGGCGTTTCCGGCGGTCTAGGTTCCGCCTCCTTCACCGTGCACTCAGCGAGGAAGTCCGCGAGCACCTGGGCCTTGATGGCGGGTCGAGGCTGGTAGCAGATGTCGAACTCACCGAGTTCTACTGCCCACTTCACCAGCCGTCCCGCATTCTCGGGGTTGCTGAGGATCTGTCGTAACGGTTGATCAGTTAAGAGGGTGACAGAATGGGCCTGGAAATAGGGGCGGAGCCTCCTGGTCGCGGTCAGCAGCGCGAAGGCGATCTTTTCAGCCTTCGTATACCGCGTCTCGGCGTCCCGTAGGACCCGGCTGATGTAGTACACAGGCTTCTGGAGCTTTGCCTCTTCCCGAACCAGCACCGCACTGACCGCGGTTGGGGAGACCGCCAGATAGAGGTAGAGCATCTCCCCTTCTTGCGGCTTGGACAGTAGGGGAGGAGACGCCAGGTATTCCTTGAGCTGGTCGAATGCTGCTTGACATTCGGCCGTCCAGAGGAAGTCTTTTGGGCGTTTTAACACCTTGAAGAATGGTTGGCAGCGTTCGGCCGATTTTGCCACAAATCGTCCGAGCGCGGCGACCCTTCCAGCGAGCTCCTGAACTTTCTTCACTTTGGTCGGAGGGGACATACCTTGGATGGCCTTGATTTTGTCCGGGTTGGCTTCGATACCCCGCTGGTTGACAATGAAACCAAGAAACCTCCCGGCCGAAGCGCCAAAGGCGCACTTCGCTGGGTTCAGCTTCATGCGAAACTTCCGTAAGGTGGTGAAAGTCTCCTCCAGATCCACGATGTGCTGGTCTGTCTGGCGGCTCTTCACCAGCATATCGTCCACGTACACCTCCATGTTCCGGCCGATTTGCTCTTTGAAGATTTTGTTGACGAGGCGCTGGTAAGTGGCGCCAGCGTTCTTCAGACCGAAGGGCATTACCTTGTAGCAGTACAGCCCCCGGTCCGTTATAAAGGCAGTTTTCTCCTCGTCCTGTGGGGCCATCATTATCTGGTTGTAACCGGAGAAGGCGTCCATGAAAGACAGCAGCTGATATCCGGAAGTCGCGTCGATCAGTTGGTCTATCCGCGGAAGCGGGAAGCTATCCTTAGGGCACGCCTTGTTCAGGTCGGTATAGTCGACGCACATCCTCCACTTCCCGCTCGCCTTCCGGACAAGTACAACATTTGCCAGCCACTCGGGGTAACTCACCTCCCTTATGAATCCTGCCTCCAAGAGTTTGTCTACCTCCTGGTCGACCACCTGGATCCGATCCGGGGCACAGTGTCTCTTCTTCTACTTCACTGGCCGGTGGGTCGGGTCGACGTTGAGGGCGTGAGAAATGACCTCCGGGTCGATCCCAGGTACATCGGCCGCCGACCAGGCAAATACATCGGCATTGGCTCGGAGGAATTCCACCAACCGAGCCCGAGCTCCCGGGTCGAGATTGGCGCCGACCCGGACCACCCGGTCCCGGCGGCCTTCCTCGAGGGGAACTTCGACCACACCCTCGGCCGGCTCCTCCTGCCGCAAGGCCACCTCGTCTCTGGCATCAAGGGACTCGACGCTTAGGGCTTCTGCGGGCTTCTTTCCTTTGAGGGTCGCTAGGAAACATTGCCGTGCGGTCGGTTGGTCGCCTCGGACCTCCCCGATCCCGACCGCCGTGGGGAACCGCATGAGCAAGTGATACGTAGAAACCACCGCGCGAAGGGCGTTCAGTCCGGGTCGTCCGAGGATAGCGTTGTAGGCCGAGGGAACACGGACGACCAAGAACCCGAGTTGCACCGTGGCTTCTGCGGGTGCGACGCCCGCAGTCACAGGCAGCTCAACGACACCTTCCGCCGGGACAGCGTCACCGGTGAATCCTATGAGGGGGGTGGATATTTTGTGCAACAATTGTCTGGACAAGCCCATCTTTTGAAAGGCCTCGTAAAACAAGATATCAGCTGAGCTTCCACTATCCACAAGAACACGCCTTACATCATAGTTTGCCATAGTGAGGGAGATCACCTTGGCGTCATCGTGGGGGGTCTGAACCCCCTTTACATCCTCATCACAAAAGGTGATTACATTGCCGACCCTCTGCCTCTTTGCGACGGCCGCCCCTGACGCTTCCATCGAGCCCCCTGCGTTCCTCACGGGCCGGGGGCAGCCCCCAGTGATAGTGTGGATCACGCCCGCAACGGGTCGATTCTGCTCCCGAGGCTCCGGAGGGGCCGGGTCGGCCGGACGCGGGTCTGCGGGGGGACGTCGGTCGCTCACATATCGACCAAGACGCCCCCGGCGGATGAGAGCCTCGATCTCGTCCCGAAGCTGGAAGCAGTCCTCCGTGTCGTGGCCGTGGTCTCGGTGGTACTCACAGTACGCCCGGGAGGGCCTCTTCCCAGGGATCCTCCGCATCTGTCTCGGGGCCGGGAGGTCCTCCCGCCCCTTGATCTCCATAAGGATCTGGGCCCGGGGAGTCAGGAGAGGGGTGTACCGGTGAAAACGTCGGGGCGGAGAACGAGGGCGTGGGGCGCCGTGGTTCTTCGCCGGCGACGGGCTTCTGCGTCGACGCTGAGGCGTCGGGCTCCTCCTCTGGCGTGCCTCTTTCCGCCTTTTCTTCCCAAGCTTTTGAGGGATCTCGGCGGCCTCCTTGCTCCGGTGGGCGGCCGCCTCCTCGGCGTCCGCATACTGGTTCGCCCGGGACAACAGCTCTGGAAAGCTCCGCGGCAGGCGTTTGTCCAGGGAGAAGGTGAGTCTGCCCTTCCGGAAGCCACGCTTCAGGGCTGAAAGAGCTACCTCCTGACTCAGGTTCCGGACCTCCAACGTAGCCCTGTTGAAGCGGGTAAGATAATCCCGCAGGCTTTCTCCCTCGTTTTGTCGGACATCGAAGAGGGAGTCGGAGACCAGTCGCCGCCGGCTACTGACGGCGAAATGAGTGATGAAGAGGCGAGTGAACGGGTCGAAGGACCGGATTGAGTCAGCCTCCAGCCCGGCGAACCATGCCCTCGCCGGGCCACGGAGGGTTGCCGGGAAAGCCTTGCAGAGAAGGGGATCTGATGCTCCGTGGAGAAGCATAAGGGTCCTGAAACTCTCGACGTGATCCCGCGGGTCCGCCGCCCCGTCATAGGGCTCGATCGCCGGCATTTTGAACCCCGGCGGATTCGGGGTCCGCAGGATCCTCGAGGCGAGCGCCGGCTGGGAGGAGATCTCTAAGTCGGCGAAGGGATCTTTGGAATGGCCCTTCAGGACCTGGAGTTGTCGGTGGAGATCGTCCACCCGCCGGTCCAGGGAGCGCGACCGGTGGGTGGGAGACAAGGAGCGGCGAGAGGGGGACCGACTGGAGCGCGGGTTCCTCGAGGACTGGGGGGTCTGGGAACGCGCCCGGGCCCGCCTCTCGTACCCCGCGCAGCTCCGGTGGGAAGGTCCCGGCAGAATGGAGCGTGCTCGAGAATCCTCCTCGCGCCGGCGCTCCTCCCCATGGGAGAGGAAGGAGCGCGGGTTGAGGAGGACAGGCGAACGCTCAGGCAGCAGCGGCTCCTGAGCCCGCTGCGGCGCCCGGGACATCGCACCCTGCAGATTCTGCACCGCCTCCGCGAGGGTGCGAACCTGCTGGGCTAGCTGGTCGAACTGGGCGGCTTCGACCGTCTGAATGGGCGGTGGGGCAGTGGAGTGTTGCTGAGAGTGTGTTGGAGATGCAGCGGCCTCCCGGCCAGAGGCGCGAGAGGCCCCGCGACCGAAAGCATTGGAAGCTCCACGACCACCTCGCCGTGCCATTACGATCGCTCTGAGATCCGGGCCCTCCTTCTAGCGCCAACTGTTGCTGGGGGTCCAAACCGAGAACGATTGGCACAGCGGTGTGAACGGGGTTCCCTTTGAATTGCTTTGGTTGCGCTCCGCCCTCCGCCGGAAAACCTGCAAGCAAGCCTCGCACCACCTCCAGGGTAGTGGGGGCCCTCCGACGATCAAGTCAGGGAAGATCGAAGGAGAAGGAGAAGGAGAGGTAGCAGGTAAGATGATACTCTGGAAAATTTTTCTTTCCCTCCCCCTTCCCCCCCAGCCCCATATATATCCGGCTGGGGGGTTTTTCTGAGGATTCGTCATCGTGTGGCACGATGGGGTTGCCACTGACGTGGCCGTTACAGGGCGTCGTGGGGCAGCGCTGGGTACGGCCATGGCAGGGCGTAGTGGAGCTCCGCTTTGTACGGCTGTTACAGGGGATCGTGGGGCAGCGCCGGATTCGGCCGTTGCAGGAAGTAGTGGAGCAGGAGCCGCGGCGTGCCTCAGGGGAACAGTCTGTTGTTGTCAAGAGACTGCCGACCCGAGGTCGGATTGCTGGATCAAGGGGCAACCGACTCGGGGTCGGACTGCGGAGCCGAAGATATCCGACCCGAGGTCGGATTGCTGGATCAAGGGGCAGCCGACTCGGGGTCGGGCTGCGGAGCCGAAGATATCCGACCCGAGGTCGGATTGCTTGATCAAGGGGCAGCCGACTCGGGGTCGGGCTGCGGAGCCGAAGATATCCGACCCGAGGTCGGATTGCTGGATCAAGGGACAGCCGTAGTCTTCCTGGGCGCGCGTGCCGGTCACGTGGGGCATGGTGGCTAAGTTCCCCCGTAACAAGTTCTGGCTACAGAAAGTTGGATTCTTGGGACACATAATATGCAAAGAGGGTATCAGGGTAGATCTAAAGAAGATTGAGGCAATTATGGATTGGCCGAGACCAACAAATGTAACAGAAATCAGAAGTTTTTCGGATCTGGCTGGGTACTATAGAAAATTTGTAAAGGACTTTTCAAAAATAGCTGCCCCATTAACAAAGCTAACTTGGAAACAGATTAGGTTCACTTGGGCAGATTCTTATGAACAGAGCTTCCAGAAGCTGAAAGATTGCCTCACATCAGCTTTAGTTTTGACTCTACCCATAGATACAGGTGGGTTTATAGTCTACTGTGATGCTTCTGGAGTAAGATTGGGATGTGTGTTAATGCAGAATGACAAGGTGATCGCATATGCATCCAGACAACTGAGCAAGCATGAAGAAAACTATCTCACTCATGACTTAGAGATGGATGCTACCATATTTGCATTAAAGATATGGAGACATTACTTATATGGTGAGAAGTGTGAAATATATACTGATCACAAGAGTCTCCAGTACATTCAGCAGCAAAGAGATTTGAATCTCAGACAGAGGAGATGGATCGAGCTGTTGAAGGATTATGACTGCCAAATTCTATATCACCCAGGCAAGGCTAATATTGTAGCAGATGCATTAAGCCGGAAGGCAATGGGCAGCTTATCTCACATCTCCGTTCAGAGGAGAGAGAGATAGTCAGAGATCTGACAGATTTACTTGGTCAGGGGCTATCTTTTGAGGTATCAAAGGTTCGTCCTTTGATTGCATAGTTTCAGGTGAAACCGAGATTAATAGATAAAATCAAGGTTTCACAGAATCTAGATCCAGTCCTTATGAAACTGAAAGGAGAAGTGCAATCAGGACAGACAGAAAAGTTTCAGATTGTAGATGGAATGTTGAGGTGTGGCAGTAGGCTATGTGTGCCGAATGTGAGAGATCTGAGACAGAAGGTTATGCATGAAGCACACAACACTCCATATAGTATTTATCCTAGTTCCACCAAGATGTATCATGACATCAAAAGCATATATTAGTTGAACGGATTAAAAAGGAATGTGGCCAAATATGTGGCTTCTTGTTTGACTTGTCAACAAGTGAAATTTGAACATCAGAAGCCAACAGGGCTGTTGCAAGAGTTACCTTTGCCCGAGTGGAAATGGAAAAAGATAACTATGGATTTTGTGGTTGGGCCGCCCAGAACACAGAAAGGATATGATTCCATCTGGGTGATTGTGGATAGATTGACAAAATCAGCCCACTTCCTATCAGTAAAAACCACATATTCAGTAGCTCAGTATGCCGAGATGTATGTGGATAGGATAGTGTCCTTGCATGGAGTGCCAGTTTCTATTATATCAGATAGAGGTTCATAGTTCACCTATAGATTTTGGCAGAAACTCCATGAGGCATTAGGAACTCAGCTTGATTTCAATACAGCATTTCACCCTCGAACAGATGGGCAATCAGAGAGGACCATTCAGACCCTTGACGACATGCTCAGAATGTGTGTAATGGATTTCAGAGGTAGCTGGGATAGGTCCTTACCTTTAGTTGAGTTTGCATATATTAATAGCTATCACTCAACTATTAGTATAGCACCTTATGAGGCACTTTATGGGAGAAAATGTAGATCTCCCTTATGCTGGTCTGAGGCTGGAGAGAAGCACCTAGAAGGACCAGATTTGATCAGAGAGACATCAGAAAAAGTATCAGTGATACAAGATAGGTTGAGAACAGTATTCAGTAGGCAAAAGAGCTACTCAGATCTCAGGAGAGATGTGCAGTTTGGCATAGGGGATCATATTTTCCTAAAGATCTCTCCTATAAAAGGAGTAATGAGGTTTGGAAAGAGAGGCAAGCTTAGTCTCCGATACATTGGCCCCTTTCAGATATTAGACAAGATTGGTACTGTATCTTACAGTTTAGCACTACCTCCAAACCTCAGCCATGTGCATCCAATGTTCCACATATCTATGCTCCGGAAGTATGTACCGGATCCATCCCATGTGCTGCTAGTGCAGGAAGTCACAGTAGAGGGAGACCTTTCTTATAAAGAACTTCCTGTAGCTATCTTTGATATACTCAGATTAGAAAGCTGAGAAATAAAGAAAAATGTATGATGAAGGTATAATGGCATCGACACAATATTGATGAGTGCACTTGGAAGTCGGAGCAGAGCATGAAGAGCAGATATCCTCACCTCTTTGAATAATCTGGTAATTTACTTTCCGAAATTCGAGGACGAATTTTATATAAGGGGAGAGGATGTAATAACTCCAAAATTTTTTTTATAAAGAAAAAGAAGAATAGAATAATCCTTAAATTAATAGGAGAGGTAGTATTGGAAGGAATCAAAAGTTAATGGCATAATTGAAGATGCATTGAAGTGGTAGGGGCAACATAGGGATTTTTGTGCTTGATGTGATGGAATTTGAGGTTTTGAGGGTGTGCTATGGCTTTTGAAATTTAAACCGAGAAAGAGTCACAGAGAGAAGGGAAGGAAATAGGCTTTAGGTGGTGAATAAAGAAAAGAAGAAAAACAAGAAAAAGGAAAGAGAGATAGGAAAGGAATTTGAGATGGAAGGGAGCCCCGGTTGCGCTGCCAGCTGAAGGAAAAAGCATAGGTCTCCTTTTTCTCTATGTAAAGATCTCAGTTTTCAGAGAAAAAAAAGGTAAATACCCCATTCCTACCTAGTATTCTAGAGAATTTAGGCTATAGAAAGGGTAGATGAGAGTTTTAGAGGAGGTTAAAAGAAAAGAGTCGGATTTCGATAAGGTTTTTTCGGGACTGCGGAAAACCTGTGTCGATGTCCTGACTTCAATGACATGTTTCGGGGGTCAATCGGCCTCCGATGGTGATGCATGTTACCTCTCTGGATATCCCTATAAGTTTAGAATATTAGGTATAAATTTTTATAGAATTTGGAGTTTGGAAAATAGATCAAACCCTGGATGAAGTAACCGGCTGTTGGTCCAGGTTACTGTTCATCCAGGTGAGAAAGGTAAAAAATTTAGGAAAGGAGGAGTGGAGTCAATTAAAGTTTTCTATGTTTGTGATTGATACATAGATAATGGGCCTTGATACAAGACTAAATGTATGATTAATATATGTTACAATTAGGCAAGAAGTTAGGAAACAAGAAGAAAAAGTCTCCTACTGCCTACTGTAGAGTTTTGGAGGTGTATCGGGACCGTGCCAGATTAACAAGTGAGTGGGAGTTATGTACTTTGCATCATTAGCATTTCTTAGTTCATTTTTATGAATGGTTGCCAAGTGTGGATTGATCCCACTTGAGCATGTTGATTGATATTTGTAGTAGATTTCTCTATATTCTTGTTTCTCCATGCTTGATTATCTTGTACAGGCATTTGGGAAAGATTGAGAGAAATTACAAGGGAGAAAAGAGAGGTTAAGTTGGTTCCAAATTGTGAAATGACCTCTTTTGTTCATAGATTTCATTTTCTCTATTTCAAATACTTGTAGGGCCGTCTCATTCCAACGATTCTTAATTTTATCACTTAGTATCATGTGAGATAGAGAGAAAGGGGAGAGTGCCCTTTGTGTGGCGCCACTCAGGGAGTGTACGGTGCCACTCAGAGATGATCATAGTATATTGAGTTATATTCGCATTTCCTCGACTCCTCACTTCCAACCCTGATGTCCAGCTTATGATTGGGTCGTGGTTGAATGAGTGGTATTCTTGATTGATACTCTTTTATAATAGAGTATAGGAAGTGTGCATCATGTCATTTATGCATGGCTTGGCAGTATCTATAGGACACCTATAGTCGATGGGGTTAGACATTGGTCTATGTGCACATAGTTGTTCCCTGGGTGGACGCAACCCAGTCCCTTTCTAAGGGGGAATACGCCCTAAGCGTAGGATCGGCCGGTCCTACGATATACATATGCTTTCCGCCGGGCATACTAAGTCCCCACGAAGTGCAGTAGGCTTTCCGCGGTGGTTATATTTTCATGAGGTGCCATTCAGTATTTAGATGTGAGATGAGTTTCACAGTTTTTTTCTATAGATTTCTGTTTTGGATACTGGCCAGCATTTATATTATTGGTGTGGTGTCAAATTCTGCATATGCATGTGACAGTAGGAAGTTAGTGTGATTCGTCTGGGGCGTAAGACCCACCTTTCAATAGCTGTCTTATTGATGATTTAGCATATTGACACCCCGATTTGTATATTTCAGTATTATGACTTGTTAAGCATATTCATGTGTATCATACATGTTTATTTGATTATTCTATATATGCTCCAGATGAGTTGACTATGATTATGGTGATATTGTGATGACTTACTCCATATTCTATATATTGAGTTCACGTATATCTTGTTATTGATCACTATTCATATGCTCTTGAGATTTCACCTCGAGCCATGATTTATGTTTGCCTCATGTGTATAGTGCCCTCTACTCCACTCACTGAGTATTATATACTCACCCCCTAATTTGATGTTTTTGTTGCAGGCCAGGTGATGTATAGAGAAGAACAGGATTAGAGGTTGACTGTTAGCTATGTTGCTCCATAGCATAGTGTAGAATAGATGTTTATATTTTGGTGTATTATAAACCCTCAGTTGTATATAGTGTGCAGTTATAGACAAAGATCCTATTGTGGATATGGTTTGACCATAAATGAAATGGAAACCAGATTTTTTTTATATACAGATAAGTTATATGCCTGTAATGATGTATTGATATATATTGTCCAGATTCATTATGTGACAGGTTATGATTATAGTCGATATCCTATTAAGGTTATTATGTAATTACTGCTCTGATAGGTAGAGTTGTTGTATGTATTGATATATCCTGACAGGTAAATATAGAAAAAAGGTGATCATTTTGTGCATATATCATGCCAAAATTTTCAGAAATTTATTGATGATTATGATAAGTAAGTAGGGTTCTATATAGTGGCTGGTGGCCTTATGCCTACCCGCATTCTAGGACCGTCGCGGCTGCCCTAACATTTAGGCGCACTTCTGTTAGGCATGAATATAGAAATTCGGAAATTTTATTTTTCAGTGGACTCTAGAACTAGAATTTTGTGGACTCTAACATTAGAATTTTAAGTAGATTGTAGTATTTTATTTTTATGTAGACTCATATTAGAATTTTGGGTTGTCTATATAAACCAATTGCCTTCTCTTATTCTCCTCCTTCGCTCTCCCCTCTTTTTCTTCTTCTCCCCCTAAAAGATAGCTCCCTATTCTTCCCCTATTTTTCTTCCAATTTTTCTAAGCCTTCTTGTTCTTCTTCTTAGGTAACTGAAGGAGTCGAATGGGTCAAATATTCACGTGATCGTGCTTATTGTAGGAGGTTTTGGGTTGAACCAGGTTTATTCTACCTTGGGGATGATTTCATCATAAACCTGCATGAGGGGGCAAAATTTGATCTCAGGACAGTGTATTTATATGCCTAATTCCCTATTTTTCTTCCAATTTTTCTAAGCCTTCTTGTTCTTCTTCTTAGGTAACTGAAGCAGTCGAATGGGTCAAATCTTCACGTGATCGTGCTTATTGTAGGAGGTTTTGGGTTGAACCAGGTTTATTCTACCTTGGGGATGATTTCATCATAAACTTGCATGAGGGAGCAAAATTTGATCTCAGGACTATGTATTTATATGCCTAATTCGAGCACACCTTTCTTTTTTGTTTATTCTCTTTGATTCATCTTCTTACTAATTATTTGTAATTAATATTTTATGAAATTATTGGCAATTACTAGGAACCTACCATCAACAATTCAATAACAAATTCCAATTTATTCAGTACCACTGGTATTTGCATAGTTAAACAACATAGTAATTATTTTTATAAATGTATAGCTTTAGCAAATATTACTTTCTTTTATAACAAGTTTATATCTGTTGCTGGTGGTCCAAACCGAGAACGATTGACACGACGGTGTGAACGGGGTTCCGCCTGAGTTGTCTTGGTTGGTGCTGGTTGCGCTCCACCTTCCGCCAAGGAACCTGCAAACAAGCCTTGCACCACCACCAGGGTGGTGATGGCCCTCCGACGGTCAAGTCAGAGGAGATTGGAGGAGGAGAGATGATAATCACAAGTGGGAGAGAGTGCTCTGGGAGGTATTGCTTACCCCCCCCCTTCTCCCCCCAGCCGCATATATACCTGGCTGGGAGGTCTCTCAGGGGGGTTTGTCGTCGTGGGGCACGATAGAATGGCCACTGACATGGCCGTTACGGGGCGTCGTGGAGCAGCGCTGGGTACGGTCATGGCAGGGCGTAGTGGAGCTCCGCTTTGTACGGTTGATACAGGAGATCGTGGGCAGCATCGGGTACAGCCGTTGCAGGGAGTAGTGGAGCAGGAGGCCGCGGCGTGCCTCTGGAGAATAGCCTGTCGTTATCAAAAGATCTCCGACTCGGGGTCGGAATGCTGGATCATAGGGCAGCCGACCCGGGGTCGGGCTGCGAAGCCGAGGAGGTCCGACTCGGGGTCGGAGTGCTGGATCATAGGGCAGCCGACCCGGGGTCGGGCTGCGGAGCCGAGGAGGTCCGACTCGGGGTCGGAGTGCTGGATCATAGGGCAGCCGACCCGGGGTCGGGCTGCGGAGCCGAGGAGGTCCGACTCGGGGTCGGAGTGCTGGATCATAGGGCAGCTGTAGCTTTCCTGGATACGCGTGCCGATCACGTGGGGCATGGCGGCTCAATTCCCCCATAACAGTAGCCCCCCACTTCCGAGCCTGGAACCAGAAGGGGAACAGGTGAAGGGAGTGATGTTTCGAGATTGCCGCCATCCTTCGGAGAGGCGCGCGCGCTTCAAGCTTCCCGCCTTCTTTATGGCGTATGGCGGTTGCTTCTTGCTGACTTTTGATTCCCGAAGTTCTTCCGGCGCTAGGCCAGGCATCCGAGGGTTAAACCTCAGGAAACTCTTCCGGCGCTAAGCCAGGCATCCGAGGGTTAGGCCTCAGGAAATTCTTCCGGCGCTAAGCCAGGCATCCGAGGGTTAGGCCTCAGGAAATTCTTCCGGCGCTAAGCCAGGCATCCGAGGGTTAGGCCTCAGGAAACTCTTCCGGCGCTGAGCCAGGCATCCGAGGGTTAGGCCTCAGGAAACTCTTCCGGCGCTAAGCCAGGCATCCGAGGGTTAGGCCTCAGGAAATTCTTCCGGCGCTAAGCCAGGCATCCGAGGGTTAGGCCTCAGGAAATTCTTCCGGCGCTGAGCCAGACATCCGAGGGTTAGGCCTCAGGAAACTCTTCCGGCGCTAGGCCAGGCATCCGAGGGTTAGTCCTCAGGAAATTCTTCCGGCGCTAAGCCAGGCATTCGAGGGTTAGGCCTCAGGAAATTCTTCCGGCGCTAAGCCAGGCATCCGAGGGTTAGGCCTCAGGAAATTCTTCCGGCGCTAAGCCAGGCATCCGAGGGTTAGGCCTCAGGAAATTCTTCCGCTCGCTGGTCGGCCAAGGCTGGCGCAAGCCGAAGCGACCGGTCGGAGCTTCCGGCTAGTCTGCTCCCGGGATGATCATCGGGTTAGCCAGGCATCTGAGGGTTGTCAAGCCTCAGGGAAATTCCGCTCGTTGGTCGGCCAAGGCTGGCGCAAGCCGAGGCGACCGGTCGGGGCTTCCGGCTAGTCTGCTCCCGGGATGATCATCGGGTTAGCCAGGCATCCGAGGGCCGAGCCTCGGGAGATTCCACTCGTTGGTCGGCCTAGGCTGGCGCAAGCCGAGGCGACCGGTCGGGGCTTCCGGCTAGTCTGCTCCCGGGATGATCATCGGGTTAGCCAGGCATCTGAGGGTTGTCAAGCCTCAGGGAAATTCCGCTCGTTGGTCGGCCAAGGCTGGCGCAAGCCGAGGCGACCGGTCGGGGCTTCCGGCTAGTCTGCTCCCGGGATGATCATCGGGTTAGCCAGGCATCTGAGGGTTGTCAAGCCTCAGGGAAATTCCGCTCGTTGGTCGGCCAAGGCTGGCGCAAGCCGAGGCGACCGGTCGGGGCTTCCGGCTAGTCTGCTCCCGGGATGATCATCGGGTTAGCCAGGCATCCGAGGGCCGAGCCTCGGGAGATTCCACTCGTTGGTCGGCCTAGGCTGGCGCAAGCCGAGGCGACCGGTCGGGGCTTCCGGCTAGTCTGCTCCCGGGATGATCATCGGGTTAGCCAGGCATCCGAGGGTTGTCAAGCCTCAGAGAAATTCCGCTCGTTGGTCGGCCAAGGCTGGCGCAAGCCGAGGCGACCGGTCGGGGCTTCCGGCTGGTAGGAGCCAGGTCGGTTTACCCAACGAACTTTATACGGGCCTTCCCAATTTGGCGCTAGCTTCCCACCTTCCGTAGGTTGAGATGCCTTAGCTCGCCTCAGCACCAGATCTCCAATTCTGAAAAGCTTCGGTCGGACTTTGGAGTTGTAATATCGGGCCACCCTCTGCTGATACATTGCCATCCGTACCTGAGCCATTTCCCTTGCCTCTTCCAAGAGATCCAAGTTCCCTCGGAGTTGCTCTGAATTGGCCTCGGGTCGGTGCGCGGCCACCCGAGGCGAGGGGAGTCCGAGCTCCACGGGGGCAACGGCTTCCGTGCCATAGGTTAGGCTGAAAGGCGTCTCTCCAGTAGGAGTCCGTTGTGTGGTCCGATACGCCCAAAGGACATTCTCGAGTTCCTCGACCCAAGCTTGCCCCGTCCGGCCGATCCGCGCTTTGATACCTTGGAGGATTGTCCGATTTGTGACCTCGGCCTCGCCGTTGGTTTGGGGATGCGACACGGATGTGAACCGATGCTCGATCCCGAATTCCTCGCAGAAGTCCCGGAAGTGCTTGTTATCAAACTGTCGACCGTTATCCGAGATGAGGACCCGAGGTACTCCAAATCGGACAATGATGTTCTTCTTCACGAACTTCCGGACTTGTGCCTCCGTGATGGTGGCCAGTGGCTCTGCCTCCACCCACTTGGTGAAGTAGTCGATGGCGACAATCAAAAATTTCCGCTGGGCCGAAGCGACGGGGAATGGTCCGAGGATATCCATTCCCCACTGTGCGAAGGGCCAGGGCGCGGTGATTGGCGCCAAGGGGACAGAGGGGACTCTCTGGACATTGGCGTGGCGCTGGCAGGCGTCGCATTTCCGCACGTGGTCCTTCGAGTCCTCCAACAAGGTCGGCCAATAGTAGCCTTGCCTCATGATCTTATGCGCCAAGGACCTAGCCCCCAAGTGCGATCCGCAGATGCCTTCGTGGACTTCGCCGAGGGCGTAGGCCGCTTCCGCGGGGCGGAGGCACCTTAAGAGGGGGGCGGTAAACGAGGTCCGATACAGCCTCCCTTCATAAAGTACGTAGTGGGCGGACTTCTTTACAAGCCGCCGGGCCTGATCTTCGTCTTCAGGGAGGATTCCTTCGGCGAGGTAGGCGACGAGCGGGTCCATCCAAGACGGCTCCGGATCAATTGCCATCACCGCTCCAGCCCCGTCAATGCTCGGGGCATCCAGGGTCTCCAGGTAGATTGCCCTCGACAAGTTGTGCGCGTCTGCGTCCACTAGGCGGGACAACCTGTCGGCCCTGGCATTTTCGCTCCTCGGGACCTGCTGAATGTCAACACTGCCGAGGTCGGGAATGAGTGTTTGCACCTTCCGGACGTAGCTCTGCATGGTCGGGCTCCGCGCCTCGAACTCCCCTCGAACCTGCCCGACCACCAGCTGGGAGTCGGTGAAGACTTTCAGACGCCGGATGCCGAGCTCCTTGGCGAGTTTGAGTCCCGCGACTAGGGCCTCGTACTCCGCCTCATTGTTGGTCACTGGAAATCCGAACCTCAAGGCATACTCGGCTATCACTCCATCGGGATTGGTGAGGACCAGCCCAGCCCCTCCACCTTCAGGGTTCGACGACCCGTCAATGTGGAGCGTCCAGATCGGGAGATCGAGGCTGGGTGTCTCCGGCGGCTTAGGTTCCGCCTCCTGCACAGTGCACTCAGCGAGAAAGTCCGCGAGCACCTGGGCCTTGATGGCTGGTCGGGGCTGGTAGCGGATGTCGAACTCACCAAGTTCTACTGCCCACTTCACCAGCCGTCCCGCATTCTCTGGATTGCTGAGAATCTGCCGCAGTGGTTGATCGGTCAAAAGGGTGACAGAATGAGCCTGGAAATAGGGGCGAAGCCTCCTGGTCGCAGTCAGCAGCGCGAAGGCGATCTTCTCAGCCTTCGTGTACCGCGTCTCGGCATCCCGGAGGACTCGGCTGATGTAGTATACAGGCTTCTGAAGTCTTGCCTCTTCCCGAACCAGTACTGCGCTGACTGCGGTTGGGGAGACCGCCAGGTAAAGGTAGAGCATCTCCCCCTCTTGCGGCTTGGACAGCAGGGGAGGAGACGCCATGTACTCCTTGAGCTGGTCGAACGCCGCATGACATTCGGCCGTCCAGAGGAAGTCTTTTGGGCGCTTCAACACCTTGAAGAATGGTTGGCAGCGTTCGGCCGACTTTGCCACAAATCGTCCGAGCGCGGCGACCCTTCCAGCGAGCTCCTGAACCTCCTTCACTTTGGTCGGAGGGGACATATCTTGGATGGCTTTGATCTTGTCCGGGTTGGCCTCGATCCCCCGCTGGTTGACAATGAAACCGAGGAACCTCCCGGCCGAAGCACCAAAAGCGCACTTCGCTGGGTTTAGCTTCATGCGAAACTTTCGCAAGGTGGTGAAAGTCTCCTCCAGATCTGCAATGTGCTGGTCTGCATGGCGGCTTTTTACCAGCATATCGTCCACGTACACCTCCATATTCCGGCCGATCTGCTCCTTGAAGATTTTATTGACGAGGCGCTGGTAAGTGGCGCCAGCGTTCTTCAGACCGAAGGGCATTACCTTGTAACAGTACAGCCCCCGGTCTGTTATGAAGGCAGTTTTCTCCTCGTCCTGTGGAGCCATCATTATTTGGTTGTAGCCGGAGAAGGCGTCCATAAAAGACAGTAGCTGATATCCGGAAGTCGCGTCGACCAGTTGGTCTATCCGTGGAAGCGGAAAGCTATCCTTGGGGCACGCCTTGTTCAGGTCGGTGTAGTCGACGCACATCCTCCACTTCCCGCTCGCCTTCCGGACAAGTACGACGTTTGCCAGCCACTCGGGGTAGCTCACCTCTCTTATGAAACCTGCCTCCAAAAGTTTGTCTACCTCCTGGTCGACCACCCGGATCCGATCCGGGGCACAGTGTCTCTTCTTTTGCTTTACTGGTCGGTGGGTCGGGTCGACGTTGAGGGCGTGAGAAACGACCTCCGGGTCGATCCCAGGTACATCGGCCGCCGACCAGGCAAACACATCTGCATTGGCTCGGAGGAATTCCACTAACCGGAGCCGAGCTTCCAAGTCGAGGTTGGCACCGACCCGGACCGTGCGGTCCGGGCGGCCTTCTTCGAGGGGAACTTCGATTACGCCCTCGGCCGGCTCCCCGTGCCGCAAGGCCACTTCGTCTCTGGCGTCAAGTGACTCGACGCTTAGGGCCTCCATGGGCTTCTTCCCTTTGAGAGTTGCTAGGAAACACTGCCGTGCGGTCGGCTGGTCACCTCGGACCTCTCCAATCCCGGCCGCTGTGGGGAACCGCATAAGCAAATGGTAGGTAGAAACTACCGCGCGAAGGGCGTTCAGTCCGGGTCGTCCGAGGATAGCGTTGTAGGCCGAGGGGACACGGACGACCAAGAACCCGAGCCGCACCGTGGCTTCTGCGGGTGCAATGCCCGCAGTCACAGGCAGCTCGATGACACCTTCGGCCGAGATAGCGTCTCCAGTGAATCCTATGAGGGGGGTGGATGTTTTGTGCAACAATTGTCGGGAAAAGCCCATCTTTTGGAAGGCCTCGTAATACAAAATATCAGCTGAGCTTCCACTATCCACAAGAACACGCCTTACATCATAGTCCGCCATAGTGAGAGAGATCACCATGGCGTCATCGTGGGGAGTCTGAACCCCCTTTACATCTTCATCACAAAAAGTGATTACATTTCCGACCCGCTGCCTCTTCGCGACGGCCACTCCTGATACTTCCGCCGAGCCCCCTGCGTTCCTCACGGGCCGAGAGCAGCCCCCAGTGATGGTGTGGATCACTCCCGCAACGGGTCGATTCTGCTCCCGAGGCTCCTGAGGGGCCGGGTCGGCTGGACGCGGGTCTGCGGGGGGACGTCGGTCGTTTACATATCGACCGAGACGCCCTCGGCGAATGAGAGCCTCGATCTCGTCCCGAAGCTGGAAGCAATCTTCGGTATCGTGGCCGTGGTCTCGGTGGTACTCACAGTACGCCCGAGAAGGCTTCCTCCCAGGGATCTTCTTCATCTGCCTCGGGACCGGGAGGTCCTCCCGCCCCTTGACCTCCATGAGGATCTGGGCCCGGGGGGCCAGGAGTGGGGTGTACCGGTTGAAGCGTCGGTGCGGAGAACGAGGGCGTGTGGCGCCGTGGTTCCTTGCTGGTGACGGGCTTCTGCGCCGGCGTTGAGGCGTCGGGCTCCTCCTCTGGGGTGCCTCTTTTCGCCTTTTCTTCCCGGGCTTTAGAGGGGCCTCGGCGGCCTCCTTGTTCCGGTGGGAGGCTGCCTCCTCGGCGTCTGCATACTGGTTTGCCCGAGACAACAGCTCCGGGAAGCTCCGCGGCAGGCGTTTGTCCAGGGAGAAGGTGAGTCTGCCCTTTCGGAAGCCTCGCTTCAGGGCTGAGAGAGCCACCTCCTGGCTCAAATTCCGGACCTCCAGTGTTGCCTTGTTGAAGCGGGTGAGATAATCCCGCAGGCTCTCTCCCTCGTTCTGCCGGACATCGAAGAGGGAGTCGGAGACCAGTCTTCGCCGGCTACTGACGGCGAAATGGCTGATGAAGAGACGGGTGAACTGGTGGAAGGACTGGATGGAATTAGCCTCCAGGCCGGCGAACCACGCCCTTGCCGGGCCGCGGAGGGTCGCCGGGAAGGCCTTGCAGAGGAGAGGATCCGATGCTCCATGGAGGAGCATAAGAGTCCTGAAACTCTCCACGTGGTCCCGTGGGTCCGCCGCCCCGTCGTAGGGTTCGATCGCCGGCATTTTGAACCCCGGCGGGTTTAGGGTTCGCAGGATCCTTGAGGCAAGCGCCGGCTGGGAGGAGATTTCCAAGTCGGCGAAGGGATCTTTGGAGTGGCCCTTCAGGACCTGGAGCTGTCTGTGGAGATCGTCCACCCGCCGGTCCAGGGAGCGCGACCGGTGGGTGGGAGACAAGGAGCGGCGCGAGGGGGACCGACTGGAGTGCGGGCCCCTCGAGGACTGGGGTGTCTGAGAACGCGCCCGGGTCCGCCTCTCGTACCCCGCGCAGCTCCGATGAGAAGGTCCTGGCAGAATGGACCGCACTCGAGAATCCTTCCCGCGCCGGCGCTCCTCTCCATGGGAGAGGAAGGAGCGCGGGTTGTGAGGAAGAGGCGAGTGCTCGGGGAGCAGCGGCTCCTGAGCCCGCTGCGGCACCCGAGAAATCACACCCTGCAGATTCTGCACTGCCTCCGCGAGGGTGCGAACCTGCTGGGCTAGCTGGTCGAACTGAGCAGGTTCGACCGTCTGAATGGGAGGAGAAGCGGTGGAATGCTGCTGAGAGTGTGTTGGGGACGCAGCAGCCTCCCGGCCAGAGGCGCGAGAGGCTCCGCGACCGGAAGCATTGGAAGCTCCGCGACCACCTCGCCGTGCCATTACGATCGTTCTGAGATTCGGCCCTTCCTCTAGCGCCAACTGTTGCTGGTGGTCCAAACCGAGAACGATTGACACGACGGTGTGAACGGGGTTCCGCCTGAGTTGTCTTGGTTGGTGCTGGTTGCGCTCCACCTTCCGCCAAGGAACCTGCAAACAAGCCTTGCACCACCACCAGGGTGGTGATGGCCCTCCGACGGTCAAGTCAGAGGAGATTGGAGGAGGAGAGATGATAATCACAAGTGGGAGAGAGTGCTCTGGGAGGTATTGCTTACCCCCCCCTTCTCCCCCCAGCCGCATATATACCTGGCTGGGAGGTCTCTCAGGGGGGTTTGTCGTCGTGGGGCACGATAGAATGGCCACTGACATGGCCGTTACGGGGCGTCGTGGAGCAGCGCTGGGTACGGTCATGGCAGGGCGTAGTGGAGCTCCGCTTTGTACGGTTGATACAGGAGATCGTGGGCAGCATCGGGTACAGCCGTTGCAGGGAGTAGTGGAGCAGGAGGCCGCGGCGTGCCTCTGGAGAATAGCCTGTCGTTATCAAAAGATCTCCGACTCGGGGTCGGAATGCTGGATCATAGGGCAGCCGACCCGGGGTCGGGCTGCGAAGCCGAGGAGGTCCGACTCGGGGTCGGAGTGCTGGATCATAGGGCAGCCGACCCGGGGTCGGGCTGCGGAGCCGAGGAGGTCCGACTCGGGGTCGGAGTGCTGGATCATAGGGCAGCCGACCCGGGGTCGGGCTGCGGAGCCGAGGAGGTCCGACTCGGGGTCGGAGTGCTGGATCATAGGGCAGCTGTAGCTTTCCTGGATACGCGTGCCGATCACGTGGGGCATGGCGGCTCAATTCCCCCATAACAATATCTTTTACAAAATTAGTTTAATTTCAAAGAAAATTATATCGCTCTGAAATTTATGCAAAAGACTAGTTCAAATTCTCATAATAAAATTATCTTACCTGGTGCTTTAAATTTTGTGCAAAAAAAAGTTTAACTACTCAAAATAAAATCCTACTAGATGCTGCTCTAAAATCTATGTAAAAATTTGTTCATATTTTCAAAATAACTTCTAAATAATTGCTACTCTGAAATTCATGCAGAAATTATTCCATCAATTTAAGACAAAAAAATCATTTTCTGATATTTTGAAAATAGTGTAAAATTTCTAAACATCTATTTAAATTTAAAATAAAATTTTTTACTGCTCTAATTATAGTGCACAAGTTTAAAAAATAATTTCTTGAATATTCCAAAAAAATTAGAACTCTCCTTAATTTTCAGATTTAAATTCAAAATTTGAAAACAATTTTCAAATTTGAATTCAAAATTTGAAAAAACCATAAAACCAATTTATTGTGTTTTAATTACAAAATTCAGGTTTTTGAAATATAGAACTTAATTGCCAGAATAATTTCTCACATTCTTAGTGCAGATTTATTTTATATTATTGCTATTATTTGCCCTTTAATCTATGCATTTATTGGATTTAAATTTTGAATTTCAAAACTTAGTGCAATATTGTTGGAAGCTATTAATTAAATATAAGCATATAGGACTAAACCATAAAAATTGTGTACAGAATCAATTAATTAATCAAAACTCTGTAAGTCGTTTCTTTTGATGATAATAGTGCCATCAAATCTAAAAAGCTTTACGACTCTTTCTTTAGAACATGACAGAGTCAAGTAAAATTAGGTTGGATTTTTTAGTCCTTAATTCGAAACTCCTCAAGAAATAGACTTTCATTGTTACCGTAGGATCCTTAGTGCAATGTTAGATTCTCTCTACATTGTGTACCTTCCTAAGAGATAGCTAAGAAACTATGAGATGACTTAGAGGCCGAGCATGGAATAGATGATGCGAGTCTTGACTGGTTCACCATATCCAAGTTCTGCAAGAATGTTATAGTGGAATCCAAACCTATTAGTCCATGAATTCCAAGATTTTCTTAGAAATGATGAACTGACTATAGACAATTTTTTTGAGAGGTATAAGGTTGAAGCCTCGATTGACTCCCTCCCTCCATCCTAGTTAAAATTCTTATAAGAGCTAAGTCATAAGCAAGGAGATGTAACTTTAATAGAGTTTATTAATTCTACTAGAATTGAACAAAAGCACTGACTTAAGCTCAAGCACAAACTAGACTCTGGAGCTAAGATGAACTTAACTAAATCCAATCAAAACTAATTCAAACCTCGGAGTAGAACTTCAAAAGAAGAATCCTCAAAATTGGTCAAACCAAAACTTTTCCTCTAAATCTCTTAAAAATTAAAACTAACTTAATCAAACTCAAGAGCTTGTGTGGGGAAGCTCTATTTGCAGCCTGTTATATCCTAAATAGGTTACTTTTTAAGAATAGTAGTAAAACCCCTTTTAAACTTTGGAAAGGTAGAATACTAAGAAGATGGTTCCTATGTGACTAGTTAGAAGATAAAGATGAGCTACGGTGAGGATGGAAAGTGGAAGATCGCCTGGACCTATGGCTAATGGTCTAGATGGACTAGGTTGAAAGGGTTGGCTAGCTCTCAACTCTTGTGTGAAGTGACCAATCGTCTCAATGAGAGCAGATACAGTAAAAGACTCGGTCAGTCGACTCGACTCGTTCTGAATTTCTTTGAGCATCCTTTGTATCTATTCTTCTATCTTCTAAGCATCTGAAGTAAATTGTTTGATCTCTTTCTTCATAGAAGTTTGCAAGTTTCTTGTTTCCCTTAATGTCGGCTATCCTCCTGAGCTAACTAGTCACCAAGAAGTGCATGTCCGAGGTATCATGCCTCAACTCAGCTACCATTTGGGTTAGTGAAAATACATGAGGCTCCAACCTCTGATCCATAGACAATGAACCATGTGGTGACTTAAAGCTCTCGGTTCCCCATGACTAATAGCTCCGAATGCGATCAACCTGGCAATCACCTGCTCAAATATGGATCTCATCTATTCATCATCCAATCTGATAGTGCGACTTGTGTTGCTCTTTGGATATGGAGGTTGAAAGTCAAAGGATGTTGTAAAACTCTGGCTCTACTAAAAGCATCTCTATGAGGGAAGATGGCTCAGTACCCTCATTTGTAGGAATAGTAGGCTCACTGGGTTCGACCTCTAGCTGATAGTGCTAATCTCCTCTAGGCTCTTCATGCCTATCACCTCCACTACATCGCACCAAATGACCGTCAATCTTAGAGTATCCCATTTGATGTAGTGAGCGGTCATTATTGGTATCGGTGTACAACAGTGCTCTCGAGGTTTTTTCTTCAAGCTCAACACCATATTTCCTAAATAATAAGGTTAGAATCATACCATAAGATAGAGATACCTTTGACTTGCTTGTTGCATCATGCATTTGGCAGAACATAAGTGCAGAAAAATTTTGGGGATACTCCCTGATCATGTAAAACATCACCACTATATCTCTCTTATATATGAAATCAAATATTTCTATTTTATAGAAGAATATCCTACTTATCATATGGTAGAAAAGCCTCATCTCCACAAACAGCTAACTAGCACTGACTTCCGCCAGTTCACTAATGACTTTATGACCCAAAATGTGCTGGAGTCCAATCCAATGCTCATCCAGACAGTCAGTAGAAATCCAACAATCGGCATAAGAAAAAGCCTTCCCAAGCTCGGCACATCAATAAGAATTTGAGGCCCTTTGACCATGGACTCCAAGTTTCCTATCCCAAAGTTCGAGTTTCTATAGAATTCTCTAACTAAATTGGGGTAAGTGGGCACATCCAAGGAGCAAACAAATTTCCATCCCATCTGCTTCAACCTCCCCCCGATAAAGAAACCCTCTCAATCCAAGAAAACAAAATCTACTTTTCGCCCGGTGGTAACTATTCTAGTAGACAGGGGTATCTAACTAGGAGTTGTTTAAGGAGGAGAGGGAACTGGTTCTTCAATAGGTGGAGGAATATGGTCCAATCTTGCTTTCGTTGACCATTCCAATGAAACTAAGGTTTCCATCTGCTTCATCAATCAAGTAAGTTGCTTTCATGGAGCCATGAGACAAAATCAACCCAAATGAGAGAAAATCAAGGGCTTGGAATGGGTGATTTTGAAAGAGAGAAGTATAGGAAAATTTTTTGAATGAGAGGGAAGAGGAGCTGAAACGAAAAAGAGTAGAAACAACTCGAGTATAAAACCCGTCGCTCGACACAAGGGTTGATTCAAGATAATCCTAGAGTTGACTCCTAAGTGGGGGTAGACTTGTCAATTTTTATGAGTCAACTCCTCCATAGCCTGCAGAACTTTGAGTTGACTCTTATTCATTTCCAAGTGGACTCAAAACTCTTCCTCAGTCCAAGGGATTGGCTCCTCAAAATCAGAAGTCAACTCCTTATATTAAGAGTCAGCTCTTCAGAAAGGAGATAATACAAGAGTGTTTTTCTTTTTGAGACAAAAAATAGGAATGAAATCAGATTGATCAACAAGAAAATTAATCAACAATCAAGGGATCAGATGAGTGTTTTTTTTTAACTGAAAGGATTACACACTCGTAGCCCCGACATTGAAGCAATTGATGTACTGCTTGAGTGACTCATCCTTCTACTACTTCATTATCATCAAGTTCGCTAAGGTCATTCTACACTTCTTACTACTGATAAAGTGGCTAGCGAACTATCGGCTGAGCTGATCAAACAAGCTGATCGAGCTACCTTTTTAAGAGTGGCAGTAAAAACTCAGTATATGATCGCATCCAATGCACCATGTAGCAGCATAAGAGATTTGAAGCTCTAAAAATTTTATATGGGATCCCAGGAGCCATCTTAATGCTCGAACTATGGTGTCGTGTACCTCGGAGCTAGGGGGCTCCATCATGATCTCCCTAGTAAAGGATGGTTCAATGGTGAGCTCTAGGTCATCCAATGCTTCTATCCCCTTCTTTTTCAGATCTTTCATCATGGCTTCGATCTTTTTGTTCATCTTCTCGATATTCTGATCAGGGTCAATCTCGCTCATCGAGGTCTTTTCAGGTCAACTTAATGAAGACTATCCAAAACTTGAGCCTCCTTCTAAATATGTCAAAGCTTGGTTGTCTTGACGAGTTCAAAGTGTTGACCACCTAATGGATTTTGATGAATACAAAACACGAGAGTATAATTTCATTTATCTTAACAATTTAATTGAGGATTTCATGTGTTTAATTAAGAATATTGTTAAGAAATGTCTAGGCAAGTTCCCATAATTTTTATGAATTTATTGAAGATTATTTTGAGCTAAAGAAAAAGTTCAGGGATAGCCGAGACGTCTCCTGATAGTTTCAGAGACGTCTCTGGCACAAACAGGAAGAACTAGCACAAGCCGAGGCGTCCCCGGCACCTGCCGAGTCGTCCCCGCGTTAGCGGAGTCGACTCTCTCAGTAGCGGAGTCGACTCTCTCAGTGGCGGCAGAAAGGCGTTTTTCAAGGGATATGCGCGAGACGTCCCCGCTGTACACGGAGTCGTCCCCGCAAGTAAAAAGGTGACTTCCCGAGTCGTCCCCAAGATGGCGGAGACGGCTCTCTCAGGGTTTTTCAGAGAATGGTTTTTTCGGTGATAAGGAAGCGGAGTCGACCCTGAGAAAGCGGAGTCGTCCCCACGCATAAAGTGCAGACAAGCGGAGACGTCCCCTGAAAGAGCGGAGTCGACTCTCTCAGGGAATTCCAGAGGACATGATTTTCGGAGATAAAGAAGCGGAGTCGTCCCCAAAGCAGCGGAGTCGTCCCCACTCAAAAAGCGCTAACACGCCGAGACGTCCCCGTAAAGTGCCGAGTCGACCCCAGATAAAGTAAAAAGTAAAATTCTGTAGGCGAGACGTCTCTCGTTGTAGCGGAGACGTCCCCGGAGCGCCTGGGACGCGACTGACAACTTTTTCAGGTAGATTTGAATTTCAAACGGTCATATCTTTGTGTCTAACGGCTATATTTGCTTTTTGGGCTATAAAAGGGACCTCTTAAGTGCTTCTCAACAACTTCTCACCAACCCAACACAAGATCATTCAAGAGAGAAGAAAGAAAAAGAGGTTCAAGGGAGTTAGAGCTTTCAAGAGGAGAAATCAAGTGCATTCAAGCTTTCCCATCTGATTTCGAGCTCATCTACTCACTCCCACTTGGCAATCAAAGCTCGCATTCAAGCCAACGTGATCCACATCAGAAGAACCACCATCATCCACGCTTCCAACGGCAAAAAGGGTTCTTCCGATTTTATTGTTTCTCATTGTTATATTTGCTTCTTAAGAGCTTTCAAATCTTTTGTAAAACGTTTGAATATTGAGCTTGTTTCAGTCAAGGGACTTGGAACAAGGGATAGGCGTCCCAAGCCTAAGTTAAAATTGGCGGATTGTAGGGTTCGTTGTTAGCCCGGGGTAAAACAACGAGTTGGGTAGTTCACTCGAAAAACTACCGGATTGTAGGGTTTGTTGTGAGCCCGGTGTAAAACAATGAGTTGGGTAGTGCACTCGCAAAACTACCGAACTGTAATCTGGACGATTATAGTGAAATTCCCAAGAGGTCTTGGGGAGTGGATGTAGGTGCTGGGGTGCACTGAACCACTATATGTTTGTTGTGTTTGTGATGCTTTTTGTCATTGTCTAACTTGCTCACTTACTTACTTAGATAAATTGCTTGCTTAACTCTTATCCGCGCATCCTTTAGTTGCAAGCATATTCAATTTACTTAATCAAGTCTCACTCAATAAATCAAACTGTTGCTAAGTTTAAATTTCACTGTGCATCTATACAACTTAGCATAATTAATTGAAAAGTGTTAGAAGTAGCCTAAAAGTTTTAAAAGACCCAATTCACCCCTCCTCTTGGGTTGTATCCACTGGGCAACAAGTGGTATCAGAGCGGGTGCTCAAATATTATTTGTAGTCTTAACCGACTAGAGCCAAAGATCATGACAACTCAAATAGATAGTTTTCTAGGAGAAGGACAATCAATTGATACACCTCCACTATTTAATGGCATAAACTATACACATTGGAAAATACGCATGCGCATTTTCATTCAATCACAAAACTATTATTTATGGAAAATCATAACAAATGACCTTCACACACTCTCACAAACTATTAATGAAAAGGACTTAGCACAATTGAACGCTAATGCTATGAACATGTTATATTGTGCTATTCAAGAAACAAAGTTTAATGAAATTTCTGCATGCTTATCTGCTAAGGAGATCTGGGATACTTTAGAAAATATTTATGATAAATCTCAGACTAGCTCACATGTGCTTCAAATATATACTAACAATGAGACTGCAGAAAAGGGTGTTGAATCTTCCTCAGTCGAGTCGACTCCAAGTATCTCAGAGTCGACTCTCAAGTTCACCGAGTCGACTCCAATAAGGTCCGAGTCGACTCCGAGGCAAATCAGCTTCCTAAAGACAAAGAAGAAAAGGAAGCAAGAAGAAAGGAAGAAAGAGGTAAAAAGGAAGAAAGCCTTGACCAAGAAAGAGTCAAGTCAGAAAATAAAAGTTAGGAGCGACAATGATGATATTAGCTCCAAGAAACTACAAGAGGTAACTGACTTGTGCTTTATGGCACAAGAAGACAAGGTAAAAACTGAATCTACTCTTACATCAAATAATTTTCAAGAAGAATTTTCTTATGATGAATTATTAAATGCTTTTCATGATTTGTATGGTGAATGTAGAAAATTAGCTGTAAAAAATAAAAATCTTAAGAAACTAAATTCTGAAAATGAATGCTTAAGGTCATTTTCAGAAGAATTGATTCAGAAAAATCATAGCTTAATTAAAGAAAATCAAAACTTAAGCGAAGAAATTAATCAATTAAAATCTTGCATTAACAAATTCACCGTAAGCTCAGAAAGATTAAAAATGATGTTTGAAAGCCAACATGCTGATTTTGATAAATCAAAATTTAGCTTGACTCCTTCACTTAGCCATAAATCTCTAGAGAAAAAGGTTATCAATTTACCAAGCAAACCATTAAATAAGATAACTTATTTCAAAAATGAAAAGGATGGGAATAACAACTTTACCTATCGTTCTAGTATAATTAAATCAAATGGTAAAGTTATTACTATTAAACAGATATGGGTTCCAAAAGGAACCATATGTCCTAACTCTCAAGGACTCAAGCAAGCTTGGGTACCCAAAATGAGAAAATGAGGATGTACACATAGGTGTACCAAGGTACCCATGGAACATAAAAAAACTTAAAAAGTTATTAACAAAAAAAAAACAATAATGAAATCAGTAATTCTTGCATCTCATCATTATTTGTGCTTTAGTATTTGATATGATTTGCTAGTAGTGATCAATTTTGTGATATAGAAAATACTTTTGGAAATATAATCAAATCATTTCATTTTACTCACTAGTGGATAAGGTGCTAAAATATTAATCAACTTATTAAGAATAACCCTATGAATTCTCTATATGCTTGATTGAGAGTTTTTATCTATGGCATTATTGTTTATTGATCATAGATATGATAATGTGTACTTGGTATGCTTTTGAATATATGCACTATGAATACCAAGATTAAAGAAACCATATTTGGCATATGAAATCAGCTCATGCTAGTATGTACTTAATCTCAAAAGACCTTGCCATAGGCTTACTTAGATTATCCTCTTAAAGGTCAAAGTTTTACTATGCATGCTAAATAAGGAAACAAATAAAAATAATTTCTAAATCTAGAGATGTTGTTTCCAACACTAATTTTTCAAAAGCTTACATTAGCCTTGTTCTTGGCACTCAAATTAAAATATTTTCTGCATTAGCACAAACTCACAAAAAACGATCAAATGATAAAGGTTTGCAAACTATGAAATCATGGCATAGTGATTGAAAACCAATTTTGTGTTAAGTTGTGCACAGAAAAATAATATTTTCAGCACCAAGGACACCTTAAGTAAAATAGGATTAATAGAATTCTTGAAGAAATGAAAAAGACAATTGTGTATGATAGTCATCTACTTAAATGATTTTTTAAAAGCTATCATCACTGCTTGTCATACATATGATTTCTATTAGATCTATTTTTGATAAAAACTCCTTTTGATCTTCTGAAAAATGAAAAATGAACCATTGCATATCTTTCATATTTTTCAGTCGTACATGTTATGCTTGATATGTTCTTATGAAAAATAATGCCAAATCTGATAGAGATATGTCTATCCTTGGATATCATTCATCAAGCAATGCATATAGAATATTCAATGAAAAGATTTTAGTTGCAAAAATATCAAGTCGTCTTATTCTCTATGAGACTAATGATTTATTGTCAAGATACTAAGATCAAATTATATATGGTTAATCTTTTACATATAACAATCTGAAAACTTGTTAATAATTATAACAAAATTGAGTTTTTCAGAAATGCACTTAATGAAGAAAAATTGATAACTACTAAAAGACTGAATCAAGAAAAGATGAAATAGATCTTGATTCTTGCATGATTAAAAGTAAAAATCACCACTATCATTTGCTTGACTCATGAGCTTTATATTCTGTCAAATGAATGTGTAGAATTCACTCCTATGTGGTTATTTCATTAAAAAGTAGATCTATGTTAAATAACCACCATATTTAAAAATTACACATTACATATATGATAAAGCAATATGTGATTTAAAATAAGCATCAAAAGCTTGATATATAAAAGCTTAGGTAACCTTGTTGATAGAAAGTAATAGTGATAAATCTATGCATCAAAAAGAAGAATCTATGATATCTTGCTTGCTCATAGCACACATTGATGGCATCATTTTTGTTCTACCAATAAAAATTTATATGAATAGATATATTGCAAGGTGAGTTTGAAATATGATGAATGAACATCTTCTCTCAAACTCCAAATTAAGACAAACAGGAAAGGGGATCTTCATTGACCAACGTTAGTCCACAAGATAACTCTTATAGAAGATTGGCATGAAGAAGGTATATCTATGACCCCATCTTGTAGAAATTGAAAAGGATGAGCAAAGTAGATTTATTGTTTAAAGCTGTATTGAAGCATGATAGAATAATTATTTTATCATACAGCTAGTAGACCAGATTGTATGCTCATTATGTGACCTTGTGCAAGACTTCAATCTAACGTTAATGAATCATATTTCATTGATAACAAATAAATCATAATCTAAATCTTGATAGAAACAAACGTTTAAGATAAGTTGATTAAAACTTAGCTAACATATCCTATTGATAATTATCTTAAGAAAATAGAATCAACACTAAACTGAGTTGACCTTGATAAATCTTTCTATTGCCTCACATGCTTGTCCTTGAACTATCTTGGATCTATCTCTTTAGTTCAAGTGATATGTGCTTGCTTGTATTTAGGCAATCTCTTGAGTAAAGTGACTCAACATACAACTATTGTCATATCTTATATTGAGTCATCTAATTAAAAAATATATATGTTGGATGAATGCTTTGTATCTTAACGAAACTAATGACCTTCCTTCAAGAAAGAAAAATGAGAGATTTCAACTTGAAGGATATCTTCATGTAAGATACACTAAAACATTCACATGCAAACAAGAGAGAAAACCTTCTTCAGCCAAAAATTCACACATAAGAAATCTAGTTTGGCTTGAAGAATATATAATGAATAAGTAATTCTAGATATCTCTCTCACAAATTAGCTGAGCAAAGTCAATAACTTTAAATCTTATTATGACATGATTAAAATCATTAATTGTTAATCTTTTGATATCATGTCCATATATGTATTGATTGACTTATACTTTTAGAAATTGTTTCATGGTTTGCCCAAACTAAAATATATCTTTGCCTATGTAATAACCATGAAATACACAAGTTTATGCTTAAAATTTTGATTTAAAATAACTTGTGAGAAATTGTGAATCCTTGAGCACAATAAAAATGTTGTTTGCATGATACACATCTATATGATACATAAGATTATTTCTTTATTCCGCTCTTTCATGTAAATTACTTGAGAATAACAAAAAGAGAGAGAGATAAAGAAAAGGAAGTGGACATTATTCAAGAGGTGAAAAATCTAAGCAAGGCAAGTACTCCAATCTTAAGAAAAAATAAAACAAGCATAATATATTCGACACATATGGAAGGGATAAAATCCATAATTGATTACACTCAAACAGGGAAAGTTTGAAGTAAACATCTCAACCTTTCTATATTGCTCATCATAGGGATGGTGCCAATGGGGAGGCTAGTGGTAGTACCCGGCACTATTTGACCCAACTATTCGGTGTAGGGCATATTAGGGACGGCACAAGAGGGAGGCTAGTGGTAATACCTCGTGCCCCTTCCCAACTCCACCGGATAGGGAGCAAATAGAGTATAGAGTACAAGAAAGTAAAAATGAAAGACAAAGTTAATGAAAGTATATAAGAAGAAACAAGTCAAATTTTTAATCACTTGAAAACACACTTTAAGGATGAAATCATTACAAGATTATATTTAATAGGGGGAGTTTATTTGAAAAGAATTGAGTTTGATTCTTGACATGCTTGTTCTTAATATTTTAATACATGACTTAACACATAATATATTTTGCATGTGACATAATGTCTTGAATTATGAGTTCTCAATATTTTGTAATGCTTCATACTTGGACAATTTGATTGAATGTTTGAAATGATACATAACATCTTTTGTTTGGTTCTATTGGGAAGAAATTTCAGATTTGTCATTAACAATCATCCCTAAAATCTGAAAATTGAATAAAATTATAGAAAAGGATATCTCTATTTAGGGAAAATGAATTGATTCTGTTTTTATCCATCAACTTGCCTAAATTTGGTATATAATGTTCTAAGTTGTACCAAAACTCAACATTAAATACAAAGAATCTGAATATGCTCTTATATGTTTGAAATATGAGTTTTCAATCGTAATGGTTTAAGATGAGCTACAATGAGGAAGATACATATCTCAAATTATGACTTTGAAAGCTTCTATTGAAAATCTTTATGAAATTCAGAATCTGATTTTGTATAAAAGCTTAAACTTAATATGATTTCTAAATAAAGTCTTAATTTAAGAAAAACAGAATTAATTTTGATGCCTTGGTTGATTGCTCCGATACGCATCCGAAACATATCATTTCTTATCTTCAAAGTATACTAATATTGGTCTAAATGATGTGTCTTTCAATGATCTTGATTGCAAGCAAAGATTTTTAAATATATGACTTTATTTTGATATTAAAAAATATTTATTGTGCTTCATGTATACATTGCTGAAAAACTATGATTAAGAAATTGAGTTCTATAAATATATGAATATTTCAATGATCATCTATATGTTCTTCTCTCCTATATTATTAAAGACTTCCATCAATAGAGTGAATGATCTTAAGGCTAGAAATATTTCAGCTCACTCAAATGATTCTAAAAGAAAGAAAATGTAAATGCTTTTGAAAGAAACTGAGCTTCAAATGAATCATTTTCTGATTAATATTTCTATACATTTTCTCTAAGATTAGGAGAAAGCATAACTTATTCTTAAAGGATTAGAAAGAGTGATTTCTATAAATTTTGAATAATTCTAGATCACTCTACATTCTCGATAACATAGAATTTCAGTTTTATTCACATTTATCATTAAAATCTGAAATTCAACCAAAGGAAAGAATGATTAAAAAGGAATGTATCTTTTGAGGGGGAGCTTTAGATATCTTATCCTAAAGTTACCTTAATTTGATGCATACCTTGATTTTTATGGATTGATTTTGATGAACCTCCTTATATTGCAATACTTGCTTTAATCATAAGTTTATACCTTGAGATGAGTTCTATAGAGGTTGTCTTATCTCAAACCTTGAGTCTTATGAAAATAAGCTGATAATTATAGAAAATATATTTTTGAGATTGACAATTTTATTGAACATTATCTTCAAATTCTAAACTCTTAAATGGAATGATCAATTAAGGGGGAGAAAGAAAATTTCAGAAGGAGAGATCTTATGGAACTTAATCGCATAAATCTATAACTAAAGGAGAGGGAAAGAATACTAAAAGAAAAGTGATCCTAATACTCTCCAATATGTATCATCTGAAATTTAAATCTGAAAATCTTTATGATACACCTTGAGGCTTGTTATTTGGTTAGTATATCTTATGCATCACTCATGAACCAAATTGCAATTCAAATAGTTGATCTTAAGAGCCTCTAACTTAATGAAAAAAGGGGGAGAATAATATGTTGAATTTTCTTGAGTATCTCATAGAAAATCTATTTTGAAATTCACTAATGAGTCCTAATTGGGTTGATCTTTAGAACTTCAATCTTGTGCCAATTCATATTTCTCTTTAACAAATTGTGCTTATTTTCTAGAGAAATAAAAGAAAGTCTTTAAAAGAGCTCTAAGATGTATCAAAAATTGCATGAATTCATATTTTGGTATTTGTGCCCCAATGCTCTTATTATCATAAAAAGAACTTTGAAATAATGATCCAACATGATGATATGTCTTTCAAATATATAAGTTTTGATCCTTTACTCTGAAAATCAATTAAATTGCTCTCATGTTGATAAAATACTCAATAGATTGGGCAAAAGGTCTTAAATGAACAAGCTTTCATACTTTTTGATGAGAGGTTAGATTTCCACTCATATTTTTTTTTTTTTGAATATCATTTGTGGTACTTCTTGAATTAACCTAAGGAAGATTCCACCTACACTTGATTAGAAAACTATCTTTGTTCTGCTCTGAAATTATCTTAATTGGCTCTGATCTATGCTCATTAATCTGATTCTAATATTATTGCCTTGAGTTATATGATTCATATCCTTGCAATAATTTGACATGCAAATCAGAGTACAATAAGAAATATTTGAGTATTCTTATCTTTGTGCTTAATGTTTCACTATCTTTTTGATGTTGTCAAAAAGGGGGAGAAATATTTAAGTCTATGCTCATAATGCATTGTGTTTTTGAATTGAATACAAATCAGCTGAAATTGAAATGTGTTAAGCTGATTAAATCTAAAGCATTATCATAAAGTATGTTTTAAATATATATGCTTTCTACTTCATGCAACTTAGCTATGCATTAGTTCTAGAACACAATATATTTTATATTGCACATACTCAAATACTGTGTATATGTTTAAATCTTAAATTTTGCATATACTCAGTGTTTTGTCATCATCAAAAAGGGGGAGATTGTTGACCACCTAATGGATTTTGATGAATACAAAACACGAGAGTATAATTTCATTTATCTTAACAATTTAATTGAGGATTTCATGTGTTTAATTAAGAATATTGTTAAGAAATGTCTAGGCAAGTTTCCATAATTTTTATGAATTTATTGAAGATTATTTTGAGCTAAAGAAAAAGTTCAGGGATAGCCGAGACGTCTCCTGATAGTTTCAGAGACGTCTCTGGCACAAACAGGAAGAACTAGCACAAGCCGAGGCGTCCCCGGCACCTGCCGAGTCGTCCCCGCGTTAGCGGAGTCGACTCTCTCAGTAGCGGAGTCGACTCTCTCAGTGACGGCAGAAAGGCGTTTTTCAAGGGATATGCGCGAGACGTCCCCGCTGTACGCGGAGTCGTCCCCGCAAGTAAAAAGGTGACTTCCCGAGTCGTCCCCAAGATGGCGGAGACGGCTCTCTCAGGGTTTTCCAGAGAATGGTTTTTTCGGTGATAAGGAAGCGGAGTCGACCCTGAGAAAGTGGAGTCGTCCCCACGCATAAAGTGCAGACAAGCGGAGACGTCCCCTGAAAGAGCGGAGTCGACTCTCTCAGGAAATTCCAGAGGACATGATTTTCGGAGATAAAGAAGCGAAGTCGTCCCCAAAGCAGCGGAGTCGTCCCCACTCAAAAAGCGCTAACACGCCGAGACGTCCCCGTAAAGTGCCGAGTCGACCCCAGATAAAGTAAAAAGTAAAATCCTGTAGGCGAGACGTCTCTCGTTGTAGCGGAGACGTCCCCGGAGCGCCTGGGACGCGACTGACAACTTTTTCAGGTAGATTTGAATTTCAAACGGTCATATCTTTGTGTCTAACGGCTATATTTGCTTTTTGGGCTATAAAAGGGACCTCTTAAGTGCTTCTCAACAACTTCTCACCAACCCAACACAAGATCATTCAAGAGAGAAGAAAGAAAAAGAGGTTCAAGGGAGTTAGAGCTTTCAAGAGGAGAAATCAAGTGCATTCAAGCTTTCCCATCTGATTTCGAGCTCATCTACTCACTCCCACTTGGCAATCAAAGCTCGCATTCAAGCCAACGTGATCCACATCAGAAGAACCACCATCATCCACGCTTCCAACGGCAAAAAGGGTTCTTCCGATTTTATTGTTTCTCATTGTTATATTTGCTTCTTAAGAGCTTTCAAATCTTTTGTAAAACGTTTGAATATTGAGCTTGTTTCAGTCAAGGGACTTGGAACAAGGGATAGGCGTCCCAAGCCTAAGTTAAAATTGGCGGATTGTAGGGTTCGTTGTTAGCCCGGGGTAAAACAACGAGTTGGGTAGTTCACTCGAAAAACTACCGGATTGTAGGGTTTGTTGTGAGCCCGGTGTAAAACAATGAGTTGGGTAGTGCACTCGCAAAACTACCGAACTGTAATCTGGACGATTATAGTGAAATTCCCAAGAGGTCTTGGGGAGTGGATGTAGGTGCTGGGGTGCACTGAACCACTATATGTTTGTTGTGTTTGTGATGCTTTTTGTCATTGTCTAACTTGCTCACTTACTTACTTAGATAAATTGCTTGCTTAACTCTTATCCGCGCATCCTTTAGTTGCAAGCATATTCAATTTACTTAATCAAGTCTCACTCAATAAATCAAACTGTTGCTAAGTTTAAATTTCACTGTGCATCTATACAACTTAGCATAATTAATTGAAAAGTGTTAGAAGTAGCCTAAAAGTTTTAAAAGACCCAATTCACCCCCCCTCTTGGGTTGTATCCACTGGGCAACACAAAGTTTCTTGGGCGAGGTCGGTTGTTGTTCTGTGCTAGTTGGTCTGGCTATTTCCGCATGTTGGGTTAGGAATTGGCTCCCTACAGGAGCAAGTTCTACACCATCATTGATAAGGCTTGCACCTATTGCATGAGCCGATTGAATTCAACAGATACAGCTACAGGTATATACTGAGAAGGATAAGAATTTGGACCATGCAGAGAGCCATGTGATGGGTTGAGCGTCTTATTGAGCTTGTACGTTACTATCTACGTTGTTTTCTCCTTTTGATTTCATGTTTTCCAGATCTCTCCTTGCTTCCCACAAACAATGCCAATCTATTGCTGCCAAAACTCGATATGTAGGTTTGAGGAATACCGATCGATTGGCGTGGAAGGAAGAAGTGGTAATCTACACACGTAAGGAAGATAGAAGGTCGCCAGAGCTAATCCAGCTGGAGAATCTTCGGTAAACCTCTAAATCTAATCAAAAATTGTAGCCCTACCTTATTGGTATTCCTGAAAAGTTTATCCTAATGACATTGACCAAATTTAGTTCTCAAATTTTCATCCCTTTGCAAAGGCATACAACAAACTAATTTTAAACATAATGGCAAAACGAGCCTACATGAGTGATGATAAAAAAAGCCCATAGCATCAAACTGAATTACGATTGTTTCATTTTCAAATATCAGTTAGACTGAAAGAAGGAAATGCAAGCATTGAATGAGAAACAGAGCTACTACCATGCATCTTTTAAGGTAATCTTTTAAACTCAAGCCTTGAAAATTTCTCATCTAGCCTACATGAAGAGCTCATCAATGAACAATTCCAAATGTCCCAATTATGCTGTTACAACAACTCCATTAAGCATCAACCACCTCCCACCAGTTAGCAAAACATACCATGTTTATTTTTACATTTCACAGACACACATCATTGACTTGAGCTCTATTTTCGCAGTGAATTATGTTTCAGTAATCCATAGAGATCCAAATTCCCAAGAGAATTTAGTGAATAAGCCACTATCTCTATCCTTGTTGTTCCCTCCTTGCTTTAGAGACTAAAACGCCATACTCCTTGAAGCAAATGCTTTCATTCGTTGAGCAGAAGGCTACATGCTCTCTAGAAAAATCTGCTCTCATACATACTAATCTTTTCAATCCTCTGCTACATCATGTTCCTTCCTGTAGTCACTTATCTGATATTATGGTGGTAACTGCCACCTCCTTTGACAAGCAAAATTGAGCCATTGAGGAATTCCAAGACCATATGTTGATGTAGACCAATGTTTCTTTTGCTTCTCTTTGAAGTTGTTTTATAACACTGTAGGCTCGATATCACGGGCGGAACATAGATGTATTTCCTATGTCCTGCAAAGGCAAGCGTCTGGGAAAATTTTTCTGTGAATTCTTAAAGCGGCGGACTAGGGCATGTTTCCCTTTCTCCCTATGCGAATCCAGCAATCTGTGTTGGTGGTGTTTGATCCTATGGAAATCTTGATTCAATGTCTTTGAACGGGTTCCAGTGGATGAAGTCGAAGGATGAAAAAGCTCAACCGTTGTTGATTGGAGCTTGATTTGTAGCTCCGACATCTGTTTCTGTAGCTCAGTCACCTTGTGCTCAGAGGCGTATGCTCTTTGTTTCCACTCCAGCATCTGCAAAACCACACCATCCTCATAAATTGTTTAGAGGCATAGAAATGAAATTTGAGCAGATCAAGCCAAAAATCCAGTGACGACTAATCAGGCTGTGCACAATTTAATAAAGCATGATTGAGACTGATTTCTATTTTAGTTCATTTCGTACTTGAAAAAAATGGCAAAAACAAATATTCATGAGATGAAGGAAAACCTTACTTGGCTTTGAATGGAGCGCATATCAATGTCCGAGGTAATGGCACGGTGTTGCCAGAGTTCTCTGGATGACTGGAGCTCCTCCATTTCCACCCTAACTTGATCCAACATGCCTTGCATCTCGCTCCACTGCTCAGTCTCTACCCTCACCTGCTCCATTATCCTGCCCACCACCTTGCAGTTGCAGCAGTTCCCCGACCCTATCGCAGCCCATCTCTTCTCCTCCACCTGTAGTAATAAATACAACAGTCACGTTCTAAAGAGTACAACTCATAACGAAGAAAAGATGCAATGTTTGAACTATAATGTTGTCATTATCTAGAGCAAGTTTGTTCATCATGTATTATATAGATCAACTAAATCAATGATCGCCACATTGACCATTCAAGTTTCCACAACCCTGTTGAGGTTTAATTTATTGCTTTCCATCTAAAGAGAAAAGGTGTTCACATAGAATATTAATGCATCTTGATTGCAAGTAAGGTACAAGTTATAGATCCTCGTCCTTGGGCATGCTATTCCTGATAACCAAAGACGTGCAACTAGGATTAAATAGTTAGCTCATGTTTGCAGTTCATATAGTGACCTCACTACATGATATGCTGCAAGTTATTTTGGTGCAGGGAGAAGTATCTTCTCGAGAGACCCATTAAGCAATTATCACATATGAACAAATGACATGCAGATAAAGAAACAGACCTACTATCCTATATGAAGAAATTTTTATGAACACCATGCAGAAGATTAGAATACAAAATTTATATTAAAATAATCTACAAAAAATTGAGGTTTACCTTGAGATATATGAGAAGTCACTCGTAATTGTTGTAGGAATATACTGTAGAAGAAAAAAAACACAAGAGTAGCATAGATCTTCGTCTCCTCCTCCTTGATGCACATCTCCTCAATAGAATGGGTGCCTTTTAGGAATAAAGGAACCTTGATGCCTTATGGTTTCATTATAAATAGATATATAGAAATGGAGTAAGGATCTATACCAATTACCATAATGCTAATGGGTAATTACAGAGTCCATTAACCAATCCAGACCTATACAAATACTCACTACACCACACGACTAAGACAATAGGGCTTAAAATAACCATATGAACACAAAACTAATCCATAATCAATGGGAGCCTACTTTATGAAAAATTCTAATATTCTTCTACTTGAGCGGCATTGATTAAAACTTTAACTTTCAAAAAGAATATATTTATTACATATATATATATATATATAGTTCAAAAATGACTCTCGGGCTAATTTCATCTCATGTGGTCACATATGCAAATATCTTGCATGAACATCATCTTAAGTCAAAATCCGGGCCAACAGAACCACTAACATCGAATCATAGCAGTCTTTATATTATCTATTGACATTAGACCTTTCTATGGTTACAAATGTTAGTAATTTCATCGACATGTCTCTCAATGATGTAGTGCATATAGTATGAACTTTGTAACCTTATATGATCAAAACAAAACATACAAGGTTCATCATCAGTCCACTTTATGGTTTCCAATGAAACCCTTTTATACATTCAAATGAAACCTGCTACACTTACAATAGTTTTAAGATTATGTCATAATTTCACATTGATGTCTCAAAATGAATCATGTTATCAATTATAACATAAGCAAAACCTTTATGCTTAATACTTTCATCTAAATAATATTTACAAACAACCATATGCATACAAATATATGATATTCTAATATGAAAATAATGAAAAAATACTCTATTGCATCCAAAAAAATATTTTACCAAGCAATGCTCTCATAACCAAACACATCAAAAGACTCCAATAGGCCCATGTTTTCAATATGCTTAACAAACACATTGGATCTAAGTGTTTTGGTCAAAGGATCTGCCAACATTGCATCAGTCTCTATGTGTTAAATTATAATATCTTCCTTTCAACCAAATCTCTGACTATCAGATATTTTATCTCTATACATTTAGAGTTGACGGAACTCTTTGTTCTTTGAAAAGACACAGCTACACTATTATCACAATAAATCTTAAGTGGTTTCAAGATGAAATCAATAATTATAAGTACTTAATAAAGTTTCTCAACTAGATAGCATGGGTTGCAGCACTGTAACATGCCACAAACTCTGCCTAAATGGTGGAAGATGCCATAAGAGTCTGTTTATACTTTTCCAAAAAATTGCAACTCGAGTCGTTATAAAAATATAAGAAAAATAGATTTCATATCATCCATGCAACCAGCAAAATTAGAATCATAATATCCAGTTACCTCAAAATGATCAAACCTTCTATAAGCCAATATAAACTTTTTGAATTTCTATGAATACCTCATAACCTTATTAGTTGCCTTCCAATGCTCTATACCCGGATTTGCCATATAACTATAAGTACACTAACAACATATGCTATATTCGATCTGGTATAGACTTGTACATATATTAAACTATCTACAACACTAAAAAAGACACAATCTTCATGGATTCTCTTTTTACATCATTTTTAGGATACTTGCTTCTGCTAAATTTAACTCCTTTGACCATAAGTACATCTCGAGGTTTGCAATTATGCATATCAAATCTACTTAGTACACGATTAATGTAAGCTCTCTAAGACAACCCCAATACAACATAGGCTCTATTCATGTAAATCTCAATACCAAGTACAAATGAAGCTTCTCCAACATCCTGCATACCAAAAACCTTAGATAACATATGTTTAGTCTCGTGCAATTACCCAGAGTCATTATTGGCAAGCAAAACATCATCCATATATAAGACAAAAAAGATAAATTTACTCCTACTGATCATAAGAAATATATATTGATTCACTTTATTTTCCACGATTCCAAGAGAACTCACAATTTTATTAAACTTAAGATGTCATTACCCCGGTACCTGCTTAAGATCATAGATTGATTTCTTAAGCCTGCATACCATATGTTCTTTTCCACTCTCAATAAAATCTTCATGTAGAGTTCTTTATCAAGATCACCATTGAGAAAAGCTGTCTTAACATCCATCTAATTAAGCTCTAGGTCAAAATAGGCTACTAGGCCGTGATTACCAGAAAGAATCCCTCCTCTTTTATGTGAAACCTTTTGCAACAAGTCTGGCCTTGTAGCATTCAATATTACCATTAGAGTCTTTCTTGATTTTAAATACCCATTCACATCTTATAGACTTAAACCCTTTAGGTAATGCCACCAAATTTCATACTCCATTTTTAACCATGGAATGCATCTCATCACGTATAACTTCAAGCCACTTATCTGACTAGGGACATCAATAGCCTGATCATATGAGACTGGATCAACCACGTGACTAATGTCATAGTCATTCTCACCTAAATCGAACACATGGACATTAGGAATGGCAGATCTCTTCTCTATGTGATCTCCTTACTAGTATTTAATTAACTGGGTGTAGATATGCTATAATTGGTTCACCTGTTTGCTGTTGCTCTCCTATTGTCCTTCCAACAAGATGAAATATGATCTTTGCTTGGACAATAGAAATAGAAATAATAACCTATCTTTCCTCTAATGTCACCTCTCTAATATAGGAGCATCTACAATCATCCATATCAGACTCTACACCTAGCATGGATAGACTCAATAATCTTTGTACCTCTATTATGACAATAGAATTTGTATTCTTTAAAATTATCTAGATAGTCAATGAAATGATGACGAGTGGCTCTAGATCCAAACTTATTCTCTGATAGATTATAACCCTTGATTTCTGCAGGGCAGCCCCAAATATAAAATTGATTAATATTACATTTCTTGCCAACCCACAACTCAAAATGTGTCTTGGAAACTACCTTACTAGAAACCCTATTCAAGATGTAGATTGTGGTCATTAGGGCCTCAACCTAGAGATATCCTAGTAAATTGTACCCACTCATTATGCTTCCAATCATTTTCTTGAAAGTGTGATTATGCTTCTCAACCATACTATTTTACTCAAGAGTTTTAAGCATAGTGTATTGAGCAACTATCCCACCTGCAATTATTTGGCAAATGGTCCTATTTGTTGGCCAAATTTTTACCATATTGATCATAATATTCACCACCACAATTAGATCTCACCACCTTAATTATCTTTACTATACTGCTTTCAACCACAGTTTTAAAGATCTTAAATTTATTAAGTGTTTTGAATTTTTTTTTAAGAAGATAAATATATCCATAGTGACAAAAGTCATCAATGAAGGTGATAAAATAGCTATTACCACAAATAGAAAGATCTAGGGTCCACTAATATCAATATGAATGAGTTTTAAAAGTTCTTTACTTCATTTGAACTCCTTTCTTTTAGTTTTAACAAATTTGCCCCTAAGATAGTCAACACAATTGTAAAAGTCACAAAAGTTGAGTGAAGGCAGAATTCCATTATCAATTAAACCTTTAGATCATCTCTTTAGAAATGTGACACAATCGATTATGCCACAACATAGAGAGGATTTATTCTTAGCCAATCATCTTTTAGGAATAATACCATCTACACGCATAGTTTTCTCTACTCTAGCTAACTCTTATGCTTAAAACATTCAGATTTCTTATGACCCTTCTTTTTATAGAAGAAGCACTTGAGAAATTTCTTAATAGCAGCTTGTGGACCTTCAAGATTCAAATTTCTATGAATAGAAATTGTGAATTTAACAATCTCATTTGGAACCATTATCCCTTTTCTTATTATGTGGGACCCTTAGGGTGTCACTAATACACCACTTCAGCACTCTCACCTTTTCTCTAAGATTTTTTTCTTCCTCTTGAACACAAACATAAATAAGTTCAGTCACATTCCATTTATCCCGCTATGCGTTAAATGTAGTTTTAAGTTGACTAAATTATGCAAAAAGAGAATTAAGAGCTTGATGGACAAGAAAATATTAGAGATGAAGATCTCAAGACTACTAAGCTTGGATGTACTATACTCTAATTTCATGATGTAAGCCCTAACACCACCAATACCTTCATACCTCATATTGATTAATCTATCTATTAGCTCTCTAGCCTCAGTCTTATTAGATTCTATATGCCTCTTACTTATGGCATCAAAGAATTGCTTAGCATTATCATTGTCAAGTATAGCATTTAGAATAAAATCAGATATAGACCTTTTTATGATCATTAGTCTAAGACAATCAACTCTCTCCCACTTTTTATTAGCAGCTTTTTATTTTGGAGTACTCTCACTAATAAGCTGAGATAGAGAATCATCACGTAGTGCAATATCCAAATCCATCAAATCCAACACTAGCTCAATATCATATTTCCGTCCTTTGTAGTTTGTTCCAGTCAGAGTTTTAATAGTAGTAGTAGTGTTATTCACAACAAAGGTGCTAACTGCAAAATAACCTTTGTATAATTAATGGACAAATATAGGCAGCCAATATGCTTGAAAATACTTATAAGTATTATTGCAAAAAAAAAAATATTTATGCACTTAAAGTGCTCTCTCTAATATATAGTGGAATCAACTAGTAATGTATCATCAATTTTTGGAGGTCCATCTATTTTGGCAGAATGGATCTCTAGACTACGCACACTCACTGGTCAAAAATATTCCACTTCAGAATTATAACACATAATAAACCTCCTCTGGGTGGATAATTATTGCAATAATTCAACAACACGTCTCAATCCTTTGAAATACTAAAATAGAGAGATCCTGAAAATCTCAGTGAATAGGTCACTTTGGTTCATTCATTGAAATCCACAACTCTCCAAATCAAGAATCAACCAACCATGCCCATAAATCCATTCATGAACCTTGATGCACCAATAACATGCAAGCTATCAAGAATTAACATGACTCTCAATTCCTTAAAACACCAAACAGAGGCATGCTACAAATCTCAATAAATAGGCCACTTTGGTGGTCACCATCCATTGAAATTGCCAACCCTCCAAATTAGGGATCAACCATCCATGACCATAAATCCATTCATTAATCTTGATGCACCAATAACATGCATTCTATCAAAAATTAACATGACTCTCAATCTTTTGAAACACCAAACATAGGGATCCTACAAATCTCAGTGAATAGGCCACTTTGTTTGTCACCGCCTATTGAAACCAACCACCCTCCAGATTAAGAATTAACTAGTCATGTCCATAAATCCATTCATTAACCTTAATGCACTAAAAGCATTAAAATTATCAAATATGCCGTTACTCAAAATATATCATTATTAAAACCAAATGTGAGAGTGCACAAAATTTACAATAGCATATTTAAGAACTTTTATCTATTGAAATTATATTATAGGGACCATAATGCAATTATCAAAGGATCTTTATAGATTTATTATGGGGACAAAATAATGATCAAGGGAACTTTATGTAATAAAGTTCTATTATAGGGATCAAAATGCAATTATCCAGGGACCTTTATAGTATAAAACACTTATTCAAGGACTAAATCTTGATTTTTTTATTTATTATTATTTATTTATCTTTGGGCTAATTGGGTTTGGATTTTGGGTCAAAACTTAATAACCCTTTCTTCTTCCTCTCAATCGGGCAGAGCAAAAGTGGGCCAAAATCGAGAGCCTCTTATGCCTAATCTTAGCCTGATGGCCGCCAAAGATCCCTCTTTGATGAACCGCTAGCCTCTATCCATTCATCAATAGCCGGCATCCCGTCATTGAGGGGTAAAACTGCTGGTAAAATCAGAATCTGATGATTCCCCTCTTTCAGAAAAATTGGATTCCTACGGCCCCAATCGGCAGGAAACCAACTGCTACCGGCCCTTAAAGCCCGATGCCGACGTTGTTGGTTATCGGCATCAAGTCCACCTATATTGGATTTTTTTTTTTCTTCTCCTTGAGTCCAGATGGAAAAAAGGGGACATGACGTTCAACATGACGACCCGCCGGAAATTGCTGTCCGCCCACCCAGGTAGCAACTAGAGAGTCATCCTATCACCACAATAGGATGAGGAGAAGGGCACGACAACAAGAAAACCATAAGCATCATTGTTTCTCTTCTTCTTGATGTTTCTTTTTTTCTCAATTCGGATAGAGAAAAAAGGCATCCCTTGGACGTCCGATGTGGTGGCTTGACAAGGCTCACCGTCGGCCTATCCCAAACAGCTAGAGATCCATCGTGCTACCATGATAGAAGGAGGGCATGAAGGTGGAAGAACTATAGCTATACCATCATGCTCCTTCTTCTTTTCTTTCTTACGCCCCTTTATCTCTTTTTTTTAATTATTATTTCGATTGTAATCTTCTACAAAATTCAATTCTCACACCGAATATAAGATTTATTTATGGACACCACATAGGAGATTAGAATACAAAAAATCGAGGTATATCTTGAGATCCTTGAGAAGCCATTGATAATCATTGTAGTAGTATCTTGGAAAAATTAAATATAAGAATAGGGCAGATTTTCCTCTCCTCCTCCTCCTTAATGCCTGCCTCTTCAATCGAATAAGTATCACCTTCGAATATAGAAATTTTGATGCTCTAAGGTTTCACCGCAAATAGATATATATAAAAATAGAATAGGGACCTAGCCCAATAAGTATAATGTTAATGGGTCCATCCATTAAAGAGCTCATTAATCAATCCAGAACTATACTAATACTCGCTACACCACATAACTAAGACAGTAGGACCCAAAATAATCATATGACCACAAAATTAATTCTAGGCTCTTTAAATGTTCATTTGAATGACAAGTTAGCCCGTATAACACGTACTACAATAATAAAAGTAGTCCATAATCAACGAAACCATCTTATGAGAAATTCCAATACTATATCCTAATAATCTGTTCAAGTATGACAGGAAGCGATTTAGATTGCTATATATAGAGATTGCAATAGAAGATTGCATAGAGAGTGGACAGGGCATGGGCATAGGATCTCATCCACAGGCCCCATTATCCATGCGTGCTACATATGGCGATCTAAAGCGCTTCAAAAAAGATGATTTGCTATTGCAAATTAAATTATGAGAAGAAAAGCAAGTTACACTGGCACCATGTTTTTTGTTTTAAAAAATATGATTTCGACATTGATAGTCAGAGGATAAAAAAGGGTGGTGAAACTATGAATGCCAGCGCAGGGACCATACCAACTACGAGTCGATCAGAGGCAACCCATGCCAAAATTTAAACGTAAAGAGAGCACTAAATGACCACATGTAATGCATCCAAGGCTTTCCACACGAGAGGCAACATTTACTCTCCTGGAGAGTGCATCGTTTGGGGAATTATGAGCCTGAGCAATGGTAGGTCACACAGAGGCGTCGGGCAGTACTGGTATAGTTGCTGACAGCTGACAGAGAATGCCACATCTGTCTCAGCCAATCAAAGGAATCACTTTCATCTCATACAAACCTTAGCACGAAGCGTAACGCTTGGCTCAATTCTTTTTGTTTTCTTGATGGAAGTCTTGAATATCAATTCAAGCAAGTGCAAACTCCACCAACCTCAGGGGACAAAATCTGAGCCAAGTTCCAAGCTGCCGATGAAATAAGTAAACCCAGACATTGCTCAAGAATTACATGCCCATGCATGCGCGTGCCATCGGCAAGCCAGCCTGGCACGTATAACTAAGATGTATATAAATGCATTACGTAAAATATCACAAATATAGTGTATTGGTAAACTAAATCCAGTTTTTAACAGAAGTAAGAATTAGTGACATTTTGGGAAATTATCCCTTCAACCACCTGCTACTTGCATCTCGTTGAAGCTTTTTTTTTTTTTCTTCTACTGCACAATCATGACTAACGTGAGGGACGATTTGTTACCAAAAGAGGGAAAAAGTCCCGAAGCTAGTATGATCAGCCTGATTTCAACCCAAGGTCAGTTGGGGCCCATCAGTAATGTTCAGTAATGTGCACTTATTGTGAACCATCTTCAGGCCGGCAACCTGCCCAATGTGCATTCATAACTGGCACAGAAAAATAATTTTAGACCATGGTCCACACAAAATTCCTGTCACACCATTATGAACTTTTCTGGAAAGATCGCAAGCCAACAAATATTTAGAAGCCCAACTGCTGTTACTAATCATCTGAATCCCAAAAAACAAATCCAAATCCAAAATCTTTTATTTTAGTTATAGATTCCCCAAGATAATCTGCGTATTTATTGGACTCAAGGACTGGAGTGACAATAACGACTAATTAAGTCCAGGAACTCTTTGATGATTTCGTAGAATCTCAAAGCTTCAATATGTTTTTTTTTTTTTTCCCTTCCAAACGGTGGAGACGGCTGCCATGTCTGAGTAATGCAGGGTCATCTCTACATGTCATACCTTTTAAGGCCTCGTGTAACAGATTTTCACTTGCACAAGTTTCAGTGCTCACTTGATTACTAAACCAGAAAACTTTTTCATTTTTTTTTATTTTTCAGTCCACTTGATCATATACTCTTCCACTTGAGACACTTGCCCAAAAAGAACAAGGGCCTGAGCTCAGGTTGCCAAACTTTTTAGGCCTAGGACAGCCCAAGGGCCCCAACCAACTTGTCACCCAAAGTATTATTTTTTGTGGCAATGAGGGCTGAGCCATGGCCCATTAGCACCTGGATGGAAAAGCTTCGGAGCCACTTCAGACTTATTTTATGCCGTGGAATAGTTGACCAGGGTAACTAAGTCAACGACATCCACATGCCAAAGCCTTCTAAATTTAAAACATTCGCGGTATATTATTTGATAAAGAAATTTAAATTAAGCAGTTTTGAATTGTTTGTACCTGCTGCTGCTGCGGCTGTTGCTGGTAGTGGTTGTGTGCCTTTTCTGCCATTTCCGTATAATCGATCACTCTTTGGCCACTGGTCTTCACGCTGTCGCTGCTGCCGGCGGAGTGAGAGTAGTAGAAGTTAGTAGAAAGCAAGCACCCGTACTCCTCTATCCTCTCCCACATCCCTTTGGACAACCCCTCCATTCTTGTCTTCAGCATCTCCATCTTCTGTTTCCCAATCCAAAAGAAAGACAAGAAAAACAAAATTATAGTAAGAATTATTACCAAAAAAAAAATCAAAAACTGCAGAGAGCAGCATTACATCGGGAAACCGGCAACGACGATCGGATTGGAGAGGAGAGTTTTTGTTATCGTATTTCTCTTCGGCAGCGATCTCTCGGATTTCCCTAACGCTGGTCTCATCCGGCATCTTCTCCAGCCGCCGCCGGAGGACTGATGCTTGCCGGTCGAAGTTACGCCGGCAGCTCCTCGGCAGCTCCCTGAAGCTCTCAATGCCTCTCCTCCTACCACTCCTTTCCAGCTGCAACTCCTCCAGCTTCTCCTCCAGCTCCTCGATCTCCTCCTCCAACGCTGCCTCCACGCTCTCACTCCCATTAATCTTGTTCCTCCCCTGATCAAAACGACAGGAAGTTTTCAAATAATAAAGAACGGAAGAGATCTCAGAACCCAGGTTATATATAGATTGAAATGAGTACCGAAATGAGGGTCTCCATGGCGGATCTCAAGGCGGCCTCCATCTGAGATCGATTCCTCTCCAGCTTCCGCAGCGCCATAGCCCTCTCCATCCGAAGAAAGTTGCACTCCGCCCGGAGGATCTCCGCCTGGAATCTCCACCTCTCCTCCCCGGAGTCCCCGCCGCTCTCGCCCGACAAGGCCGCAACCTCCACCCTCGCCCTCC